>NC_138182.1:280370307-280979146 GCF_964194105.1 Spermophilus citellus | reverse complement strand
TTCTGCATTAGAAGTGTTTTAGTGTGAAGACTGCCAAATCATAATTCCTGAACTAAATCACTCCTCCAGTATTCATTCACTGGCATTTTATGTAAGCACAAGCAATCCCTTCCACCTCATTCCCTAAGTTGTGTCTTGTCCTCGTTTGAATATGTCCATGGATTCTTATTTCTCATCTGCTACTGTGATCATCCGTGTTGACAATCCAGTGATTTATTACTAGTCATTCTCACTTTTCAAAAGCTGAGCCAGTGTTCATGGAGAAGTCACTGCTCTCGTCTCTTCTCCTGCCTTGCTCCATCCCATCGTGATGGTGAGGATTGGTTGTGGTTTGTGGCCATTTTGCTGATGAGGAAACCAATAAAGGTTGACAGGCCTGGCGCTAGATCACAGACCCAGGTGTAGGGTCTTCAAAGCTCATGCTTTTTACCAATATTAGCTTTGGTTGTGGATTGTCTTATTTCAAGACACCAACAAATAAAAAAGACAAAATTAATATTAAAACATAGCACTAAATTAGTTTCCTGAATGTTCACAAGTACCAGCATTACCAAGAGAATAAAACCATATGATAAATTCCTCCCCAGTCACTTCTCTTAGCCTAGGACATGAGGATGATACTAAAATGGGTTGAAAAACATTTTCCAAACTGTGCCCAGCTCAGGGATCCTGACATGGCCCACAGGGCATTTGAGAATTCCTGTGGGAGAGACATTTGTGTCACAGCCGTCTTGTTCTCTAGAGACCCTGGTCATCACACCTTCCCCAAACACCAGGGAGAGCGAGGGGGCTGTTACAATTCCTGTCACCACTAAAATAAAATCTGAGACACAAGGGAATCCTGGCTCAGTCTCCAAACAGCAGTAACAGAAATAAAAATTTTATTTTGATCTATTTTGTTTATTCTTTGCTCTGTGTAGATCTTAAGCCCTAGATTCATATTTATCTAATTAGGAACAGAAAGAGGAAACTAAGACGCTTGCTAAGAACATGACGGCTGAATCGCATGAATCACACCCCATGAGCAATGGGTGCTCTTGGAGAGCAAAGGGACACTCCAGACTTTGCAGGAATGTCCTTGAGTTGGCTGTCACCTGAGGAAGAGTAAGTCAGGATGGCTCCTGTGAAACACGAGGTCACAGGGAACAGGAAGAGGCTGATGGGAATCAGCTAAGTGGCGACTCACACCAACAGGGCAGCCAGAGTCATGTGGCCTGACCAGCTGAGAAGTGAGACACTGCCCCGCCTCAACGGGCACCCTTGCTTCTGTCTCCCTGCCCTCAAAACTGAGTTAATTGGGATGGAAAATGAGAGCTGAGAACAATAAATAGCACCTACCTGGATAAGAGACAGGTCCTCAAGCTGCAATCTGAAGAGGTAGTTCCTGCAAGACACAAGAGGGAGAGCAGGTTTATTTTTAGTGGATTCTAAAAAATTCATAAGTGTTATGAGAATAAAGGACATGAACACATGAAGATTTGGGCTTCAGACTTATCCTGATGCAGGAGTAATATCCAGAATATATAAAAGAATTCAAAAAATGAAACACCAAAAAAAATAAGTAATCCAGTTAATAAACTGGCAAGTGTATTAAACAGACATTTCGCAAAAGAAAAACAAAAACAAAATACAAGCACCATCTTTACTAGCAAAAGAAACCATCTTAAATATTTAACAGGAGGCAAATGGTTATATACACCATAATATATCCACAAAATATTCAACAATTTCAAAATCAGGATTGATCTAGCTGGGTGCAGTTGTGTACACCTGGAATCCTTTGGCTGAGTGAGGAAGACTGCAAGGTCAAAGTCAGCAATACCCTGTTTAAAAAATAATAATATTCAACATCATAGAGAAATTCAATCAAATCATCTCATTTACGAAAGCTAGAGGAAAAAAATCAAAAAAGCTAGAGAAAAAAAAGCAAATCATTAAATTAGAGATATACAAATCAAAACCACACTGAGATTTCATCTCACTCCATCAAGAACACAACCAGGGCTGGGGCTACGTCTCAGTGGTTAGAATGCTTGCCTCGCATGTATGAGGCATTGGGTTCAGTCCTCAGCACCACATAAAAAAATAAATAAATAGACAAAATAAAGTTATTAAACAAAGAACACAAACAATAATAAATTTGGGAGAGGATGTGGACAAAGGCACACCTTTACACTGCTGGCAGATAGCCAGTTGGTAAACCACCATGAAAATCAGTATGGAGTTTCCTTAAAAGACAGGAATGGAGCCACCATATGACACAGCTAAGCCACTCCTCAGTGTTACTCTAAAAGTATTAAAGTCAGCATACAATGGTGACACGCACATACCTCTGTTTATAGCAACACCATCCACAATAACCAAACTATGGAACCAGCCTAGGTGTCTCTCAACAGATGAATAGTCAAAGAAAACGTGGTATGCATATACAAAGGGGTGTCATTCACCCATAAAGAAGAATGAAATTACGGCATTTAGGAAAATATATAGAAATCGAGAACATCATGATAAACCAAATCCAGAAAGTCAAGAGTTGAGAGTTTTCTCTCACATGTGAAAACTAGAGAGCAAAAAAGAAATAAAGAAGGTTGTGGGGGCTGGGGATGTGGCTCAAGCGGTAGCGCGCTCGCCTGGCATGCGTGCGACCTGGGTTCGATCCTCAGCACCACATACAAACAAAGATGTTGTGTCCGCCGAGAACTAAAAAATAAATATTAAAAATTCTCTCTCTCTCCTCTCTCCTCTCTCTCTCTCTCTCTCTCTCTCTCTCTCTCTCCTCTCTCACTCTCTCTTTAAAAAAAAAAAAAAAAAAAAAAAAGAAGGTTGTGGTGGGGATCTCATGAAAATTGAAGGGAGACCAGTAAAGTAAGGAAAGGGACCAGGGGAAGGGTAGAGGGAGGGAAATCCTGGGGAATGATATTGGCCAAACTACATTGTTATATATCAAGTTCATCTACAAATATGCAACAATGAATCCTACCATTATGGACAACTATAATGCACCAATAAAAATATGGAGAAAAGCTTCCTGCTAACGACATGCCCAGCTCAGAGGACAAAGGCATTCACCAGGCCAATGGACACACTGAGACTGCCAGGAGAGCTGGTGAGTAAGTCCCCAGTGTGGGGGACTGGGAAGGTCAGGGTGCCTCTCTCCATCTGCATGCATTAGAAAAGGACAAGGGCATTTGATTCTGAAACTGAGTTTAACTTTAGTAAAAGCAGACCCAACTGTTCCCCAGGAGTCTCCACTCTGATCCTTCGCCCCCTTTCAGCATGTTTTATATGCAGGAATGTGAATTTCACCCATGGTCTCAGTATCATGGCACTCCATCTTGTTGAGGAATTCAGTTTAGAAATGTGGACTTGTTCGTCCACCTGAGGACACTGATGCTCCCAAGGGTTTGAGTCAGTTCTGTGTCCCCCATGAGACACAGGAAATCTGAGAAATGGACGCTGTCAGGGGATACAAGGCATAGCAGGTCCACAGTGTTGCAGCTTTGGGGAAAAACCCACTGCCCTCCATCACGGGGCCATGTTGGCCTCTGACTGAGATCAGGGTGGCTCCTTATCATCACGAAGGAGCCACCAGGGATGCAGCAGCAGCAACATTCCAGATTGAAAGGAGAAATCAACTCGGTGAAAGTGGAAGTGGAAAGAAAAAATTGATCTACAACAGAGAGCAGACCCTCGGGTGTGGATGAGTGTGGGCAGGGTCTAGAGGAGCCGGGGTTGTATGAGCCGGGGTTGCCCAAGGTCACTTCTATGGCACTATGAAAAACTTCCCAGTGAGAAGCAAACGCAGATGACGTCCCCTACACTACCTTGGGGAGGGGTAAAGATGGAAGATGTCAGATGTCAGAACTGGACCTGCCACTGCAGTCAGAATGCCAAGTGCCGCCATGCCAGGCAGGCACAGCTGCCAGGGGACCAAGGAACACGGTCATGGTCAGAGATGGGCGGATGAAGCACAGCAGAATCTGATGCTCAGTAGCATCTGAGCTCACACTGCTAGAGGGCGGCCAGGACGAGGGCTGGCACCGCCCTGGGCACCAGAATTATCACAATCCCTCCCACACCATGGGCATAATGCCACCCACCAAGTGAAGCCTGTCTCCTGCCAACCACAATAGCCTCTCGCCACATGCTTTCTGTCTCTCCAATTTAACCCCTGATATCCTGCCAGAGACGCTTCTGGAAGCATTGCTTGGCATGTGCCATCCTTACCACAAAGCTGTTGGGAGGAGACCTCCCTGTCTTTTATTACAGTAAAGCCAGCGTCCTCCATGCAGAGCCAGATACCAGGTCCTCAGGGGAGCAGGAATGCCATAGGAGAGTGGGTTTTTTGTTTTGTTTTGTTTTGTTTTGGTCAGACACCAGGGAGAGGCCAGGTTTCCAACAGGAAGTTCATCTGAGGGAAAGGGAGGTGAGCTCAGTACACAGGTGGAACAGAGTGACTGCCAAGAGAAACCGTGGAGGCCACCAGCGTCCCAAGTTTTCCCATACTCTCAACGGCTGTGGACAGGCACCCACACCTCTCCTGTAAGGGGGGTGAGGAATCCATACACAGGACTCCTCTCTCAACTGAGGGACTGGCAAGGGACACGAAGGGCAAATACAACCCATCACCTCCCTGAGCAACGGGGCTCCACCCTCCACCATTTCCCCTGAGCCTTCTAGTGCAAGCAGCTGCCCCTGTACTAGGGGAGGCATTATTCCCTGGTGGCTCAGAATAATTGTACAAAGAAGAGCTCTGTCACCATACAGCCTCGGGAAGGAGATGCTGCCACTCTAGACCTCAGTCTTCTCATCAGGAAAATGGAAGTGATCATCACGCCTAACCACCTAGTGGAGGTGGCGTGAAATTTAAACCCAAGGAAACTGTTTAGAATGGAGCCTGATCAATTAACAGCTGCAGCTTCTAGTTGAAAATAAAGACTATTAAAACTTCCAGGCACACTGAAATTCTCAGCATATCCTCCACTGCCCTGGGACAGGAAGAGTGGTTCTGCCTTCCAGCAATCGCAGGTTAGAAGCAGAGGTGACACAGGCATCCCTGTGTCTTTAGGGACGGGCTGCAATGGGGAGGGGTGGTGGTGGTGCTATTGGATCTTAGGAAAGGAGACACATTAGTTTTCTTGTCATTGGTTGAGAGAAACTATTTGAACCCAAGATTCCTATTCTCTCTCAATTTTTCTCTTACACATGCACACAGGCTATGATCATACTCCAGTGTCCACCTTGGAACAACTTCTGGAGTGGTAGCCCTCGTACACCAAGGAAGAGAAAGAAGTGCCCTCCCGTCAGTGAGGAAAGAAGATGGTAGGAGCCACCGTGCTCTGTAGAGCTCCCAGCAGATACTTGGAGAGGAAAGCTCAAGATCCTCTCTCTACTTGGGAGCAATGGGTGGAGGTATAGAGACCACCTCTGAATCTCTGGCTCCAAAGTCAGGTGTTTTCCACAGCAGATAACACTGACTTAGGACTGAAACCACATCACACTCACATTCCACAGGTCCCTAAGCAAATGTCACTCTTCTGAACATTATTTTTTCTGCTTTCTGCATGCTATGAGCCTGTAAGTCACCTCCTCTTGGCAAACAATGCCAATGGATTTCAACCATCTCCCTTCCTTCTCCCAAACACCTGAGAACTATGTCTCCCTCCCAATTTTCTCATCAGTAATAACAAATCCATATGGAAGATACAGAGCAGGAGGCAGGAGGAGGCAGAGAGGAGGCATGTGCCTTCTAGGAAAAATGCTACCATTGTTAAATGATACCGTTGCCATCACCATGCCCATGCCCGACACCATGCCCACGCCCGACACCATGCCCACGCCCGACACCATGCCCATGCCTGACACCATGCCCATGCCTGACACCATGCCCACGCCCGACACCACACTGCAGAGAAGCAACGCAGGGGTGTGGACTTTTCCTCTGGTTGTATTTTCTTGGTTACAAGATGTAAGTTGGCAATTTTTAACTCATTCTCAATTTTTGTAATCTAAAGGAGAATCAACGAATCCATCCAAGAATTCTAGAGCTGTCATTAAAGAATATACACTCCTCAATTTATGGATGAGGGAAATTGTACAAATAAAGAGATGCAGTGTGACTTGTCCAAGGATTCAGAGAGAGACCCTTTGTGCCACTTGGGTCTCATTTGCTCACCAATTAGGCGTCCAATACCCTCTTCCTCATCTCACCTGCACTGAACACACACGTAGTGCATGGCACCAGCCCTTACCGTGTCATTATTCCACAAGCTCATTGTTCACACCCAGGAGCACTCACGGTCACTCTAAGACAGTTCAAGTGCTTCTCATAATGAGCTCTTGATTCCGGGCCATCAATTCCCACCTCTGGGGCTACAGTCTGGCTGTGACATCTGTCTCCTCATTAAGAGAACAGGTTGACCCCACTGGTGTGGCTGATGACACGGTGCCTCCCTTCTCACTCATTATTTGCTTGAATTCTTCCCAAAACTGTCTGCCCTTCATTTTAAGAGGGCACCATTTTCTTCATTTTTGAAACTAGAGAACTATACCATACAATCTGTCAGAATACTAAAAAATGGGGGTGGGACATTTTTAGACCTGTACAAGTCCCATGGGAGTTGGTTGACTATATGGCCATTGGGAAATGAAATGTCTCCAAAAGGCCTTTGGGTCAAAGTTTGATCCCCAAACTGTGATGCTATTGGGAAGTGGAGGATGCCTTAGGAGGTCAGCAATACAGGAAGGAAGTTAGGCCACTAGGCATGATTGTGCAGGGGATACTGGGAGCCTCTGCTTGCTGACCTGCATAGCCTACATGACCTTCCTGATTTACTGAAGTGAATAGGTCTCCTCAATACACACACAGGTACCATGTCAGCATAGGCCCCAAACAATAGGATCAAGTGAAACACAGATTGAAACCTCTGAAACTCTGAGCTAAAGTGAAAATTTTTCTTTATCCATCTAATCACCTCAGGTATTTTGTTATAGTAACAAAAAGATGTCTAACATAGCCATCAAACAAAACACCTTTTTTTATCATGATAAATTTCAATAAATTTCTGACAAGTACTTTTTATGTATTTTTGTTTTTCTCAAATAATATTTCAAAATAATCTTAAATGAGACCTCATAACACAAAAAGTTAAAAGAAAACCATTAGTGTAAATGTATCTTCATGTATTTGCTTTACATGAAGACTTGATAAAGCTTACTTGAACACTTTCAAACTGGAGTTATCAGACCTATCTGTAATCTTACATAGTCACATCATCTATTTAATGCCTATTTTAATATAATTCAGTTAGTTACATATGCGTGGCTTTTAAAAAATGTGTTTATTTTTTAAGGCCCAGAGTTGTTAGGTGCTTTTAAATATTTGTTTAATAAACAGAGTTCTGCATACAAAACACAAGTTATCAGTTACATGCCTTGCTGGACTTTCCATATTAGAAATGCATAATGTTGCACATTTTAGTATTCCCTTCATCTGCCATAATTTCCAAGTATTTTAAAAGATGGATTATAAATGAAACATTCATACAAACCCCTAATCACCTCCGTAAATCACCTAAGAATACGGCAAACACAGGGTGGAGTCTACCAATCCTAAACACCTTTTCTCATACTACGTGGTTCTGAGTACAACTCCAAGACCATTTTTGCAATAACTAAAATTCCAATCCAGCTAGCAACTTGGGGGACCTGAAATCTCCCAAGACAGCTTGATGCATTACAGCTTAGGCCAGCGAACTATGAAGTTAAAGGTTACAAAAAGAAAGAAAATCTTCTGAAGGGAGTAAAAAATGGATATTCCCAGAGGCTGAGCTGCTCACATAGCAGAAGTAAGATCTATGTCCCCTGCCCAGGGCTGTTCTCCAGGGCCTTGCACAGAGGCATCCACTTTATCTTGCAATTGTGGGAGTCATGGAGGGAGAACAGATATGCGGGTCTAAGGAGAAAGGCCACCAACCTTTCTAGCATGCAGCAGTCATGCTCCTGGCTCCAGCCAACTGGGAGTACCCAGCAAGCCCCGCACCCAGGGTGGGCAACCTGAAGCATTTACACGGTGCCATTAATCTTCATAACACCCGAGATGTAAACAGGTAGCAATAAGGAACACTGCTGTTCTCCAGGGGAAAGGGGTTTCTGCGAGAGGTTAAGAGATCAGGTTCTCAGAGTGTCTTGGCTACATAAAGGGAGCCATCACAGAGTTCCATTCTTCCCAGAAGTACAAAGCAAGATTTTGCCAAGTGGTAAATTTGGTTTGCTCTCATGGCTAAAGTCAATAAAAAAATATTGACTTTATTATTCTACTTCTTTCCCAAATGTCTTGGAATAAAAGTGGATCTTACAGATTTAAATACAATGAATCATCGTACTTTTAGGAGTAATGAATAATACGTGCATAGTACATAGATCCAGTAGATTGAATCATTCAAACTAAAAAGCCACTCCTCTTCACTGGGGTTTATTTCCTATTGTCTCTAGGATTAAAAATGAATTCTTGGGTCCCATCTCATCACCCTGGGGCCCATCAAGCAGCCAATCACTAAGGATAACTGTATTTTCTGGGGAGCAGTGTGGACCATCTCAGATGAGGTTCAATTGCACCTTAATGTAAAGTAGTGGATCCAGCTGGCATTAAAGAAAAGGTTGAGCCACCATGAGCACATTAACTAAAGGACTCGTGTCATCTAGAGACACTACAAAACTTAACTCTGACCTCCATTAATTATGAAAGACACAGGTGTTTTAAAATGGCATCCATTTAGAATAACTCAATTTGTCTCTGATGAATACGACTGTAAAAATCAAAGAAAAATTCCAAGTCCTTATTCAACATGTAAGTCAAACTCTTGCTTATAAATGAGCAGCAGACAGAATAATTAAGGAAAAGAGAATTATTTTGTGAAATTAATATAGAAAAGCAAGTAACTCTATAAAAAAACATTTTAACAATGGTGATAGAAAATTGTACTGCCATTTAGTAAAAGTTTGGACCAAGGTTGATGGTGAAACAATTTGAAAGTAAAACGCACGTCCTTATAAATCATCACCCTTTGGATGAGTCTGAGGAGTGACATCAATTGATAACTTAGTCTCCCTGTGCCTGCATCAATGTCACCCTCTCTCCATCTTCCCTGTGAGTTTCCACCCAACAGCTGTCAATATCATCAGCACAGAGTCTGAAATAGTGACATCCACAGGGTGCTCCCAGGTTTTCAGTTACCTTAGTAGACCTGAACATTAAGAAAGACATGTGTCATTTTGCACAAGCTAAGGAGAATCAGAAGCTATAGCTTTTAAGACCCAAAATGCTCTCATAAAATTATTTTAATTATCTAAGTGTAATATTTTTTATATTAATAGCTTTAAGAAATATGAAGATGTAGTATGATCATGTGGGCTGTTGATGCAGATTGCCAGACTGTCTCTAATTGCTATTTCTATCAATTTTCATTATGCTGGTTTACTATGAGAAAAGGCTAAACATCTTTCGGTCATCATATACTTTTTCATATGTTTTTAAAAAGTTAAATTTTAATATTACAAAAATGCTCCAAACATCACAGCATTATATTTTAAGTAGAAAACATTTAGATCAGAGTTTTAAAAAATTCTTTCCTTTATTTGCTTATATATTTTTAAATGCAATAACAATTGTATAACTTGGTCATAACTTCATCAGATTTTTTTCAACCTTCCTCAGAAAGTAATAAATCTATGTCCTTAGGGCTAAGAATATTTTAAAATAACTGATTTTATGTTTCCTGTCCTTTATGTGTCTAGTATTTACTCTTCCCAGAACTGTCTTAATGCATTTCATTCTTTTCCCTAACCTAAAAGGGTATTTCAAACCCTTTAAAGTCTTGATTACTAGAAACAAGTTTCAAAGAACACATCAAACTTACATCAAACTGTATTAATAGTGCTCAATTAAATGCCAAGATGTTAAAGTCTCAGAAATAAATGGACAGCCTCTTATTCAGCAAGAAGATTGAAATAACGAAGATAGATTTTTAATAGCATGCAATAATTAAACCAATGCTGTTAGCAAATCTCAGATATTAAAAAAAAACTTGCCCCATAAGTATATTTAGGGCAAAAGTTATTAACAATATTGTTAATAATCACACTGTCACTTAACTTTATGGTGCTTTAAATAGTACTTGCAAATCTCTAAGTGCTTTCTGGATTATGGGTGATGACTTATTGCAAAACTGAACTCTGCTTTTGTGGGTCCACTGGGCATTTAATTTGATCTTTTCCATTTTTCATTTCCCTATCTTATAATAGAGATAAGTTTTCATTTGAAAAAAAAATACCCACTGAATATTTGTATGAGCCTTTAACCTGTGATTCCCTAGGAAGAGACACCCTTCTTAATACCTCTATGTACAATTGTTTTCAGGGCTACTGTCAGAGGTCTTAACATGTAGGGGTTTTCCTCAAATATCTTTAAGTAATCAGAGAATTACAGTTAGGGCCGTCCTGACCAGTCTTATTCCAAACCTCACTGAAATCACCTTTCACCCTTGCCTAAGTCACACCATTTTGTCAAGCCATCCACCACGCTCATTCCCAGCTCTGAAACACACCTCCATGTCTGCTAAAGTGGGCTCGATTTCTGTTCTCCCCCATCTCACCTTCACCACAATCCCTAACTGTCCTCGTACTTCCCAATTCTCCAAGCTCCAGCACATTCTGCACACCTTCAGGTGGAAGACCCGTGCCAATGCCAGTCTGAGTGTGCACACACAGGCCTGGGCCTCTCCTGGGTTCCTCCACACCTGTAACAGACGTTCTCCAATCTGCCATGCAGCAGAGGACGGCAGCCTGCTAAATCAGAGTCTGGCGATTCTTGCAGAGAGTCTGACTGCAATGGCAGAGATGCTCTTCTCTTGGGGAAACCTCCCAGGAGGCTCTCCCGGCCACCTGGACTGGAATCCAGGTTTAGAAGTCCAAGTCCTACACATGCTGCCTCCACCTAAGACACAGGGCCTCGTCTGCAATCACTGCCCCCTCTGTGTCACCACAGGTCACCCTGTGCTGAGCCCCTTCAGCTCCTCAGGACCCCAGACTTTCCCTGTGACATCTCTCTCTTGCTCCCAGGTACTTGAGGCATCTCCAAAGCCCGAGGAGAGAACACCTGGTCAATGCAGCCTCCCAGGGCCACGGACCGCCCCCTCTTCACTGTTGGTTCAGAGCCCTCAGTCTCCTGTGAGGAACTTAACTGCAACGGTCCCTGTCACACTCACTAGGCCAGGAGACAACAGACTTTGCAGGGCAGCAGGAAGTTCCTTTGATGTCTATGCCCCACCTGCTCAATACTCCATCTGCAGCTTAAAAGCAGCCATAGATGATGTGCAGGTGGATGGGTGTGACTGTGACCCAATAGAACTGCCTTCACAGAACCAGGAGCCAATTCTGAGGTCATGCTTGCAAGGCCTTGCAGCAGGCTACCAAGTGTTCCTTGGGCAGAGAACATGTCTCCTCTTTGTTCACCCAACACCTGAGATGCTTCCCCATATAAAGTAGATTAAATGCATATTTAATGAAGAGAGCCTTGAAAAACTAAGTGCATGAACTAACAAGTCCTGAAGGGCCTCTGCCGGCACCAGCTGGAAGGAATTCTCAGCCCTCAGGGTCTTCAGTGCACACCAAGTACAGAGGCGGAGGCCTCCTCGAACCTTGTGGTCTCGTTCAGGGACTTTATTTACTTAGTTCTAACTAAGTAATAACTGTTCTTCTGGGCTTATCTTCTCCCAGCTCAAGCAGGGTAAAAAAAGTACAGAAATTATTTTTACACAATAATAGAAAGAACACAATGGTTAGAAGTATTTTCCAAAAGAGATTCTGAAGACACCCATGTGTTGAAAGCATATTCCGCCAGGTCACGTTGATCCACACAGCGGGGAGCTGCAGGCAGGGGAATCTGAATTTTGAAGGAATGCCCCCATTGATCCTCGGTGCAAATAAGGATGTCTTGTAAATATTGGGAAAGGCTAGCAAAGCCAAAAGACAGAAAAGGACTTAAAAATACTGTGTGTGTGTGTGTGTGTGTGTGTATGGTGTATGTGTGTGTGTGTGTGTGTGTGTGCGTGTGTATGGTGTATGTGTGTGTGTGTGTGTGTGCCTGTGTGTGTGTGTGTGTGTCCATAGATCGGGTTAATTAATAAAATAGTCTAAATAGAATAAAGGGAGGGCTGGGGATGTGGCTCAAGCGGTAGCGCGCTCGCCCGGCATGCGTGCGGCCTGGGTTCGATCCTCAGCACCACATACAAACAAAGATGTTGTGTCAGCTGAAAACTAAAAAATAAATATTAAAAAATTCTCTCTCTCTCTCTCTCTCTCTCTCTCTGTCTCTCTCCCCCCCCCACTCTCTCTTTAAAAAAAAAAAACCAACTAGCTTTAAAAAAAAAAAAGAATAAAGGGAGAAATGGTGAGAGAAGGAAGATAAGCAAAAAAAAAAAATTTAGCTTTTACTATTTGTTCTTTTTAGATATATGAGACAGTAGAGTGGGTTTTGACATTATAAATACATGCAGTATATTTTATTCTAATTAGGATCCCATTCATGAGGTCACACATGATGTGGCGTTTCACTGCTCATATGTATATTCATATATGAACATAGAAAAGTTAAATTTAATTCATTCCACTGTCTTTCCTTTTCCCATCCCCCACCCTTCCCTTCATTCCCTTTTGTCTAATCCACTGCACTTTTATTTGTCCCCTCCATCCTCTTATTGTGTGCTAGCATCAACAAATCAGAAAGAACATGTGAGCTTTGTTTCTTTAGAGGGACTGGCTTATTTCACTCAGCATGATAGTCTCAAAATCCATCCATTTACCAGCAAATGTCATAAACTCATTCTTCTTTATGGCTGAGTAATACTCCATTTGTATACACACCACACTTCTTAATCCATTTATCTGTTGAAGAGCACCTAGGTTGGTTCCATAACTAAGCTCTTGTGAATTAAACTACTATAAAATTGGATGTGGCTGCATCACTGTTGTATGTTGATTTTAAGTCCTTTGGGAATATGCCTAGGAGTGGGACAACTAGTTAAATGGTGTTTACATTTAAGTTTTCTGAGGAATCTCCATACTGCTTTCCAGAGGGGTTGCACCAATTTGCAGTCCCACCAGCAATGCATGAGTGAACTCCCCACCCCCCCCACATCCTCCCAACATTTAGCTACTTGTATTTTTGATAATTGCCATTCTGACTGGAGTGAGATGGAATCTCAGTTTGATAAAGATGGTGAATAGATTTTCATTTATTTGTTGACCAATCATATTTCTTCTTCTGTGAAGTGCCTCTTCAGTCCCTTTGCCCATTTATTTATTATTTTGGTGTGTGTGTGTGTGTGTGTGTGTGTGTGTGTGTGTGTGTTTGTTTGTGGGTTGTTTTTTTTTTTAGTGTTAAGTTTTTTGAGGTCTTTGTATATCCTCGACATTAATGCTCTGTGTTTCAGGTACAAAGATTTTGTCCCATTCTGTAGGCTCTTGCTTCACACTTTTGATTGTTTCCTTTGCTGTGAAGAAGCTCTTTAGTTTGAAACTGTCCCATTTATTGATTCTTGATTTCACTTCTTGCACCTTGGGAGTCTTGTTGAGGAAGCCAACATGATGGAGGGTTGGGACTACATTTTCTTCAAGTAAGCACAGGGTCTCTGGCCTAATGCCTAGGTCCTTGATCCACTTGGAGTTAAGTTTTGTGCATGGTAAGAGATAGGGGTCAATTTCATTCTGTGCATATGGTTCCAGTTTTCCCAGCACCATTTGTTGAAGAGGCTGTCTTTCCTCCAATGTATGTTTACGGCTCCTTTGTCTAGGATGAGGTCACTGTATTCATGTGGGTTTGTCTCTGTGTCTTCTTTTCTCTTCCATTGTCTCCCATGTCTGTTTTGGTGCCAATACCATGCTGTTTTTGTTACTATAGCTCTTAAATATAATTTAAGATTTGTCATTGTGGTACCTCCTGCTTCACTTTTCTCACATAGGATTGCTTTGGCTATTGTGGGTCTCTTATTTTTCCAAATGAATTTCAACACTGCTTTTTCCATTTCTACGAAAAACACATGGGAACTTTAATAGGAATTGCATTTGGGGTAGTATGGCCATTTGACGACCTTGATTCTTCCTATCCAAGAACATGGGAGATCTTTCCATCTTCCAAGATCTTAGCAAAGAGAATCTTAAGAGAAAACACACCTATCACCTAATGCCAGCCCTGAGAAGGAAATAGGTAGGTAGAAGAACATATTTAAACCCAAAATTGCAGGTCTGCAGAAATTCAAGGTGAGGTGGGGTGAAAAAGAGAATCAGGAAGGAACAGCACGTCCCCTTCCCCTCACAACTACTCTCTCTGAGCCCTAATTAAGGTACACAGAGATCGGCCCCCTCATTACCTGGGGTCTCCATCACGGTGGGTTCCATTGCTTTGGGTTCACTTCCAATGGCTGATTTCCTCCTGCTCAGCACACGCTACCTAAGTTGTGTGAACTCGGCCTAACACGTCCTTCAGAAAAAAGGACAGAAGGGGGCTCCTGGGGGCAGAACCCTGACTTCATGCCGTTCTCCAGCTCTTCCTTCAACTACATATTCTTTCCAACAGTTACTTCTACCAAAAAACTCTGATGTGAAGCTAGGAATTACAGCGACCAAAAGAAGAGTAAGAAAGCTTTGCCTGATTTTAGAAAAACAGAGTTTTATATGAAGTTAAAATTTAGTCCCCACAGCAAAGACATTTTGAAAGAAAGAACTTGCTTAATTAAATGGAAGCCTGGCCATTAATTCAGTGTGATCTTAAGAGGCACAGGCTTTGTCAGAGCACTGTCAGAGGGGGCCGTGCCCTGGGTTTCTAGCAAGCAGGTTGACACCCCGCTCAGTGAGACTGTGAAGGGAAGCTGTAACTCAACCCATCAGGGACCACCAACTACCTCTAGCTAACCTCGGACTAGGAGCCTTCTACTTTAACAGAATGCATTTACTTCATCCTGCTTCCCGGAAGAAGGATTCCATCCTCCCCCAACCCCTCCAGCCCTGGAAGAGCTGACCTGCTTGTGGTCTTGTGGTCAATGCCTGATTCATGAATCATGGAAAGCTCAAATAAACTCGTTAAAATTTTAATGTGCTTGAGTTTATCTTTCAGCAGTTCTGAACACGTAAAGCCAATTCAGTGCCCGCATAGCAAAAGCATGTTAATCTTTCCTTTTCTATCCTTAGTTTTGCAGAGTCAAAACATGAGCAAAACAAATGATTCAGAATGTATACCAAAATGTCGCAACCAGTTTGCTGTGACTGGAAAGATCAAGCTCTGCCTTGGAAACCCTCAGATTTTAATTCTTTCTTTTTCTTTTATTGCAATAAACATGCTGACCAGGAATCTATACTATATGTTGTACAGGTATATAATAGAAATATCTTCTGTTCTGGTATCTAGAAGTGGCCTCTTGACTGGGACAGTGAATTCAGGGATTCTGTGAAGCTGGGGATGTAGCTGGTCCTCCACCTGCTCAGGTGTCAGGGGGACTCATGCATTCCCGTAAATTTTCCCTTGGTATCTTTATAATATTACCATTTCATGATATGGCTTTGATAGATTTAAAATCAAACAGTCCCAAGGATAAAGTCCTTATATATCACATTAGTTATGGTCACTACCAGACCCAAGCGCTGAGTCTGCGGGTCTCAGTCCCACCAGCTTCCTCATGGCAAATGGTTGGGCTATGTGGACTCCTCAGGCTGTGAGAGCTAACAGGAGGACCCTCTACTAAAACACCACATGTTGCAAAGGGCCTTACACAGAAGCTGGTCGGAAAAGAGTAAGAGCATCAGAAACAAAGTTACCCCCCAAAATTACTAATAGTGCAAGAAACCAATACGACTGAAAAAACGGTCATTTTCAAAATGGAGACTGACATTAAGAAGTGTTTTTTCAAGCCACACCTTGAAGAAAAGTATCTGAATGAGCACAAGTGGGCGTCAGCACCTTCCCCACGACTCAGAGGCAAAGATCCGTCGGGTGGCTGTTTTCCATCACACTGCGTGGCTGTTTGTGGTGCATATCAGAATGAGTTGGAATGGAATCACTTGTCACCCTTAGGATGAACCTGAAATGCTACAGATCAACTCACTTGGGAATAAAAATGTTATCACCCTCTCTGACATCTGTTGCTACAATTCTATCCACAGCAAAATGTAGACTCTTATCCAATTGGTGGAGCGTTAGTACTGTCAGTACTTTTATAATTATCTATACTAAAATTCTAAGCTATAACACATTCTTTCTCTTTGAATTTTTTTTTTCATTATACCATGGAAACTGATTTCAGGAGGTTTTGTGATGAAAAAGTAGACAGGAATATTATCCCAGGAATAGAAACAAATAGAAATCAAATAATAGGGGGAAAAAACTGGACACACCAACTACATTTAACTATGATTATTTCTGAAACTCTTTTCCTTATGCTGTATTGTATTTTCCACATTTTCTAAAAGAAAGATGCCTATGTTTAATCATTGAAAATACACAGAATATTAATTTCAAAGAGGCTGGATTGAAACAGAGTATGAAGGTCAATGCATTTACCCTGATATGAAAGTGAGCATGCATCCTGGAAATGGCAAATTCATGAGTCCTTCCAGAAACTGCATGAATTCCAACTCAAGTAACTTCTGGTGCTACATAACCACAGATCTCTTAAAGAGAAGTTTTTCTTTTTCAGCACAATGAACTCCCTTTATAAAAGACTGCAAAGAATCTTTGGCTGAATTCAATTTCAGGGACATAAAGTATCAGTGGTATAAAGTGAAACCATCCAATAAACAGTTTCTCAATACCTGGTGGTAACTATGGGGAAAAAAAAAAGGATCATTCTACTTTTCTGCAGTTCATATTTTTAAGCCATTACTGATTTCTGAAATACACACCTGTTATCTAAACTTCTTTTGCTAGGTCAAACCTTCCCAAACAGGAATCTGAGGGCTGGGTTATTTTTAAAGTTTTATAACTGGTTCATACTCCCTCTCAAACTTTCTGAACCTAATCCCACCAAATTTCCTCGGTGACATTTCTGTTCTCTTCCTTCAGCCGTCTCTGCCTGAAATGTAACCGTATGTGCACCCTAATGCACACAAGCTCCCCGGGGCTCTCCAGGTCTGGCTGCCTTCCCAGGGCCTGCTGACGTGGTGATCATTTGTCACGGATTATTTCACTTAATCCTCACGACAGCTGAAAGGGGTGGAAATTATCATACCAAGTTTAAAGATGGGAAAATTGGGCTCTGAATCTGGCTCAGGATAGCTCTGTGAGGCAAGCAGGGTCCCTCCTTTCTTTCTGTCATCTGTCAAGTAGTCACAATGCAACACACACTATTTGCCAGACACGTGGGGTATTTGTAGGATTAAAATCGCTTATTCCTCATCTGAAGTTCAGTTCAACTGGGCATCCTGCATTCTGGGGTGGTTTCTGGCAACCCCACGTGTTCCTGGCCACTACACCATATTGCATGCTAGGGTGACTCGGGGGCTGGTACAATTCCTCCCAACATGGATGAGCTGGCACCATGGTGACATGAGATGGCAGTCCCCAGAGGTACTTGGATGGAGACCTCCAGGGACAGTCTCCCTTGGGAACAATTCCCAGTTGCTGTGGTAGCCAAGGCAGGCACATAAGACAGTCCTTCACAATCCCCAATTTACTCAGTGGCTTCCTGCATCCCTTGAGAGAATCTTGTGTCACTGATTGAAAGCCAACCACTGGCAGAGTATGGAGTGCTGATCTGTTCACAAAGGGACCTCCAGAGACCACGGACAGTGTTTTGAGTCACACTAATGAAAAAGCCTCCAAAGTTCTTTACCAATGAACAAGGGATGCAAGACTCGGCACTGCTTGTTGGGCTCACATTTGTTCCTGCTTCCTGAGTAGAGGGCCTCTTACCCTTGACTTGGGGCCAGAGCTTATTTTCCTTAAAGGCAGGCTTTGGGGTACAGAGCCTGAAACTCTCTCATGACCATACCCCAATGTAGGCATTTGGAATAAATAGACCACACTCTCAACCCTCTTGCTCCCGTGTTTCCTAGATGAGAAAAGAGCATATACAAGTCAAATCCTAGAAATAAATATGTTGAGCCAACAGAGAACTTTGCGTTTCCACAAGGAGGAAGAAACAAAGAATTGGCACATCCCTTTCTGCCCAGGTAGGAGGTGACAGCTGTCAGGATATGATGTGATGCCCTGAAAGAAGTACAGTGACAAAGTGGATGCCTGGTGTATCAACGGGGCCATCCTGTGCAGGATGTGGCAGCTCAGGATCAGTGCAGGGTCTTGAGCCGGGTCCTCACTATGAGGAGGAATTTCCAAAGCAGAAAATTTGGGGTGGGCACCTAGTATTCCAAAAAAATAAAACAAGGTCACCAAATTTCAGAATCAAGAAAGACCATGTTCTATAACCATGGGAAACCTAAATCATTCCACATGCCTGGACTATATGAGAATGACAAGATGAGACTTTAAGGGACATGGGACCACAGGATGGACTACCCACAGAGGTTCTGCAGGCAGGCATTTAGAAAACATGCTATGTTGTAGCATGCAGAAAGAGGAGAGCTTCTCGAAACTGGGAGACCCATTTA
This sequence comes from Spermophilus citellus, assembly GCF_964194105.1. Lineage (NCBI taxonomy): Eukaryota > Metazoa > Chordata > Mammalia > Rodentia > Sciuridae > Spermophilus > Spermophilus citellus. The sequence goes on along the minus strand of NC_138182.1, from coordinate 280,960,492 downwards.
TAAGCCTTGCAATACAGAGCCCAGACTCTGATTTGGTGAAGTCAGATTTGAAAATCCTAGTGTTTCCAAGGAACAGAAGTAAGGAAGAGTAATCCAAGCAACCCTGTCCAGGTTCATGGTCTCCCCACAACCATCCAAAGAGGTGACCACTGTCCAGTGCATGAAGTAAGCCAACTTGTGTCTATTTAGTGAAAGTTGGACTATAAGATCTGAGAGCAAACGCAATGATTCAGAAATTTATCAGCATTTATCACAAATACCCTGAGGGTACGCTGGATTTAGTTTTACTCAGGTCAGTGTGGGAGCTGTTCGACCTCTATAGCTATAAAATGTATACTATATAATCTAAAAACTTGGCTGAAAAGATACGACCCTTCCAGTACCATACAGACTTCCTTAGATGTCAGTAGAATCTAAATCTGCACATTGCCTCCTCAGGTTTAATGTTCATTTTCCTAAGAGATAGATATAACATGTTTCAGGTATATCATCCTCAAATTATACTGACATAGATAACTGGATGTGGGGTCCATGCACATCTTCTAAGGAGGTGATAGCAAATATGAGGGAAAGAGCTCAAAATCTGTTGATGTGTCAGTGCCTCACCCTCCAGCTGTATGCAGGTGTTGACCTGGATCCAGGAGCACAAGCTTCCTCAAGGGGTAATGACAGTGGCAATTTCCTTGAATTCTTAATGTACTGATAAAGGTCTGATCAAGGTCATCAAGAAAGGTCATGAGGGACCTCGTGGCATGCTCATAGGCATTTTGACTTCTGAAATTCTGCAGAAGAATGTAGTGATGAATTAAGAACATGGTTTCTGCAGCCAAACTGCCTGGGTATAAAACGGGGCTCCATCTTTTATCAGGCACATGCAAAATTACAACATCTTTCTCTGCTCTCTGCCTCAGTTTCCTCATCTCTACAGTAGGGAGGTTGACACCACCCACCTCTCAGGTTAGGTGGGAGGAACAGAGGAGTTAATCTGGGGAAACCAGGTCTGAGACACACAGGGAGGGTCCAATCAACATGTGCTATGAGGAGCACACCCCTGCTCACACTACCAGGGCACTTCATGACACTCACCCTGCGCAGCGTTGTGAGATGGAATCACTTTAAACAGCGCTCTTCAGTTTCAGCAAAGAGACTCACATATAACTCACACAGATGTAAAGTGAAATCCATAGATTATCTTTGGTGGCAAAACATAACATCTCTCACCTTGCTCCTACAACAAGTTCTTTCTGTCCTGGGTCAAATGTTAACTGCGAGAAATCCACAGCATTCTTCGCTCTGAACTCCCGTAACCAGGGGCCAATTTCTAAATAGGAAAAAAATAAATAAATAAAAAAAGATAAAAATGAATGATTCTTCCTCTGGGGACCACAGAGAGGGCACAGCAGAAGCAAGCATTACATTCCAGGGAGGACTGGGGAGTCTCATGTGATGTGATCATTTAGGGGCCACTGGAGGTTCCCCCCGGGATGTCACGTGACCCACACTGGGAATGTGTAAAACACAGAGGAGGAACACCCGGGAAAGAGAAAAGCAAGGCATCCAGGCATGGTAGTGATTTACAGGCCAGCTGTGTGTTTTCTGGGCCTGGTAGAAAATAACCCAGAGTTCACAGGACTCAGCAGAGGGATGCAGACTGCAAACAAGACCATTTCCTGTGCCACTTCACTGGAAAGGGCTGAGGACTTTGCAAAATCACAAAAGCCCTCCTTCAGAGCAAGGACAGAGCACAGGGGCACCATTTGCCTTCTTTCAAATTAGGCCTTCCATTTCCCTGTCCCTGGGGTTTCTATTTCGGCCCCACGATTAGACTTGTTAAACACATTCAGTCCTTTCTACATGAGAAATCCACAGTTACTTCTAGACCTCATTTGCATTTTTTTCTAAGGGAAATCAGGAAATAGCCACTCCACAGAGACAGGTTTTTTACAAGCCCTGTTAACTCCTATTAGAGAGCATCCAGCCCAGAGTCTGATTATTATAAAATGACTTTAAGAGGAATAGAATGCTGCTTCATGTGTCATTTCTGCAACTTTCAGGAACTCATTTTTGGCACTGAAAAAATATGTGGTGAGTTGCTGGTCAGTTTGGGATGCCTTCTCCTTATCCTGGCAACCAACCATGCTACCCGATGGTCTTATTTTCTTTGTCTTCTCATATGTAGTACTTTGATGATATAACCCTGATTAAACAGGCATGTGACAGCTGTCAAATCAATAAAGTTATTTGCTTGAGGGAAGTGATTAGTCTCCTTCAACAAACACTGAAACTAAAAACAAATCTGATATGGAAATATGCCCATGTCCTGTAATATCCTATAGAAATGTCTTTGTGGATAAGAATGAGATGGATTATTTTTGAGGAAAAGCTCTGTATAATAAATGTGTCTTTTGTCTCTACTATTAGTTATTGGGGGAAAAAATGGTATACACTGGAAGTTCTTTTCTGATTACAGAAAACCAGGGCTGTGCTAGAGAGAAAAAAGAGACCTGCAATTGGCATTTGAAATTTTAACATGTATGACATCTTGATATTTTTTAGTATTTTATATAAATTTCTTCATTTTTATAGGCAACTCAATGAAATCAAAACACTTAGAGTGAAGTATTACAAGGCAATGGAGCAACACAAAGTTATCAATAAATAATCCTTCCAACAGCTTATAATTCAATTAGAGAAAAAGAACTGAGATCTTCCTCAACCATGTTTATGTAAATGCAATGTACTCATATTTTAGTACATGCATTTTTTATTAAAAACACCCAAGGAAACTGTATAAAATGTACAGGAATTATTCAAAATATAGAAAGGTGAGATGGTTGAAAGCTTAGGTAAAAGGAAAGATTTGATTAGAGACTTAGGATAAATGTCCTAACAGGACAATGGGAAGAGCAGCATGGTAGCCTTGGTGCCTTCTCTGGCCCTACCTGGAACTGCTCCACCAATTGCTCCATCCCTGAGAAAGAGGGAGCCTTAGGCTCGCAGGTCTGTGTGGTTCACTGTGATGCCTGCAGCACTAAGAACAGAACCTCGGATAGGAGGGGGAATCATAAATGGGTCAAACAAATGGGTCAAACGCAAGCGTAGGAATGAGTATGTGAATTAAAGAGTGGAAGAATTAAAAAGGAAATGAAAGAGGAAAGAAAGGGTGCAGAGAAAAGAAAATAGTAGCTCATGAAACTGCTAGGAAAGGGGACTGAAAAGAAAATTTAAATATAAACTACAGAAAAATACATTTACAGGTTTAAAAGTTTGGATTTGATCTCATATGTGATAATAGCAAAGCACTGAAATTTTTCAAGTAAGCACTTAGCCCATTAAATTATAAATCCTAGGAATATGAATGGGTCACTGATAAGCAGGGTGCTTTGGGAAAAGTAGTAAATGAAAACAAGAATATTAGATTTAAAAAATGAAAAACCATACAATTTAGGCAGTGGTTAAGAAAATGGAAAAGGAAGAAATTCTGGGAAGGTCTGATCAGCCAGATCACTGATTATAGGTCAACTCAAGGAGAATAAGTTAAAGAAAACAAAAATGCTTTGAAGATTACATAAAGAAGACAGGAATAACTAAGACACACGTCACGAGATAAGGCTGGTTCTAGAGAGAAACTGGATGCAAGTATAATTATGAGAGTATTACAAAAAAATTTCTAATGGGAACAAGTTGGTCCCAGAGCCATTATTGAACATCACGAAAATCTAGAAGAGTCCATAAAAATGTTCAAGGTCAAGAGCTTCATCATTCAAATGGAAAATCCATGGCTAAGGAGCATGTGGGTATAAAAAAACCATACAAGTTAAAAGAAGTGGGAAAATGAGCCTCATAAAAAGATAAAAGACTACAAAATATCAGAAAAGAGCTTGTTTCCCATGCACACATCTGTCCTTTTAGTTACAAGAATTTAAAAAGTGACCAATAGGAATCAGGATGAAGAGACAGCATTCAGGTTTTGGTTCCTATCATGAACATTCAGAAATAGCCTCAAGTCTTGAAAGGAATCATGTCTAGAGGGAAAAATGAGTTAACAGCATACCATTCTGTCAATATTGTTTGATTTTCCATACTTAAAATTCTAATGCATTTCCCCAATAAAAACGTTGTATTTTTACAGTCAATACTCAACAAAGATAGGTAATCTATTAAGAAGAACATCTTTTTTATTTTCTAGTATATTCCTCTGGAAGGACAGCCTATCTCAGCTTTGCAGAGAGCACATGGCCTTCGGTCATGGACACCTTGAGAGCCCTGGCAGAGCTTCAGCCCCAAACCACCTCTGACAATGTGCCTGCAGGATGCCTTTTCCTCTCAAGGTCCCTGGAAGTTAGTCACATCTTGCTGTGCTCTCCTTGGACTCCAGGCCTCCAACTTCACATCAGTCCCACCTCTTCTCTCCTTTCAATCCCTTTCCTAAATTCCCTGTTTTTCTAACATTTCCATGTTACATTTCCCCTCTGCTTATCAGTATATGCATATCTCTCCCATTTAAAAGAAAATCTTTCAAAATACATTTTAGTACATGCATTTTTTTTATTAAAAACATCCAAGCAAACTGTATAAAAAATTCTTTAAGTACAGTATGTATAAAAATAAAGATAATGAGCTCAGTTTTACATGTAACTTTGGCCAAATTCCTAAGGAATATATCATCCTAACTAGACACCAGTTATTTAACGTATCAAGATAAAAGGTCCCAAGTCACTCTGAGGTTCTGATTATCTTGATATCCTTGAAAGCAAGGTAGGACCAAGAGCATCATTGGAAGGAGACCCACAGGCCAACCTCATCTAATAACACAGCTGAAAACATTCCTAGAAATGAAAGGCAAATCCGGTGTGTGTGCACATATATACACATACACATGTGCACCTCTCTCTTTCTCTTGATTTCATATAGGATGGGGCTCACCCCCCAAAAAAGGCTTGTTGAATAAGCTAAACATTAGAAAATTCACCGGTACAACTCCTCATCAGATGTCAATAATAGCAATAAGAAATTATTGCTAAGGAATCAGAAAGTGAACAGTTATAAAAACAGAAGAACTAAGTGAGTTCAAGGTCAAGTGAGGCAAGAGAAGAGAGAATCAAAACACTGGGCAGTTGTTGATATCAAGCACACTGGTTGCCAAAGAGAGACTGGGGGAGGGGGGGAAGAGGCCCACAACTCATGGCAAACTGGGGCGATACAGGTTTTAAAAGAACTAATATGCTCACTGCCCCTTCCTCCTGCCCCATCTTCTCGCTCTTCTGATACTGCTGAGATAATCATATGATGAAATAGAACTTAAATACAGCAGTCAATATGACCCTTGCTTGGAAATTCCTGCAAATTCTGTTGGATATTTTGTAGATAATTTGTAATATTGATATTAACCATTCCACATGGTTCAATTTTTACAAAAACATGATTATTGAAATATGGTCTCTGGGATTCTGGTAATGATTTTTCTACCACAAAATTAGGTGCTTTGATTCAAATTCGCCTTCTCTTACTACAACATAAGCTCCTACATGATCGTTTTGTCAATATTTTATCAAACGTGTAATGATTTGATTTTTAAAAGAACCCAGTCTTACATTTTTCAAGAAAAATTATTTTATCAACATGACTCAGTATTAATAAAGTTACTCTAAAATTATTGGCAAATATAAACTATCGTCTAGCTAGACAGATGCTGGTTAGTTCCCCCATCCCACACTCCCCCAAAGGGAGAGAGGGTAGGGGGGAGAGAGAGAGAGAGAAGAAAAATGGCAGTAAAAACATTAAAAAACATTTTAAAAAAAAAAGCAAACAAAGTCAGCACTCTAAAAGATAGCCAAGGTAATGAGGTTTGCAAGCCAAGGAATCCTTTGGAAGGAAGCCTCTTTTTTTTTTTTTTTTTAATTGGTTGTTCAAAACATTACATAGTTCTTGATATATCATATTTCACACTTTGATTCAAGTGGGTTATGAACTCCCATTTTTACCCCATATACAGATTGCAGAGTCACATCAGTTACACTTCCACTGATTTACATATTGACATACTCATGTCTGTTGTATTCTGCTGCCTTTCCTATCCTCTACTATCCCCCCTCCCCTCCCCTCCCCTCCCCTCTTCTCTCTCTACCCCCTCTACTGTAATTCATTTCTCCCCCTTGTATTATTTTTCCCTTTCCCCTCACTTCCTCTTGTATGTAATTTTGTATAACCCTGAGGGTCTCCTTCCATTGCTTGGAAGGAAGCCTCTTAAAAAAGGATCACAAAGAGACTCCACTAACAGTGGTGGAGGGTGCTCTGCGTGCTGAGGCCTGCAGCTCCACTGCAGCCAGCTTGACTTGTGGGTAAACAGGAGCGGGAAACCTCCCAGGTGGAACACACAGGTGGCCCCAGGGAGCCCATTCCACTGCTTGCTCCTTCTCATGTCAGTTGATTAAGAAGCTGAGAGAGCAGCATTTCAAAGCCTTTCTGGGGACTTGAAATCCACTTTGGGAACTGAGTCCCAGGGTGAACTGGGTGAGGCCAGAAGACTGCAGGTAAAGATTGCTGAGAAGCCATGGAAGCCGAGATGGTGACGTACACCAAGAGGACAAGACACAGAGGTCCAAACACAGCCTCTCCTAATTCTCCTTGTTACATAATTACCTTCATCTGCACATAATACTAAGGTATAAAAATATTATAGTTAATAATACGACTATCAGTAAAACAGCTCAAGTAGCTATATTTAAATCATGTATGACTTTTGCTAATTGTTATTTTATGTATTTTATTCATATTAATTTCTGCATTTCTCACACTTGCCCTGTGATGAGTAAGAAAACTGAGGCAGAAAACAAGAAGGTGTTGCAAAGATCAGTAGCTAGTACAATAAAAACTCAAACTCAAACTGCTTAGTTTTTCTTTTCCTTTTCCTTTTTTTTTTTTTTGAACAATTACGCTATATTATTAGAAATCTAGTTTTCTGCTTTATTTTATTGTATTTCATTTTGCCACTGGAGATGGACCTAGGGGTACTCAACCACTGAGCCACATCTCCAGCCTTTTTTTTTTTTTTTTTTTTTGAGACAGAGTCTTGCAAGTTGCTGAGGGTCATTCTAAGTTACCCAGACTGGCCTCCAACTTGTCATCTTCCTGCCTCAGTCTCCTGAGCTGCTGGGTTTACCACCATGCCTGGTTAAAATCTAGTTTCCTATGCAGCACATTTGGAAGGTAACGGGAAGAAAAAAAACATCAACAACCTAGTCATTTTGCAGGTGAGTTCATTCCTGTTGATACATCATTAAACAAAATTGTTATCCGCTCAGTTTTCAACAGCAGACTAGAGAAAGTGAAAGCAGAAAGCCAGGCTCCCAAAGCCAGTGACCTCGTCAACCTGCACAAGCAGTGTCTACTGTTTTTGCTGTTGGTATTACTAATGACAATGTCATTCTCAAGAGCTACAAAAAGAAGAGTATGACACACTACCAAGGTTTTAGGTTCCAAGTGTCTCTTTTAAGTATAGAGGCAGGAAATGTGCACCATGTGCTGATTTGCTTTACTGAAGAACATTCTAGAATGAGAAGGCAGGGGTTGTATGAGAAGAATGGAATGACTGGTTCCAACAGTGGGAAAAGAGCCAACATTGTCCTGAGAACGCAAGAGCTGGGTTGCGGCTTGCATGTTGGTCGGCAGGGCAGAAGGTGGTCTGTACATGGACTCCAAAAACATTCCGGAAGTTCTCCTTTAGTGGCCTCTTCCCAGCCTAGGAGAAGAACCATCTTACCTCAAAGAGAGCTATGACCCTTTAAAGTTCCTGTGCCTCCTTTCTATGGGCTTTGATTTCAGCTTCAGTGCATGACATGAACCATCCTGTCAATGCAACCTGAGCTAAAACCAGGATTCAAACACCAGGGAGTGGAGTCTGTCAAGCCTTAAGAGGCGAACAGCAGAGCAGGCCTTTACTGGCCAACACCACTGCATCTGCCTGCTACACCTCTCCTCACAGACAGCTTTTCCAAACCTGTCTGGCCAACAGTCACTGAGAAAAAGCCACACTCACCTGGTGCACTAAGTCAGCAGCAACCCCTGCCAAGTTCCACCCTTGCCAAGTCCCACTCAGGGCCCTCGGCCTCCTGAGTACTCTCCAGCATTCTTTCAAGGATCACACTCGATCTCAGTTTCAAAACTTCATGTTTGTCTAATGGCAAACCAGTACAACAGATTTCATCAGGAACTGAACACACACGTGCCCTATAAATATGTGTATGAAAAAAGCATGTTGCATAGTAGACACATTCCTTAGTACACTTTATTTACTATCTATATTTTCAGTACTTATTTAGTTTCAGGAACTGTATGAGGTGCTTTTACTTATTGACAACTGTCTTCGTAACATCTTTACAAACATGTAAAGCTAGAGTCATAATTTTTGTTGTATAAATTAAAAGAAGACCTGAGATTTTGATAAGTTAAACATCCTGAGACAGGTCACATGAGTGGCAAATAGCTACACTGAAATTTAAACTCAGGCTAGGACTAAGACAACGAATTTCTAGAAGGTCTGAATTAATAATCAATTTTCCAAGGAACATATAAAGTCCATGAATCCTTCGCACCTAGGAACATATCAGCATAGATTAATTTATCAGAAACGGTGGATGTCACCCACCAAATGAAAGCAGAGTTGGAAATGAAGGAAGGTGTGCATTGCCAGGCAGGGGATGGGGATGCTCCAGCCCAGGGTGTCCACAGGGCAGGTTACACCAGGGAGGAGGAGAGTCCTGGAGAAAAACAGGAAGAAACCAGGATCCAACACAGGCAGAGAGCAGTCCCACGTTAAGACATCTCAACAGTGGAAAATTCACCTTCATCATAATTTTTTTCCAAGACAAATCCAGGTTACATCAGTTAATTCAAAAATATGCAGACATGCTGTACCTTGCTTTAGTTTTATAGAAAGATTAGAAACTATTAGGTCATTTTTTTTCAAATATATAGTCCACACAATGATTTTCAATAAATCTACTACCTAGGAGTAGGTAGAATTCAAATAGGCTATGGCAGGACATGTCCCCTCTGAAGTGCGGCCTGTGATTTTAGAGTTGGCAAATATGGACAGAAAAGTTCCATGATCAACCCAAGGTCACACACTGATGGGTAGAAAGGTGGAAAAATCACCATCCTATGACTCCTTTGCCAATTTACCTTCTTCCCCATCCCTAGACTATCCAAGTAGGAATACTATAGGGTATTCCCTGACAGATTTATCTGAACACATAAAATATTAGAAATAGTAAATTTTAAGGAGTCAAAATCGTCTACATATCTAGAGATGTATACAAATACAGATATGTAAATATAGGCATCAATATGCTCAACCAAATATACACCTATGTGCATGCATATATGCATGTTTGCATAGTGTGTATTTGGAGACTTTTTATACATGTATATTATACATTCTAAAGACTATAGTAGAGACTCAAGAATGGTCTCAAACAATTGCTATAAAAAATGATCAGAAGAGCATGGTGGTGCACACCTGTAAATCCAGTGACTTGGGAGGCTGAGGCAGGAGGATCGGGAGTTCAAAGCTAGCCACAGCAACTAGTGAGGGCCTGAGTAACATAGCAAGACCTTATTTTAAAATAAAAAATGAAAAGGGCTGGGGATGTGGCTCAGTGGTTTAGCACCTCCAGGTTCAATCCTGGATAATAAAAAAACAGTTAACTAAAGGCTGCTTTGGGGCAAGCAGATAGCAGGTTCCTGCCCTGAGGGGATTCTATGTGACTTTTAAAACTGTCATCTCTCAAAGTTAGACTATCTCAGGATCATATGACACAACTAAATTATTGGGCTCATAATTCCCCTGGGTATGCATTTTAAAAGAAGTCTTTAGCATTTCAAAGAAAAAAAAATCAACTCTTATCCAACTGAAACACACTACCTTTTTGAAATAAGGGTTCATTCGGGAATTCCACTATCACCCCAAGTTTTCATTTGTTTTCCTAAGTGTCTGGCAATACCATAAATACCTGTCATATCTCGGGATTTAAATGTCAGTGTTAGATGAGGTCCAGACTCCTCTGATCCACATGGTTTTAAGTTATTTAAGCTTCCCTCTGACACACCTAGACACTAAGGAAGAGACACTAATCCACAACTATCTGTAAGCTGAGTTCAAATTCCGCCTTGAAGGTAGGAGTTTCCTTCCTTTTTGCTTATATATTTAAGATCTTGGTACCTTTGTGTTAGTCAGTTTTCTGAAACTATAACAAAATATCCAAAAATCAACTTACAAGGAGGAAAGCTTTATTTTGGCTCATGATTCAGAAAGAATGCAGGGGCCAGGGTCACCCCCAGTCACCTCACTTCCTTCCAATAAGCTTTGGTTCTTAATGGTTCCTCCAGCTCCCAATAGCACCATCAGCTGGGTCCAACCCTTCAACACAGGGGCCTTTTGAGGACACTTAAGATCCAAATGATAACTCTTGCTGGTTCCTTGAACTCTCTGCATCAATTAATTAGGATAAAAACCAAGGTAATCAATGGCTGGTTTTTATTGCTGAATAACCCACACAAGAAACAATTTCTACTCATCCATCAAGAAAGGCAGATTTTTTTAATTAAAAAGATTATGCAAATCACTTGCACACTAAGCAAGACCCTCACCCTCCTGGACTGCGGTCAGCTCCTCTTCCAGACTATTAAGCTGGTACCCAGCCTCCCCCTGTCTTAAACTCTATATGGCTCATAAGTACCTTGCACCACCCACAGGTAACTTACCTTGTCTAGAAGGGTCTTAATCTTGACTTGTGACCTGTAGCATATGACTCTAGGCTATAAAATCTAATTGCAAAATCTTAATGTTGTGCCAGAGGACATTAAAAAGTAATTTTCTTTAGATTTATAGCTTTAGAATTACAAATGATGTTAATGTGACTAAAATTATAAAATGAATAATTTCATATTATTTTTTCAGGAGTGGCCTAACGTATTTTTGATGTAAGCAGTGATAACCAGATCTCTGGAAGGAGCAAAACATTTACTACCAGATAACTACAGGAATTAGAGAAGGCCATTTCAGAGATCCCCTAGTGCCATTAGGGTGCTTGGTTTTAAATATCTGGACATTTATTTCTTCTACTTATTTAGGAATTGCCAGATCTCAGTTTTAAGAAAAAGAATTATTTGCTTAAGCCTCTGTCCCCTTCTGTTCCTTCCTTACAATTCATGCTAACTTTCTTTTCTGTCTTCTTAGATTTGGATTGGAACCTCAGGTGCAGAATGTTTTCTCTGTGGCAATGCATTAATCAAGCAACAGGCTGCCTCATCAGGTCTGGGACGTTCAAACCAAGCACACTCCAAAGAAAAGGTGGGCTTTGATTGGCTCCAGGAAGGTAGCCTCAAAGCCATTCAAATGCCTAGGGACTTGGTGTAATTCACCCAGCAAGTCACCACCATCAACTAATTCAGAAAGAGCCTGTGATCACCCTCCCACGTGAATTATCACTTACCCAGTGGCACTGAAAAGTCGTAGCATTTGCATGTGTATCCCGTTGGCTTTATGTGGCCTTTAGTATCTTTAGTCAAAAATGAGACAGACATGGAGAAAGTCACCATTACCCTTTCCACAAAGAAAAGTCAAATGTTTTCTACACTTTGACACACAATTATTTTGAAATGTCAGCTAATCACTACCCTTCCATTTCCTCTGAGGGAAAATCAAACTTTCTAGAACTCATGACATCGCCTATTAGCTAACATCTACAGTGTGATGCCAGTTCTGTGTGTCACTCCCCGGCTTAAGGAGGTACCATCGACCCCAAGCCAAACACCCAAGATGTTAGACTCAACACCTGCCCACACACACATTTTAAAACACAAAACAAAAGCTGGCATCTACAGCTTCAGGGCTTTATTCCCAGCAGAAGTAGATCTCTGCCATGGCTCAGGATCTTACACTCTCAAATCACTGACCTCAGCAAAGACAGGCCCACTAGGAGAAACAGAAAATAAATGACATTTTGCTTTCACTCTGCCCTTTTGGTTTACTTTGGTGAATCTCTGGCTGTTTTCGTTTCAAAGTCGTAACCTGACGAAGCCATAAACCTGTTTGTGCACAGCCATGCCTGCATCCCGGCAGGCCACAAAACCGTCCTGGAGAGAAACTAGAGGCTAGATTGATGGCCCCGCTGAGCTCCTCCGAAAGAGCTCACTTCTGGTCTTGTGTTTCAGTTTTCCTTGATATGTTCACAGACTTACTTCCTGATATGTCCCAAACAGCTTCAGAGACCCTTCCCTTTGTGAACCCTGTTTCCACAACATGCGTTACAGCAAACATGAATCACTGCTTGATCCCATTAATGCTTCCTCCCTAGACCACCCGCTATGGGGCACATGATGGCTGACTCTTCATTCATTCCTCTGTTTGGCAGACACTTGCCAACTCTGTGCCCTGTCCCCAACCTAGAAACTAGACACTCTGCAGAAAAATAAGCAGAGGGACCTGCCCTTCTCACTGAGTACCCATCCTGGCGAGGGAGACAGAATCAATGAAAGAATAGGTGCCCTGTTGTCAAGTAAACAGGACGCCTTTTTAGAGCGTGACCTGCAGCCACACGATATAGTTTGTTGGGAAGGCCACTCTTGCATGTGCCATTTAAGCTGAGATTAGAATGACAAGGAAAGGCCAGACAGAGATCTTGAGAAGTGTATTCCAGGAGAGGGGCCCTCTGGAGAGAAGCCCCAAAGTGAGTGTGTGGTAACAGATGAGGAAGGAAGGCTGAGAGGGAGGGCCAGTCCCTGTATCCCCATGCATCAAGGTAAAAGGCTTGGATTCAATCTGGCTGCTATTAAAAGACCTGACAGTAGGTTAGGCCTTGCAAGAATACAGCCACTGTCCTAACTCCTGAGCTTTATTACTGTTGCCACAGACCACCTTGAGTGAGCATCGCTGGGTTCCAGGAAGACAACATTCACAACAACAAGACAGATGAAGTTGTGTTATGTGCATGCCCAAATGTAGCATCATGAATCCCATGATTATGTATAAATGTGACTTAAAAATTTTAAAATAGCAAGTGGTGGGGCAGAATTGGCCTGTGCCTATATTTTTCCCAACCCCTATCCTAAGGCACCGAGAAGTCAAAGTGTCTATAATGAAAGATAAAAGGGTAGAGGGGTGGTCTGAGGTGCATGGAATGTCTTAGGGCTCTGACCGTTGGTTGTGCAAGGAACGACCTCAAAGAACCCGGAATGCAGAAGGCAAGACAGCTGGAAGGCACTCTGCGCTAATTGATTGGTACAAAATAAGAAATGAGGAATTGTGAATGGCCCCCAAGTTTTCCGGTGGAACCATAACTCCTGTAGAATTTCAAAAGGAAGATCCACGTGGTTTTGATCTTAGAATTGATTTGGTTATTTAACTTCATCCCTGAAAACAGAAGCTCAATTATCTTCATATATACTTTTAAGTGCCTCTGAATTGGATACTGTGTCTAAAGACAAACAAAATCTAACCTCCTTCTTTACTCCGATTCTTTTCTAGAAGTGACTGCTTCTATCCTGGGTTGGTCAATTTTGCATTGTTGTGACCAAAACAACCGACAGGCACAACATAGACAAGGAAAAGTTTATTTCAGCTCATGGTTTCACTGAGGATGGGCCAGTCCTTTGCTCTGAGCCCCAGGTGAGGCAGAAGCATGCCTGAAGGTGCATCATGGAAGTCAGAAAGCAGGGTGAAGGGGCACCTTCCAGAGCACATCATTTGCTCCAATCAACAAATTGATTGATTGAAGAAGCAAATCAGAACAAATATCTTGCAACTGGTCCACAAAGGATGCTAGTTACCCACCTCCTCCAGCCACACCCCACCTGCCTAAGATCCCTACCCTGTTAGTTCATTCAAACTAGGATGGACTGACTGTCACAACTCTCAGACAACTCTCATAATCTAATCATTTCACCTCTGACTATTTACACAGAAGTTAGGGGGACGCCTCAGTTAAGTCCTAGCCACCTCTGAGGATGCTTTTCTTCTTGGTGGGCTGCCTTGAAAGACAGGGGATCCGCTGGTGGTGATTAGGTGGGTAACTAGCATCCTTTGTGGACCAGTTACAAGATATTTGCTCTGATTTGCATCTTCAATCAACCAATTTTCTACACGGGAAGAAAAGGGGGCGCGCGCGTGTGTGTGTGTGTTTAGCCTCAGGCTAGAAATGTAACAGATGTTACAGTAACACAATTTGTTTTTATGTTTTAAGAAAAGAATGAAGGAGGTGGAGTGGGCTGACTTGTAGACAGTTTGGATTCTTTTTTTTTTTTTTTTTTGCATACAGATACAAGAAAGTGCAAGCAAAAAGAACCCCCAAGGAGTTCAAAGGGACTTGTGTTTAATCAGACAAAAACAATTTTTATAGCCTCAGGAGCCCGTACGGTGAGAAAGTTGAGCAGTAGACTGACATTAGGCATCCAACCTGGCATGCATTGGGGATATTTTCTTCTTTCTTTGTTTGCAACTAGTCTTCAAAGAAATTTACTGTGCAAAGCAGATTCTGAAGCAGATTACATTCATGAACTAACATTGTCATGAAAAGCAGCTTCATGATACAAGTTACAAGCTTCATGGTTCCAAGTGCCCCATCAGATAAAGAACCATCGTATAATGACAGGGGCTCTCCATGATGCTGCATGCACTTTTCCAATGAAACTCTCATTCACCTGAGAACCACCAGGTTCTAAACACACTCCACAAGACCACTTTAAGCAAAAGCCATGCAGGATGGGGAGGCAGAAGCCAGCAAGACAGAGACTCCTGCAAAGCCACTCTCCTGAACCTGTTCACACCCGGCTTCCTCTGCTTCCCACCTGAAGGTCACAAGCATGGCCAAATCTCCATCTCATTAATTACAACTCTTGGCAAGCCATTAAAAATCTCATTTCATTTTACCGTTAACCCTCCTTTTAACTGACTTTTCATAATTATAATTCTATTTTTGATATACTAGCCCTATTAAATTTAATGTCATACAGAGATTTTAGAACTCTTGAAGAAAAGACCAATTCAGGACTGTGTCCACCAAAATCGGCATGGTCCTTGCTCAGGATTGTGAAAGGAGAAAAACAGCAGTGTGTTCTATTTTCATACATAGAGGAAGAGAAGACAAGCTAATTGCATATGGTCAGTACAATAACCAGGCCGTTGGAGAAGGGCTGTAATTAGTGAGAATTGTTTTCACAAACAGGAATGACCAAGCTGATGACTCCAGCTTGTATTTGTTATTTTTTCCCCCACCAGATATAAACATTTCTATTTTTGTTCTTCTCAAAACATAAACATTACTACATTAAAGATGCCCGGGGATAGCAAATCCTGACAGTACCTCTATAAACTCTGGGAATAAACACATGACTCTCTTCAAAGGTTAAGCCTGCTAACAGGATCAGGAGTCAAGAGAAGGGAAAAGGAACTGTTATCCCAGAAAGCAACATTTAGCTGGGGACAGCAAGGTGGAAAGCTGTAGGTGAGGCCTCTCCTCTGACTCTGAGCAGTTGGTTTTAGAGGAAAACACGGGAAGCAACCTCATGCTCAGTGCACAGAGGAGGAGACGACTGGGGTCTTTCGTGTTGGAAAACATAGATCAAAAATTACATAACATGACATGTGATACAGTATTTATGAATATTCATGCATAAAATTCAAATTTCACCGTGTAACTGAAATTACTTAAGGAATGTTATCTAGACAGGGATTATGGGAGTGCCCTCTGCAGATGGGCTTAACTGAACCAGGCTGAAGGCAGAGGCTCACCCTGGCATGGATGACAGTGACACTTTCGGAGTCCTGTTGCTTCCCTGACCCTACAGCTGTGCTCTTGGTTCAGTCATTGGCATTGCACACCTGGTGCTGCCCAGCCGGCCATGCCAAGGCCTCTTCTCCAGCATTTCTGTTCCAGGACTCCCATCAGCACCCTTAGGATGAAACCTCACAAAACCACCCCAGTCTGGCTTCCCAACTCCAGCCTTTCTCTCTGTGCTACTCAGTGTGTACTTTGGGTTCAATTTTAGCAAATACTTTTGGTCATTGGCCATCTGGAGTTTCCCTTGCCACCCTTTCCTCGCGTGGAGCCCTGTCCCCTGTGGTTCCGACTCCAGCTTGGACAAGGGAGGCTGCAGGAAGCCTTTGCAGTCTTCTTAGACAGGAGGGAGGCGCTCCCCTGCGCAGCAAGTGCACATGCATGGCACAGTCAGACCCTGTGACACGACCCCAGTTTCTCTGTTTACACATCTGTCTTCTCCTCTGCATTGTAGGTGAGCTGCTTGCCCTACGTTTAAGTGCCTAATGCACAGGTTGCCCCAGAACAGGTGCTCAACACAAATGCATTAAATGAGTGAACAGGTAGGTACTGGTCCAAAGGATAAATACATGAGTTAACGCTGAATACATGGAAGAATAAATGAACATTTGTTGCTATTGTTTTCTGCAGGATGAAAGAAATGATACTGGAAAATAAGACAAAGCTTAGAACTAGAGATGGAGGACTCTGTTGTTTAAACAATAAATCCGAATTCTTTGTGTGTGTGTGTGTGTGTGTGTGTGTGTGTGTGCGTGTGTGTGCATGTGTGGTGCTGGGGATTGAACCCAGGGCCTTGTGCATGTGAGGTAAGCACTCTACCAACCAAGTTATATCCCTATCCCTATACCTGAATTCTTGAAAAGATCTCTTGTTTGGGACAGGGAGGTACATGATGACATAGTTGCCTTAAACTTTTTGATTCAAGAAGGAAAGCACTGGTTCAAAGTCCACTTGTAGATGGGGCAGCCACAAAGCAATGGGAAATTCCTAACAAGCTCAAAGGGGAATGTGTTCCTGTCCCTCAGGGCTCAGCTCATTTCCCCTCCCATGCAGCAGCATCTGGAACCCTCAGCACCAGCACATGCATGGGGAGGGGAGCTCCGTGGCAGCAGCTCCTGTCCACCAGACCCAGTGGGTGTAGGAGGTGAGCGCTCTGTTCCCTGCTTCATCACATACACACCCTGGCTCAGGAGCAGGTCACTTAACCTCTCCTAGTCCTCTTCCTTGGTTATATAAGTGGAGGGGGAAATGCTTACAGGTGTCCTTTAGTCATCTAAAAGAAAGTACTTCCTCTTGACCTCCTCTTTCACATTTTGGAGGCATCTTTGACTTTGAGACAACCAACTCTGGCTGGGTTGCGCCTTTCTCCAGAGCATGACTTATTTGACACAGTTGTCAGAGAAGGGGTTTCCCAACATGCCCAGACGGAAGCTGAATTGACAACAGGTTGACTCTATGGCATCTGAAGGGCACCACCCTCCCACTCCTGGAGGCCACGGAGTGACTTTTACCCCTATAACACTATTTCTCTGCACCTGAAGTCCATTCCTTTAAAAAATTGAAAATTGAGCCAATAAGAACTTATTCTGTCTTTATATTTTACACCACACCAGGTTGACTTGTTAGGCAGTGAAATGTTCCCAATAGCAAACCTCTCAATAATTGTTTTCTTGAGAGAGAAAAAGGGAAAACAAACAAACATAGAAGGAGTTAACCTTTAAGAGCAAAACATTTGACCTGTTTCAAGATTAAGGACCAGGGGAGCAGAGGAGGCGGAGTGCCCAGGAACTAAGGACAGCAACAATCTGAAAACCATTCCTTTAACAACTCGGGGTGATTCGATTTTCCTAAGTTTGCAATAACACATATTAGGACTTTAGCTAGAAATTTTATATAGAAGGATAAGGACAGATCTTCTGTATCCAGTTTTTAGATGCAGGATAAATAAGAACTCCAAATGTGATATTTTCTCTCAGCAATGGCTTGTGTGTCTTTTGTGTGTCAAAGAACTGCTGGCCAAATGAACCTCCGTTCGCCCCTGCACTGTCATCTCCTCTGGACTGTTCTGTGTGAGTCAGTGGGTAGCACTGAGTGCCCACACATGCCTGCAGTTCAAGGACAAAGTGTTAGCCATGGGGATGGGATTTGATGCCACTAAGGACACAGATGGGCTTTTAGGCAGGATCTTCAGAATTTTGACAGTGTGAGGGTATTTTGAACAGGACTCATTTTTGTATTATAAAAGTAAGTAAAGGTGTCTTTCAAAATACATATAATTGAGAAAATGAAAGCCACTCTAAAGAGAGGGGATAAAACCAAGAAGGTGCTCTCTTAATGGTGATACCCAAGATAAATAAGTTTTATGGAATCCTATGCTTCTTAAAACAAGACAAGTTTCCAAAGGAAATGAATCTTTAGTGCAAACTCTCGGGAATATTATTTCAGTGATGGTGAAACTAATAAGACTAAACTTAAGATAACAGCTCTGATAATACTCTGTGCGTCAAGCTAAGCACTGCAATGGGTCATCTCCACATGTTACTGCAGTTTAAGAAAAACCTGAAGCCATATATTATTACTTATATCATTCATACAAGGAAAGTAGAATGATAAAAAATAATGAGCAAAGAAGAGCAAGAAACAGGAATAACAAATCTTCTGTGTTTTGTCCGACAGCTGATGATTTATCTTTTGAATGCCTGATTTTCTACTTTTTTCTGTCAACTGAAGAGAGTAATGCATTCTTGGGCAGCAGAGAATTAAACATGTAGCCACTCTCTCCAGCAACATCTATAAAGTACTTACTTCAAATACAACAGTAAATAGGGAACATCTCCCTTAAAACTCAAGTCTATGCAATACCTCATACTTCCCTTTTTGAAAATAACAGCGGAATATATGGTTCTGTTCATAAAAGAGAAAAAGTGATTTAACTACATCATGGTCTCTAGGTTTTCTGTTTATGTAGGACTGAATTATAGATTATTTACATTATAAGTTCTAGATAAATACTTACATAAATCTCTTACTCTGAATTCAAATATGGGTTAATCTGTTCCTCTTTCTGCATTACATTCTCAGAAATTCCTGCAGGATTTTTATCCAATACATAATACATCTCTTCTCTGCCTCACCCACGTTCTGACCTGGCTCTGACCATTGTGATCTTACCTGTGTGTCTCATGTTTTGAAATCTGTCGGGAGTTGGTCTGCTAGGTGGATTGAGAGACACAGTGTGTCCCCGATTGTGTCTGGTGTCTCTGGGAGCCATTTCTTGTGTCATGTGTGTGAGTTCTTTGCCTCTAGGAGGATGATCACCAATGCTCACAGGAGCTCTGCCACAAGAGCAGATGCCCTGGTGTGGGGAGAACACTAGAGGGCACTCTCTAACCCTAACAGTGGGGGTTAGGTGTCTAGTTCTGGTTTCTTCCTTGAAAAGTATAGGACTTGTTGGACACTACACAGGAGACCATAGAGCAGACCTGGAGCTCACTCACTTCCCCTTCATGAGATGATTTTCAGCCACAGTCAGCTTCCTTCCCTCTTCCTGGAAGGCTGATATGCAGTTCCTCTAAACTTCCACTTTCAAAGTAGAAAGACTCACTGTGGGTTTTAACTTTGTGTACACAGTTGAGTTTCTGCCTTCCCTGCCCATTAGCCCCAGCCCCAGCCCCAGCCCCAGCCGCTTCCCCGACCCCAAGCAGGCTCCTGAACCTCAACCCTGAGGCCTTTGAACTTGTTGCCTACTGAGGAATCCAGTCTCGACTCCTCTTTTTGACTTCTATCCCCTGGGGCTTTCTTTTTCACACTTTTGGGGCAGCTCCTTATTTTTTACCACAAGTAATTGAGGGTCAGGGATTTCTCTCATCAACTTAGTCAACAGTTTTTGCTAGGAATCTTATAGAATCACTATCTTCCCTTTGTTCTTATATCAATTCCAGAGTAACAAAGAACACTACCCCAAAAGGACAGAGAGAATTAGTTTGGGAGCTAGTTCCAAATTTTAATGTTGATAAATATCTACATTTTAATTTCTAAGGGAGGAGAAATGTCACTTTAAATCTGTTCTTCCTATTTCACATCAGCTTCTTTAAAATAGAATTTAAACTGCTAATGGAAATTGATTTAACAGTTACATATATCCAAAAAAGGACAACTTAAGAACTAAAGTGAGCATAAACCAAATCTACTCACCCTATGGTTTTAAGTCTACACACTGGATTTCATTGTCTTTGGTATGCCCCTGTGCTGAATGAATGTCCAGTTTGAGAGGATCTCTGCACTGCATCGCTGAGGTCACATCAGAGACTCATTAGCCTCCATCAAAGCTTAAACATCACGTGCAAAAGCACCTGTGAGTGCCCAGGAGAAATGACAAGCTGCCTGGAAACCATTCTGCACCTCACCCGGCCCCTAGGAGGCGCTCTTTGGGGTTTATCAGCATATATGTGAACAATCTCATTGTTTAGTTTTAATTTTTTTCATTCCTTTTAATGCAGTTGAAAAACCCCACTAATTAAAGATCCCAGGATTCTACTATAAATTTCATAAGAGCAGATTTTTTTTTCTTATGAGATCTTATAACCATGCTAAGTCCTTCAGACGTCATTTATGTGATTATGTGGTCCAGTGAGCTTTGTCTCAAACTCTAAAAAGCATAAGTCCTTCTAATCTATACATGAATAAATATAGCACACAGGAAATTGTTGCCAAGTACTGATAAAATCTGTTTCACTCTGTCTGAAGATGGTTCTTGTCCAATCTATGCACGCTGGTCAGTTAATGTTCCACTGATGATAAAAACAAACAGAGCAAAGAGGCAGATGCAGTCGTCTGCTGGGTCTGTGCTTACACACAGTTAATGGCTGCTATCCCACCTACCGCAGAAGGAAAGGGGAGGTCACAATTACACAGTAGGGCAGGAACAAGGGAGAAGAAAATCACCAGGATGCGAGAAGTTCTAGAAGGTCAGATGGCCAAAGACTGAAAAAATAGCTCCAAACTAGCAAATGTTTTCACTTGGCTTGAAGTCACAGAGCTATTGCTGCATAATAGAATTACACCTCCTTTGGGAGAAATCCTTCTCTCACTTGGAGTGTGAAATTCTTGGTGATACCAACTGGAGCTTCACATAAGTATAAAGGTAGGGGAAGCTAGAAGCTTTGAGAATTCCAAAGCAAACCACACACAGAATATTATCCAACCACATCTCTCCTCCCCCCAAACCCAGGCAACAGTTACATGGGCCTAGCCAAGAGATACAGAGCCACAAAGGGTCAGTTGCTCATTGCTGCCAAAGCTATTTTAAATTCATGCAATGGGTGGCTGAATCAAAGAAAAATAAAAAAGACATCTCAAGTGGCTAGAAGAAATGGGGCATATGGATGTAGGCAGGGTGACTAGGCAGGATATAGCTGGAAAAAAAATAGTATTTCATTGGTTGCCTTAAAAAATGCTACTAAAAAAAAAACCGGGGTGTCCAAGTTTGGCTCCGGAGGAAGGGGAAGTCTTAAATAAGAACAGTAATGATAAACACATGCAAAGTTCACTATAATCTTCCCACTCTTTCTTTCACTGCTGTGTAAGTTAATTTTTCTCATAGCAGGCATCTTTAACAACCAACTATACACATTTATTATTTCCATATGTTCTTCTCTACTCTTTTTTCCCTAAATTCCAAGCATTGCCCTGAAGAGCTTTCAAACACTGAATAAAATCAAAGAAGACATTGAACAATTTTGCACAGATGCCTCCAAGAGTAAAGAACTTATATTGTATAAATGGTGTGAATAATACATTTGGCCCTTAGTACAAACTTATTTTATAGCCCTGCATGTAATTCCTACTACACTACATCTATATTAGTCAGGCTTCACAGGTCTAAAGGAAATTTTTTCATATAAAATTTTTGTTGAAGGAGCATCGCTTGTATTCGCCAGCAACATCCTAATCGAATTCTAAAGCTTTCCCAGTGAGAGATGGCTTGCTTTTATCACACCCCCAGAGGGGGAAGAAAGCTTATGAGGTTTCAAGTAAACAGCTTATCAGCATCAAGTAGTATTTAATCAGACCAAAGACATACTGGAATCAAAATTATGGGAAGGGAAAATTTTTGTACCAACTTTCACATTGTTTAATTAGAGTTTCCACAATTTTATGCTATGATGGTTCCTTGAGAACTTCAGAGGGAGTCCAATCCTCATCACCTGCCCTGTGTTATCTCACAAGACATCAGAAAGCACCCTCAGAGGGTTCTATGCTTCCAAATTCATCTTTGGAATTCCAAGCACTTCAAAAGCATTTCTTTTAAAATATAAGAAAACACAAGAATGAGAAATTATTTTTTCTTTTTTGGTGTCCCAGATTCGGTTGGGAACAATCTGCTAAGGTCAAGCTTTCTGCTTCTTTTCAGGAGAGTGCCTGGCTGGTTATTGAATGAAAAATGCATCTCAAGTACCCACTGTTCAGAAAGCTTCTTTGTGTGAAGTATAGGAAGAATGAACACTTTATTGATCCACCAGGATTTTGAATATAAAAGGAGAGAGGTGTATTCTAGGAGGCATGCAAAAAGACATGCATCATCAGTTCCATGGAGCAAACACACCAGAAAAAACTGTAGAAGCCACAAGGCACAGCTCTGAGGCAAGCTGAGTTGCCCTAGAAGAGTTCTTCTGTACTAACAGAACTTAGTTTTGCTGAGTGACCAGGGCTGGGGCAAGAGCAAGGCTGGTGAGCATCTTCCCATAGTGCAGAGTTTAAGAGGGACCCAAAAAACCCAGCAGCCAAGATAAACAGTACTTTAAAGGTCTAAATTAATGCAAAACAGTCCATGCTGAGCAAATTCGCAAGATTTTAAAGATATTGGAGCTTCCGTAGGGCTTGGCAGGAAACTGTACTGAGTCTGTGCTTATTTAAAATCTGGAGAGATGGTCCATCATGGATTTTCTTGCATTAATATTGTTTTATTCTAAATATCACTTGATTATTGAACATTCTGGCACCCTTCAACATTGCACCCAAGGGGATTTCCTCTCCTACCGCACCCTAGTCCCAGACCTGTTAGACTCCAGAGCTTAAAATTGCTTACCCCCCTCCCCCCGCACCTCTTCCTTTCCACTTCCACAGCAAGGCAGCCTTGTGTCTTGGCTCTGGCCACCTAAAGTAAACAATCCTACACATCTTCTAGGAGAGCTTTTGCTTTTGTTGTTGATTTTTTATATGAAACCGATGAGTCAAGAAACCCCTGCCCAAGCTCCCACTGCTGCCTGACTTTGAGCACTGCTAGGAACCATGCAAACAAGGAGCAAAAGACAACTCTGTGGGGGTGACAGAAAATGATTGCCTGGGTCCTCACTGACCCCATCCAGCTTCTGATCCAAAACCAGGCAGCCCAAGTCGTCCTGTCGAGGGAACAATACATGCATTTATGGTTGAAAGTACTCAGTTGGTCAGTTATCTATTACAACCAAAATATGTCTAACTGATACAGTAGCCTGGAAGCCAGGGAACTTTCAGAGCAAGGATTTCTACATTTTACAGCACTGATGACTTCAAAGCTGTATTTTATCTCTGAATTGTTTAACTGCAGGTACCAAAAACAAGAACTAAGTCTAAAGTGGAATTTGACTCTAATCTCTACATGGCAATTAATTATGGAAATGTATGTAAATGAAAGGTCAGAGCCTCATTCTTTGGAAAGACATTAATTTTCCTACTAAATATTTATGATAACAATGAGGTCAGTGTCAACATTATTAGTAGAAATCTCAATTTCTCTTGTGTTTTTGCAATACAGAATTTTGCTGCGCTAGTGTTTAAGGATCAAGAGATGAATTTTCTCGAAGAGACAAAGAATGTCCCTGGAACTACTTCACTTTGCTAGTTTAAAGGGCAACAGAATTATCAATGTGATAGAAACTTTTGATGACTGTTATACTCATTGGTCACCTAAAGATTGAGATCAAGAGATAAGCCAACATGATATTTTCATTCTACCAGAGAAGTAGTTAATAACAGAAGGATTAAAAACTACAGTTTTCTAATTGCTAGCCCAGTAGTCTTTAAACATGAATCATGATGTTTTCCAAAACACTGACTCAAAGAGAACACCAGGCCACAAAAACCTCTGCACAGACATACAAGGAAAAATAGTCCCCATCAACTGCTCTTATAAATTGTGCGGGTGCACAAAGGTTCATATCTACACTGTGCAACAGGGTTGTCAGCATTTAATTTAACTAACTAAAATTACATAAAATTAAAGATCCGTTACTTCAATAGTGGCGGGTAGTTCCTCAGGAGCTGCACAGGCTGAATGACCACCATATTTGTTAGCATTGAGTGTGAGGACTCTCGGCAACACAGAAAGTCCCCCAGGGCAGCTCTGCTTTGTACCAAGAGTCCTCTCACTGCCCCATCCCTAATTAAGCCACAGGAAGTTGTGAAGAACCACCTGTAGGAAATTTGACCTTAAAAGAAAAAGAACTGCAGCCCTCACCACTTAAGGTATTGTGGCTAAATATATCTTTCCCACATCCCCTTTCCTTGGTTTTAAAAGCTACTAATTCCAAGAAGTATTATTATCACTTAAATTCAAATGTAATCTACAAATCAGCAATTCTCAGATGTGATAACACCTTCTTAAAAGGTAAGAGAAAGATTTTCCTCTAAACACTACTCTTGAGTGGGGGCAGTGTTCAAGAAACAGACTGTCTATATCAATTACCTCTGTTATATCTAGTTAATGTCAACTTAGAGTTCTTAGCCCTTAAAATGGCTCTGTAAACAAACATTACTAATGAAACAGTTTCTGTGGAGGGTCATGGTTTGAGTATCTTGAATTTCAAGTAGCTTTACTAATACATTCATAACACATCTACACATATGCATTTTACTAAATTTACGTAACACGTTGTTCATAATCATCTTTCTCATTATAAAGTACATACACAATGCCTGGTCTCAGTGCCAAGGAAATGTGACATTGTGTTTGGATAAACTCAGGCAATTTCTTAGGCAATTTAATTACTGGATTCAATATTCTTAACTAAGCTATGCTTCTTCATCAGAATTGGAACTTACCCTATTTTTAAAGTATCTTTTGAAGTACAAAAATATTTGCATATTTAAATATAAAATTTAATGACTTTTAAAAAGTATGTAAACCTTGCTTCTACTACCTCATCATGAAATATGAAAAAGGTCTCAACTCAAATTTTCTTGAATGTAGTTTGCAGTCAATTTCTTTCCTCACCCTGTACCCTCACAACCATCAACAGTCATTCTCCTATGTCAGTCTTGTCTTCCATATAATTTCACATAATAGGACAATACAATATTAGGTTGCTTTTGTATCTGAAATCTTCCACTTACCATAATGTTTTAGAAATTCATCCAAAATTTTTGTTTGCTGTCTTTATAAGTAGTTTGAATTTTTTAGAGCCTACTATTACTCCATTTACATAATTAATGTGTCTATCTCTGATAAATATTGGGTTGTTTATTGCTATCAAAATAAAGTTTCCCTGAACTTTTGGGTACGAATCTTTGTGTAAATGTTATTGAACATTAAATTAATCTTGGGTAAATATCTATGAGTGGGCTTGCTGGGACCCCAATATATTTGGAACTTTTGAAGAAGCAGCAGCATGATTTCCAAAGGGGCTCCACCTTCTCGCATAATTAACAAAAGTACAACTGCACCACATGCTTGCCAACACTTGGTATTATCAGTGTTCTAATTTTAGTCACTTTTCTGTGTTTGTGAAAGTATTTCACCATGCTTTGATGTTAATATTTGGCAAACTGATCATCTAAATCTCTCATTCATTATATTTTAATTGGATTACATTCATCACATCATAAAGTTATAGAGTATTTTTATTTATGCTGGACACAAGACCTTTATTAGATATGCATTTGCAAATATTTTTACACATTGTCTTTGGTTTGCTTGTGTTTTTTAAGCTGTATTGGAAGAGCAAATACTTATAATTTGATGCAGTTCAACTTATCAAATTTCTTTTCTGTGTTTTTTTAAAACGCTAGCTAAGTAAACCAAAATTTTGGAAACTTTTCCCATGTTTTCTCCCAGAGGCTTTATAATTTCAGTTTGTTAAATCTATGCTCCATATCAGTCAGTTTTGGATGTTGTGTGCAGTGAAGTTTGATGCTGACTATTTGTATACACGTGTGCAATTTTTCCAATACTATTTGTTAAATTCTACCATCTATTTCCTCACTTAATTACCATGGTCCCTTCATTGAAAATTGATAATATATGTACAGAACTATTTCTTTTCTCTGCTTTTGGCTTTAAAATTTTGTGAAATTTATCACATTGAATTCAACAGAGTAAGTCTTCCAACATAACTTTTCATCTCAAAATTATTTCACTTGTTCAAAACCCTTTGTACTCCATTTGAATTCTAGAATAAGTTTTTCAATTTCTACAAAATGCATAATAATATCTTGAATCGATCTGCAGGAATCTATGGATAACAATGAATACAATATGGTTGCAATGCATAGATTATGCATTGCTACCTTTAAATATTGGGCCTTCCGATTGGTGAATATTTCATATCATTAACTTAGATATTTTTAATTTTCTCAGTAATGTTTTATAATTGTCAGTGTATAACTACTACACATATTTTATTAAGTGTATCTTTATTTCTTATTTTGATGCTACTCTAAATGATATTTTAATTTCAACTTGCAATTGTTAGTTGATAATGCAAAACATTAGCTCACTACATACCCTAAAATTATGAGAACCTCACTTATTAGTTCAATAGGACTTTTTAAATGCTAAATTTGGATATTCTATGTATATAATTTTCTTTAACAAATAGGCAGCTTTAATTTTCATTTCCAATTATATGTCCATTACTTGTCTCTATATTTATTTTATATTACATTATTTACTGATTACTATCTTTTGCAATGGCAAATATAATGATAACTAAAAGCCCTAAAACAGAAAACAGTAAACAACATCCTTGTGAGAATACCACTTGGCTCTTTACTATTGTGTACTATGTTAGATTTAGGCATTTTTACAGATACCTGTTGTATTGTTGAGTGAATAGTTTCTACTCCTAGTTTTTATTATGACTGTGTGGTGAATTTTGTCAAAATTTTAACTGTGGAGGTAATTATTTTGTAATTTAGTCAAACATGGCATTGATTTACATGGATTGATTCTCAAATGTTAAATATTTGCAATATTCTAACATTGACTTTGTTGGATGAAACCCACTCAGACACAACACATTATCCTGTTTTACAAGTTGAGGGTCTGATTGTTAAATGATATTAAGGATCATGTACACATATTCAAGAGGGATCCGGGTTGGCAGTGTGGCATATTGATATGTCCTGTCTGGCTTTCATACCAGGGTGAATTTGCTCTCTTAGATTAGTTGGAATGCATTCTGTCATGTTCTGCTCCCTAAAAGTTTGGATAGAATTGGTATCATTTTTTTTTCTTAAATATCTGGAAAAATTCACAGTTGAAGTTATGTGGGTTTAAAGTTTCTTTATTAGAAGATTTTGAAAAATGTATTAAATCGCTTTAATGAACATAAAATGAGTCGGCTTGCCTTTTTCTTCTACTATTTTTTTTTCTTCTGAAACAGCCCAGGCTGGCCTCAAAACCCTAGGCTTAAGGGACCCACCTGCCTCAGACTCCAAGTACCTGAGTCAACAGGTACACACCACCATGCCTGGGGTTGCCTGTCCT
This sequence comes from Spermophilus citellus, assembly GCF_964194105.1. Classification (NCBI taxonomy): domain Eukaryota; kingdom Metazoa; phylum Chordata; class Mammalia; order Rodentia; family Sciuridae; genus Spermophilus; species Spermophilus citellus. The sequence continues at coordinate 280,932,910 of NC_138182.1, read as the reverse complement.
TTAAGAGCTTGGATAGACTGAATTTTATGAAGAATTTATCCATTTCATCTAAGTTGACAAGTTCAGGCATGAAATTGATTATTCTTTGTATTCTATTACTATTCTTTGGGGATCTGCAGTGCTTCTACCTCCTCGTTTATTTCTAATATTGATAAATTATGATTCATCTATTTTTCCTAATCAATTTTGCTAGAGGTTTGTTGATTTTATTGGTCTTATCAAAGAATGGGGTGTAATCTCACAGATCTTATAACAACCTTTCTAGTTAACTGACCTATGCTATTTCTTCCTTTTCCTCTTCATTCAGCTTACAATAGATATTATTTGCTGTTGTTTTTTCCTGCTTTCTAAAAGAGACTCAAAGCCATTGATAAATAGATTTTTCTCTGTTTCTAATTAAAGCAAAGACTGCTATAATTTCCCTTAAGTTTTGCTTTTTCTGTATATCACACACTTGGTTAAATGATGACTTTATTTCCATTTGGATAAAGTATTTTTTATTTTTTCCCTGAGACTTTTTCCCTAGCCAGGGGTTATTTACAATTGCATCGCTTAACTTCCAACATCAACTTCATATATGATTCTGTTACTGATTTTTTCTTTGATTCTGAAGTGGTCAGAGTTCACACTGGCACAATCCTAACCCTGCTTTTGTTCCCCATCATTACACTATCTTGAAAATTCCTTCCAGCAAGCTGAGGTCATCAAAGGGCATCTCAGTTTTTACTTCATTTATGTGATCAAAATCCCACTCTGGCTGGGCACGGTTGGGCATGCCTGTAATCCAAGCAGCTCGGGAGGCTGAGGCAGGAGGATTGTGAGTCAGCCTCAGCAAAAGCAAGGCTCTGAGCAACTCAGTGAAACCCTGTCTCTAAATAAAACACAAAATAGGGCTAGGGATGTGACTTAGTGGCCGAGTGTTCCTGAGTTCAATCCCTGGTACCCCCTCCCCCCCCAAAAAAGACCCACTCTGCCGTCTGCCCAGTGTCCACTCTCTAAAGATCTTAGCGTTTAATATTGTATCTATTTTTCTTGTTATTTAAAGCATGAAGGTACATCGAGTCCCTTGTCCATCACAGTCAGATGCTAAAGTTTTCTACATCATTTTTCAAAAATAATCATCTGTTTACCAGATCTTGAACAAATATGAGAAGAAACACATGGAAGTTCTCTGACAATCTGTTTACAATTTCCAAGTCATATTAGATATTATATTTAAAAACTATCTTGGTTTGCATTTGTATTCTCAAAGCTAATTAATTTAGGTTTGGATTTGTGCCTTAGTCCACAAATTTATAGCCTAAGGATTTGTTTCCCTCATATGGGATTGAGGATTTATGATTTGCATGTTTGCGTTTTGAGGATTTTTTTTTAAAGTAGTACTGACCCTTTGGAATTAAGAAATAGAAGAATTAAGGATGAATCATGCTTTTGTTATTCTCTTCCTTTTTTTTTTTTTTTAAACTCAGAAACATTTGAATCTGGTTCGAACCATCCCTGCAATGGTGTATTTTATGAATCGATCCAAGCTGAAGGCTGCAGTATCCACTGGGATACAGGCACATGTGGCCTTGTACACTTTGGATGTATTTTCATAAACACACAAAGTCTCACTTCACCTACTCTGTGGTCCTCCAGAGGGGACATCCTCTTCCTCATGTTTTAAGTGTAAGTGGGAGCACAGGGTCGTGTCATCCGCAGTGTCCACACTACGTCTATGGTACAGCACACAAATCCATCCCTTGTCTCCTACCCATGTTGCTCCTTCCACCTCACCCGCCAGCCAAACCTCGCTCAGTTAAGAGGCCAGACCTAATTCAGGACTTGTCCTTTAAGCTGTCGCACCCTCAGTACAACACTGTTCCTCAAAGATGACTAGGGCAACTCTTTGGCTGCTATTCAAGGGACATTCAAGTGCAAAATAAGTGGCCTGAGCAGGTGATCTGAACTCCAACTCACTCACTTGCTGAGTGGTCCCAGGGCCTCCGCCCAGGCTCAGGACGCCATGTGCGCAGCACCGAGGTATTCTTCCCCTGCTGGCAAACTGACACTGGCCTCCAGTTTTCTGGTGTGCAGAGTCAAGTCTCTAACCTTCACACTGGGAAAGGGACGCTGTTTTCACTTGGCTTCAAGGACGAATCCGATTCTCCCTCCTCCATCCTGCTTTCTGTCTTGTCTCTCCAAACTCCGTCCTGACCCGGCCCAGGGCTACTCACAGGGCTGCCTCTTTCTGTATTGATACTCTTTCCTGAGGTTCTCACCCAGCCTAATGACTAAATGACATCTAGTGCTGATCCCTCCAGACTCCAGCCTTGAATATGCCACCCAAAACCCACGTGCCCAAGACTGAGCTCCCACAGCCCCAAACCCGAGTGCCTTTCCTCTGGTCTCCCTCACCTCACAGGTCACACCCCGGCTCTTCTATTACACAAGCAAGAAGCCCAGAGCCAGGCTTGCCCTCTCCTTCTCTCATGCCACACACATTGTCTGAAAGGAAACCCTTGACCCATCTCCAAAATAAGCTATGTCTATTATAGCACTGGGCCTCACGTGCCGACAGCCTCCCTGGGCCAGCGCATCTCCAGCAGGCCCACACACCAGCTCCAGGGCTTCAGTGCCCTGCAGCCCAGTCTCCCTCCGCCAAGGCAGTCCGTCCTCAGCACAGGGGTCAAAGAGGTCCTTTCAATCACATCAGATCACATCATTCCTCTACTCAAAATCCTCCAGTCATTTTCAATCTCACTAAAAATAAAATCCAGATCCTTACTGGTTCTCCAGGCCTGGCCCATGGTACCCTCGGATTTCATCCCCACTGCTCTCCCCGGGGCTCACCTCATTCAGTTGCCCCAGCCTCCCTGCTGTTACTCAAACCTGCAAATACGCTCCCTCCCACCTCAGGGACATTACCCTTGTCCTTCCCCAGCCATCTTGGCCTGTACCCCCTCCCCTCCATTAAGCCTGAACTCAACTGGTCTTTATGAGTCATGACCTGGCTAGAAAAATAGAAATTACACAAGGTAGCTCACATTGAGAAATCTAATGTAGGACATAGCTGTAAAACTGTGCATTGGAGAAGTTAATGCTCAGTGAAGTTAGCCAATCCTAAAAAAAAACAAATGCTGAATGTTTTCTCTGATATAAGGAGGCTGACTCATTGGGAGGATAGGGAGGGGGAGCATGGGAGGAAGAGATGAATTCTAGATAGGGCAGAGGGGTGGGAGGGAAAGGGAGGGGGCAGGGGATTAGCAAGGATGGTGGAATGTGATGGTCATCATTATCCAAAGTACATGTGTGAAGACAGGAATTGATGTGAACATACTTTATATACAACCAGAGGTATGAAAATTGTGCTGTATATGTGTAATAAGAATTGTAATGCATTCCACTGCCATTTATTTAAAAAAAAATAGAAAAAAAAAACTGTTGTTAGAAATGGAAGAGCAGAAGACTGAGGGTGGGACCCAGGAGAACCAAAAGGAAAAAATGTGTGACCCCCAGAGTCAGGGCGCTGAGGGCAACCTGGGCTGGGCCCCTAGCTGCCCTCACTGAGAGGCTCTTTTCCAACACCTGCAGCTCCGGTGCAAATTTGCAAAAAGCACAGCCTTCTTCTGGGCTGCAGGCATCTGGGGTCCCAGTGTTTCTGGGAGCAGGAAGATGACCCTGTCTATGCTCTCAGCTTCCTTGGTCCCAGCTGCATGCATCACAGCAGGAACCCAGGGTTCCAGGAGCCTGAGCAATGCAGCTGACCCCCTGACCAGCTTCCCAGAGCAGATGACAGAGGGCACGGCAATTTATGATTTGTTTTATAGAAAACAAGAAGAGAGGAGTTCAAAGAGTCCCAACACAGACATGACAGATGTCTAAGAGGGCGATACTAATCACCCTGGACTCTACACATCGTGTATATATATTGAATCATCACCTGTACCCCCAAATATGCACAAATATTACATGTTGATTTTTTAAAAACGAGAACATGAAAAGGACAGGTAGCAAGCTTACAGGCCAAAGGTGAATGTGGACACATTTGGTGAGCCTAGACACAACTGCCAGCCCCTCCTGCCCTCACCCCTCCCTGCCCTGTGTCTTGCCTCAGCCCTCACCACCACAGACACACTTCCTAACACCTGATCTTCTGTCTCCCTAACAGAAGGTAATTGTGGGTCAGGATTTGTATCTGCTTTGCTTACTGGGGTAACCCAGTGACTAAACAATTTCCAGCACATAATATGCACTCAATAAATATTGATCAAATTATTAACGAACTGGACCTCTGCTTTTATCTTCAAAGGAGCAGAAGGTAAAATGCTCTGTGTGCTAAAGCCAGAGAATCGAGTGGAACAAAATCAAAAACACAAATGAGAATGGCAATCGTTAATCTCCTCCTGGGAGCTACCTGGAGCACTCTGCTCAGTGTTCCTGGCGTCAGGGTCTCATTTCATTGATTTTAGTTAATAAGGTTTGTCAGCTCGCTAACATGCTGCCCAGGGGTGTTTTCAAGGTGGCAATGGTCAAACAGCATAACCAGGACTTCTTCCCACCTGGGACTGAAAAACCCCATTCATTCCCTGCTTCAGTACCCAGTGTCACTGTGGTGACACTGAGCCAGGCAATGCTCTTGGTTATGAATAAGAAAGCAAAGCTTCCTGCTTCCTGCAAAGCTCCTGATTAGACATGTCCCTGAATCTCATGGGGGAGCTGGGAGAGAAAGAGAAACTAAAGAAAAAATTCTCCTAAAGCCAGAGTGTACCTTCTGGCCCTCCTTCACCCAATGATTAAAAAAAAAAAAAAAAAAAAAAGACACAGGAAAACAAACATGCTAAGTGTTGATTAAATTAGAAAATAAACATGCTAAGTGTTGATTAAATTAGAAAACACAATGAATGAAATTTAGAAACCTCACTGTAGTCTTTTCTTGGCCCTATTGGTATCAGGAATTTCTTCCATGCTCTCTGCAAGAGTTGGCATGAAGTTTGCTCTTAAACGGAACTCTAGTTGCTAACCTGGCTCTGATATTAGAAGCAAGAGGAGCTAGAAAAGCACTACCCAATTAAAATTTAAAATATATGCACCTACACTTAATCTCCAGCTTTTTCTTCCTACTTAAAATAAGGGTGATGAGATTTTATCTATCTTCAGTATGTCAAACAGATGAATTGCTTAGAAAGATTACACTCTGCTTAAAGATAAATAAAAGACAGTAAGGTACTCGGGCCAAATGAAATCACTGTTTTAAATCAGAATCCTGACAATAATTTATAAAGTCTTATTCCAATTTTAATTTGATTACATTGAACTACTTCACACAGAAATCAATCCATTTCAAGATTTGAGTAATAAAAAATATTTCTCTATCAAGAAAAATTGATCAAAGACAATTAAAATTTCATCTGAAGATATAGATGTTCAAGCTTATCAATTATTTCATTAGTGGGACTGGATGCAATAGTGACATGAAAATTAAAGATTTTTCACAACTCAATAAATCATTTTTGTCAGATCCTAATCATTGTTTATAAAAGTGTGCAAGAGAGACCCCCTAGGCTCTCACCAGTGATCGATAAAAACACAAAAGTATAATCAAGAAATTGGAGCCAATACTCACTCAATTAATAACCTACACTGCTTTTATGTTTGTTTTCTTCCAGTCTCTCTAGGCACTCAGGAGTAATCGGTATATACCTGTATTCTAGGGTGGAAAAGTTGTATGTTTTAATGTACCATTTCTCTAGGTAGAAAACTAGCACCACACTGTAAAAACAGAAATGCACACCAAGTGCAGTTTTTAATGTAAAAATTAGGTGGTGTACTTGGTGTCTCATTTGCATATAAGTTTGTGTATTTTGCCTTTGTGATTTTGACCTCTGTCAAGTAAAATATCCAGTCATGGGCATGGTAATAAAACACAGATTATGTATGAACCAAGGATTTTTTTAAAGAATGATCACAATTCTTTCCTCTTTAAGTAAACCCTCAGAAGCAAAACCTCAGATCCTACAGTGAAAGAGGAGAGAACACTCTGGTTTAGGTGAATTTCAGTTTCTATAGGGAAAAAAGTTTCATTCAAGAAAGTCTCAACAGTCAGCAGTATCTCATTATATTTTAATCAGGTTCATATGAAAATATCCAAACTAAATATTAAAATTAATGTAATGCAATCTATTTTTAATTAAAATAAATGTTCCTAATTCTTCTTCAAAGAAAGTAGGGCACCACCATTCAATCCCATGTACATGATTCCTGAAGGCCACAGTGGCAGGCCTGAGACTAGATGAAGAGAGAGAGGTACCGAAAGCAATTTTACCCAAGGTTTCTATGTTCCAAAATTCTGAAGCTCTGAAATCTTGTAGGTATTCTAGACAATATCTAGAGCAACACAGACACTAGATCCTAGATAAGAGACAAGACCCCACCTTGATCATGACTCCATATATTGGTGGCACATCAGACACCAGCCGGCCCAAACCCAGGGAGCGTGGGGACTGAGGGACACATATGGAGCCATGAGAGACACATGCAGCCAAGGACCACGCAAGGAAACCGTCACGGAAATGACTCCCCGGGCCCTTCTGGCAGCCCCACCCTCGTTTTCTAACAGGTGACAGTTGGCTGTGCCTTGGAGGGGAACTAAGGCTATCCAGACTGTGTCTTCTCCAGCCCAAAGAGGAGCAGCTGACTGGCCAGGTGTGGCCAAGAGGCCAGGGTCCTGTGCAGAGGACAAGGGGAAGAGTGTAGAGGCAGGAGAAAGGGCAGGAAGGGAGCTACCAAGGCAACAGGAAATGCACACATGCCACCTTGTGAGGGTAGAAAAGGTCTCAGCAAGGAAGAGGGGCCAGGACCCCTGCAAATGAACAGGATGATGCGTCAACACAGAGCTACACAGTGTGTGCTACTCTTTCTTGTCAACATTCAACAAAACAATTCTAACACATATATAAATATGATGTAATATAAGGACACGATTTGAAAGAAAAATAAAGGGTCCATTAAACTCAAGTTTAAAACCCTTTCGATTGCCTAAGAGCACCTGTGGGAACAAAGGCAGCTCTTTGTATCCAGGGTCCTGGGGAAGGCAGCAGAAGGCCAGGTGGAACTCCCCAGTTCAGCCCCAGGGAGACCCAGGCAGGAGCAGAATCCAGCTCCCTCAGCGCTAATTCTCTATCAAAAGTCCTCATAGCTCTTCCATATATTCTGACACAATTCTCAGGCCAGTCAATGAGCCCAGATGTAGAAAGACCCTGCACAACACCAAAGAGTTAAAAACAAAGATCCCAGGGACCTCAAGTGGAAATTGGTAGTGCCCTGCCTGATTTTGCAGGCAACAGTTATCTTGAACTTTAATAGTAAACAGTGCCAGCAAAGACACTAAAGAAAGGCCTCCTAATTCGTCATGATATTAAAACTCAAGGCAAAGGGAGCCAGAGTATGGCATGACTCACCCCGCCAGTGGTCTTTCGAAATATGAAATTGCTCCCCATAAACCAATTCCCATTACTGAAGCACACTCTGTAAATAGCCAACATGCTGGGTAAACCTTAATCAATAAACAAACAAAAGCAGAATATGGCACTATTGCCTTAAGTAGACATTAAACATTTAAAACTAATTTCAGAGATGGTTATGAGACTCAGTAAGCACACTGGGAAACATGCTGCCTGACGGGTCACTATTTCCTCCCCGTTTATTGGAACAGACATTTAGGAAAATGACAAGGACATAAGTGTGAATAGGGCATAGGTAATGGGTGGCACAGTCAGGGATAAATATTCCAGAACACGCAGTCAGGGGAACAACCTTGCAAACACAGCAAGCTGTTAGGCGTGTTGAGCAATGAACTCTTCTAGACAGGATGAGCCTATGGTGGCAAATATTTCACAGAGGCTGGGGAAAAAAGATTCAGGCAGCATCTTCTGCCTGGCCAGGTACACGGAAGCAAGACGTTGACAAAGTGTGCTCAGCGCATTAAGAGGTCAATGCAGCGCCATCCACCTCATTAGCAGGCTCTGAGGCAGAATGCCTCTGGTGCATAACACTAAATCATGACATTTTTAAACGCATGTGGCAACCAAGACCTTAAAGTCAAAACCCTCCAGTTCTTAGGTTTGGTCTTCCTTATCAGTGTTTCAGCCTACTCTCTCCAGTTTTCATGCAAATGGTGGCCACCTACTGAGCAGTAACAAAAGCTATTTCCAGGACTGTCTGGGCTTCCACCATTCAAAGGAGACTTCTGGTGTGTGTTCCATCAACAGTTTTATCCTTCCTTCAGAGAAGCACTTCCTTCGTAGAGCCCTCAGACTCTTGGCCCAAGGCTGCCTCCTCCTCCACCAAGACACAAGGACTCAGAGTTTCCCGCCCTCTACCCACTAACAGCTGCATCCTGAGTGCCCTGGCTTCTCCCCTGGGGGTGGAGTCTGCCTCCTATAAGATCATCCCTCATCTGTTCCCAGCATCCTCACCCCTCCCACTGCTCAGAGACTTTGCCTACTCCGTTCTCTCTTCCACTCTCTCTCTTCAGCCCCTTCCTTCACCTGGCTCTTTGTCATGGCCACAGAAGGATGATTTAAAAATGCTTTTTCTAAAAGCTGTTTCTTGGTCTCATGTCCCTGCCTGGCTGAGATAATACTTCTCTCCCTTTGTGTCTAATTTTTTTTACCTTCCGTTTATCCACAACCACCAGGTTTCATCTTGCTAGCACCACCTGAGACCTACTCTAATAAATATCATGTTATGGGCGGGAGTGTGTCCCACAGAAGTTAATTCCAGGTTCCTGTGAGTGGGGCATTTCTTGGAAATAGTGCCTTTGTAGAGGAATCATTTGAGATGAGATTGTTTGAGAGGTGACCTTGTAAGAGAAGACAAAAAGACTCAGACATACAGGGAGAACACAGAGCCTACACACCAGGCGATCGGATGATCCTCCTACAAGCCAAGGAAAGCCAAGGGTGGCTAACAACTACAAGGAGCTAGGAGGAAGGTTCTTCCCCAGAGCCTACAGAGAGAGCAAGGCCCTCCCAACACCTTGATTTTGGATCACTAACCTCCAAAACTGTGAGAGAGAACATTGCTTTTGTTTCAAGCCAATCATCTTTGGTAATTTGTTGTAGCAACCATAGAACGAGAACACTCCGTTACTGGCAGAATTTCTGGAAGGGCACCTAAGGGTCCCAGTTTCGGGCATAGAGGATTTTCAGTGCTACAACCTAGAAAGTCTCAGCCAACCAGCACAAATGTGCCACTCTGCCTCCTCTGGAACACTGCATCAGTGGATAATCTGATGGCCTCCTTCCTCTTGAAAAGCTCTCCTTCCCTGGTTCCAAAGTGCTGCTCTCAACTAGGCAATTCCTTCCAAAGTCACAAAGGAAGGCAGCCTTTTCATTCCAAAATTACCACATCCCTCACATCTGCCTCTCTGATGGATTCTGCATGCAGTCAAGGTGCAGGAATGTGCATGTCACACTCAGAGCTCCCACTAACCACATGAGCCTCTTCCGTTTTACTTCCTCCCCCATAACTTCAGCCAAGGAGCCATGACTCTGTTCAGGATGCCTGCCAGGACCTGCAAGCTGCCTTCCTGCACTCCAGGGCTCATCACTTGCCCCTTTCCTCTCCCTGGAGTACCTCTCCCCTCGTGATTCCATAGACACCATAACATTCCTGGAAACCCTCCTTAGCCCCTCCTGCAACCCGAGCTACTGCTCCCTAGCTACTTCCTCCCTAGCTCCCTGCACCCAGTGCAGACACCTGACAGAAGGTAATGCAGTGGTCCTTTTTACTCACAAACCTAATAACAGTCTGACATTTTTTAACAGGGAATTTTGCCTCTATCACCTCAAAACGTAGCACAGACCCTGTTCCTTAACAGATACCCAATGAATGTTTATTGACTGTTCCCTTAAAATTAAAAACACACAAATTAAAAATACGACAAGATGCCTATTTTAATCAATTTTTTTTTCCCCACTGTGAACCAAAGATGGGACAAGAACAATTTTAGAGAAGGAAAAGTTTATCTAGGGGCTCACAGTTCCAGAGGTCTCAGTCCATGGGTGGCCAGCTCCATTGCTCTGAGCCCAAGATGCTGCGGAACAGCATAGGGGAGAGGAAAGCAGCTCAGAACCTGGCCACTAGGAAGCAGAGAGAGAGCTCCACTCACCAAGGACAAAATATAACCCCCAAAGGCACACCTCCAATGACCGCCCTCCAGCCACACCCAACCTGCCTACAGTTACGGGGGGTTAATGCACTGATTCATCTAAGGCTTTTATGACCCAATGATTTCATCATAAACTTTCTTGCATTATCTCACACACGAGCTTTTGGGGGATATCCTGTATCTAAACCGTAACAATGCCACTTATGAATCATAGGTCTGACCCAAATCCCAAAGTCTGACCTCACGCTCCACAAGGAAGACAGCAGCAAACTGGATCCTAACATGCAGGGCAGGGAGAACACAAGGTGGGGCAAGCTTCATGAGAGGGAAGGGGGCAACCTCTGCAAAGCTCTACACAATCACTTGGAGACCCTGGAACCTCTTCCCACGGTACCCTGCTTCTGCATAAAAAAATGCTTGTGGGGAGCACTGTTCACCAAAACACCACCTGTGCTGGCCCATGGCAGGAAACGACCTAGGGAAGATCAGGGCTCACCATGGTGGACAGCCAGCGGCATGGCCACAAACAGAAGAGTGTCGATTCCTGTGTGCTACCAGAGCGTGGTATCCACCAGGCATCACTGTGTCCAAAATGTTCCTAGGAACAACTGCTGACTTTTATCTGAGAGATTTGAATACATGTTTTTTTCATAATGCTATATATACTGCTTTGTTTATATCACAAAGGAAGTATAAATCATAAAGTGTGACTAAAGGAAAAGAAAACAGGGAGCAAAGATAGAGCCCTCCAAACACTCACATTTCATTAATTTACCTTGAAACTACATAGTAATTTAATGTCAACATGAAGAATTTTTAAACATCAAAAGCAAAATTCAACAAAAGAAAGTAACTGACTTAGGACTAGTGGTGTAGCTACACAGAAGGAAATTATTTCAAATGATTTTAAAGAGATAATTAAGTCTCCTAGATTTCCCCAATGAACTATACATCCTGAGGACCAAGAAGAGAAAATATCTTAAAGGCTTTTCAATAACCGAAAGCAACTAAAGTGGCTTTGAGCTCCTATTCTGAAATGAGAGAGCGTGTTCTGTGGAAAGGGTAGAGGGATAATCATGGGGCCTGCCCACTTGGGATTTCCTGCAAGGGTGAAAAACAAGAGGAGAAGGGAGAAATGGAAGAGGCTAAGAAAGGACCTAGAGTCCTGGAGTCGAGTTGGAAGTATCAGAAGGAAATTATGGTAATTGCGTTTTGGAAAAGGCCTTTCCTTAGCACTGTCCACTAAAAGCCTAGCTGTGGGTATTGCTCATGCACCCAGCAGCCAGAAATGAGTGACTTCAAAGACAGCGTGGGGGATGTCAGAAGGACTCAGGACCAATCTCAGGAGGTTGCACTGGGCTGAAAGGCCAACAACAAACAACAACAAACATACAAACAAAAAACAGCAAAAGAGACTCAAGAAATATACTAACAAGTTGAAATTAATGGACTTCATGTTGATCCTGATTTTATTTAAAAAAAAAAAAAAGGAAGAAACAGAAATCAGGAATCAGGGCTTCTTTAGCACAAAAGACCCTTCAAGATCCCTAGATATCTGATGATTATACTCAATTACTTTTGTTTGGTGATTTTTTTTTGGGGGGGATGTTATTATAAAATCCTTATCTTTAATGGTTTTAAACTGAAATATGATGAATAAAAATTATAAGAATTGTTAAATTAGCATAAAAGTAATTTGATGAGTATAGATGGAACATGGGAAGTGGTTTGAATAAAAACAAAACAAAAAAACATGAGCCATGAATTGGTAAGTGTGGGGCTGGGTTTTCCTTAGACCATTCTCCCTACTTTCATATATATTTGAAGCTTATGGTATAAAGTTAAAGAAGTAACAAAATACAAAGCTATTTTGAATGAATCAGTAAAATACAGTATCTGACTTAGGCTGACAAGGTCAGTGTAAGAGCCCTGCGTGCAGGGCAAAGACTGATTTTTTTTTTTTTCATCCTAAATGCTTCAAGTGTTTGGGATAAAAAGACCCTCACTAAATTCAAATAAGTTTAAGCATAAATGAGTGGTTTTACAGACCAATTCACTAGCCCTAGATTTCCATGGAGATAACTTGAGGCTGGGAATCAGTTTTGCTCTGTAATGTTAGAGGCAAGGGGTGAGTTTTACAGGGACTTTGTAAGGTTTTGTTGGGAAATGCAAACATACAGGCTTTTTTGTTTTAGCTGGTTTTGCTGTACTTTTTATAGGTTACACTTTCATCCTCTGGCTCCCAGGAGACCTGCAGCATCTGTAAATGAAGGCAGCCTCAAGTAATAGGAGTTTGCTACCCATGGTAGAAATTTCTTCTGGGATCCTTCACTAAGTAGCGATCAGTTTCTGGCTATGGAATACTTGCAATGGAGGAGTTTTGTTGTTGCCTTTATCTTAAACAAAGTCCAAATCAAGACCCAAGGGGTAGTAGAGCAATAGTTACTCTATCATCCTCTGTCAGTGAAATGGAATCCACATTTTGCCCGTCACTTCTCAGGTGGGGCAGGCTTGCTCCTTACCTTTGTAGGAAATGACGGGGTGCTCAGCTCTCTGGCACTGGGCAGCGTCCTGCACCTCCGGCTGCACGAGTCTGCACATACCCAAGCTTGAGAACAGCCATGCAATGGCGCAGGCACCCTTCATGGTGAGCCGGGGTCTTTGACTCTGGGTGCTTGCCTTCTATGAAGCTCGTGATCCCCTCATGTGTGAAAGGTGCCTGGAACACAGAGGAGAACAACTGGTGAATGTGAGTTCAGGTTTTCTTAACTGTAAGTTTATGATTTGTGGAGACAAGAGGCCCTAGATACCTCAGGCAGAGTCTGTTCCTCGGTGATATTCCAGATTGTGTGTGTGTGAGTGTGTGCGTGTGTGAGTGTGTGCGTGTGTGTGTGTGTGTGTGTGTGTATGTGTGTGTATACAGACTTCTCTCTAATTTCATGTGATAACCCAAGTTTTAAGCTCCACTGAGTACCACAGTCACTTCCAAGCACTGCCAATTGAACAGTTGTGACCATCAACTGGATTTCCCTTGGAAATTTGTCACCACTCCCTTGGGCAAACTCTATGTGGAAATCTTAAGAATTCTTGCTCATTCCTTTTTTGTTTTTAACATTCAAAACATTCTATTTAATAACCATACAACCATTATTCTTTACAAATAAACTGATTAGGATTACTCCACCCAAAACATTCATAATGCCATATTTGATACATATGTCCTTTAATAGATGACCTGCCTAGAAATATTCTGGCTAGAGAAGGAATCTTAAAGATAATCTAAACTGAGAATCTACTGGGTCAAATGAAGGTATTACATTGGAGTTGAGAGTATTTAAAAATTCTTGTCAATTTAAACGATTAACAAGCTTCAAAATAAGAAACGCTCCTAACACATAACAGTCACCCTACCTGGAGGGTTACAAGAGTTAAGGAAGAGTACTCCTGCTATTTAGAGAGGTAAAGGACAGGTCCATGGAGCAGTTCATATTTGAGTATAATCCTGAAGGATGAAGAGGATTTCCACAGAGATTTCCAAAAGTCCATTCCGTGCCAAGGAAGGGAGTCAAAGTCACATTGCAGAGGACAGAAGGAGGATGCAGTGCCTTTGGAATGTTGTACGGGGCTCATCCAGACCAGGGAGTACAAAGGGAGCAGAGGAGGAGCTTCAGGAGCAGGTTTAGGTTTGGAAAGCAACTACATTAGCTGCGAGGTCTTCATTCATAGAGGACAAGCTAACACAGGGTATTAGTGCTGGAACCCACCTAGATAAGATCACCCTCACTGCAGTGGACTTAGGAAGCTGCTTCAAGGAGAGTACAGAGGTGCAGAGGTGAATTGGAAGCTACTTCAGTTGTTCAGAAAATAAATAAATGAAGCTGTGCCTTCAGGTGTTGTCAATGTGAATAAAAAGTTAAGACAGAGCAGATGATAGATGTGGTGGTAAAAGCAAGAAGAGCAAATTAAAGATGGACACATACTCTGACTTCCCTCCCACCCAGAGGCAGGTCTAGGCTCCCTCCACTGAATGGGGTGTTTCTAAGATGGCTTTGCTCAATGACTGAGCACAACAGAAGTGGAGGGGTGCTAGTTTCCAAACTCAGGTTGGCAGTTTCTACTTCCTGTCTCTTGAAGTGCCTCCTCTAGAGGACAAAGACACCATGCCAGAAGTCCTGTGACCCTGAGACTGCCATGCCTGAGAGACCACACATGATCTGGTTGGCAAGTCCCACTGACCCAGTTATCCCTGCCAAGTCACCGAATGTATTAGTCAAACTGAAGCTCACCAGGTGACTTTAGTAAATATCACAAGATTAAGAATCATCCAAGCAAACCCTGCTAGTATGATTTAGATGTCCCCCAAAAGCTTGTATATGAGACAATGCAAGAAGGTTCAGGATAAATGATTGGGTTGTGAGAGTCTTGACCCAATCAGTGAATTAATCCCCTGGTGGAGATTAACTGAATGGTTACAGAATTGCTAAGACATGGCTGGGGGAGGTGGGAATTGGGGCGTGACTTTGGGGTATATACTTATATCTGGAAAGTGGAGTCTCTGCTTCCTCGTTGATAGGTGAGCTGCTTCTCTCTGCCACACTCTTCTGCCATGAGCCCCAAGGAATGGAGCCTGCTGTCTATGGACTGAGACCTCTGAAACCATGAGTCCCTAAATAAACTTTTCCTCCTCTACAAGTGTTCTGGTCAGATCTTTTAGCCATAGTGGCAAAAAAGCAGACTAAAACACCTGCCAAATTCCTGACTCCAAAAATGTAAAATATAATAAAATGGCCATGGTTCTAATCTGCTACATTTCAGAAACCTACAGCAGAGAGGCATAGATGGATATGGACTCAAACTGAATAATGTAAGAGTCTCTGGAGGACAACGCTGCCATTCATTTAAATATGATGATGCACAGAAGGATTTTGTTAGAAGAAAATATCATTTAGTCTTGCACATGTTGGGTTTAAGATGCTGTAGGAATATTTAGGGAAATGCAGTAAAGTGCTGAAATCCATATTGGGTGCTCCGAGAGAAACAATTCAGAGATAGTGGGCCACATTTAGCATGGTTGAAATCATAAATTTGGTTGATGCTCACCAAAGAGGAAGCATGGGGGGGGGGGGGGGATAGAGTGCTTTGTGTAAGAGGAAGCGATCACAAAAGTGACCACCCAAAGATGACAAAAGAGAACAGAGACAGGCGAACAAGGAAGGTGGCACCATGAAGGTCAAGTGAGATTGGAGCAGGGAAGTAACAGGTTTAAAACAAGGGTATATGTCACCAGCGTCACAAGAGGCAGAGCAAAGGTCACTGGCCTCAGCCAATGGTATTCAGCTTGAAGGGAACAGACTCGGCAGGACAAGACCCAGAATCCTTACAACAGGGACTCAAGGAAGGAACAGGCGGAGGGATGCGGAATAGAGCATGAGTGTCTCCCTTAGTTGTTGGTGACAGAGAACATGAAATCACGTCATCTCTAAAAGGTAAAAGTTAGGAAGGTAAAAGTTTTAGGATAAAGAAGACGAATTGGAGTGGTTTGAATGGTCCCTCCCCCACCCATGCTGGACTTAAACTTCTAACACAAGAGCCTGAGGAGCTGGGCTTTCAAAAGGTGTGGGAAGTGACAATGGAAGGGTCAAAGGGCAGAGGAGTGGAGCATGGAGTTCAGTGGTGGGGCTCATGTTTACCATGTACAAGTCCCTGGGTTCAATCACCAGCACAAAATAAATGAAAAAATAAAGAAATAACAAAAAGAAGAAAACTTTTACTGAATTTCATGCAAACATCAACAAAAATGACAAGATCTGAAGGTCCAGATGGGTTTAGAGTCCCAATTCATTCACTTTTTATTGAGTGTCAACTATATACACAGCTCTCTATGCATGTTTAAATCACAGGGTGAATAGAAAAAAAAAAAACAGAACTGAGCAGAGCTAAGAGCCCCAGAGAAGTCTGGGGACCTGAAGAAAGTAAGGGACTCGAGAAGCTCTCATTGACAACCGCATTCAACTATTAGAGTTGTGCAAAGAAGCAAACCAACAACCAGCTGCAAAGCAAAACCAAGCCATGAGCTGGGCTTCTGCAGGAACCAGACCCACTGAGAAGGAGAGCAGGAAAGGAAAGCAGAGGGAGCGGAGCCAGAGCCCAGGTAAAAGCACCTGCATAAGAACAGTCTTCTCTTGGCTGTAAAATAAAAAGAAAGATTTTCACTCTTGTCATGCTCTGCAAAAACGAAGGCCACTCTGGAACTGCCACCCAGAGGTAGAGGCATGATGCCACCCATCTTTCCTTATCCTCCCAACTTAAGGCTTAAGATATGAAATTTCATTAAATGATTCATGTTAAGATAGCTATGCTTTAAACATAATTCATTTCTACTAAAGACCAAGGAGGTTCGGGGTACCCAGAGCAACCCAGCTGAGAGGCAGCTGGAGTCTATCACAGCCCCAGGTTAAAACAATCGAGCTATGGCAATGATGAAATGGGAGCAAGAGCAAGCCTCAGTAGGCCTGTGTGCGCCAGCCCTGTGGAAGTGGGGGCCACTGCTTACTCCACGCCTGGCACCCACAGAAGGTCACTAACACATGGGCTCCCACCAAGAGGCACTGCACATCCAGAGGGATTGGAACCCTGCCCATCTTGACCTCCAAGGCTGAGCTAAAATCAATAACAGGCTAGAGAAAATCCTTTTTTCTTTCCCACAATTTTTCAGTGTGTGCCAGGTCTAAGCCAAGAGAAAATGCTCTTCTGTCAAAGATTGTGTTAGTCATATTTCCATTACTGTGAAAAAGTGCCTGAGATAATCAACTGAAAAGGGAGAAAGTTTGTCTTGGCTCATGGGTTCAGAGACTCCAGTCCATGGCCACTTGGCTCCATTATGTGGGCCTGAGGCACCTGTGACATGATGGTAGGACCATGTGGCAAAAGAGGTCGATTCACCTCATGACAGCCAAGAGATGGAAGGGGACGGAATCCCAATTTCTCCCCCAAGGACACACCCCAGTAACCTCTTCCTTCTACAACGCCCCACCTCTTCAACATCCCACCAGCTTCCTGTCATGCCAGGCCTTCCATCCCTGGGCCTTGGGGGACACTCAAGGTCCAAACTTCAGGAACTCTGGTATGAGCTACAGACAACTTCTTGCAATTACCACCTCCTGTGTGCTGTGATTTCATCTGGAATGCCCCCCCCCCCCCCCCGCAAAAGATTATATGTGGAAGGTTTCAACCTCAATGCAGCAACAACAGGTGGGGCTTTGGGAAGTGATTGGATCCTGAGGACTCTGACCTCAGAGTGGATTAATCCACTGATACCTGAATGGACCACTGGGAAGTGGTAGACTGTAGGCAGGAAGCAGGTCCTGAGGTGGTGCCCTAGGAGACCATTTCTTATCCCTGATCCTCCCTGTCTCCCCACCAGCTCTGCTTCCCAGCTGCCACAACTCAGCAGCTTGTCTCCACCACACCCTTCCACCATGATGTTCCGCCTAACCCCAGGCCCAAAGCCATGGAGGCAGAGAAGCATGAAATGGAACCTCTGAAACTCTAATGCAAAATAAATCTTTCCTGCTCTAAGTTGTTTTTTCAGGTATATTGGTCACCGAGACAGAAAAGTGACTAACACGTTTTGTTTAGAATAAGGTACCCACCCTATCCAAGGACAAGCCCTTACATCTTGGCCTCCTGCATGAAGAAGAGAGAAAAAGATAACAACAACTGCCTGAAACTCTCCCTCCTCAGGCTTTGGAAAGTGACGAAGAGGGAACTGCCATGTCAAAAAAAGAAAAAAAAAAAAAAAACAGCTAAAATGGAGCACAGGGTGTGACGGTGACGCGATGAAATTACACGTTTGCGATGGTGAACTTGGGGAGGCACACATCTAATGAGAACAGGTCATTTTTAGAGGTTTATAATTTTCAGACTATAACACGTTACATTTTGTTTTGTTTCCTAAAATAAAAGTGTTGTAAACTATCATCATGGTAAGGTGGCAGGAAGCCTTCCTGCAGAGACCTGGGCTTTCCTGAGCACCAACCAGCAAGGCCACCTCCCTGGACAGGCTTGGCTTGGCCTAGGCTCCGCTCTGGGGGCAGCTCCCCCCACCTGCAGCTCACCTTCCCCAGGAGCATGAGCTTTTCCCTGGGAGGGGGTTGTTCATAATAGGAACTGGGTGCTCAGTTTCAGCACTGTTGACGCCAGCAGGATAATCTTAGCTCTGGGGCTGTTCTGTGCAGGTAGAGGCAGCCCGGGCTTAATGATGCCATGAGCACTCCACTGTTTTTTGCCAGCTAAAAAGGTCTCCAGACATTGCCAATTTACCCCTTGTTGGGAACCTCTGATTTATATGTATCAACATATCTGTGTCTCTTTGAAAATTAAGCTATCATCACTTTCAAAGATTATTCAAAATATGCTTATATAAATCACCCAACTGAATTGCTATTGAGTTGTTTCAGCAAAATTTTCAAGTCTAGTTAATTATAACTATTTGCTGCACTTGAGAAATTTAGCAAAAGATAAATTTCAATAAGTCTTCCTAGTGTCATCCTACCATCTCTGGAAAATTAAGAATATATTAGGTGAGTTAATATAAATAATTTTGTTGGCATGAAGATTTGTTACAGATGGCCAATTTGGACTACAAAATCCAAGCATTTCTGTAGCATCTACATCAAAATCCCTGAAGGCTTCCTTTGAGTTGCCTGATATGGGAGGATCGCTCTACAAGCTTGATCTAAATAAGCAGAACTCTATATATAATGTTTGTGCAAAAAATAACATTTCCTTCTACACCCACACTGCAATTGAATAGGCTTTGGGGACAGAAAATAACTGCTCCTTTTAGAAAATAAAAATGCTGTCAGGTTAAAAAAAAAAAAGAAATCCAAAGAATGAAAGCTCACACAAGGAACTTTTCTTAGGGAACAGTGTCCAACCCGTTATTAATTAAAGGACTTCTTTTCAGGTGAGCTGATCTGCTTGAGAGCCACATGGTAAAGTTAAATGTGGCTGAATCTACTGGCACAATTCGGAGAGGCACAAAGCCCTCCTTGGTCCAGCATCTGCATGATGGCATCGGGACTCATTACTGAGAAGACAAGGAAGTCAGATAGATGGTGAAGTGGCCCAGGACTCCAGGAACCCTGCCCCATGCCTGCCCCAAGTGGAACAACCTTAGTACCTTAGTGCTGAAGTCAGTGAGGGAGGCCATGAATGCACCTGGGTCTCTTAATTATGAAAAGTTACAGGTTATTGTCACCCAAGAAACCCAAAGGGCCAGGGCCAGGAATTGCAGATGAAGATAGAAAGCTCTGGAAACATCTGATTTGCCTTCAATCGTTCCATCTCTTGGCCTTGTGCCAGGAGATCAGATAAAATTCTCACCCAGAAACTAGGTCCCTGCTCACACTGAGGGCAGCAGAACTACTGAAGAATCCTTCTCCCATCCACACAGACCTCCCAATCCATTCTCTGCACACCTGGTGCTATTAGATCCAGGATCTACAGTGCAATTGTCAGCTGCTGCCAGGCAAATAGCCTGCACTATTCCAAAGACCTCAGATTCCTTCCCTGCTTTCCAAATAAAATACTCTGCCCTTTCACCAAAACCCCACTCCTGCTAACTGCATCCCCACGTGCACACTGCAGAGCCTCCCTTCAGCCCCTCCAGCCTAGCCAGGTGCCTCAGAGGAAGCCTTGCACACTCCTTTGCACATCTGCTGATGCTGTAAGCCCTCCCTACCCAGGCCACGCAGGTTCAGACCTTTGCCATCTCCACTCACTATCAGCTGCACGCTCCAGCACAGGAAGGCAGCTCCTTCCCAGAAACCCTAAATAACAACTCCACTCTGCCACATCACCACATCCTCCTCAGAGTGGCCAGGTGTGGTCACATAACCTTTTGTGTTTCTAAGTGTTGATTTCTCCTTGTACTGGAAGCAACTATGTTGAGCACATGGTTGTACTGCCAAGTGCATGTGTTCCAACATGCTGAACGGGCACACGACTGAATCAGAACCAACAGAGCATTCCTCATCACCCTGCCCTTGCCACTGTGCAAGCCCCATTGTGAAGGGGCTTAGTCCCTTGGTACAGATGAAACACAAAATGAGTCAATGCTTCCCAGAATTAGGGAAGTAAAAGCAGAGGTCAAAGTCATCAAGTCCTTCCCACTTTGTAGCTGAGAAAGCTAAGGCTTAGATGATCAAGTGGAGATTAAACAGCATACAGAAGATCAGGTGGGAGTGGCAGGCCATGTCAGCATGGGTCCTACTGCCCCCTGGCTCTTGGTATTGCACAACTTGGCCTCATGCAGAAGCTTGTGAAACCACACATGACAACCTCAAGATTAGATGGCCTGAGTCAGCCCCAGGAAAATACCCACCCATGCCTTCTGAGTAAACACTAAGAGATGAACCCAAGGGCAGGCAGCTAGAAGCACTGTCCCAGACAAACTGAAGGGTGCTGTTGTGGGTACAGCACTCCAAGACTAAAGAGCAAGGAGTAAAATTACAAAGGTCTCAGTGCAGACAGTCACAGTCTATAACTGTCAAGCAAGCAAAGACTGATCACGTGTTAAATACAATTTAAGTAGGAACAAAGTCTTTGAAGAAGAAGGAATAGAGAATGAGCCAGAACAGAGAAATAAGAAATAGAATAGAGAAAGAAGCCAGAAGCTATGACTTCTGAGAGTCAAGTTAGGGTGTTCAAAGAAGCAAGAGTCAATGGTCCAGGGACTTCATAGCCCATGCTGTGCTCAGGTAGGCAGGATGGCATTCAGTGGGCCCACAGCTCCCCTTGCAGTGGCATCTGACATTCTTAGTACTGAGAAAGATACGGGTCACCTAAAAGATCAATATGATAATAAAGCTAAGTTAATGTACAGTGCTCAATCAAGTAGAGTCTTCTGATATTTTTCAACAACAATGACCAAAAGCTTTATTCTTGGGAAAACACGATAAAATTAAATTTCTCATTATATTGAATCTAAAAGGAGAATCAGGATGATCACCAGTCATATTGCATTTTCAACTTTTACGTACATATTTTTTTTAAAAAATTAGGTCTTCTTATATTACTTTAATGCAGGTACTTTAATTTCCAAGTTTCGGCAAAGAGAAGTCTATCATAAATGAATTAGTAAAACACTTTTAGGAAGGTGCTAATGAAAACACTGATCACCCTTAAAAAGAATGGCTGGTTGCCACTTTCAGGTAACTAAAGTCGGCTTTGGTTCTCAAATATTTCATCATATCTGAACTCAGATGAGATGAAATTTTATGACCATATAAAATGACCTCATGGTATAAAATGGGAAAAAAGCAAACATTAAGCTATTTTATACATTTCAATAATGGTTCAGCTCCAGTGACCTTATTTTATATCTCTCTTCAAAGAGAATTGCTATTACACTTTTGCCTTCTTCCCCTTGTTTAGCTCCAGATCGCCTAGAGGAACGATAAAAATAAATGAAGTCCATTAGATAAAATTATTATTTACACAGAGGCAATATTAATTTTATCTGTCAGCAGGTTTTAAAACGAAGCGAAAGTTCATTCAATCTACTTCTGTGTTAGCTAAACCAACAAGAGCCCTTTCTAAGAAGGAATGAGGGGAAAAGTACTTAAATAATGAGGCCTTAGAGGCAACGTAACTATGTGGGCCATTTCTGAAGCATTTACATAGAAACGTCTTCTCAAGGCAGGAAACTCATGGACACAATCGGAAAATCTAGTTACAAGTGACTCTCCTGGTGTGAAACTGCTACCCCCTGTCCTAGTGCAGGATGCCATGTTGGACAAAAAAGAATACACCCGGCCATGGCTATCACTCTGCCAATATCACTGCTCAAGTCTTGACTGCCAAAACCAGTGGGTTGATGCACCTGGACTCTCCATGGTGTTGGTGACCACTCCCCTTTCTCCTGACTACCTCCTGAAACTCTCCCTTCCCTGGTTCCTGCAACACCCCACGCTCCCTATATTCCTACCACATCCAGAACTCTCATTCTCAGCCTCCCTTCTAAATGATGGCACATCCCAGCCTCTTCTGAACCTTCACTTATTTCTCAATCAGCATACTCTCTGAGGCCTACTTTTCAAACACATGTGATTTTACCTATTTTCTAAAAAAACAGTGACTCCCAAATCTAGAACCCTCTTCTAGACCTCTATACATAATCTGGACTCATAAATTCAAAATCCAAATAGATGTTCTCAAGAAAATAAGCCAGAGGCACCTGTTGCGCTGTGGACCTTATGTCTTCACCAGGTCTCCTTCATGCCAACTACCGGTCATAGCTGCCTTATACCACAATTCACATGTCCAACTCACAACCAAAGGACTCCTTCACCATTTCCTCTCCTTCACCTTTCCCAACCTTTCCCCTCCTGCTGTCCCTGTGCTGGACAACTCTTCTCTTATCCACAGGCAGAATGCACGGCCTCCTAGGCACCCTGGCCAAGCCCCTCTGCTTCGAACCTTTGCCATCTGAGTTGCTTCTGTGGGTTACACTGCCTCACCCTTAAGTACTAACCCTGAATTATCACTTCTGAGCAGTCCGCTCTGACTTTTCTTCCACTTTTCTCTCTTCCCCACCTGGCCCCAAGGTACACTGACACTCATTTCTACTACATTCATCAGAACCCTCAACTACAATTACCTGTATACGTGCTTCATTCTAAATAGGCTGAGAAATCTAAGTCCCTGAACAGTGCTGGCCATGACACAGACAGACAATTGACACATGAGAATCAAATAACAGAGAAAAGAATGCAAATCTGCCCACACCTCTTTACCTTCCTTACAACGCACATGCCTTCATTCAAATGTCATCCACGTTCCCTCTTCTCCTGCCATTCTGCCATTCATTGTCGCAGATGTTTTCTCACTCCATTAAAATTCTCTTAACATCTGGTCCAAATACATGAATTCCCATGGTTTTGAGAAATGTCCTTTCTAAATGTCATAATTTTCCAATTAATGGTCAAAGAGATGAAGGGATTATTATAGGCAGACGAGCTAAAAAGAAGGTCTCCTGGGCCTGCAGCCATGAAAGCAGAGGACAGAACCACAGCTAGCAACCCTGAGAGTCCAGGAAGTTACTCCAGAGCTCACAGTTCACTGGGAATGTGTGAAGCAACAAGAGACGTGAAAAGAGGAGGGTACAATTCACAGCAGAAATAAATTTATTAAATTAATTATCATGGGTTGAAAATATATATCTTGAAATATTATCAGATAAACTTACAGATAATAGATTAAAAGTACTCAGAAAACCCAGACTGTTCGGTGAAAATGCCCCTGATCTGGTGCTTTCAGATTTCACCTGGGAACACCACTGTGTCTCTACATTTGAATTCATTAAATTTGTCTCAGTCTTTGGTCTTTAAATTCAAAAATTCAGTCCTCAAGAGCAATAATAATTTTTTTAAAGTATGGTAAAAACAAGAAGAAATCTATGGTGAAATGAAAGTTTTTGAGGCTTAAAGTCAATACTTGCACTCACTACAGAATAAAATAAAAGATTTGCAAAATAGACTATAAGTAATATTCACTCATTTATTTTCTTGAAATATACTTGTGGCATATATACTACCATTCCTCTCTGTTTTGCAGATATGGAGGCAAGATTTGAGGAAGTCCCATGTTAAATAAAAGAACTACAACCATCAGTGGGTACGTATCTGGCCCAAAAACCAGGGCCATCTTGCCCTCTTCAAAGTACATCCTTCATTTCTGTACCGAACATCTATTGACCAGGAATTGGGAGGTGGCTACTAAACAAATGGTTCATCCAGCTGAAGAAATACGCAGATGATCAATTTCTGTTTCTACCAGCTAACTTCTCCATGGGCCACAATATGTGTTGCTTTGGGGACAGAAATTTCACTAGCTGGCTGCAGCCTCATTTCCCAACCCTGGAGCCACAGATCACATTGACCAAGATTTAATCCAGCAAACACTGAAAGAGTAGACTTCTTCAAGAGCCCTTCAGTGTCATGTGCCCACCTCTGTCAATTCTAAACACACTCTTTCTGAGGGAGGGTCTCACTCGTCCCATGACTGAATTATGTCTTTCAAATAATGAATATAAATTCACACTTGAGTCCCAATCTGTACGTGAAACAGCAACTTTCATCCATTCCCTCACCTCCAAACTAACACGGCCCAGACAAACCACTGACATCCCCCTTCCCGCCTAAGTCCCCACCCCTGCATCACAGCACAATCATTTTTGGTTTCTCTGATTTTCCCACATGACACTCTAAACCATCCGTAAAACCTGTCATGACCTCCTCAACCGTGTGTATCACACTGTCCCCCTCACTCACCCCCACTGCTCCATGCCTACCACCAGCCCCCTTCCTCCCCACCCGGACGTAGCAGAAGCCTTTCTGTTTGTTCTTGGCACATTTCACTCTTTGCCACCCAAAGTCCACGGTCTCTACTGCAACCAGAATAATCTTAGTGAAGAACTAATCTAAGTGATTTAAAATGGATTGAAACCCTCCAACAGGGTGGTAATCTCCCCCAAAATGCCCCTCCCTGACCCCCCAAGCCCTCCTCTTGGCCAGCCTCCTCTTTCCTGAACTGTTTCACGTTCACCCTCCACCAGCCACACACGTACTCACAAGCAGACACACACACCTGAGCACACACAACCTGGGCACACGAGCACCTTGCCTTCCAGCCTTGAGACCCATGGAGCTCAGGGCTGCACTAGAAGGTCCTCAGCTCAGATGTTCTCCTAGGTCCTCCCAAGGTGCCTCCTTCCTACAATCCCAGGTTTCACTCAAATGTCACCTCCCCAGAAAAGTCTCCCCAGTCAGGCCAGCTTGAGCACTCTCCTTGTACTCCTGTCAGATACTAAGATTTTCTCTTCTTTGTAGCACTAAAACTATGTGAAATGGCTCAATTGATTATCTGTGGAGTTTTGTGGGGGTTTTTTGTTTCTTTGTTTACTTTTTTACAACTTCTCATGTGAGATTCATTAAAATAAGGGGTCCCGTCAATTTCTCCCTTTAATGTGTGTGCATGTATCAACATATTACATTTTTACCTTAAATATCAAGATAAGCAATGAATGCATAAAAGCATCTCATAGGTAAATGGGGGAGGAAGGCACATGAGGCTGGGAGCCCAATGGTGAGAGCAGGATGGAGCACACTGGCTAAGTCAAGGACAGCAAAATATCTGTGGGGGCTTTTGTCCCCTGTCACATAAATAATGTAGGGCATAGAAGCCTGAATGGGAAAAATTGCAGGATTCAGATTATGATAATCAATTGGGTTTTTGCTTGTGTCCTCTTTAACCTACTAGTATATAAATAACTGGAGATCTGAGACTGGGCTTTGTTCTCTGGTGACCCGGGGCTCCAGGTGTAGCCTAACGCACCTAAGTATTAAGAACTGATGAACTAGGTAGGCATTCAGGGGACAGAAATCAAGATGGTCTTTGTCCAGGTTTTAGATAACCTCTTTGTGAAGGCCTACATACTTCCTACCAGATAAAGCAAAGCATCTGCCCACTTCATTTCTGCTGCCGAGAAGCATTTATGGAGGAATTTCACAAGGGCTCGTATGGAAAACTACAAGTTGGTTCACAGTCCACCTCAGAGACAAGAATGAGTCAACAGAGACCTTGAATTAGCTGTCACAAAAGCATCTAATAATTAGCAGATAATGTGAGGCTATGACAGGCACACATGTTGGGGACATATGGGACCTTATTTTTCAGTTTGTTAGCCTGGAATGTGGAAAGGTCACCAAGGACATTACAATAAAGGTCATCATAGTTGAAAAGCAAACCCCAAGTGTTTTTATTCTGTGTTTCAAAATACTAAAAGGAGGTGGGTAGGTTCGTGGAAATACGAGAGACAATTTCTAAATATAAATTCAGAAAAAGGCATGACAGATTGCATCTGTTTTGCAAGTGGTCTCTAAACAATCCATGGAGTAGCATCCTGATTCTCCTCAGTCTTCAAAGCTCATCCTGCCCGCCCACACTGCAACAGCCCAGGGGCCATGCACACAGAGAAGCAGAGCGCAGACTTGGGTCCACAGCACTGGGTCCAGATTGTATCTCCACTGTTATCCTTATACCTCAGTTTCCATCACCTGTAGTACAGAGATAAAAATTGTAGCTTAAAGGTATACAAGTTAATTTTAAAGAACTGAGGTTTTTCAGGCACTTAGGAAGCATTAAAGAAGTAAATAAGAACTAAGAAGAAAAAATGCTTTATAAGTCTTGTAGGAAATTAATCTCTAGCAATCAAATTGGTACTGCCCTAAAAAAAAAGGCAATAAAAACAGTTTGATATTTAATAGCAACAGTGACAGTGTACTTCTTTTCTGGTAGGAAAACTCCACATCTGCCTAGGAAATGTTTAAAAGAACATGTGTAGCATAACTAATCAAAATATCAACACAAACAAACAAACAAACAAAAACAATAACAAAAAAAAAAAACCTAGAAATTATGCAGGTGTCCATTGAGAACACAGAACTATTCATGGTATACTATATCACAGTGAAAATGAATGGACAATAGCTCCATGCAACATAAATAAAAATTATGATCATAAAATCAAGAAGAAAATAAAAAATAATATATAATATAGCAAATCCATCTGACTGCCAATTAAAAGCAAGCAAAACTAAACAATATTTTGAAATTGATAAAACTATATTTAAAAGGCGGTCCCTTCTGCCTGGAACACACTGCCCACATCTATGTTAGACACTATCCATCTACTGAGGTCCAGATCAGCAACCAGGTTCCTGATTGGACACCTCTCTGAGCCAGCTGAGGACACACTGTGTCTCTGTGGTCGTGGATGGCTATGAGGGTGTCCTGGCCCATGGTCTAGATTCCCTACTGCTTGGTAGGACAGGGCACGAGAACTGTGCCCCACTCGTTACTATGACCTCCTACTACCCACAACAGTCCCCTGCATAGAGAAAGCGTCCAATATCTGCTGAAAGAATCAACCAACCAACAACGAAAAGCAGAAGGATACAGCAAGCTAACATGGGAAGAGGCTGTGGAACTTCAGAAGTGCAGAAATTCTGTCAAAGACTGGAAATAAAAAGTGCACATTTGAGGCAAAGAAATGCAATAAAGTGTCACAGTAGAATTTACTGACAATCGGGGCAGCAAACACATTTGCTTATTTGAAATGAAAAGACCAAAGTAATAAGTAATGAGATCAAATGAATTATGGCACATCCGTACTATTAAATATTATGCAGCTTATAAAACCAATGTAGTAAAATTCTATTTTCTGACATATAAATCCAATAATGACATTGAGTGAAAATAAAATGCAGACATTTATTTATCTACAGAGAGATAGAGAAAGAAAAATCCAATTTTTGACAGAAATAAACTAAATAAATGATTTCTATCTTATGCCTATAGCTACAAAGGAAATCATGGTTACTCCTGGTAGCAGTACATGTATATATACTATGTATACTATATATATATATAGTATATATACATAGTTCTATATACTATGTATATAGTATATATAGTATAGTATTTTAAAAATATTCTTCTATGTTGTTTGAATTTTCAGCAAACATTAATTGATTTTGTAATTTAAAGCAAGTGAAAACATTTACTTTTTAAACAAGTCAGGAGGGAGAAATTAAATTTTGTGGATTAACTAATGAGACAATTTGAAGTCAATACTCAGACTCAACTCAGGCTCGACTATAGAGAATTGAAAGTAATGGAGCGAACGGTGGCTGTGGGAAGGAAGAGAAAGCAGAGCAGTTTGAAGAAAGGATGACTTGAAGGTTCGAACTCTGATAGAGCAGAAGCCACCTGTCATGGTGTCTCCCACACCTAACAGGAAATGCCCATCATTCCGATTCAGAGGCAGGGGAAGGACTATATGGCAGACTGGAAGAATCTGAGTTAGTGGCAGACATTTCCAAAATCAGAACTTCTCCCTCCTTACTCACAGGATTCACTTTACCTGCGGAGAAACTTCTTCTTGCACTGGAGGAAATGAAATTGGGTTCATCAGCCTTGTCAGATAAACTGCATTATGCAAAGCTCTGACTGATCCCAGGAAGACAGGCTGAGGCTCACACACTGACAAGCACTCCCTGCTGATGTGGCCGTGGCTGTACTGCACCCTGGGCCTCAAGCTGTCCCTGTAGTGTGGTAAATAGCACCTGCTAATTCACTGTTACAGGAAAAGCAGTGCACATGTTTATTTGTACTCTAGGCAACAGGATGCATTTCCAGTTGCCTGAGTAGACAAAGGTGATGCACCTTAACACCGTGTGTCAGAGGCAAAATGCGAGGCTTCATCTTGCTGCTCAGGAAAGTGCCTGCAACTCCCATGGTCGCGACCACAGAACACAAGGAGCAGCTCATCAACCACGAGATGAAACTGGACATGATGGGGCTGTGCTTTGAGGAACAAACACCTCATTCTGGCAGGTCAGATGTCTCCCAAGCACAGACATCAACAGTTGATGGCCCCTCCTTGGACAGACAGATCTGTCTAGTTTAGTAACTAATCCCGTGAATCACAATAAATTGGTATGCTGTGGGAGAAAACTACCTAAGTAAGAAGTCTGGGGAAAAAAAGTTGTTTCCAACTTGTAGAATCAGGTAGGGTCTAAATGACCGGCGGGAACATGAGGCGGGCAGTGGTGGCTACAGTGGCTCAATAAGATCAGGCTGTTTGGACTTGATCAACACACAGACATACACACTCAAATACATAAAAAAAGGCTTAAAAATATTCAAATACTTTGCCTAACTGGTTTCATCTCTAGAACATTCTCTGAAGGAAATCATCAGAGATATTTATTAGGGGTATTTTCTTCCTTCTTTAGCTTTTAATTTGTTAATAATTTGGTATATATGATAGTAGAATGCATTTCGATACACTGTATGATACAAATGGAGCACAATTTTCATTTCTCTGGTTGTACACAATATAGAGTTGGGCCATATATGCAGTCATACATGATGCTGAGACATTTGGGGCCTTGATCCTGGAGAAACTGTCCCTTCCCAGGGCCAGCTCATTCCCCTGAAAGGACACCTTGAGGTACAAATCAATCAATTCCCCTGCAAGGGCACCTTTGTCACCAAGACAAAGCCCTCACTTCCAACCATCTGCTCCACCAGACTTTCAAACACTAGCCCATGGCCCCTTGCTACTGCATCCAGGGCCAGGTGCCTAGTGACTGCTCCCATAGCCTTCAGATCTTCCAATCCTAACTTCCCCACAGTCACTGCCCAGCCTCACCCTTCCTTCCCTGGAGAGTTCCAATCCAGGCTCAGTGCTTGCCCTGCCTGCGGGCCTCCTGGTGGTCCCTGGCCCTTCCCAGTAATGGGGTGCTATGCCTCTGTCTCTATACATTCCTTCCATCTTGGCAAGCACTTCCTGTCTTCTTTCTTACTGTTTCTGATGAAGACAAAGCCCAGGTACAGCTTTAGCAGATTTCAGCCAAGATGTGCAGTGGCGTATATTTGTCCTAGTCTGATTATTATGAGTCATAAGCATGATTTCAAAGCACCTACGATGGCCACCAACTCACTATAGTTTGACTTATGACTGTGACTCTGTGATTCGGTAAATGAGATATGCATTCAGTAGAAAAAAAAAGACATACTCTAAATTTTAAAGTTCAATCTTTCCCCAGGCTACAGATATTCATCTGAGATGGTGGGCAGGGAGAGCAATCCCAGTCGGCCCTGAGACCACCAGGAAAACAACCCAGAATATACATGGTGCGTTATGCTCAGCAATGGTGCGAGGTAACTTAGGTGTATTATATTCTAATTCAACTCATATTTCCAATGCATGATAGATTTCTCAAGACCTAACCTTGTAAACAGAAGTGCATCAATGCAAATAAATATGTAAAAAAGATGAGACGTTATTTTTAAGAGAAATTTTAATGATATGTTCAAGTTATTAAATATTTTCACTGGAAAATTAGCACTGTGTACAACATAAAGAAATGCACACATGAATACCCACAAATACATGACCCCAGAGGTGCACACTTGCAAATGTGTGTTCCTGTGTATGCACATATACACTTTAATTTTGAAATTTCTCTAAACCTACAGATATACAGGGCCTGGGCTCCAACTATGACTGTGGGGAGGCAGATTTAAGCTCAGTCACATGTAGGTTCTACATCTGCTCTTTCCGTTTTGAAACGGGGATAATTTTTGTGCCTTTCTCATAAGGTTAGAAGGATTCAATGTATCCACCTAAGTAAACCATTTAGAAGACAGCGAGGCCTACTGTAAGTGCTGAGGGCCATTACGAAGTAGGAATGACGCATCGAAATTTCCTTGCCAGCGTACCCCATGTTAAATTCGCTGTTGACCTTGCATGTGTGTTTGAGAAAGGTGACCCTGCTCAACGACCAGGGAGGATCCAGGATTAGGGTGTGTCCTGCAGTTTGAGGAAGTATCCCGCTCCTTGGGTTAAGGGCGTTCCCAGTTTAAGACCTTGGATTTTAGGGAAGTTCGATGTTGAGGATTATTGCTGCTGGAATTAGGGCGTTCCTGCTGCCTGAGCTCCCGTTGAGTTCTCGTGAGATTCAGAGAGCATTTGGGGAAAAAAGCCTCGTGGAGTAGGTGAATTGTGTGGCAGCTGAACTGGGATTGCCCCAGAACGTGTGTGGAGGCCGGTGTGAGTTCGGGAATAAAGAATTGCTGTTTGAATCTACAAAGCTGTGTGGTGGCTCGTGATCTTGTGCCCAGCCAAGACTGCGGCATTTGGTGGCCCGAACGGGGAATGAACCCGCGACCTTGGCGTTATCAGCACCAAGCTCTGCTGTTAGCCATATATTGCATAACTTTGTTTTGCTTAACATCTAGAGAATATATACCCAAATCATGAAATTTTCCTGAAATATGCAGTTTTGCATGCATTTCAGTACTTTGGAGGGCTGTTTTTGCAAGTTTGCTTCAAATGAGCATTTATGCCTGCTATAGGCCAGAATATGTTATGCATTATTTTTTATTTTTTTATTTGTTTTAATTAGTTGTACATGATAGTAGAATGCACTTATATACTTTGATATATCATACATAGATGGGATATAATTTCTCATTTCTCTGAGTGTACATGTTGTAGAATCATATTGGTCATACAGTCACGTATATACCTACAGTAATAATGTCTGTTTCATTTTACTATCTTTCCTATCCCCACATCCCCTCCCCTTCTCTCCCATCACTTCCCTCTACCTAATCTAAGGTAATGCAATTCTTCCCTAGTGCCCCCTGCCTTATTGTGAATTAGCATCCACATATTAGAGAAACCATTCAGCCTTTGGTTTTGTGGGATTGGCTTATTTCGCTTTGCATGATATTCTCCAACTCCAACCATTTACTGGCAAATAGCATAATTTTACTCTTCTTTAAAGCTGAGTAATGTTCCATTGAGTATATACAACATTTTCTTTATCCGTTCATCTATTGAGGGACACCTAGGTTGGTTCCATAGTCTAGCTATTGTGAATTGAGCTGCTATAAACATTGATGTGGCTGCATCACTATAGTACGCTGATTTTAAGTCCTTTGGATATAAATCAAGGAGTGGGAAACCTGGGTCAAATGGTGGTTCCAGTCCCAATTTTCTGAGGAATCTCCATACTGCTTTCCATAGTGGTTGCACTAATTTGCAGTTCCGCCAGCAATGTATGAGTGTGCCTTTTTCACCCCATCCTCACCGACACTTACTGTTGCCTGCATTCTTGATGATTGCCATTCTGACAGGAGTAAGATGAAATCTTAGAGTAGTTTTGATTCGCATTTCTCTAATTGCTAGAATCGTTGAGCACTTTTTTAATACATTTGATAAACTCATCAATCAAAAGACAGAGACTGGCAGATTGCATTATTTCTTTTTTGAGAGAATGCTACAGAGAAGAATTAAGATAAAGTGAGAACATAAGCACTCCATCTAATTTGTATCATGGAAAAACTAAAGTGGCTCTACAAAGTCCAGTCTGGTAAACTTCCTGCCATGGTTATGTTTGAAGACATCAAACATGACTAGAGTGTTGAGAATAGTGTCAAAAAGCACCTTTAATTAACTTGAAAAAGACCAGGATTATTTTATCTTGTCAGAGCCAATTACCACCCAAAGGAACTCAGCCTAAGTAATGGCACCATCATACTCAGGATTCCCTATGGCTTGGCATCTACGTGTTCCTCTTCTGAGATGGAGAATAAAATAGAACCCCATGATACACCCAACTTCTCTACAGGAAATTCCATAAAGGCAAAGATTTTGCTCAGAGTAGAAAGCTAGAATTTAAATTCATTTTTTTATCTCAGAAGCACATTGACCAAAGACCCATTGACTGAAGTGAAAGCAGAAAAGTACAAATCAAGAAAATACTACAATGCTCCGAAGCCTACAGAAAATAAAACAGCAGAGTGGCATCTAATTCCAGATCAAATTAAGTGCATTGGTGGTGGCCATCCATAACCTCCTAAATGGAAGTCCAGCCAGCCTGCTCCAAAACATCACAGCCAGCCTCTGCATTTATCATATGAGTTTCCCACATATCACACTGAAGATAAAATACGATGAGATCATAACCCTTCAAAAGCACAGTTTATTGTCCTATATTTTTCTCTAGTGGTTAATGGTGATTCTCACAGATTGGAGCAGGAAAGGTTATGGAAAGATTTGAGAGTCCACACAGCAAGAAAAAAATTTTTCCTAACAGAGAGGAGCCAGTGGGATAGAAAAGAGCCCTGCACAGCTAAGGATGGTGCAGAACTCAGTCCAGGGGTGTCAGCAACAGATCCCTTTGGCCCTCTAAGTGAGGACTTTCTGCCATTTACCAAATGCATCCACACAAACCTTACATTTTCTGTGTGCAATAAAGTGGAAAACTGTGGGCAAACCTATGAGTTTGAGAATCACAGACTTGAATTTCATGTGGACAAGAAATAGATTCAGAGAAGACAGCTGTCACATCCCAGGTTATCAGCCATTTAAAAAACAGCAGTGTGAGAATTTGAATTCACTCTGTCTGATTCAAAGACTACTGTGCAATCCTTTGTCGACAGTGGTATACAGACTGATTGCTTTAGGTAACCTGATAATTTTGCAAAAATATTGTACTATCATGATTGGAGAAAGGCACTACATTTTATTTTTTTTTATTTTTTTTTTTAATTTTTTATTGATTATTTAAAGCATTACATAGCTCATGATATATCATCTTTCATACATTAGACTCAAATTGTGTTTTGAACTCCCATTTTCACCCCAAATATAGATTGCAGAATCACATCTGTTACATATTCACATTTTTACATAATGCCATATTAGTGTCTGTTGTATTCTGCTACCTTTCCTAACCCCTACTATCACCCCTCCCCTCCCCTCCCCTCCCATCTTCCCTCTCTATCTCCCCTGCTGTTGTTCAATTCTCTCCCTTTTTTTTCCCTCCCCCTTGCCCCTCATAGCCTCTTGTAATTTTATGTATCCTTGAAGGTCTCCTACCATTTCCATATGCTTTCCCTTCTCTCTCCGTTTCTCTCCCCCCATTCGTCTTTGTTATCTGTAGTCTTTTCCACATGCTCTTCCTTCCTGTTCTGTTCTTAGTTGTTCTCTTTATATCAAAGCAGACATTTGGCATTTGTTTTTTAGGGCTTGGCTAGCTTCACTTAGCATAATCTGCTCTAATGCCATCCATTTCCCTGCAAATTCTATGATTTTGTCATTTCTTAGTGCTGCATAATATTCCATTGTGTATAGATGCCACATTTTCTTTATCCATTCATCTATTGAAGGGCATCTAGGTTGGTTCCACAGTCTAGCTATTGTGAATTGAAGGCACTACATTTTAAACTTTATAAAATGTATGTTACATTTCAAGGGTAAGCTAGTTTTGGAATGTTAGTCTCTCTGTAAAAGTGAATTCCAGGGGCCAAGCAATCCCACTCCTGCACACATATCTAAGAGAAATAAGGACATATGTCCACAGAAAACCTTATACATGGGTATTCATAGCAGCACCATTTTTAATTAGTCCAAAAAGTAAAAATGATCCAGACGTCCACAACTAATGAATGAAGAACATGCAATATCACTACAACAAAATGCTATTCAACCAGAAATATAAATAGGCAGGCCAGGGGTAAAACTGAAAACACACTAATTACAAGGAACCAGTCCTGAGAGGCCATGTATTTTATGATTCAGCTCTTCTGAAATATCCAGAGTAGGCAAATCCATAGATACCAGATATTGATTAGCAATAGCCCAGGGCTATAGGGAAGTGGAATGGGGAATTTCTGCTAATGGGCAAAGGTATTTTTAATGGGGTGATCAAAATAATCTAAAATCAATGGTGGCCGTTACACCACTCTGAATACTTGAAAAATGTTAAATCCTTACCAAGATGAATTTTATGGCATGTAAAGCTGTTAGGAAAAAATCCCAGATGCCCAGTCCGGCTAGCAGCTTCCTGCATTGCTGGTTCCAGTGGAAGGAGTCACAGGTAAAGAAAGGATGTCGTGGAATGGTGGATGCCCAGGAGGGACCACGGATGGGATCTAGTGTGGGGAAGAGCCTTCTCGGTAGCATCCTGTGGGGAGCCCAAAAGTAAAGGAGAGAGTTCTCCATACACAGAACCTTTCACAGCAGGCTCCCGTCGTACCGCACAGGGGGCTCAGGGGATAAGCTCTGGTATTCAAGAGCCACATAAAAACCAATGTAAAACTGACAGTGCTGCTCAATAGATCAAGCCCACAGGACATCTTTGACTGAAATGTACTGCTGCCCACAAAGCCTGTTCCCATGTACATATTCATGAAGCAACTGATTCTACAATTAGTTTAAACACCGTTACATTATTTATAATTGTAAATTCATTTGCAATTTATATTATCTAGCATTAAAATTGCTTCATAATTTATATAACCTATTTCCATTATTGACTTCATAATCATGTGGGTGGACATCTGGTTCCAAGCCTAAGAACCCATTCTTATCTCCAAAATGTGTGCCATATGCACCTTTAGACAATCCCTGGAAACTCCACACACCTCCCTTTACCCAGTCTTAAGTAACAGAAATCACCACTCTTTTCCCAACTGCTTTTTTTCCCCAGAGTTAAAGTGATTAAAGCAGATAGGTAGTGTACTTTTTTCAGCATTAGTCATTGTTTTGAAGAACAGAGCAAGACAGAAGAAACAGTGGGACAGAGGTGGTGAGCTGTATCCATAAAAGCTCTGCCCCAAAGCTTGGACATGTTATGTCAACAACATTTAAGTCCACAAATGCTCTGCTATTTTACTGCGTGGACTTCATAGTGCCATATGTCAGGCAAAAAGAATGTTTCCTGCCACGTCCACCCCTGATTATTGAACATGTTCTTCCACAGCCTCAGAGAACTATTCAAGGGACTGACTGCCCCACCTCCTAGGATGGAGCCTCAATCACTAACACCTTCCCAGTGACCAGTACTCTGCAGTCTCTCATGGCCCTCTTTTCAGCCCTCAAATATCAGAATTGCATGTCCCTCCACTGTTCCCACAGCAGGAGGTCATAATGTGGGACAAACTGTCAAAACAGTATCTTGGATCATAAAATACTTAGGTTTCCCCTAAATTTCCCCTATAAATCTTTAGCAAGCATGTCTGTACAGATTAATCCCTTGGCCACTGGACAAGATTTGCAACCTCGTGGGGATTTTCTGGGAAAAACTCTCTTCCATGGGAGTCTCCCTAAGGAATTTCAAAGATGAGCCTTGGCCCAGAGTTGGTAGCGAAACACAGCAGTCATCAGAAACAGCGGCCTCTTCTCCTATCACCACTCCCTCCACACCAGTGTCCCTGAGCTGCCAGCTCGCACAGTCAGCATGCTCTGCTCAACCAAAAGCAAACCTGTCCCATCTGTATCAGCCCCAAGTCCAAATCACTGCAGCTGTCCCCGCTGATCCACTGCATGGAGGATCCTGTCCTTATCTGTCATAGCTACATATTCACAACAATTACCTGTACACACACACACACACACACACACACACACACACAACACACACACGCACACAAGTGCACACCCACAGGACTCAGATGCCTGAATCATACTCTTTTGCTCCACTCTATTTCATTAATGTCAATCCATAAGGAGGACCCACAACACATCTGCATATTCCTACAATCTGTAAGGTGATGCAGTTCATGGGTAAGGACTAATTGTAAAATGCAACCACGGTTTTGGAAGGGTCTGATTGGACAACTCACCTCAAGTCTATTGACACTTCTCTCTAGGTTTCTTAGAAGAGACATGCCCCAACTCACCCCCAATTCTGCCTTGCCAATGTAATGATTCCACAGGTCCTTCTTAGAATAAGGCAGACTTGGATTTGAAATATGCTTGATCTTCTATCTCTGTGACTCTGGATGGGCCACAGACCTTTGCCAACTCTCTTCCCCCATCTAAAGATACCCATACCAGCTACCTGTCCAGGTTTTGGTGAGGTCCAATGTGGTTCTTGCTTTAATGTTCTCAACAAACAACCAAGCCTATGGTATGTGGCCATTAGAAGGACCCCATGGAGTGAGGGCCCTTTACTCCCTACTCCAGGGTGGCCTGGTTGGGTCACCTGACTATTCTCCTTTTCCTTCCACCTCTCTGCAGGGCCCTCTGGTCTTGATGCTGTGACAGCCCCCAAGCATGTCCAGCAGAATGCCACACACATCACTCCACACCCTGTGCCTCGTCTTTGCCCTGCATCTACCATTCAGCATCCTTGAAACAGAAGCACTTTCCTGCCACCTGCCCTTTGCACTTTATGTTCTGAATGCCGTCTCCAAATGAAAATTTCTACCTTTTCTTCCAGTGTTGGAAAACCTGTCTCCAATGCATCCAAAAAAGCTGTGATACTTCCCCACTCTCATTCCCTGAGGGGATTATTTCTTCCTTCCACCATGTACTCAAAATCCATTCAACACGCCCTTCACTGAGCCACTTACACAGTGATATAACTGGTTATGAACTTAATTTCCAACACAAGTCCACAGGCCAAGATGCTCCAACACCCTTTCATTACAATAGAGCACAGGTCTTAAATGTTGCAGGGGTCTAGTCAATGGTATAGTCAATGTTTTTGTGACAAAGGAAGAAGTATCAGGAGCAATAGAGAAGCCCAGCTCCTACATGGAGCATCTTGAACTGACATTCCTACCATGGCTTGGCTGGGTGACTTAGGCAAGATAATTCTCTTCTCTAAGTCTCAATTGCCTATGAAACAGGGATACTACTGCACTTTCTAGGGGTTGCTGTGAAAATTATAATATCACATTTTTACTTGAATCATCTCACAGTGACTAGCATGCAATGATTAACACATACCTGCTGTCACATATTGAAGATGGGAACCCTTAATTTTAAGCCATCTCATAGGCCAGACCTCTTTGCTGAATAATCCCAGTCACTGCCTAGAAGCTCAAGTACTAGAGGTAGCTTAATAAAACAGAAGAGAATGAGAGAAGAGACAAACAGAAACCATAGGTGTATTGCTCTCCTGACATCAGAGCTGGTCAGAAACACATCAGAGGCCCAGATATAAAACTCAAGGGTGGTTACATCTCAGTCCTTCTGTGAATCTCCATTACAGGAGGCACAAGTGATTCTCATGCCCATTTCCTAGAGAGGAAACCCAGAGCTGTCACACGTCCCTGAACTGGGGTGATGCACCCTTTCATTAGCAGCCTGCCGTGGTTTTAGTTTTAGTTTTTGTTTTTGTTTTGTTTTTTCCTAATCTGCTAAAGAAACAAATGGGGAACAAATTGAAGCTAAGATGCCTGTAACATTCTCCTACCAGCAACAAATCTTTCCATCAAGGCTACACCCCCTGCCCATTTGGAAACACAGCTCAGGTCCCTAATGCGATTTTCACCATAGTACTTATTTAATCAAGATATGCGAATTTTCAATGATGAATGATTAAAAGGCTCCGTTTATAAAGGACCATTTCTGTATCCCACTGGACACATCATTTGAAGATAATTTCCCCTTGTGAAGGTCCAAAACCATGATTAGAGGAGCTTCTCATAGATAGTTCTTGAGACCACAGGAAGAAAATAGTGACTAATGAATGAGCAAACCCTAAGACATTCCAGATGGACAGTCTCATGTGACCCCCAAAGGCTAACTTACATAAGGAGGATACTCTGCTCTGACCACAGACCATCAACAGGCAATGAACCATGAACCAGCTCCCTCCTTTTGAGCAGGTATTAGATTCCAGAAGAGATGATCCAGGTATCCAAAGAAAGGGTGAATATAAGGTAACAGCTCTCCAGAACATGTTCTCTCACCCAGTTTAATGAGGGGCCATGTGGTTTGGAAGCCACTTCTAAACTTACAGAATGTTAAGCAAGATATTCATTATTTTACCCCACCATGAAACAACAGCTCCAGGAATGTTCTAGGAGACTGTGTTTGTACACGTTAGGAAAAAAAAACAGGGTGTGAAAAACACCCTGCTTGTCATAGCATTTCTGTCCTTTCTGAGAATGTCAATAACAAACAGAAATGGCTTCATGGAAAAAGAGACCCCCCAGCGATCCAAAATCCTACGGGAATCCAGGAACTCTTGTAAAAATTGTTCCCAACATCCAGCATCTATGAATTGTCCCTAACTCAGAGCTTTCCAAACTTTCCACTAATCACCTTTCTTAATTTTAAGCAATAAAGTCTAGATTCAGGAGGCCCATGTATTAGTCAACTTTTCATCACTCTTACCAAAGTACCTGACATGAACACCTGGGAGGAGGAGGAGTTTACCTTGGCTCACAGTGTAAAGGTCTCAACGCATGGTCAGCTGACTCCATTGCTCCAGGACAGAGGTGAGGCAGAGCATATAGTGAAAGGATGTGGGGGAGCAAAGCTACTCATGGCAGCCAGGAAGCAGAGAGCAACAAAGGAAGGGACCAGGGACAGATATGATCCAAGGCACATGCCCAGTGAATGGCTTCCTCAAGCCATGCCTCACCTGCTTACAATTACCACCTGGGAGTCCATTCAAATTCTTAGTCCATCAAATGGATTAATTCAGTGATGAGATTTCATCCCTGATCATGTCTAAAAGCCCCACCTGTAAACCTTGCTGCATTGGGGACAACGATGCTTTCAACACGTGAGCATTGCTGGGAGGGACACATTCCAGGTCCAACTTGCAACAGCCCAACACAAACCGTCTTCCAGCCTGGTTCACCTGCATTCCCATTGAGTGGACTGAATAAAACAAAATCAGAGCCAATGGTGTTCTGGTGGAGAAGTAGAGAAGAATACTATACTGGGGGCTGGACAGGCCTGAGTCAAACAGAAAAATGAGGGCCAAGTAACTTCAGCTCTGTGAGTGCCATGTCTCTGTGGGTGAAGTCAGCACATGCTCCCAACCTTACTGGCTGATTTTGAAAGGAGAATGAGTTAATGTGTTTGAAGCTAGCAAGGGTACACAATGATCAACGATTATGAATTAGCTTCGATGACTCTTTATAAAGGCTGGTGGGGGAACTCAAATATGCTTGATTCTCTTCATGTCACCTACTACTCCTTGGCCACATGGAAGGTGTGTGGCTGAGTGAGACCACCACAGTAAGCAGGCTCTGCCAGGTGGTTTTCCCACGCTCACAGGAGAGGCTAGTCAGAGATGGGGACCCATAGGTCAGCAGAAATTACCCAGAACTGCTAAATACCTGAGACCAACCTTTATCCAACTGGCTCCAAGTTCCCATGAATAATGCTGCTACAGCGTATCTGCTGCCTTTTGTGGCCACAAAAGGAGGAACGAACTTGTTAGAAATAAATAGAGCATGGCTAAAGTGTCACAACCCAGTCGGCTCTGTCCAGAGGGACGCCACAGCCACAAGAGCAGCGTTTGTCCAAATACAAACATGCCCCTTACAGCAAGGACTCCCTCACAGTTG
This sequence comes from Spermophilus citellus, assembly GCF_964194105.1. Taxonomy (NCBI): domain Eukaryota; kingdom Metazoa; phylum Chordata; class Mammalia; order Rodentia; family Sciuridae; genus Spermophilus; species Spermophilus citellus. Next base: position 280,892,793 of record NC_138182.1, on the reverse strand, counting down.
AGTTCAGCAAAGGCATCAAAACTGATAAAGATAACACCGGCCTTTGAAAGGCTGGCCTGTGGGAATGTCTGCTAAAGATCCTACCCCAGATTTATTTTAAAATAAACATGATAATTAAAGCCTAGAAAAGTTGAAAGCTAGAAATATTTTCTCAAACATGAAACAAACTGCCTTTCTGTCAGTAATCAAATCCAGTGAGGTTTGAATGTATTTCTGCTTTAAAAAGAAAAACGAAGAAGAAACACTCATTTTTTTTCTGTATAATAATGAAAAGATTATGGACATCAAGAAAATGTTTGACCTGCATACATACATAAAGCCCCAAATGTAAGCATTAAGTATTTATTGGACATGTAAAATATGTATAGCGCTGGAATGTATTTTTAAAAATAATTCAAAGAAATTTCACCAAGTATTAAGGAGCCTACATCAAATTCAGGAAGAAGAAACACACAAAAATTGATTTTGAAGAACGGATAAAATATCATGCTGAAAATCAAAAGACATCCATTGAGTCGACATAAATTGGCAGTGTCTGGGTGAAGAGAATGTACAGAGAAGAAGTGAATGAAATCAGCTCCATGCAAGTTGATTTGTAGTAGTAGAGGTCAAAGAGGTGTTTGGATTGATTTTAGTTATTGTCATACAATATGTTATGTCATATAATATGGAGAATGGAAAGAGAGATTCTGGAAGGAAAATACATTCTATCAAACATCTCATAGCATAAACAACACACACCTGAGTTTGTTAGCCTCAGCATCCCTGGGATTCAGGACAGGATGACTTCTTGTGGTGGGAAGCTCTCCTGGGAGCTGGAGGTTTGGTGGTATCACCTACCTCTACCCCTGGAAGGTAAGTAGCCCAAGACAACAGTCTTGAAAATCGAAGTGATTTTCCCAGACTTTGACAAATGGCTACCACTGGGGAAAAGGGGACAAAAGTACCCTCTTTCCCATTGAGAACCAGCACTATATACAAAATTTAAAAAAGAAATAAAGACATAGCAAGCAAACCAAATATAAATTGGGAATATTGATCTCATTTTTCATAGTTCCGTTTTCTTTTCCACTTACTATGCTAATATGGTCTCATAGAAAGTGTGACACACACTTATCACAATGACACACAATTCTGCCATGATGAAATCTAGGTTTTATAAATCAGTTATACAATGGGAAGCAGAAAAATGTGCTTCTATTACCATAGTAACAAGGACAGCCCAGTTTAGTAAGTGAAGTGGACATTGTCAAAATTTAAAAGCAAAACCTTTACCTAACTCCTTTTAAAAATCCGCATGGGAACCAAGAAGCACCCAGGGAAGTTGTTCCCCTTAGTTAATTGGCCGTTTTGGTTTGGATCTGCAGATGGCAATAGAATTAAAAGCCAAGTATGCACCTTCAGAATAGAAGATACGATCTTCATAGGGTCACTGATGAAGAAAAGAGGGAGAGACAACTTCTTTGGTTTCCAATCATTCCCCATGTCTCTTTTTAAATGACACAGCAGTGCTAGGTGGCTTTAAGCTCTAGAAAGTGAGTCCCAAGCACAAAAGTTACCAGGGAAAAAGAAGAGACTACTGTCTTACCTTGCTACCAATACTGCCACCATTATTGATATAGCTGGTCATCGGTAACAATCCTGCTCCCCCACATGTTGAAGGATAACATTAGAGAGGCACCCCAAGGCAAGCATATAAAGCAGAGTTTATTTAAAAATGAGTAATGTTACTTAGCTAGTATCCTGGTATCCCAAGAAGTGAGAGAATTCTGCCTTTCTTATATATCTTAGGCTTTCTTTGTTCTCCTGCTCTCTTTCCCTTACTTCTCTCCTTCCTATGTACATGACTAGGCCCAGGACATGCTCAGGTGGGATGGCCAAAAGGTGAGAAGCAGATGGACAGCACACATTAATTAACAACTTTTATAACTTCCTGTAGAGAGGGACAATTCCTGGGAAAATTACCTCAGCAACAGGTTGGAGCAGGGGCAGGTCATCTTGACAAGGGTGGAGGAAGGGCTCTGAAGGCATTTCAATCCCTAAGGGGGCAGTCTCCAACTTCCCAGGCTCAATGTGGCCTTCTTGATCCGACCTGATTGATTGACCTCTCTATATTGACTACCTGTCTTATTCTGGCTTCATGGTCATCACAATCAATAACATCACCACTATCATCACCTACACCATTATCACTTCCACCACCACCCTCATCATGATCACCAATTCTGTCACCATCTCTATCACCAACACCATCAACAACATTACCATCATCATCACCTTCAACACCACCACCACTACTCTCACCACCTATATTACCACCACCATCAGCAATATCACCACCATTACCACCTCTACCACCACCATCACCAATACTGTCACCACCTCCACCACCATCACCATGAATAACATCACTGCCATCATCACCTTCACCACCAACACCAATATTGTCATCATCTCCACCACTATCTCTACCACCACAACCCTCACCATCACAATAACCACCACCATCACCATCAACATCAACATCACCTCTACCAGCACCACCAGCACCAATATCACCACCATCATCATCACGAACACCTCTACCATCACTATCAACAATATCACCACCATGAATGTGAGATGTCCCCCAAAAGCTCAAGTGTGAGACAATCCAAAAAGGTTCAGAGGAAAAATGATTGGGTTGTGAGACTCTTAATCCAATTAGTGAATTAATCCCCTGATAGGGATTATCTGAGTGAACTGAAGTAATAGGGCAGAGCTGGAGGACGTGGGCATGGGTGTGGCTTCCAGGTATGTATTTGTATCTGGCAAATGGAAACCTCTCTCTGCTTTCTGATCATCAGTGAGCCACTTCCCTTTGCCACACTCTTCCACCATGATGTCCTGCCTCACCTCGAGCCTCAAGGAATGGAGCCTGCTACCTATGGACTGAGACCTCTGAAATCATGAGCCCTTAAATAAACCTTTCCTCCTCTACAATTGCTCTGGTGAGGTCCTTTAGTCAAAGCAGCAAAAAAAGATGGCTAAAACGCCACCATCTTCACCACCACTATCACCATCACCTCCACCTCCACTGCCAACACCAACAGCAATACCATCACTACACCCATCATTGCAATTATCACCATTATCATCATTGTTAACACATCACCACCATCACTGCTACATAGAAAGCTCATCTGCCACAGCTTGGAATCCGATAAGCCTTCTGTAGCTCCATCAAAATCAGAACCTCTCCTTGCACCTTACCACACTAACGCACTTCAGCACATACTTCCAAATTATCCTACTCTCTCCTACATCTGGGACTTCAACATTTCCAAAGTTTGCTCAAGTTGTTTCTTCTCTTGGTCTGGGATATACCCTCCACACAAATGTTTAGATTAGCCATTTCTTAAGTCAAGCTTCAAACATACTGGATATACAGCAATACCGAAACTGTTCAAAATTACAGAAACTCCCTCTGTAGTATGTTATGAAATGAGTTTTCTAATGAATGAACAACTGTTTACTTAACCCAAACATAATACCTAATAGATGACAGGCATAGTTCTAAGTATTTTATAATTACCAACTAATTTATCTTCATAACAGTGCAATAAAAGGTTATTGTTTTATTATCAATATCACCATTTTACTGGTGTGGAAACTGAGGCAGAGGGCATTAAGAAATGTGTCCAAGGCCACAGTTGATAAATGACAGCTGACATTTGAGTCCAGGCAGCAGCCTCCCTAGGATCTCTGAACCACTCCACCCAGAAGCCCACTCCATATTGAAAACAGTTCCAAGGCAAACCTTATGTTGTACTTATATTTTCTTAAATTAATGCCATGGAGCCCAAAAGAGCTCTGGCAACAGTTAGTAGACTTATTTTCAACTTCTTTTTAATATGAAATCCTGTTTCCAAAATTCTTGAGCCCATCTTCATCTCCTCCAAACATACTCTTAAAAAGAACCACTAATTTTGCTACAATCTCCTCTTTTCACAGACATGGAAACTGAGGCCCTAGGAGGGGATTTGCCAGGCCACCGACTAGGTGGGTGGCAAAGCTGAAACCAGAGCCAGGGGTCTTGGTGCCAAAGAGATGCCCTTCAATTGTCCTTCAGCACCCTGGCTCAAGGCCAACTAGAGTTTCTACACAAAATTGTGGTGTCACATGTAACAATTGAGACGATGGTTGGAGACACATGAAATTCATTTGAAAGTCAAAGGAAAATCATTTACCCGAAGTCAAATATCCCACATTGAAATCCAACAGGTCAGGTTGTACCTCTCATCTAAGGATTCTAAATCCCCTTGTAGGAACCCCTGGGCAACTGAGTTAAGAACCGTGTAACAGACACTTCAGTGATCTGCCAGGTTAAAGTCCATGGCTGAGCAAGAGCTGAAATGCCCAGTCCCTCAGTACCTCCATCTGAGGTCACACCCAGCCCAGGGGCTCTGACCCCAAACCACACCCACAAAGGCAGCTCCTCTGCAAGTGGAGGGGGTTCTCCAGCCGCAGCTCCCTAACCGACTTACCTGCTGCTCTTCAGACCCCCATGTCTTCAACCTTCCCATGACTAAGTTTTTCCCTGTGGAAAAACAACCTCTCTCCTTGAGGAGGTGTTGAGAAATCATTAACCACCACTGGCGGAAGAATGAGACCTCCACAGCCTGAGACCACAGGCATGATGAGGCTGAGTCATCATCAGGATGGCCCCTGCTGGTCCTGCATGCAGCTACCCAGAACAAAATCTCCAGATGGAGGAGAGACAGGGAACCCTGTGGTCAAGCCAACAAGCAAGATCCCTATTGTTCTCTGGTTTCCAAATAAGATTCAGTGTGATTCTCTACCCTAATTTAGAGGGTTTTTTTTCTTTTTTTCCACCTACAACCAGGTACAATGCAATCTTGATTTTAAAAGTTATATATTTCTATTAACATATACATAAAAATAATTACCTGGTAAAGAAAATTTCTTTCAGGTACCATTTTATTATGAGAATGTCTATCTTTTTAGAAACCGTAAGTTAAAAGTACTAGAATTTTATTTTCTTGTGTCTTTATTTTATTAAATAAAGAAAGTGTATAAGGAAGAGATAAGCATGCACCTAACCTATAGTAATCAGACAAAAGAAACCATAATATCTTGAGGGTGTACTTGTTAAGAAAGCAAACACTTAATAAGAAAAATAACAATCAACTCCAGAAATTACTGGGATCTCATTAATAATGAAGTATGTGCAACTAATGAATTTTCTCTGGTGCAACATAAGCTCCAAAGAGTTAGTTTCTTTGCTCATGTTCTCAAAATATGTTGTCCCCTTTTCCTGGGGCCATTTCACTGCCTGATGACCTTGGCCTCCTGAAGTCCACCTCTCCAGTGTTGGAATTTCCATTTCATTTGTCTTTAATCTTGCCAAGCTCCTCTTTTTACCAATTATAAATAAGTAAATAAAACAATCTGCAAGGGAAAAAAAAAGACACACCAGCTGCCCACATTTCTACTAGAGTGTTCTATAACTGCTCCTTATATTTATTCTTGAGTTATAGCAAGTGACAGTTTCCATCTGGACTTCTTTTTTTTTCATAAAGATATTTCTCATTTCACCCTGTGATAATTTGAAAGACTATGTACACAGTATAACCATAAATAAAATAGCTTACAGCACCACTCCAAAAGTCATGCTCCACCTTCATGCATACTGAACTAGTAATCTAGCACAAGCAAAATAAATAGTCACGGTGGAAATGAATGGCTCACAACAGAAAAGTAGAAATCAAAGGTCGTGTCCTCGGCATGTACTCTGCTATGCTACTGTTTATGTTGAGGGGCTCTAGAGTTGAATAAATCTTCCTAGCTCACCTCCAATTTTGAAGGTGAGTTTTTGCATATGGACTCTCCATCTTGTCTGCCCCATGGCTGCCTTCCACATGCATCTCAGCCCATATCTCAGTAACGTTGACTGCCTAAGCAGAAGCAAAAGGGGTCTCTAGTTCACACTGGAGTCTCTTAGCCCACAATTAGCACAGGCTGAGCACTTCTCCACATCACCCACAGACTAAGAGTCATGTCACGTATTACTACACCTCATCCACAGCCACCGAGACAGATCATCCCCAGTCCAGTGAATAAAACCGCCTGTGGATCCCAATAAGGGATGGAAGGAGGAGGAAATAAAAATTAATCTCGTATTCACCAAACAGAAAACTCACATTAAATATGCCATCGTACCCAGAAAATATCACCACTTACAACAGGAGGAGGACAAATCAAGGACAGTTAAGACAAAATAATACTGTGACTTCAGCAGAAAAACCTTTCCCTTAGATGAGACAGAGGCCTTAGCTAAATCCTGCAAGGTGATCCCTAAATGAAAGATTCCATCTCCTCCATGAAGGCAATGTCTTGTCAGTAAACGATGAGCAGAAAATCAGTCTTCTCATGGATTCCAGATACAGTTTTGCTTATCTCTTCCTTCTTCTGCTTGTTCTAGTTAAACCTATAGAATTACATCTATGAAGACAAAACACAACCTACCACTTCCTAGATTATGCTATACCTCTAAGACTTTATAAAGATCTCTGGAGTGGTTATCCTGGTTGACTTTCAATATTCTTTAGACTTTCAGATCAGGGCATTCATAAAAAATTTTTTTAAAAGGAACTGCTTTTACTGCTTTCTCTGTTGTTTTATTATTTTTTATCTATATCCTAGAAGAAAACCCCATTATCTTAACAAAACATTTGGAAATCCATCCATCAGCAACTTCTGATGCTCACCAGCAATGTCTACCATTCCAGATGACAGCCACATGGAATGCACCATGGCGTGAGTGTTGGTGGAGGTGAAGCAAATCTGTGCTCCCGGTAAGGGGATCTGAGGTGGCACAGTCTCTTCTGGGCTCTCAGAAGTCCAGTGTGAAGGAGACTTTGGTTATGATGTGTGGACACCCAGAAAAATGACAAACACCCAGTGACAGAACTGTGAACAAAATCTTTTCTGAAATTGTCAGTGGATGACCCAGGAAAGTAGGAAGGGGAATACTAATGAAAGCCAACACAAATGTCCACGTTAGACACATGAGTGAACTAGAAATAGGGAGACAGGCTGTCAAGCGAAGAAGGAACTGTCCCCAGAAGACTGAAGCAAGACCTTGGAGACTTAGGCAAAGAGCCTAAGTCCTAGGCTGGACAGAGGGAGGGTGCACATGGAGAGGCTGGGGTGCACTGCCACACTGGGCCACGGCCTCTGTCACCTTCCAGTGGGGCTTCACAGGGGAAGACACTTGGGCCTGAAAGTAGTATGAGTTGTGAGTGAGCCAGCCTGCTGAAGGAAGAGCGGGCAGGTGGGAAGACAGACTAGGAAGGAATGCTGGAAATAATGCAGAAACTGGAGAAATGATACTCTTCTCTAGGTTCACCCTGTCTAGTATTCATGGCGACACGGCTGGGAAGGAGAGGTAACAGGCATTATCTCATGGTGTTTCTGTTATACTTAGACATCAAAAGCATCATATACTTAATAAAAGTGATATTTCACAGCCATGATAGTTCCCACATTTCTGAACTTTCCTATATTTTGAGTCTAGCATTTACAAAACTTATCATTTCTTTAAATGAATTTCACTGAAAGGAAGTGTAATACATATCAAAGGAGATGTCTAAAATATCCGAAGATTAGCAACATTCATCGGAAAAAAAATGAAAGAGAAAATTCCCAAGGGTTTTTTTTTTTTTTTCAGCCTAGGAGGATTTCATTTGCTATTATGATCTACTGTCTTTCTTGCTTAAATGGGTGAAAGCTAAAAAGATGCAATTATTTTAGGAAAACACATATTACATGCATAAACAGGCACTACTGTAATCATCATATTTCATTCTAATAACATTTGACATCTTAAAGGACATCATTGAACAAAATTAATTTCATTTACAAGAAATGAAGCAGAAGATGTGGAAAACCACCAAGATGTATTTAAGATCTGGCAATTCCACAATATGTGAGAAAAAAAATTGCCTTCATCTAGGATGACAGCTTTTCTCTAGTACTTTATACTGATGTCTATGAAACCTAGTCTCACTAAACAAGCATAAAATAAAAAGATGTTTCTTTGGTTATATTTGATGGCATCAATCTATATTCAGCACCTTAAATACCAGGGATCCTGCATAAACAGTAACAGATGGAAATAGGTCCATTTTCAAATATTTAGGAGTCATTGGTTCAGATGATATTTCTACTTTCTTACTGATCATAATATGAAAACCCTGCAATGGTCTTTGGTAAAAATCTTCCCACAAATTCAACAAGAAACTCATCTAAAACCTTCACAAAACCTACCAGAAAAAAAAAAAGACCTACCACAGATATTATACAACCAGGAGATCAAAAGCATCAGCCATCTCCCTAGTATCAGAGCGTGAGCTTTTGAGTTAGCAGATAGGGGGATTAGTCCCAGTTTAGGAGTCTTCATTTTGAAAGTTACATAATTCATGTGTCTAAACTTTAGCTACTAAATAGAACCAAGTGTCCTACACCTTGCAGAGTTCACCATGACTGATCAACACAAGAAAAACACCTGGGATGGAGCCTGCACCTAGCAGCTACATTACAGATAAATTTGGTCACCAGGGAAGATATGGTCACCAGGAGACAGGGTCAATATTTAGGCAGCTAGAAAAGTGACTCAAATTAATCAGAGAGCTGTATATTTGAATAAGTCAACTATTACAAAGGATTCCTATTAGAGTTATTAAGACACAGATTTCAAAACTCTTTTTGCTTCCCCTTACCTCCAGTACCAAGAATTGGATCCAGAGGTGCTTTGCCACTGAGCTACATTCCCAATCTTTACATTGTGAAAAAGGGTCTCATCAAGTTGCTGAGACTGACTTCAAAGTTGTGATCCTCCTGCGTCAACCTCCTAAGTCCCTGGGATTGCAGGTGTACCACTGTACCCAGCTTTTCTTAAGCAAAGCTTTGTTTCAGAAAGGAAAAAATGTTTGGCCAGTATAGAAGAAACAATGCACCATTCTCAGTGCAACTGCTCAGCAGCTGAGACTCCTGTGTTGGAAGATAGAGTTCTCCTACCTAAGAAAGCAACTGATGTCACTGAACACAGACATGGGGACAATGTATTGAGCCTTGGAGATGCAAAATGAATGACCCAAGGGAGGACAGGAATCCAAACACTTTTGTCACCTACCAGAGAATGACTAATTCTCAAAGAAAATGTAGAAAACTTAACTCTACGCATGAGCTAGAAGATTTTAAAAAAGAGCATTTCTTCTAACATTAATTACATAAAATCAGCATTTTTATAATTTTCTCATCCTCTTTTTATTTTTTTTTTCAGCTAGAAAAGGGCCAAAAGGCAAAAAAGAAAAACTACTTCCAGATGGTTAGTCTAAGCTAATCGGGTAAAATTTCCTTTAAATAAAATGGAAAATACACATAATAGAAGCCCTGCTGAACACTAATCAAATCAAAAAGACCACTGTCTGCATTGTTATCATTCAATCACTGGTTTATGGATTCACTGTTTCAAAAAGTTTTCCAAATTTATGTTCTGCAATGCTACAATTGGCATTCAATTTCTTATTGGACTGAAAGACACCAACAATCTGCCCTTGTTGGACAACTTTCTTCTTTAGGGCACAGTTGAGAAAACTGAACAGCAAAAAAAAAAAAAAAAAAAAAAAAAAAAAAAAAAAAAAAAAAAAAGTGTCCACTTAAGCAGCTTTAAGTTGGACTCAGCTCAGTTAATGCTGTGATTTCCAGAGGTGATACCAAGAAGACTTCCACCTTGTTGTTCCAAGAATTCATTTTGCAATAAGCCTTGCGCTATTTTGGAGAGATTTCAGTAAAGGTAAGATGGGAAATGAAGAGATGGGAGTGCATGATCAGATCATAAACTGACACTCAAAACTCTTCTGGAGAAACACTCTAACTCCATCTTTCACTGAGGGACTTGGATTTTATTTGTTCTAGTCTTTCACTTCCGTAAACATAGAGGTATGGGATGAGGGACAGTGTTGGAAGTTGGAGAACTAAGGGTCAGGGGACATCAAGGTTGACTCCAGACCTGTGGAGCCCAGGTTGTCCCATTTCCCATCACTGATAATTACAGGATGGACCTCGAAGTCATCGTTCACCACAAGCAAGCCTCATGCTGACCCAGCACTGAGATCCAGGGGAGAAGCACTTCCAGGAAGGAGAGCAGTCCTTCTCATGCTGGATCTGCCTGGACAACTTCTACCAGAGGTCCCGCACCTGTTTGTGGGGTGCACAACATCCACATAAGGTCAAGAACACTGTCCAAGGCAGCACCAAAATCTCAGTGCCTCAAGTGCAAGACCTCCCTTCACAGACGGATGGCCACCTAAGTGCACATGAGTCTTCACAGTTTATATTTGATCCTGTTTTTAACTTAGCAATGCGCATTTAGATCAGTAGTTCAAAACCAGGGGTCATTTTACAACCCCTTCTCAGGAACATTTTGTAATGTCTAGAAACAAGCTGTGCTGTCACTAGATTACTGGCATCTAGCTGGCAGAGGACAGGGATGCAGATAAATATGCTATAGTGCACAGGACACCCCAACAGAAGAAACTATCCAACCCAAAATGTCATACTACCAAGAATGAGAAACTCTATACACACATACAGACACACACACACACACACACACACACACACACACACACAACTGGGTAGTATTTATACCATATAAGGAGAAAAAGAATTGGGAAGACCAGAATCTCTTAAAACTAAAACCTTTCATAGCTACTAAAATGGGAAGCCTGGTACAATTATGGGACAACTTTATAATTGTCTTTTATATTCCTATACAGATCTTCTCTTTATTCTGCTATGCAAATAATAATAAAAATAATAGGGCAATTTATAGCAAGCATTTTAATTTTAAACTCTATTATTTTAAGATGTTGCTGCTTTTACATTTTACCAATAAGTTTTGTTAAAACACATGAAATATAGTGAATACCATCCTGAGACAGTTGTTTTTCAAAAAGTTTTTTTTTTAACATTATGTGGTGTAACTTCTAACTATATATGTGATCCCACTGACTTTTACACACAGACTATATTTGCCATTTCTACTTACGCATGTCATCATTTTCCTAATTTTTTTAATGTAGTTTCTCACATAAATCTACACTTTTTAATCTTCACATAGGACCCCAGTTGTGTGGTTGTTTCTCTCACCTACACATATCATTTGATAGGGAATATTCCAGGCTCCATTTCTTCCCTGGCTCTGCATGTAATTTGAAAAGCAGGAGCCAACCATCATTTCTGGTGGTTTGCAAAGTTACAGAAAACAAGAATGTCCATGAAGGGTCAAGTCACTCATTGATAACTGCATTCTCATCTCTTGAGACATTTTCCCTTCACTTCTGTGCCTTGTGTTTATCCCCAGTCTGGGATCTGCACATATCTGCCACTGCCCACTTCATATGAACACTTACCGAATCCCTCCTGCCTTACTTCAGGCTACTGTAACAAGTTACTATACCCTGAGTGACTTAAACAGCAGAAATATATTTCTGGAATGAGAAAATCTAATCTCAGAATTGGTGAGGACAGACCCTTACCTGGTGGGGGCCCGCTCTGGTGTGGAGATGGCCATCTTTTCCTGTAAGCTCCCTCCTGTCTCTTCCTAAAAGGCACTAGCTGCACCATGAGAGCTCCCCTACCACAGTGAATTACTCCTCAAGGACCCCACCGCCTAATGCTATTCAAATGGGGTAGTAGGAGATAAGAGGATGAATCTAGAGAAAACAGCCTATTCCTAACATTTCTTACTGCAAGACAAAGCAGAGCAGGGCACACTCTCCGTTCTCCAGGTTCTCAGGATCCAGGGAACAAGGCAAAATCAAGAACTGGGCTGACTCCTCAGCAGCTACATCTCTTAGGTACAGATTCTACACGGGCACACATCTGGGCAACCTGTCCCGTGGGTGTGCAAGTCCAGAGAATGGCAGATGGGCCCTGATAGGTACTGACGGCAGAGACAGGAAGATTTACCTTTGTCCTGGGGCCTGCGACACACACAAGTGCTCTGTAGATTTCATGAACTTAAAAATTATTTTACAAAATATAAATAAACTTTCGTTTTTTAACCAGTCAACATATGACAAGATATGGTGAAGTTCGACTATATTTATACATAATTGGCAAAAATAAATCAAGTTCAACTCCCATTTATCTGTAGTGTGGCAGAGGAAATAAAGAAAAAGTAATGTAGATCCTCTGATGTGCGTCCCCAAAGCCCTCCTGGTACATCAGCAGCCACTTGGCTTCAGAATAGGCCCTGCGGGGTGCTTGGGGGCCATATTGTTTCCAGAAATAGCTCAATCAGATAAGGGTGTGTGCAGAAAGCCAGAGCTAATTCACCATCCCATGTCCCTCTGTGGTGCACAGGCACATGTAGCCTTCTCCATGAGCCACCTGCAGTGCTCAAGAGTTCTTAGAAACTCATCCCAGAGTCTCTGGAAACTCATGAAGTGTCCCGTTTGAAGGAGACAGTAGCAGCATTTACAGCAGAGGTATCCTGGGAGCTACATGATCCTTCATCTTTCCGTTTACAAAACCTTTGAATCAAAAGGTAGGCATTCCCCATTCTAATTTACCTAATGACTGCACTTGTCACCACCCATAATGCACAGGAGAATTAGGGTCGCTGCACTCACAGAAGGGAAAATGTGACAGGGACAAATTCTTTTTTTTTTTTTTTTTTTTTATTGGTTGTTCAAAACATTACATAGTTCAAATTATTGACTCACCCAGGGTTACTCACTCACGTAACTGGCAGAAATACATCCAGTTGTGCGAAGAGAAAGGAAAATATTTAAAATCTTACATTAAATACCTAAGGGCAGACTTAAGGAGGTTTAATCCTCTGCTGGTGACCTTTGATTTTCTGAGAAGGGAACTTACAAAGCAAAATGAATGTTGAAACATGATTCTCGACAAAATGTAGCAAATTGCGAGTTGGGGAGCCTATATCCTCTATAAAAGTACAGCAAGCCTTTAAAAAACAGAAAGGCTCTCGGAGGTAGGTTTCTTTCCAGGACAAGGAAAGGAGCACTAACACAATGTGACCATGAACCCCAGGGCATCCCCCATGTATGTGCACCGAGTCTCTAGTTGTGTGATCTCTGCCTCTCATACATTATATACTGGAGATTTCATTTGTATAATCCCTCTGCCTGAGATTAGTGATACCAGGTGAAGGAGTTTGTATATCTTTAATAAGAAGAATTGTCTGACTGCTTTTCCAAAAATGTAAAAAATCCATATTTCTATCAATTATGGGTGAGAGGTTTTATCCACATATTTTTCTTTTCTTGTCCATTATTATTATTATTATTATCATCATCATCATTTTCTTTTTTCCTTTCTGGCCAGTCAGAAGAATGAGATCTCATTTACATTAAGAATCGTGTAGACAAATCTGGCACAGTGGCACATGCCTATAATTTCAGTGGCTGTGGAGGCTGAGGCAAGAGGATCCCGAGTTCAAACCCAGCCTCAGAAACTTAGTGAGGCCCTAAGCAAATCACTGAGATTCTGTCTCTAAATAAAATACAAAAAAATGGGTTGGAGATGTTGCTCAATGGTTAAGCACCCCAGGGTTCAATCCCTAGTACCAAAATAAATAAGTAAATGAATAAATAAATAAATAAATAGTTATGGACACGACTTTTGACATCAGAACACACTCTTATTTGAATTGCCTAGTCATAACATTGCTCATAGTACTATGGGCTCTTTGAATTTTTCTTATAAATTTCTAAGGGTCTAAGAGTCTTTGTATATGAGATATTAACATGTCTATCATAAGCACTACAAATATTATGTGTGCTCTGATGCCTGACTTCCCATGTCATTGAACATGTTTTGTTTTTGTTTTTGTGACAAAATTGGTATGTGGTATCAATGTTTCTCTCTAATTTGGAGGAAAATAACAAAAAGGTTAATGATGGGAAGCAGACAACCAGAGAACTGGCTTCCTACCTTTTCTTTTAGGGTTTCCATTATCTAGCTCTGACAGCTTCCAAAATTTCGCAAATGATAAACTCATAGGCTTTTTGTTTAGGTGGCAAGAAAAAGAGATACATTTACCATCCCGCCTAATCTTCCCGAGCATCTTCCTGTACTGTTGTTATTGCCATTTCTATCTTGCTCAAATTTTATCTGACTATTGATGCTATGAACAATAAAGATGTTGCGTTATGGAGTTTCTAATCCCAAAACAGTGGCATAAAATTAATATTAAGGTAATGAAATCCCCTTTCCTCCCTAACTCCATGTGAAAGCATGAGTCAATTGTGAAATTACAACAGAGGCGAAACCAAACACAGATGGTTCATTTTCTGGGTATCACAGACAGCATGCAAGTAATTATCAAAAGCTCTGGCTAGTTGAGGGAGATTCCTCCTTTACATTTCACTGTCCTCAGCAAGCTCCAATCTATCCCAGACCTGACCACCACTATGCAGCAGAGAAGGGAAATGTGACTTTAAAATTCAGACTGAGTACCACTCCAGATGCTCATGATTGACTTCCAGTCCCCTCACTTACTTCAACATTGTAAAAGCTATGTACAGCAGAACCAAGGCAAACATGATTCTAAATGAAAAAAAATAAAAAAGAAAGAAACCATTCCCTCTAAAATCAGAAACAAGACGAGGAGACCCACTTTCATCACTTCTATTCAACACAGTCCTGTCAAAGCAACTAGGCAAAAGAAAAAAAAATAAAGGATACAAATAGGAAAAGAAAAGCTAAAACTATCTCTATTGGCCGATGGCATGATTCTATACTTAGAAGATGCAAAAAACTCCACCGGAAAACTTCTAAAACTCATAAATGAATTCAGCAAAGTAGCAGGACACAAAATTAAAACTCATAAATCAATTGCATTCCTATATTCCAATGATGAATCTTCTGAAAGAGAAATTAGGAAAACCGTCCCATTCATAACAAACTCAAAAATAATAAAATATTTGGGAGTCAATCTAACAAAAGAGGTGAAAGAACTCATGATGAAAACTACAGAAATAAATTGAGGAACATCTTAGAAGATGGAAAGATCTTCCATGTTGTTGGATAGGCAGAATTAATATTGTCAAAATGGCCCTGCTACCAAAAGCACTATGCAAATTCAATGTGATTCCCATCAAAATACCAATGACATTCTTCATTAAAATAGAAAAGGAAGGGCTAGGATTGTGGCTCAGTGGCAGAGAGCTTGCCTGTCACATGCGAGGCACTAGGTTTGTTCTCAGCACCACATAAAAATAAATAAACAAAATAAAGATATTGTGTCAATGCATAACTAAAAAATATTTTTAAAAAATAGAAAAGGCAGTCATGAAATTCGTTTGGCCCAGAATAGACAAAACAATTCTTAGGGAAAAAAAAAGTGAAACAGGAGGCAACACAATACGAGACTTTAAATTATACTACAGACCTACAGTAACAAAAACAGCATGGTATTGGCACCCAAACAAACATGAAAACCAGTGGAACAGAAGACTCAGAGAAAAACCCACAAAACAAGGACACCAAAAATATACAGTAGAGATAAGATAGACTCTTCAACAAATGATGCTGGGAAAACTGGAAATCCATGTGTAGTAGGATGAAATTTAGCCTCTTTCTCTCACCCTGAACAAAACTATTGCAAATGGTTTTCTTGAGATGTGGTTCTGGATCTAAAAAATTCAGAAAATTTTTAAATGGATTTTGGGGGATTATTTATAAACTAATTTCTCTAATGGCATTTTGCAAGTGAAATGATCCTCTGGGGGAAAAAAAGTATCCCTTAGTTATTTACTTTATTTCCTAGGCAACCTATCTATTTTTAATTGATACCTAATAATTGTACATATGAGGGGCTCCAGTGCCATCATTCAATTCATGTGTGCAATGTGTAATGACCAAATCATGGTAATTACTATTTCCATCTTCTTAAACACTTAGGAATTTTTCAGGTTGGAGTCTTAGTGTGTCACCCACATTCTCTTCCAGTCGTTTCCCAGTTTTAGATCTTACCTTCATACCTTTAATTTATTTTGAGTTGATTTTTGTAACTGGGAAGAGACATCACCTAGTTTTGTTATAGTTAAAGCTTTGTCCCAGGGTTTCATAAACTGACTTCCAGACCACTCACGTATCAATCAAGCCTTTATTGAATCAACCCTTTATTGAAGCACACCGGTGGCGGCTGATGAGAACATAAAGCTGTTCCCCTGATCAGCCCTGAACAATTGCAAGGGAGCTCCTTATAAGCCCGAAAACCGCAAAAGGGATGTTCAGTCAATGCAAGCCAGCCAGGTTACAGAAGTGGGACAGTACAGTCAAGGGAGGGAAGCCTAACCAATCACAGTTAGCCCAGTCACCCCAGTTACAGAAACAGAGCCCCGTTACCCTAGTTACAGAAACAATACCCCCATTAGGTAGTCCCGTGTTCTTAAAGGTTTCTATAGCAAAAGGAAAAGAACATCTTGCTCCAGTCATGACTCTTCTGCTTGGCATGGTTGTTTTACAGGATGAAGTCATAAAACAAAAGGGAGTCACATCTTCTCCTACTATCACAGTTTCATATTTTCTGCTTATAGACCTCAGTATTTCCCTTCTAGTTCTGTATAACATATATAATGAGTCACTGCAAACTTCAGCCACCTGACAGAGCTGGTGAACACTATGGTCTATTCCTCCTATCCCTGCATTTGGGCACCTGTCATCTAGCCCTGGCTATCTCACTATCCCCTACCCTAACTACCCTCTAATCATCATTTTTGTACTCTCTTCCTAGAGATGGAGTTTTCTAAGGTCCACATATGACTCAGAACAAGCAGTGTCCATCTTTCTGTGCCTGGCTAATGGCACTAAACCTGAAGTTCTTTAGTCACATCCATGTTGCCACAAATGAAAGGATTTCATTCTTCCTTATGGTGAATAATATTCTATTGTGTATTTTACTATATTTTCTTGACCCATTCGTCTGCCAATGAACACCTCAACTGATTCCGCACCTTGACTGTTGTGAGTAGCGTGGAAACAGCCATGAGTGTGGAGGCATCTCTTGGATGAGCTGACTATATCCTGAGGAGAGAGATGGTGACATAATACAGTGATTATATTTTTGGCTTTGGAGGAAACTCCACATGGTTCTCCATAACGGCTATACTAACTTACATTCCCATTAACAGTACACATCCTAGCCAGCAGTTACTTTTGCTTTTTGATGATGCCTATTCTGACCAGAGTGAAGTGATAAAATCGTGATTTTGAGTTCCCTGATGATTCATGATGCTAAGCACTTTTTTACACACACATGTCAGCCATTTCTGTATCATCTTTTGAGAAATGTGTACTCAGGTCATTGCTCCATTTTCAGACAGATTATTTGTGGGGGTTGGTGTCATGGAGTTTTTTTTTTTTTTTTTGAGTTCCTTAAATTAATCAATTGTCCAATGAATGCTAAGTAAATGTACTTTCCCACTTGATAGGTTGTCTCTTCCTTCTGTCAACTGTTTCCTTCCCTCTGCACAAGCCCCTGGTTTGACATATCCCCTTTGTCTACTTTGCTTTGGGTATTTTTGCTTTGGGGGTGTTATCCAAAACATCATTGTTTATACCAATGTCTTAGTGTTTCACCCATATTTCCTTCTAGTAGTTTCAGTTTTAGATCTTACATTTATATCTTTAATTCATGTTGAGTTGATTTTTGCAACTGGGGAGAGACATCATCTAGTTTCCTTTTTTCTGCATATAGACACCCAATATTTCCAGAAAAGTGCATTGAAGAAGCTGTTGATCACTGGGTGCTTTGGTCAGTTTTTTCACTGTTGTGACTAAGGACCTGACAAGAACAACTTTAGAGTAGGAAAAGTTTATTTAAGGGCTCATAGTTTCAGAGGTCTCAGGTCTCAGTCTATAGACAGCTAGATCCATTCCTCAGGGATCAAGGTGGGGCTAAACATCATGTTGAAAGAGTGTAGTGGAGGGAAGCAGCTCACATGATCATCAGGAAGCAGAGAGAGACTCCACTTGCCAGATACAAAGACATACCCCAAAGCCACACCCCCAATGACCCCCTCCTGCAGCCACACCCCACCTGCCTTCAGTTTCACTCAGTCAATCCCATCAGGAAATTAATTTACTGATTGGGTTACATGTTTCTTCTGAGCTTTGGGGAGAGACCTCACATCCAAACCATAATACTTGGCCTTACAAATTATCCATGTTCTTTCCCCAATGCCTTTAGTATGGATTCTGAAAGTTCACGAGCCCTTACTTCTCATTATAAAGGCCTATATTCTGCAGTAAAATACATCTGCCTCGGGGAATCTGAGCGGACAGTGCCAACCCTTATTTTCACTATGAGAAATGCGAGCCTTCAATTTCTTTACATTAATAGGCCAAATGCACTCCTCTTTGATAGAAAATCAAAATTCTACGCCACTGATAAAACTGTGGTGACACAGCTTCATAGGATTGATCCTCTTACAAGGTGTTAACAATGCAAGTGAGGTTAACTGAAATCCTTGCAAAAAATCAAACACTGAGTGTCTCTCTGTCCTACATTACTAAGTGCTGCATTATATTGACAGTGTGTCACAGAGCTGCTGACCCATCACAGCACAAATGTTCAGAGATTCACTGAGTCAATGAGTTATAGCTGCTGCCACACCTGATACCAGAACAGGAGCTGTATTGACAACAATCCTCAAGGGGCCTCTCCAACTCGGACACTTTCACTTCAAGGTGCCTTGCGGGGGGGGGGGGGGGGGGAGTATCATTATAGCAATATAAAAGCAGTGTGCATAACAAAAGAGTAGAGGAAATTTCTAATGTCAGAAAATAGCCATTTGGTGACAAGGAAAACTGGGAACATCATTAAAGCTCGCGTCTTAACTCATCCAGCGCCTCCCAAGACTCAATTGGAAGAGACTGCTCTTGAGAACAGTAGGGGCATGAACTGCAGATTAGCCGAGAAAAGCAAGATAAATGCTGAAAGGAACTCATATCAAATACTTCATTGGACAAGTCTGATCTCATTTCCTATAACAAGAATGACATTTTATGTCACAACAGTGGAGGATTTTGCTACTCAGATGTTGAATGAAATCTCTCAAGAGGAGAATTACCTTTGGGACTTCATGCCATTTTAAAGATCACTCCTGAAGGATCACAGCACTGCTATATCACATGAA
This sequence comes from Spermophilus citellus, assembly GCF_964194105.1. Lineage (NCBI taxonomy): Eukaryota > Metazoa > Chordata > Mammalia > Rodentia > Sciuridae > Spermophilus > Spermophilus citellus. The sequence continues at coordinate 280,873,552 of NC_138182.1, read as the reverse complement.
ACATAATCAAGAGCGTTCCCACAGACGTCAGCACCCCACTTCAGCATTCCACACCCCAGGCACCCTCTTCCTAAGCTCTCTCCTAGGTCAGGGTCAATACGGCAATGACCTCCAAATATGGACCTCTGATCATTCCCCGGTACCCCAGGCTGACATGGACGACGGCACACCCTTTCTCTATTTAGATGAGACATGAAAATGCTCATGGCCCTGAGAGAATTTTTGTATTTTATCTCCCCAAATCTCTAATTCCCCAAAGCTTCAGTGTCTTAGTACCTGGTTCACCATCCGTTCATTTGCTCAAATCCCAAACTGCACTTCACCCTTCATTTCTTCTCCCTTTTTTCCACACTAGTGCCACAGCCTCTGCCTCAAAAACTATTGAATCCACTTTCCTCCATCCTCAACAATGTGCCTTATCCAGTCACCTGTGAGAGGCTTCTAGCCCAAGAGTGACCAGGAAAGGGTCAGCAAATCTTGTGTCACTACTGCTTTCCCAGAGACTTGCCAAAGCCCTTCAAAAGCACTGAAGTTTCACGCCTGGGTCAAAGCCCTCTGCAATCTAGCGCTTGCCTCTCTCTGGTCCCAGTTCATACCACTGCGTCCTTCTTCGGTCCCCAAAGGCTGTTCCCTAAGGTGATCCAAAGTTGCCTCCTGTTCACTGTCACACAATTCCCTCTAAATTCTTTGTGTGGTACTCACCGAGGTGTGATACTTTTTTATTTTCTGTGAATATAGTTATTGTTATGGTCCAATCCTTCTGGCAAAAACTATGTTCCATGATGGCCAGGAGTCTCTCTGTGCTGAGTATCAGCATATCTCCCATGCCTAAAACAGACCCTCCCTTTCTGTGCATTTTCAAGGAAAGTGTTTTGTGGTCTACACAATAATGGAAACACGGTTTCCTGTCAGGCATCAACTGGGATGCCCAAAAGTCCTCGGTGACCCCCACATACAGGAACGGATGGGTCAGAGGTACTGTTCGTTTACACAGATGTTTGTCCATGAGGGATTTTTGTTTGAGATCAACCACCAATCATGTGTTTTCTACAAGAAAATTACACAATTACACATTAAGGGTGAGTTCCAACCCTCAAAATATTTGCTAGCTCAATGAAATAAAACCAAGATTCCTCTTGGAGAAACCTATAGCTGGTTTATTTTGCAATAATGTTTAAATAGGTGGATTTAATGGTTTCTAATTCTTTTCCACAATATCTTCCCACCGGAATTCCCTTGAGAGCCTTTGAAAAATAAAAGGAGTGAAATACATGCTGGTTTAAGGAGTCATATGTTATCCCTGAGCTCAACCCTTCTGGTGACCTTGGTGAGTTTCTTCACCTGACCCACTTTGGTTGATTCATCTATAAACTCAATTCTATTAGGATTAGCTCTGTATGATTGTTGGGAAGATGAAGCAATGTTTGTAGAATAGTTAGTTATGACAATACCTGGGATACAGAGAGTGCTCAAATAATATGAAACACTATTATAAATGATGGTTAAGTTATTGTCAATACTTTATAAAATGTTCCAAATTATGAAATCTTGGAAAATTCTTGTTAACTTTGTATCATCATTGCTACATTACAAAAGCCTAGAGTGACTTCCACTGGTGAATTTGTTCAAATTCTCCTTTGGAACCAAACACGGGTGATTGCTGCAATCAGGTGAAGATGACCCAGGAGAATCTACAGGCTGTTTTCCACAAGTGGGGAACTGGCATGGGTTTCAAAACAAAGAAGGATACCCCCAAACAACAACATCTTTGCAAACCATGCATGTTTGATTAGTAATATTAACTTAAGGTGTGTCAGACTGCTAAGGAATTGCCCCAGAAAACAATTCCTTGTACATACTCCTCCATAAAGACAGAGCTATCCAAGAAAACAAGAGTGAAAGTTAGAACACCCCTTACACACTAACACTATAATTACAAAACTGACTCAGCTGTCATAATGCACCTTTTTATTGCTGCTATTATGTTCCAGAAGGAACTTCTGAGACCTTATGTACATTTTTTAGAGCTAAATCCTGTAGAAAGTTATGGAAAAAATGAAATCAATCCAGAAATATGGCAGCAGAGTGACAAAGTTTATTGTACCAAACTGAGCTTAGAAAGAGAGAATTCAAAAAGAACGGAAGAGGAGGGAGGGAGGGAGGGAAGGAAGGGAAGGAAGGAGGGAGGGAGGGAGGGAGAGAAACATGGTGTTACTTGGGACAGCTACATACATATAGATATTTAACTGCAATCTAGTTATCCATCCACTGACCCAGCTGGGCTTGTCACGTCGCACCTGCAACAGGGCAGATCCTCTGACATATCAAGGCTGTTTCCTGGACATGAACTACATGTCCGATAACTACACTGCAAGCAATACAGCTTCAGGGCTCTGATCCTGCCCGTCCTGCTGTGTGTTCTGCTATTTTTATGTTTAATAAGATGTACTCCTTGAAGATGATACTAATGAAATTCTGCTGTGATGATAACCGTTGTCCACGTGTTCAACTTGGGAAATGTCAAATGCCAGGAAGGAACTGACATCTGATCCTATAGTACAGGAGAGGGGCACTTGGGATTTGGCTCATGTGTATCTTATATCTCGCCTTCCATTTCAGTCCTCTTGAAAACCCATAGGCAAACATTAAGGATCATCAAACTTTGGAAGGATCACAAAGATTCTGTCTTTGGTACCCTGGGAATAATGGTCACTGATGTTGGAAAACAGCAAATACTATCCAGAAGAGCAGAAAAGTGAGTGACTCACACTGAACAATCATGGACAGTCTGTAATAGCCACAGCAAATCTAAGTATTAAATTGTTTTAAAATCATGTCGTAAAGACCTTAAATCAAACTTAGCACAACCAGAAGACTAGACGGGCACATTTTCACCCAATCATAAGGACCATTAGAGAAGTAGTATTTTATGAAATTTCATTCCGAATCACTTCATTGAATAATATTTCTATATTCGGTGCTTATTATGTGCCAGAGCAGTGAGGAGATAAATGCGTAATCAAGCCAACCTTGCCATCTGAGGAATGAGGACATACATACGTGAACACTGCAGTTAATCCAACTATAAATTCCCACTGTATACACACACGCACACATGTGGAGACACAGAGCTGATGCAACTTGATCTGGTCAAGGAGAGGCAAGGGAAAGCTTGCTGGAAGAAGAGGACACAAGCTGAGAGTTGGAAAACCAGCAAGTATCCACCTGCTGGGCGACAGGGGAGATCATACCAAGTGTGATAAACTTTGGGGTAAAAAATAAGAACATGCAGGCAGGTTTATAGTTTCCCAGCTCTGTGCCCAAATTGAAAATCAGAGCTTTACTCACTCCCTTTGGAAAATTCCCAAAAACTCATCCATGATACATTCATCAATCTACCAATTCACATATTACAAAGGATAATTATCAACACTCCATCATATCTTATGTAGGCCCTTCTCTACACGTATGGATAAGCCAAAAGGGACCAAAATTTGCAAAAATCCATGCACCATGGAAAGCAGTATAGAGACTCCTCAGAAAACTTGGAATAAAATCACCATTTGACCCAGTTATCCCACTCCTTGGTATTATATGCAACACTTAAAATCAGCATACTACAGTGACACAAAAAAATCAATGTTTATAGCAGCTCAATTCACAATAGTTAAGCTATGGAACCAACCTAGATGCCCTTCAACAGATAAGTGGATTAAGAAAACATGGTATGTATACAAAATGGAATATCACTCAGTCAAAAAGAAGAATGAAATTATGGCGTTTGCAGGTAAATGGGTGGGACTGCTGAGTAAAATAAGCCAATTCCCTCAAAAAAACAAAGGCCAAATGTTTTCTCTGATCTGTTATTCTCTCTGCTTTATTAATGCTAACACACAACAAGGGGAGGGAGAGGAAAAAGACACTTTCAGTGTATTAGACAAAGGGGAATGAGGAGTGGGGGTGGGAGTGGGAAAGATAGTGGAATAAATCAAATATTATTATTACCTAACATGCATATATGATTACCCAACTGGTGTAATTCTAATTACGTACAACCAGACAAATGAGAAGTTATACTCCATTCATATATGATGTGTCAAAATGCATTCTACTGTCATGTGTAACTAATTAGAACAAATTTAAAAATCCCTATACCAGCAGAATATACATTGAAAGGAGAGCAGAAATCAGACAAAATAAACAAGCATAAGATCATGTGTCAGGTGGTGTGAAGTTCTTTGAGAAAAAGCAATAAAGCAGAGAAGGAAAACAGATATTAGGAGAATGGTCCCAATATTAACAATGTGTTCAGGACTATCTCCTGATGAGGTCATGGCTGAGTAAACCTGAATGGAAAAGAAAAAAATTCTTGGAGGTATTCAAGTACATATTAATTTGAGACATAAATAAGCTATCCAGATTGCAAGACCAAATAGGCAGTTAAATATACAATTTTGAAGCTTAAGAAATAGGTCCCGGCCAGAGATGGACATGTGGGAGTAGTCAGTATGTAGATGCTACTAAAGACACAAGATCAGGAGAGATCCCCAAATCGTGAGGATGGTGGGAAAAGATACAATGTCCTGCACTGAGCCCCACATGACTCCAGTGGGTGGACAGCAGGAAAGGAGTAGTGGAGGCTAAGACAGAATGGCCAGGGATATTAGGGTCAGACCAGGGAAATGCAGTGTCAGCAACTTAGTGAGACCCTACCGTAAAATAAATAAATAAATAAAGAGCGGGGGATAGGGCTCAGTGGGAAAGTGCCTCTGGGTTCAATCTCCAATACCAAAAAGTTAATACACCAAATAAATAAGCCATTGAGGAGGTGAGAAGGACGGATGGAGCAGTCACTGCTGATGGATAAGTCTGCGGTAATGACCTCCACCACTACACCTAGCAACTGGGCAGCGACCGTGACCTGATGAGGGGTCCGAGGAAAGGACTGGGGTCAGCATGGGTCCAGAGGAAGTGGAGAGACAGGAGCAGAGGACATCATGGAGGACACCAAAGTAGGCAAGGCCTTGGACAGAGCTTTTCTATAAAGAGAAGAAAAGTGTAGCTCCAGGGGGTGTCAGGGGTCCACGGGTCTGTTTTTTCTTAAGGTGTTAGTTGTTTCCATTCTTATTGGAAAAATACAGCAAAAGGGGGAAAGTGAAAACTACTAGACAAGAAAGAAAAGGAAGACTGCTCGTGTACTGTAGGACCAAGGGGAGGGGATGCAGCTTGGCCCAGCTCAGGTCATGGGCCCCGGCTGGAATGAATCAGAGAGGACACCATGGGGTGTGCTGATTGGCTAGCCTGGCAGGTGTCTCACCTTCCCACCACACCTGTAGAAAGGAAATTTCTGGCGATGGAAGGAGAAGAAAAGTTCTCAGTCATCTCAGGGCAGTCGCTCCAATCTGTGTTCTGAAGAAAACCTCTGAGCTGCGGTGCATGTCCTAGAGCCACCACTCATTCCTCAGTGTGGCCTGTAAGAGCCCTTCATTGTTCCCAGTCTGTTATATGAAAATACAGTGGGATTGGCTTCCCAGAATTTCCTGACCATCTTTCCAATCTTTGCTCTTTCTGCTTTGGTTTAACCAACAGAAGTCTGTTTTGGAAGCAAAAGTAAATGAAGCAAGGTGACTCTGATCCTCTGTGGCCTGGGAGTCTAAAAGGGACACAAACATAAGCCACATGAAAAGCTCCAGTGGATAAAGCATGAACTAATCAGATCTGCAGCCCTGCAGCTGGGAGACCTCTCCAATACTCGGATGTGCAGACAGTGCAGGAAAACCCTCAAGTCCTCTGAAATCCCAAGATCCAAACACAGGGTCAGTTTTAGGCCGTTGGGAACATTCTGCCAAAACGGATCCTACCCACAGGAGGCAGGGTCCTTCCATGCACATATAAATCTCCAAATCCAAGCAATTAACCCCATGCACATCTGCCTCTCTAATGGGTGTCTGAGAATAAACAGCTCACGAACTCCCAGCCTGACTTGAGCACGGAACCAATGACAGAAAATGGATTCGGGACGTGGCCACACATCTGTGATTCACAAATATTTATAGTAGTTGTAAAGCTGGTGACCTTCAGGATGATAGTATACTTGGCAGATGCTCTCCTAAACAAAAGAAGAAAAAGGCCGAACTCCCAAAGAGAGGAGAAGAGAGGGGGAGGCCAGCGCTCCCACGGTTCCACAAAGCACATTCCAGCGCACTCTAAGGAGGGTAATGGAAGCAGACAGTTCTCCTGCCAGTGAACCTTGGTAACACCCAGTGAAATGCATGTGACAAAGCAGATCACATCTGTATGGACCCTTGCAGATCACCTCGCAGAGATGATCCATCAGGCTGACTAGACAATAGGGCAGGAATAATAAGGGGTCGAGTCTACAGCTTTAGGATTCCTGACATTATTCACAATGACAGGCTAAATCTTTACCCCCAAATGTAGCCACTCAGCATGTAAAAACTGGCGATATACATTGTACCAATAACATACCCAGAAATGTATTGCAAATATCACAAAATTCTTGCTGGGGCAGAGACCCTAGAAAAAATATTGCCAGCAACTCTGTGAGCACATGTTTTTTTTTTTTTTTTTTTTTCATATTCAATCTCTTTGTCTCCAAAACTCAGTCTGGTTTGAAAATATCATTTACCTATTTTACCACGTCTGAATCTATATCCTCTCAATGTCCTTGTTTTGCAGCCAAGAAATGTAAATACCAAGAGAAGTGAAGACTGGGAGCTGTGGTCCATGGCCACGCTAATGTGCATCTCAGAAATAGAGATCTGGGTTCAATCTTTTGGAAATTATGAACTTATGGAACCATTTTTGCAAGCACATCATAAATTAATACCGTAGGTTAGTGCTCCAAACTCCTCAAGAGAGAACATCAACCTACCCATTGGAGCTCTGACAGCCTCTGGTGGGTCTTCTTCCTCCACATGAACATCAAAGGCAAACAGCAAGAGTTACCAAAGCATTGTTACAGGGACTTAATGATGTCCAACCTAATGGGTTAAGTTAACATAAGAACTACTAGATAGAATTGTTAAAGTACAGATAAAAGTTGTAGAACATCTCAAGATGCAGAAGTAACCTTGGCCTAATAGAGGAATTCATGAAAGAATTCTCCTTCTCTGGCTGTCCTAGGTCTCTCGTTATAGGATCAAGGTGCAGTTGGAAACTTCCCGATGGTATAAATGCTTTGGTTGCCTAAACATCCTCACTAAACTAAAATTAGGGATTGATTTTTGATAGTGAGGAAGAAGAGAGGCAGAACAAACCACCAAGGAGAATTTAAAACACAATGTCCACCTTGAAATAACTATTCCTACGTTAAAATGTTGAATATTTTTAATAAGATATAGGCAATTGTTTAAGTTTCTAACCACTGATTGAAATAATTATAGTGAAAAATTAATATCATTTAAAGAAACTTCTGTAAGAGTATAAAGTTAATAAGCAAATGAAATAGGAAAAAAATAACAAGAAAGAGTTAATGTCCTTAAAATCAAGTCCTAAAATCTGTGAGAAAAACATTGGGAATCAATAACTAAACAGTCTTAAAATATCAGCAAATGAGTCCCCAACACATGCTTATTTTCTGTCTCTATCCTTCTCAGAGTAAAGGCTAATTATCACTTGAAAAAAAAATAGATCAACCAAACACAATGAGTAAAGAACAAAACATATAAAAGGAATGAATACTGTCAAATTGACAAAATCATTAGTAATGTACTCAGGGAGAAGAAAGTTTCAACCAAACAAACTCTCTAACATTAGTAAAGTGTAAATCTATAACACTTTTATAAATCCACCTGGCAGTCTTATTAAAACCTGTTGGTTTTGAAGTAGTAAATCAACTGCAGATATTCTGACCTAATGAAATAACTTGCACTCAAAAGAAAGCTTTATGATAATAATTGCTCCTATTTATGAAGCATGTACTTTATGCACCAAATAGCCACTCTTTACAAGAGAAATGATACTCTGACACACAAAGAGCAAAGCAGTAATGTTGGAGCCCGGCATGTAAGGTGTTGACTACCTTACTTTGAATGCTCATGCTAGCAAAAGGGAAGCAGTAAACTATATTACAGTATCTTTGCATGGTGGAATATTATGTAATATTAAAAATGAGGTTTATTTACAATTTGCTATAATATGGGAAAGTGCACATGAAACCACAAGCAAAAAAGCATCATGCAGAATCCTACATAAAGAATACACTCCAAAAGGCTATATTAAAGGCCAGCAGTAGCTGTCCTTAGTGAGCACAAAAGTGGTGAGTTTGTTCACATTTTATCAGGCATGTTCACTATCTAAAATTTTCACTATTTTTTTGCAGTTAAAAATATGAAGAAAAGCATAAATGTTTTAATGCAGTGAATGTTCTTTATGGAAAATATGTACCCCTTCAACACCAGAGATAATCCCTATTTAAAGTTTGGTGTGTATTAATATATATTCTAGCAGATGTTAGTACATACACGGACTTATGCATAGAAATTATATGGAGTGTATTTTTTAAGATAAATGGAATTCTATTAAATATATTATTCTGCAATTTGCTTTTTGCAGTTAATAAGATACCATAGATAGCTTTCCATTACTTTTCTAATCAGAATTTTATTTTATATCATTACTATTAATGTGAAGAATACTTTTCTATTATGCATAGAAGAAGTATGTAGGAACCAGCAGCTCTGTGTGGAAAAGGCGTATTTCCAACAGTTCTGCTACATTAGGCCATGGGCTGGCTTTAGTTATTTGTTCTAAGAATGAATGAATGAACGGAAAACGCCCCTGCCTAAACTCTTGAAAGAAAATATAAATTAATTGCTCTTTCACTTTTTCTTTGCCCATTTTTTTAGATGGTAAAAAGTTACAATAGTCAAATACATCTTGAAGTATAAGAGTATCATTCTGTAAAGAAAAGAATAAGCAAAATACAAAACAAAACAAATCACACACACACACACACACACACACACACACACACACACACAGCGTTTGATGTATGGAACCAAGAGTGTCTCCAGGTCTTTTCATGATTTATACATGTAAATCTTATTCAAACTTGACTTATAGATATATTTCTTTGTTCTTAATAAAAGAGCAAAACTTGATACAAGAATATTTTGTTAAATATAATTATCAGAAGCTCAAGATAATGGTATTTCTTCTCTACATGTGTAAGTAGCAATATGCATAAAATGCAAAATAAAAATGTCCCATTTAAACACATTAAGAAGACCAAAGTGGGAAATGCCACCTGAACTTATTTTATAAATGAATTGCACTTTCTAGATCAACAAAACACATGAAGACAATAATGATCATCAGGCCCTAATTGGAGCACAGCTGGTCTAGGAGCCAGTACTCAGGCTGATACACTTGGAGCAAACAGACCATGTCAACCAAAGGAACCCCAAGGGCCCTTATTCCCAGGTGTAGGCTCTTGCAGTTTCAGTAGACTTCATTAAATGTTACTCGTGACTGAATCCCATGCATCTCAAGCTAAATTTTGTTAGGACTTACTAGCCAATGGTACATTTACATTCACTGCAAAACGGGATCTTAGAGCACCTCAAGGACTGCATAGATCAAAACTCAACAAACTGCAGCCTGCAGGCCACAACCAGCCTGCACTTATCTCTGCAAACAAAGTTTTGCAGAAGCACAGCCATGCTCATAAACTTACAGGGTGCCAGTGCTTTCCCTCTGCCAGGATGGCAGAGACAACTTGATGCAGGAGAGACCCTATGGTCTGCAGAGCCAGAAACACTTGCTATCTTAACCTTCTCAGAAAACATTTGCAATTCCTGCTTAGACTATTTGTAAAAGTGGTTGCTTGAACACTTTTCTTTAAGGACCTGAGTATTTCAGGTAAGGTAAAAAAAGAAATGAAGAGTGCCTGTCTGTCCTTATTCTAGGCAGGCATTCCTGAGCTGAGAGGCAGCACTGCTAGGGTCAGGAGTCAACGTTCAAATCCCAGCTCTGCCTGATAGTTGGGCTGTTCTCTTCTCTGGGCCTCAAAGTCCTCCTCTGTAAAGTGGAATCACCTCCCAGGGCTGTCATGGGAACTGGTCACATCTCACTCCACACGGGGCTGGTACACAGTGAGAACTTACATAACTAACACTCTTCCTATTATGGTGTGACACTGCGCATCCAAAACAAGCCAGGGCAGGCTCTATGTGGTCCCTGACATCCCCCGGGTTCTGTGGTTCTCTGTGGAGGAGATGAGGCCCTCAAATGCCAGATTATGTCCTAATTGAGACACCACAGGAAGCTGAATGTCAGCGAGCTGGAGAAAGTCACAAAATGTGAGTCCTCAATCTGTCCCTCTGTGATGTAGGACTAGCAGGACTTCGGTCAGCCTGATGGGGTGTAGCACATGTGGGTTAAGGGGATCAATGGTACAGCCATGCTGACCCCTCACATACTTTCTTTTGAAAAGCAATTTACCGAGGGCCTTTCTGGCCCTTTTCTGGCTTAAGTCAATAGGATGTTACATTCCTCTACAAACAACCTGTTGTCCTTAGGGCTGTTCTCTCAGGGCCAAGGAATGTAAGATTCCTCCTTGCCAATATGAACACAAGTTATCCTGAGTTTCATGACCTTTAAACAGATCAAAGATTCCAGGACTCAAGAAAACAGAATAATGAAAAGCAAAGCCTACAGAGTCTAAATTTGTAAAAATAAGCTGCAGTGAGAACTGTTCAGTGTGGACCAAAGTCGCTGATACTTGCCTTTAGATCTTCAGCATATCATCTTAACCTCGTCCTAAGAGAAAAGTCCTCCCCACCCCGCTGGGTTCCACTTGGTACCTGTGGGTAAAATCGTGCAGCAGGGATTTAAAAATCGGATGTGTTCCTGCTGTCAGTCAGGAGTTCAGAGGTGGGCCCAGGGTGGGACTCTCTCAAAAATTCCCTAAAACCCCCCAATAAAACTGGGCCACAAAGGGGACGCCATGTCACTTTCCTCTTTGAGACAGTTCATCTCTCCCTTGAGGGCACTGCCTTTTCTCTTCTCATAAACTTTGCTATACTTTTACTACAGTTCATGTCTTGCTTGGTATCTTCCTGGGCGAGAACCTAAGAGCTGAGAAACCCAAGCCACTAACAGGCTGGGAACTTCTCGGTGCCTCCAGGCCCAATCCTAAGACTCACATAACCACCTTTAGTACAGACAGAAACAGGAGCACAACTCCCGGAGCTGGGAGTCATCGACGACGCAGAGCAAGACGTGCATGTACTGGAAAGCAGGATGGGCCTGTCCGCAGTGGGATGGCAATTTAGGAGACAAACAAGTCAGCAACAGAGATGGCTCCTTCAAAATACAATAGACGCAATGAGACTCCGTGCCTTGCCCCTGCCCCACGGGTTCCTCCCTTACCTCCCTACCCCACAAGTCCTCCCATCCCTCCCGCTCTCCTCACTGAAAAGTCGGCACTGGGTATTGTAGGTAAAGAGGAGAACACCTGGGCTGAAGGCCGAGGACAGCCCCTGGGAGCTTGGCCATCTGAGCCCCACTTTGGAAGCTGAACAAACAGGACTGGTGGGTGGGTGTCGACCACTGGGACCTGGGGGCTGGTCTCTACACCACCAAGGTCAGAGGAATCAGGCCACTATGAGGGGGACCGACCAGGTGTCCGTGTATAGCAGGGAATTAAGATATGTGACAATGTCTGTACCACAGAATAAACCAGAGCACAGCAGCAACTGCAGCAGAGACAAACCTGCAACCTGGCAGCCAATCACACGGTGGGCCAGAAGATGCTGCGAGTCGCCAGCGCCTTGAAAGTTCTCTGCACAGTGGGGCCAGCCCCAAGCTGCTTTTCCTTCAACTTTCAGGAGGAATTCTCTTTCTGAAAGTGTGCTCATTCACGGCTATTTGTAACAGTAAAGATCAGTAAAGCTCATAAGCTATCACGGCATCTCAATCTCTAACACCTCTGGGTGTGCCATGTGGATGTCTTACTTACCAAGGAGAGAGAGGGCAGACGCCGTACGTCCTCAGTCATGAATCACTGAACGCCACAGCCACATGGGCACCCAAGCCCCGCTCTCACACACCAACGCTTCAAAAAAGAAAGAAAGATCAGTTGGCACCCTCTAAAAGACTCTGGATTCATTGGGTATCAATTCTAGAAAGTTCCATCGATGCCCTTAGAACCAGCACAAGCTACTATAGCAATGCAAAACCTAGAACACAGTGTCACATGATGGCTTGCTGATCACCGATGAGTGCCCCAAGTTACTATCACATGCACCCACGCGTTTCCTTCTTCAGAAAGGAGAAATCAACAACTTGATACCGTTCATCATAAGAGGACAAATGTCATGAAACCTCCAAAAGAACTTGCCCATGTTATGATGACTCTTTCATTTCATCTTTTGAAAGTAAAGTGTTTCCAGAAGAAGATGAAGGCAGGAGGTATGAAAGAAACTATGCCTGGATTTTAGTTTTACATTACTTATATATTAATTTGCCTGGTGCACTATTATGAGACTTTATAGGAAGAAGAATTATAAATCATACCAACAATTCACCTGATCAAAACCAATTAAACCTGGCGGATCTCCTCGGTTGAATTAATATATAAAAATCTGGGGAATTGAATATTGTAATGGAATGGAAAGACTATGGCAATTCCAGCCTCCCGCAGGATACATGCACCAAAAGTTGAAATGAGGGACTTCTCATTTATCATCCTTAAAGGACATGTGTCCATTATCAGTGAGGATACCTGCCACTTCCAACACTGCCCTTAGGGGGTTCATGCTTTTGTATCCGTGTTCATCCGGTTCCTTTCTCTCTCTTTACTCTTCTCAGCTGTGGCTTCTGTCTACTGCGCATGAGAAGCGCACTGATGTTGACCAGCCCCACCCACCCACTTAGGGAGCAGCTAAGAACAATGAAGACAAAGCGGAGGGCAGGCTTTCCAGAACATTCTGGCTGTTCTTCCAGACAACGAGTCCCACATGGTCCACTTCAGTAATGACCGAAAGGCCATCAGCCTACAGAAAATAACCTGAATTACAGCTGAAATTTTATGAAATATTCTATCTGCTGAACGCTGACTTGGAGGTCCTGGGGTTCAAAGCAGCGACACTGCATCTCCATGAGGCTTCCCCATCCAGAGAGTGCTTGGGTGAGTTCACGGGAAGCATGGGGGCGACCCAAGGCAGCGTCATCAGTGGGGCCTGCCACAGAGGCACCCAGCAGCCAGGTGTGCTCCGACAGTGCAGCCTCACCGACTCCAAGGTCCCAGTTGTGTCATTGAAAGCCCGTGACATCATCCTTTGGAAAAGACAAGGTGCAGATGCAAATGTTTGAGGCCAAATGAGAGGTCAGGGAGCTCTTCCCAAGTAAGGATGCACATTCAGTCCGGGAAAAATTCCTGAGAGCAGCCAATTTCTTCTTCACAACATCCCTAATGTCCCCTTTGGGTGTGGCCGAAAAGTATGTCAGTTAGGACTTCATTATTACACAGCATGTTTGGAGACATGAATCTCCTCTCAGGAGCCCTGAAATGTGTTTTATGACAATTATGACTAAAATTTCCCTGTATTTGTTTAGAACATAATCAAGATTTAAAGTAATACGTTTGGACCGAGCCAAAGACCTGGCTCTGTCCTGCCATGGTTACCTGGCAATGTCTGTGAGTTCCCACTTGTCAGAATGAAATTAAAAATAGGGCGGATGGGTTTCCTGTCCTCACCCAGTGAGGTCACAGAGGAGCTGGACACCTGAGACAGCTTGCAGAATACAGGCCATTCTCTGAAACAGCCAAGGAGACAAGGCCAAAAGCAACACTGAAAGATTCCCAGGAAGCAAAGAAAGCCAATACTCAGGAAGACAGATCCCTACTGAATCCAGGCAGGGACAGCCAGCCAGTCCCAATCTTCAGGTTTCAAAAGCCAGCCCCTTCCTTGAGAAATGCCACCTTGAGGGACCATGGTTTGAGGAAGTCACAACTGTCCCCAGAAGGTAAAGTCTAGGAAGTTGGTCCCAGCAGCAGGACTCAGGGCAGACACCCTACAGGGTTCTTACTGCGCCTGTGTCAACATCAAGAAGGACCGAGGGAGTTTACCATCAGGTGAGACAAGGCCACACAAGCAGCAGGTACACCTTCAGCCCTTGGCTGTGCAGGCACTGGCCGGTTACACCCACCCTCCATGCACACCCACAGATGCACAGGCGGCTGACTCAGGGCAGAAACCACAGTGCCGCCCTCGGATCTGAACTGAGCTGAAGGATGCAGGACAGTCCTCAGGTAGGACAGCACAGTGCACCTGTCTTCCCTCACTAGGGCCACCAGCATGCTGAACCATAAACCAGGGATCATGGACATTTCTTTTAGAAACTGAGAAGGATGTCAGAAGGTAAAGAAACTCCAAACCTTGGAGGCTCACCTCAACTGGAAGTGGGAATATTGTGAAGCAGGACATTTTTGTCTTTTTTTTTTTTTTTTTTTTTTTTTTTGGCAGGGGTTGGGGGCACTGTAGGCCAAGACAGATGGTTTACACTAGTGATGTGGACTTTGGTTAAGGCTTTGTGTCCTGCACGCTCAGCCTAACCTCTGGAGGAGACTGAGGTCAGCCATGCAGTCAATCAACATCTCTCTGGTCCATTCCCAATAAAACCCTGGACACCAAGGCCAGGGTGAGCTTCCCTGGTGGCTAAGACTCCAACTGTGTGGTCCTAGAGGAATAAAACCCTGTCCACAGGAGAGACTGGGGGAGGACAACTGGAAGCTCAAGCTGTCTCTCCTGGGCTCCACCGTATGTAGCTCTGCATTGCTGCTTCAGTGTCCTTCAACTGAGATTAACCATAACCATGAACCTAAGAGCTTTTCTAGGTTCTGTGAGTCCGTCTGGTGGCAATCTTGGGACCACCCAACTGGAAAAGGAAGGATCAAGGGCAAATGTAACATGTGTGAAAGAAGGCTGGGATAGTTTGCCTAGATGGAGATGAAATACACAGGGAAACAGAGTGTCAGCAGAGGCCTGGGACCCGAAAGTCTTGGGGAACAGAGGCATCGTTTGGAGAGACTGGTCAGAGGCTTCACTGCAAACACAGACGGGGGTCCACACATGGTTGGGGATGCAGTTTGGGGCCTGAAAATTAATGTTTGAAACTTGGAGCTCCAAATGGAATTTCACTTTGGAGATAGGTAGATAGATAGATAGATAGATACCCCCCTCTTCCCAGTTATATACCAGCTATCTAAAATAGATTTTTAGATATTTTAAATAAAAGAACTACAAATCATAGTCCATTTTTGCAAAACAGTAATCGTTCAGAAAATCAGGGTAGAAACCCAATGTACTAAATGAGGAAGAAGTTCCCTGGAAGTTTTCTGATAACATAAACACCGCAGGATCCAAATTTTCTATCTAGAAATTAAAATACAAACTGAGTAAAGGATGAGATTTTTGGTGGCCCCCAAGTGCAGTTCCACTGGTTTGGGGGCAGGGGCTACCAGAGAACCAGCACCCAGAGGTGAGTGGCAGATGGAGCAACCTCTTCACTCTGGCTGTGCACACTGCCCCCTTTCTGTCACTGTCCCCAACCTGGCTGCCCAGGGCTCCAAAAGGACACCTCTTCTTCTTAAAGGAGTGGACAGCACCTGGAGAAATTAACATGTTTAGGGTAAAAAGATGCTGTCATCAGAATTCCCCAGTTGTCAAGAAAAGAAAGGGAAGGGTTGGCAACAGAAAAAGAGGAGGAGACAAAGGACCGGGGGAGGACAGAGTAGACAGTGGAGAGAGGGAAGGAAAAGGAAGGACAGACAGGAGGGAAGGGGGGAAACGAGGCCAAGACCAGAAGTAGCCATCAGAGATACTCAGATTCCAAAATTTCATGACCTTTCTTTTTGAACATAAGTTGTCATTATAAAATACACTTTCATTGCTCATCTTTAAACTAAAATTTATTTTATGTCTTTGAAGTTTACAACATGATGTCATTTGGGGAATACACCAGGACAGTGAAAGGGAAGTAATGACTGTAACATCATCTCAGTTACTTTTCTTGGTGACAAAAACAGCCAAATTCTACTTATTTAACTAAAATGTAAAATATCATAGAATTTTATTGACTCAGTGTCCACACTGCCCATTAGCTCTGTCTTACTGAAATGCAGGCAGCCTGAACTCCAGTGAGAGGGAGCTGCCTCCACAGTCCTGAGCAAACGTCCCAGGGTTTCAGAGAACAGCGTGAGGCTGGAGATGGAGCTCAGTGGTAAAGCACATGCCTTGCGTGAGCAAGGCCCTGGGTTCAATTGGTCCGAGAAAAGAAATTGAAAGGGAAAAGCAAAGCACACATAAAGCTTGAGGTGAGAAAGAAAGCAGAGTGCCCGAGTCGTGGCTGCCCTGGGCTCCAAGGAATAACCGCCCATGTCCTCCTCTGGGCCAACACCAGCTAGCATCAGAGACTCATCCATAGAGTGTGTTCAACTGGATCTCTTGAATGTAAGGTTGCTGACCACTTTACACTCAAGACAGGGTCAAGACTCAAATGGAAAAGTCAGCGTTGTTTTAAAGACAGAGATTCCTTGATTTGTTCACAGCACAATCTTAACTTTGAACACTATTTAGCATGGGGATATTTAGAGGCTGAGAGCACAGTTAAGAGATGTGATGGATTTGCCATGGTGGAGTTTCTCCCTGTAATAGGTGCTCCTTCGCCTTTAGGCTGCCAGCACTGGCCACCACAGGGTCACTGTGTTACCCAGCCAAGCTCCACGCTGACAAACAGCATCTGGATGACACGGTGCTCTCACGAAAAACCACGTCTGTTCAAACAGTGGAGGATGCAGAAAGGCAGAGATGTCCCACAAACACATGATACAACAAAGTCACAGGACAAGGAGGCATTGAAAATCAAGTCTTGAGACTTGTGATAACAGGACGATTTTGTGGTTTTTTGTTTTGTTTTGTTTTGCCATTTCAGTACAGAATGAGGCCAAGAATGGCATGCCTGGGACCATAGGGATATGGCAGGTCTTTGCCCTCAAAGAGTTGGTCCTCAGGAATGCCTTCTCCCCAAATCAGAAATGATCTCAATAATTAGGTCAGTATGTAGGCTATTATGTTCTCCAGAAATAATTGATCAAGAACATTTAATAAAGAATCTGCTTGGTAATTATGCCTTTAAAAAAGACAAGCATCAGAGGATGGAGCTTCTCATCACTGATTCCCCAGACGTCTTGGGACAGGAGCAGGAGCACCTGAAACCCCACACCAAAGGCAACCAGGTCTCATGGGCAGCCAGTCCCCTTGTGAGGACTCGTGACCTCACACCAAGGTCTTTTGATGGTGCAGACGTCTAACTCTGAGACCAGCAAGGGAAAACCTACCTCCCTGAACAGAAGAGCAGGCCCTACTGAGAGTTGCACCCCAAGAGCAAGAGGCACAGGGAAAAGAAATGAACTTCCTACCTGGAGAACCCACAGCCAGGCCCAGCCTGAGACGGCTCTCTCCGTCAGATAGGAGTCACTGTGAAACGTGGTGGTTTACACATAATAAACACCTCCGAGACCCAGG
Organism: Spermophilus citellus; assembly: GCF_964194105.1. Taxonomy (NCBI): domain Eukaryota; kingdom Metazoa; phylum Chordata; class Mammalia; order Rodentia; family Sciuridae; genus Spermophilus; species Spermophilus citellus. Next base: position 280,855,997 of record NC_138182.1, on the reverse strand, counting down.
AAGAAAGCAAGAGCAGAAACAGAGGATTTCTTTTCTCAGAGCATGGACTAATCCCAACCACACTGGGGAAGGAGCAATCCAATTGTTCCCCATTAGTCTTTGTGCAGATAACCCTGGTGAGTTCTTAAAGCTGGTAGTAATTGGAGACCCTGGAACCAGGACATTGCTGCAGAGACTAAAATAAAACTGGAGAAAAACACTCCCTAGACCATTGCTCCCAGTGGGCCCAAGAGGTGTATTCTGAGCTGCATGGGGGCTCAGCAAGGAAGCAGAGGCAAACAGCTCCCTTATGATGACAGCAAACAAGCTGTCAAAAGCTAGGCAGCTCCTCACAATGCACAGGCTCTAAAATTGACTCTCCAGGGACGCCAAGATTCAGAAGAGTGAACGCTTTCTTATTGCAGCCACTGGGCCAAATTTTCCAAGGGCGAGCTTGCTTTTCATGTAGGCAATCTCGAAAAGCTTACACAAGTGGTTAATTTACATGGGCAATTGGCCTCTCAGCTTTCATTTTGACAACTAAATTGATCCATCCTTTGTAGACTAGCATCTCAGTACCCAGAAAGAGAAGGATGTCTGAGGCCCTTTGAAAACGTGGTCTCTCAACTGCTACTTATTGAGAACAATGCATCCAACAAGACTCGTCCTGTAAGCAGGAGCTTGTCTACTAAAGGAGATTCACAATTTAACTCAACGTGTAATCCTAACATCAAGATTTCACTCTAAAAGTAATAATTTAACTACTACTATTACTTAACTGCCTCTGAATCTAAAGGTCCAGATTGGTTCTCATCAATTCTCTGATCATTACACAGGAAGAGGAAATCCTGGTTTAGACCCCCAATGGTACCAAAATCTCCATAGAATAAAGCTGAGCTAAGGCAGACAAAAGACAGCTATGAAAATATGAAGGAGAGGGGCTCACCTATCCCTGGAAGGTGGAGTGGCTACTCACAACAAATTTTGAATGAAAAGGCAAATAGTTAATTCACTTAGAAACATATTTTCCTATAAAAAGAACAGGTAGGAGGGGTTTGTTTTGTTGTTGTTGTTGTTTTAGACATTTCTTATTCCAAGCTCAGAAAAACTTAATAAAATAATGTTTTTCAACACAGTAAAGGGAGGAAAACCATAGCACAGACCCACACAAGCTAAGTAAATGGGTGTGTTGAGCTGTGTCAGTTCTCGGTGACTCTATTTTAAGCCCCAAGGCTACTGTTTTACAATGATATGTGATGATCTGAGTCCAGTAAATTGCATTTCACTTTGGAAGAGTCTTATGATTTGGATCTTTAATGTCCCCCAAAGAGCTCGGGTGTTCAGAAAGGCAGGAATGTTCAGAGGTGAGATGATTCAATTAGGAGAGCTGGAACCTCATCAGTGGATTAATGCATTTTATGGATTAATAAAGTAAATAGATTACAGGGTGGTAACAGTATCCAGGTGGGGCATGGCTGAAGGAAGAAGGTCACTGGGGGCATGACCTTGAACTATATTTTGTTCCTGAATCCTCTATTCCTATGTGTGTGTGTCCCAGCTGACCCAGAGCCATGGGGCTAGCTGACCATGATCTGAGATTTCCGAAACTGTGAGCCAAAATAGATCTTTCCTCCTCTAAGTTGTTTTTGTCAGGTATTTTGATCAAAGCTGACTAACACAAAGATGAACTAGGCTAGTATTTTGGGGGTTTAAGCCAAGCTAATACTCTGAAGCCATTTCACAATGTTCCTCTCATCAAAGATGTGAAAATCAACTTTTAAATTCCTCTGAAATCAGTCCCAATGACCTGTTGGATCTCATCAAAAGTAGGCACCAGGGCTGGGGATGTGGCTCAAGCGGTAGCGCGCTCGCCTGGCATGCGTGCGGCCCAGGTTCGATCCTCAGCACCACATACCAACAAAGATGTTGTGTCCGCCGAGAACTAAAAAATAAATTTTAAAAATTCTCTCTCTCTGTCTCTCTCTCCTCTCTCACTCTCTCTTTAAAAAAAAAAAAAAAAAAGTAGGCACCAATACCTGAAGAAGGAAAATACATCTATTTTTGCACGATGGCATGCAGGCAAGATTCTGGGCATGATGAGTCATTCCACCTAGACATCCGTGTCTCCTGGAGGACTTGATGCTACATGAGTCCCTGGGTGTCTTGCATGACCAAAAGTCCAATTCTGTTCTATTTGTCATCCTCTCAATGTAAATTAGTGATAAATATAAGAAATAGGCCACAATGCAATGGATCAGATGGTGTCTTACCTTCCTATAGATGTTGCCGTGTTTAGAGTTTATACCTGGTTCGGGGGGGGGGGGGAGTAAGAAGGTCTGCTGTGCCCTACATTAGGCAATGAGTCACGTCATCCATTTTAACACAAGTTGTACCGAAACTTCCTCCTGGATGAAGAAGCCACACAGCTTCACTCATGTTTGAGGCCAATAGTGTCAGCTGCCTTTGATTAGCTATGATGCCACTCTGTGCACCCTGCAGCCTCCATCAAGGAATCTCTGAGCACAGGAGGCATCCCAAATGGAACCAGAAGGTCGGTATGTCTGGAGGCAGACCTGCTGGGAAGCAGGCACTCCTTTCTGTGAGTCAAGGTGCTCTGTCATTTCCTTCTGCAGCTCATGCCCTAAAACCTTTAACCCAGATACTGCCATTTGGAAAACAGTCAGGTGGTGCCTCAGAAACCGAAAGCTAGAACCACTTTATAGTCCAGCAATCTCGGGACTGGATAAAGATCCAAAGACAGGAACTCAGTATGTTCAAGAGATGTCTGCTTTCTTCTACTGCAGCACAGCTCATGAAAGCCAAGAAATTGAAACAACCTAAGTGCCCATCAGCTGACAAAGAAACTGCATCACATACACACAAAACTATTCAGTCATAAAAAAGAAAAAGAATGGAATCCTGGCATTTGTCAAAACATGGATGGAACTGGAGATCACTGTGTTAAGTGAAATCAGCCAGGCACAGACTGACAAATAGCACGTGTTCTCATGTGGCTTAAAAAGTTGATCCCATAGAAATAGAGAGTAGAATTGGGGTTATCAGAGGCTGGAGTAAAGGGGGCATAGAGTTTTGTGAGTGGGTGCCAGCATATACGTAGGAGGACTGGGTTCTAGTGTTCTACAGCACATTAGGGGACTGCAGGGATTGTGAGTGTTGCCAACATAAAGAACTGTTAGACTTTTGAGGTACTAGATATGTTAAATACCCAATTTGATCTTTATTTATTGAAATATCACTCTGTACCCAATAAATACTCACAATTATTGTGTGTCATTTAAATACGTATCATGTATTAATCTCAGGAGCTTGATTTGATGGCAAGCCCTGGACACCTGCCCCCTCCCAACCTCACTGAACTGTACTGAAGATCTAAAATACGAAACCTAGAAGCAGAGCCAGGAAGAATCCTAAAAAATTTGCAAGTTTACCAGTTTTTAAAGGAGCCAGAGATAAGCCCCAACCACCTCCATGCAACTGAAGCCCACTCCGTGGAACTAAGTGGGAAGGAAACAAGAGCTCTGCGGAACACAGGCCGCATTGTACCCAATGGGGCTTGGTCATTCTGAACTGTAGGCCTGGGGAGGGCCCCAGCTCAGAGTCAGCCCCACCCTTCGCCCTGCCCCAGGCTGGGCACATGCTTCCTCAGCTCTAAGAAGAAACTTCTCCTCCTCCTCCTCCCTGCGTGAACAGGATAGACTGACCACTGCTTTGCTCTCTGACTTGATAGTCACTGAGACCGACCCCTCCCTGGGGTACTGAAGTTTATTTATCTCACTGCAGAACTCTCTCCTGTTCATATTATACCTTCTCAGCTTCACCTTGCCCTGCAGCCATGGGTTCTGCCAGCCTTCAGGGTGGCTCTCCAATAGCCACGTGTCCCCAGCATCCGGGTGTGACATCACTGCCACTGCTCTTGATCCGTGACCCTGGGGCCCGCTTGCCTGTTAGCACATGTCACTTCCACTGTTCCCTGTCTGCCTCATCATCGAGGGTATCTGTCCTGATGAACCTGGCACCCCCAAGGCCAGCCTGAGGGAATGCGCACATTCAGCAAAGCCTGAGTGACAACGGCTTGCTTCCCTCCTTCCCTCTCTGGGAGTGTGTGGGTACTCACAGACCAGGGCTGCCCGAGGGTTAGGTCTGCAGGTTCCTCCAAACCCATCTCTGACTTCTGCCCTCTGTCAGAATCAGCCAGGGAAAATCAACCTGCAGGGAATGGAGCGATGGCCCAGATCTCACACAGGTCTAGAATGCAGGGCACAGGCAGGTGCTCAGGGAAGTGGCCCTGTCCTCAGCTGCGCCAGCCCCCTCCTCACAGGGAGGAGGGCAAAACGCAGCTCCTGACCCAGAGGCTCTGGACTTGCCTTGGTCCCACCTTCGCTCTCAGGAAGACCTGATCACTGGCACTTAGAAGTGCTGTTGGTGCTGTGTGTCAGGTCCAGTCCCCTTCTCCAGGCTCTGGGCCAGGACAGTTCAGAAAAGCGAGAGATCCCAACTCCCCAAAGAATTCCTGGTGCCTGTGCTCCCAGTCACCACCTTCTCGTCCAGTGAGCTGACCACCATGGATGAGGTCCTCCTCCAGGTTGTCTTGGGGAGGTTGCCTTCACCATCTTGAGGACCACTGTGACCAGAGGTGTCCCCAGGGAGACAGCACATGAATGCACAGAGCAAGGGCAACCTGGTGGCCAAGAGTAGCATGCAGGAAAAACTAAGTAATATAAACATGACCTGTGCAAATCTTGCGCTCATGCTGACACTTCTTCAACAAACCCACTTTTCATTGGTATCAGGCCAGTTGCTGAGTAAAACTTATCCCACTTTCTGAATTAGCATAAATGGGTCTTGAGTGTTTCCATATGTGCAGATTCTGCAATCACGGATGAAGACAAAGCCTCCATCTTTGCTCCTGAGCTCCTGTTCTTTGTCACCGTGTCTGACTCTTAGCTGGAACATACCCCCATGCAGCTCCCCCCTCCATTTTTCCCAGGAGCCACAGAGTTAAGTCCAAAGGAGCCCCTTCTCACTGTCCAGTTTTCCTTTTTACACGTGGCTTTAGAAAATATGTAGGTGGTCTGGCTAAAAGTGAAATAAAGTTATGATGTGATTTATCAAAGAGAGAATAAAAGCATTTTAGGCCAAATGTGGTGGTGCATGCCTATGATCCCAGTGGCTTGAGAAGCTGAAGTAGGAGGATCACAAGTTCAAAGCTAGCCCCAGGAACTTAGCAGGGCCTGAGCAACTTAGCCAAACCCTTCCTCTAAATAAAAAATAAAAAGGGTTAGGGATGTGGCTCAGTGATTAAGTGTCCTAGGTTCAATTGCTGTTGCAAAAAAACAACAAAACAAAACAAAACAACAAAAAAAAACAGTTACTTTAATACCAAAAGCTCAAGGGTTGTATTTGTGCTTGACTTCAAATTGTACATCACAAGGGTAATACACCTAACACTGGAATCCGAGCCTTAAGGAAAGGCTCAGATGACCCTGGTGAAGAGGACAAACACGACGCACAAGCAAAGTCCAACACAGCAGTTTGAACATCTGTCCTTGCTCGGGGGTTCTTGTCTCAGACCACATAAACTAGGGTGCTCTCGTCCTATCAAGCTCCCTGCCTACTCTTCCCAGGGAGCAGCAGACATCTAGGGACTCGGCCGAGTGCCAGTACACACTGCCCCTCTCCTCACACATTCCACCAGAGAAGCCACCTGACCTGCACTGTCCTGTGGGAGTAGCCGTCCCCACAGACTCCACGGGGGAAACCAAGGGAGAGCTGGGGCAGGTGGCAGCAGTGGTGAGGCCTGTGTGCTTGCCCAGGTGGCCGATGGCTTCCTCACATGCTTCAGACTGGCCTGCAAAGGGGCAGTGGCTGACAAGTCCCTAAGGCGTGCCCATTTTAAATGGTGGGAAAGAACTTTAAGTCAGAAAAGTGGCATGAAATCTTAGTGACAGCTGCTTGCCTCAAAGACCCCGTAGATGACCCACCCGACCACAATGGGATGCCTTCTACGACGTTCACTGCTTCAAATGAGGCCTCTCCTCTGCTCATCCTCTGGAGCACACAGGGGTCTTTCAGCAGCAGTTGACAAGATGCAAATTGAACCTAACCATCCTGAAATGAGCTGGGACAGTCAGGCACAGCCAGGTCTCCTGCCGCCCCTCTGCGGTGAACCCTGAGTGGTGTGAACATCCCTGCTGCTTCTCCTTGCCTGGCCAAAGGTGGCAGATGGTCCGGCTCCTGAACAGACAAGGGCCATCTGCGCAGCAGGGTGTGGACAGCAGGTAACAAGGACAGCTCCATCTGAACCACGCGGGAGGAGAGGAGGGAGGAGAAACCATGAAGGAGATCTGACTAGCTGCGAGGCTCAGCCCTACGCTGACTCCATCTGGAACCACGAGATCAGGCTGAACAGAAGCCGGAGCTTCCTCACCCACCTCCCTCTCCTGCTCCGCCTGCCTTCCCACGTGCCCTCCTTCAGCTCAGCATCACCTGCGCTCTCCTAAAGCTATCACACACCCTTAAAGAAAGCAAAGTCAGGGAAGTCCTGATGACAAGAGCCTTGTCCCCCAAGGACATTCACTCCAGAAACTGTCACACATCGGAAGACATCTTCATTTGGGCTGAAGTCACCAGAGGGAGCTCTTTGACAGACAGGTGGCTGTGCAGGGGAGCTTGCAGCCCTGGCCAGGTGCTGGGCAGGAATCCAAGGTGGTCCTGGCTGAGAAGTCAGCACCTTGGGGAAGCTGCTGAGGGATCCCAGCTCAAAGCCAGCCTCTCACTGCCTGGAGGACACACTCTCACAAGCCAAGTGCATCTCATCTCAGATTCGCCGGTCCAGCCCCTAATTGCTCCCACCATGGCAAAGAGGTTGGCACTGCACATGTGAAGGAAGTTTTAAGGCCACGTTAAAACAAAAGTCACGGTGGTTTTCCCAAGGAAGGCTCGTTGTTTAACCCAGACCAAAAGAAACTTCTTTAGCTTCCGGTTGCACTCTCTGTAAACAAAAACTTTAAAGGGAAACTGAAGGGCTGGTTTTAAGTTGTACAATAAGAGTGACCCCAGTTTCCCACTCAGCCCGTTATGGAAGGTGCTATATTTCAAAAGCTGCAAAAATTTCCATTCTCCCCCAAGTCAATGAAGAAGCACCAAACACCAGGTACTAGCACGCCCTGGAAGAGCAGGCAGGCACTCACTTTAAAGCCCCGAAGGGGTCCCCTTCAACACCCAGATACGGGGGAGTCCTGAGAGCTTCTTCAGAGGGGAAAGTCAGGTGGCCGACTCAGTGCCAACCCTAAGGATCTTCCATTGTGGTTGCTGCACAGTGACCAGGATGCTGTCATTGACAGAAAACCCAGCATTCTCATCCTAAGCCAGAAACTTCCTTCACACCTCAGGGATTCAGGACACAAAGGAATCAGACAATTCTGGACAATTTTTCTTTCATGTGGTAATTGAGCTTCAAGAAAGGAAAAGAAAATGCAGTTGATCCTTCTTATCCGTGGAGTCTACATTTTCAAATTCACCCAAGGGCTGGAATCCATATGTCATCTCAAGATCAATACTACCTGCAGCAGCACCTCCCAGTCACTCACAGACAGGTGCACATGCGCCCAGCGGTGGCCGGAGGGCGCAATTCTCTGCCTCCCTGTTTCAGTGCCATATAATCTATTTTGTGCCACATTTTTGCACTTCTGTGCATTTTTTTGTTTGTTTATTTCTCTATTTAAAAAGTTCCTGAGCACAGAGCTGCCTGGCTGCCGAGTATCCCTGAGCACAGCAAGGGTGTGAGGGGCCTTAAAAGGAAGAACAGCGGGCATGAGACCGCAGCATTCGGGTTTGGGGTACAGCACTACTGGGCATACGCTCAATGTTAAGGAGCCGGCAGCATGCATGAAGTTAGGTGCCATTACAAACACACTGTAAACAGGAGTATTTATCCTCCAGCTGACAAAGTACCTGGCCAGCCTAGCCCCGCATTTCCCCTAGGAGCCAGAGCTCAGCATTTGCTAATTCAGCATTTGTAGCAGGTTGAGTTTACACCACAGGTAACAGGAAGGGACTGCATTTGCTAAAGGATGTCAGCCACAGAAGAACTGCACGCAGGCCCAGCTCCACACAGAACACCCGGAGCTGTCCAGGGAGGGTGCAGGCCCCAGCAAGTGGAGCACAGCTCACACAGGAGTGGCCATCTCCACAGAGGAGATCAGGAGTCAGGCCACGGAGGCTCATTCCTGAAAACAAGAGGTGGCCCCTTTCTGCCAAGTGCAGGGAGCAGGTAACTCATCTGGCTACCTGCAGGCTGGGGCAGCCCAGGGTGCCTGACTGTCTGGCACTCACACCAGACCTTTCTGAAGTTGTCCTGGAGCGAAACAATCCTGGACAATAAGCAAGTATCGGGGACAGCAGGTTGTGGTCAAGGTCATTGGAGGAATGGAGGCACTGGCTTCAGGCTCCTGGGCTCCTGCCTGCCCTCGTTGTATTATGTGAACCAGATTTTCACCTTCTCTCAGCTAATGATCATCCCTGGATTTAAGGGATGATTACGACTTAAAGGGCTGATTGTCTCATTACGCATATGCTAATGTGCTCCTGATGATCCCAGCTATTAAGTTGAACCTACAAATACCAACTCAGGTCACATGTGGGCCCCTCTGACATATCCCATCTGTTAGGCACAGAACAGAAAAGCCTTTCCTGACACACAGTGCTTGAGGAGAAAGTGGCACACCCTACAGAAGGCGAGTACTCTTTTGACGAGCTCATCTTATCTTAATTGAATTGAGTCTCTTAGCACAAGGAGATCTTTAACATTACGAAAGCAAAACAAAACCAAAAGGCAAAACTGACCATCAATGTCACGCAATAAATGGGACCCAAAGCCCTGGCTTTAGCGCTCCTGGACTGCCTTAAGCCTTCCTCCAGACTCATCTCCCTGCATTATAATCTTAAGGACTGAAACTATCACCATGTGGGATCGAATCGGCTTCTTTTTAAACCACCCTCCTCCCTTGATGAGGACCAAAAAAACCGGGCATCTTTTTCCACCTCCACTTCTACACTGTCCATTGTCAAAAGAAAGTGAGCCGAGGTAACAGAAGGACTTCCCACATGCCCTTGGGTAAAGAAAGCACTAACAAAGGATCACACAGACTTGCTTCCAAATCCAGGAAGAGCAGCTTCTATCAGGTCACCAAACTGTGAGTTAGTGGACGCCATAAAGACATGGGAACTAAGCATATCTGGAAGAGTGACAAACCAAATCCACGTGACGGAGAGAAATCAGAGGCCAGGATTTTCATGCTGTGGACATCGGACAAGGCTTTACGTGGCCCGTCACTAACCACACATTTGTCCCCTACACACACTTCTCTGGGAGCTTCCCAGGGAGTCTAAAGAATGCCTCAGGACTGGGGGCAGTGTGTGTGTGAACAGGAAGACAGGGAAAGGGGCTTCATCCAGGATGAAGCAATCCTGGAAGGAGAAACTTTGAATTTTCTAAACGAGTATTTCATTTGACTTTTCAGCCCAACCTGACTCTAAAAATGCTTTGATCTCTAGGAATACCAGATGCTAAGATACAAGTGTGCGTATATATGTTAGTGGAGAGCTTGAAACAGACCTGGTGGAAATATGAAAGGAAGGCTTAAACCCCACTAAAAATTTGAACTGAAAAGCAGAGAAATGGTTGAGAATTTACAGATGATCCTTCCTTGCAGAAAGCAGGACTGGGTTGGCAGGAGACCCATTATCGGAGCCCTGTAACACAAGGGCACTGGAAGAGAAGGCCATCAGAGGCACAGGAAGACATCTAGAGGATGTGCATACACAGACTCTGTTCTCCGTGAGTGACAGGAGAGCTGCTCTTGGGTCCCAGGAGGCCTGCAGCTACAGGACTTAGAAGGGGTGTAAATCCTAACTAAAGTCAAGCGCTCTGGGTTCCCAAATCCCACTCACCAGCTTCACCTTCCAGCAATCTCCTTGTTGTGGGGCTCCACAAAGGAGCTCTGTCCTCTGCTCTGTCCCTGCCCCAGCAGAGGGGAGAAGGACATGTGGCCATCACGCTCTGCCTCCTGGGAAGTCTAGCCTCTCTTCTGCAACTGGCTGCCAGCAACTGCTCTGGACACACAAGCATCAGGCTCTGGCTACAGGTGAGAACCAGGATTTGGCTAGAGAAGAGGAAGAGGCAGTCGGAAGCAGAGAACAAAGTATAACAATAGAAGAAAACTAAAAACCCTAATGTTCCGGGGACTCAGGGTGAGAGCAGAGAGACAGGCAGACGGGGAATGGCAGAATGGATGCTTTTTGTAAGAAGCAGGACACAAAGAAGGACACGTGTGACTTGGGCACTAACAAAAAGCAGACGTGTCTGTGGTCTTGGACGGCCGCCCCTTCAGCCCAGTCCTCAGGCTTCTGAGCTGGACCCCAAGCCACAAGGGGGCTGGGGAGAAAGGGAGGTCCCCGCCAGTCAGTCAGCTGCAATAACATAGCAGAAGCCTGGAACCACAAAAGCTTTTCAAAATAAACACCGTGATCCAAGGGGCTGGGGGAGCAGCACTGGGGAAACTTCAACAGCCCTGGATCTCATCAGACATCATTTTTTAAAACTACTGGAAAATGCCATTCAAAGAGGTGTCTGAATGACAAACAGAAGGGCCTGCCTTACCTACAGAGAATAGCATCAAACAGAGATCTTCAGAAGGGCCCTGCCCTGCTCACACTGTTCTACAAAGGAGCTAAACCTCTTTTCATCTCCCCATGAGTACTTCCTTCCTCAAAGCCCCCAGGATACCACAAGCTTCTGGAGCTTAAATACCATGACCCCCGAATGTTCTAAATCCAGGAGAGCAAATTAGCCCGAATATGGGCCTATTTCTGGGAAACAACCGGTCTCCTTGTCTGTAACAGAAAAACAGCTACTTCTCTAAATTCAATTCCTACGTTTGCAAGCGGTGTCCCAGAACTTCCCAAGGTACTTCAAAGAAAGGAAACAGATCACCCAGCCATAAAGTCCCCGAGTCAACCTACAACACATTCCTGCTTACTTAAGATGACTTCCCAAAGGCTACCCAGAAAAACAGACCTGAGTTCGAGGGCTGTCATCTCTGCTGCCTGTGCTATGTGGACTGGTTTTGCTTTTTGTTTTAACTTTTTGGAGTTTTTTCTCCTGTAGAAAAGGGTGCAAGTAAATGTCGGGGTATCAAAAGTACACATGCCAAGTTCCTGGCTCAGAATTGGTGCTAAATAAATATGATTGACAAAGGCAATTATTTGAGATACAGAGAGATGAGGGCCAAGAAAGTTGGAGCTATCTACTGTATGAACTTGTGCCTCTGCCTATCTCTCTGAGTCTCACTGTGGAATATAAAAAGTTAGATATAGTAGTGTGCTAGTCAGCTTTACATTACAGTGACATAATACCTGAGATAATCAACTTAAAATGAAAAAAGATTCATTTTGGCTCACTATTTCAGATGCTGCATCATTTAGTCCATGGTCACATGGCCTGGTTGCTTTGGACTTGTGGTGAGGCAGAACATCATGGTAATGTGCTCAAGGAGGCCTGCACACCTCACAGAAGCTGGGAAGCAGCGAGAGAGGAACAGCAGGATCCCAACATCCCCTTGAAGACCACGCCCCATGGGGGTTTCCTCAACTGGACCCCCTCCTCAAGTTTCCTATGGGCAGGGAACCAGGCCTTTAACACATGGCCTTTGGGGACATTCAAGACCCAAACTGAAGTAGCTGCCCTGAGTTCTTCTATGCCCATTTCAGGGCTAGAAAATCTAATTGTCTGGGAGTTTCATCACCTGTGTTTTGCAACTGCAAAGACTCATTCTATTCCTATCAGGGACATCTTCTTCCCCTAGCAAGTTTTCTAGAGGAAAAAATATTAAAAACATTAATTTGATCTTTTAGGGGGCATTTTATTTTTTAAAAGGGTCACAGGATAAGATTTTAAAATGAAGGCCAAAAGGAAAGACAGTTGATTCTCTAGGAATCAGCACTTCAATATGAGGATGGGGACAATTACATGTCACAAAGTGAACAGGTACAAAGAACTGATGTAAGAGAGAGAGAGAGAGAGAGAGAGAGAGAGAGAGAGAGAGAGAGAGAGAGTTTTCCCCCAGTAATAGCTGTTTTGTTCTAAATCTTCACATCTGTGATCTTCTGAGAGTCTGACCACTCTTGGGCTCTGTCTTGAGGTTTTGGTATAATGTAAAGAGTAACCCTAAAACTAAGACAAGCATTTGCCGGAGATGCCTTTCCCTCAATTTAGCCGCCCCACTATGAAAGCACCACAGGAATAGACTTGTTGGGCAGATAGGAAGGGCAGCCAGTCAAGCAAACGTGATCTGGCATGCACGTGCCGGTGGCTCACATGGAGACGGGTCGCCCAGCCACAGAGGGTGGCTGTAGACTGCTCTGAGGCCGCATAAAGGACCCCCACACTGAAGCTCCAGCCCAGGGTGAGAAAAGGCTCTGTGTTCTCCGTAAAAGCTGAATCTGCAGTGATAGGGAACATGGGAATCTCTGAGTGGCTGTGAAGAGCTGTGCCGACTCCAAGGAGGCCGTGTCTGGTTACAAATGACAGCTAACAGGCAGCTAAGAGACTCCTGGGCAAAGTCTCCAAGATGTGGACAACATATGATCTGATTTGTATCAAGAATGATGTCTGTGAAATCCCCCGCCCCAGATGACTTCCAGCTTCAGCGAGGAGAAGGTGAGTTATGTTGGATGAAAACTGATTCAATGAGTCGTAAAAGATCCATTGCTGATTTGAACTATTTTCACAAAAAAATGTGGAGCAGAAAGATTGTTACCAACACCAGAGGCATGAGGCAATGTATATTACATGACATGCACAGTCTGCAAGCTTGATACCTAGTATCCAATCTTACTTTTTTTCTTAATTTTCCCATAATTATGTTGTGAACCTTAAAAAGTAGAGGTGACTCGTGGAAGGCTCCTGGTAGATCCTGGGAGACCTGTTGCTCATGATTATGCCCATGCATGCTCCCTTCTCCCTGGACGCAGAGGGTACCTGTGACTTGTTCCTACCAACAGGACTCAGCAAAGATGGCATCAGTGTGTGTTGACGCGATTACATTACAAGAGATGGAGCACTCACTTTGCCCATGTCTCTTTCTGCCTGCCTGGCTTTTAGAAGCAAGCGGCCATGTTGGAGAAATCCACATAACAACAAGCTGTGGGCAGCTTTCAGGAGTTGATGAGGCCTTCTGTACCACAACCACAAGGAAGCAGAGTCCACCCACAGCCCAGGTGAACCTTCAAGCAGATCCTTCCCCAGCCACACATTCAGATGAGACCTAACCCCATTCAACTGCCCTTGACCACAGCCTGGCAGAGAGCCCAGCTGAGCCAGGACCAGACTCCTACCATAGGAATGCTGAGAAAGTACAACTGGACTCACGGAAGCCAGCACACCTCTCGCCATATTTGATGTAAGGAATGGGTAACTGGTAGAGATTGTTAAATCTCAAGATGTTAAGTATACAGTGAAATAAGTCATTTCATTTACTAAAAGTCTATAGAAGAGTTTATCCAATTGGATCATTTTATCATAAACTGCAAAATGTATTTTAAATGTCTGATTTCAGAAAGACTATTTTTAATCACAACAGAAAATCAGACGTTGCAAATAGCTATTCATGACTCTTCAAAGGCAGCAAAGCCTTAATCAAATAAGAAAAAATAACATAAGATCAAAACATCTGATCATTAGTGATTCTGGAGAGTTCAGTTTTTAAACTGACCTGCAGTGACATCAGCTATTATCAAAATTGATTCTCAAATCTGGATGTTCACATAAAGCACCCCTGTGACTCTCAGCAGGAGGCTTTGAGCTGAGCTTCATCAGGAGTCTTGAATGAAGAACCTGGTTGTGTGATCAGGCGTAGAAGGGGTTGTTAAATCGTCGCATCCGCAATTCAGGTTTCGGGACACCATCAGGGAATACATGTTAATATCACCACAAATGTGGACTTGAAACTTCCACCCAGAGCAAAACCGTCTTCACACATATGATCAAAGATGTAACCACCTCTTACAACACAAATATATTGGGCCCTCAAAACATGAAGCAACCTGTGTATGTTGTGACTTGTACCTGGAATGTCCCCCAAAGCTCATGTGTTGAAAGCATGCTCCCCAATGCAGCAAGGTCCCGAGGTGGGGCTCTGGGCAGTGATTAGATCATGAGGGCACAGACCTCATCTGTGGCATCGAGGGCATTGATTTTGTGATAATGGATTACAGGGAAGTGGGACCTAATTGGACAAACTAGTCACTGGGACATGCCCTGGAACAGTATATCTTGTCCCTGGACCGCACTCTACTCTCTTTCATTCTCTCTCTCTCTCTCTCTCTCTCTCTCTCTCTCTCTCTCCTTCCGGGCTGCCATGAGCTGAGCAGCTTCCTCCACCGTGCCCCCCCACCGTGCCCCCCCACCGTGCCCCCCCACCGTGCCCTCCCACCGTGCCCCTCCACCAGGGTGTTCTGCTCCACCTCAGGCCCAAAGAAATAAACCTGGTTGACCATGGACTAAGGCCTCTGAGACCATGAGGCAAAATAAACTTTTCTTCTTCTAAATATTCCTGTCAGGTATTTTAGTCCCAGTGAAACAAAGATGACTGACTCAGGGTGTTCAAGTATTTTCTAAAAAACACGTTTAAGTAAATAGAAGGTTTTGAATCACAATGAAAAGAAAAATTTTGAAGGAGATAGGGAGTTGGTATGCCAATTACCCTATCTGATTGCTATAGATTCTATATAAATGTTGAAATATCACACTCTATGCTATTAATATGTATAATTTTTATGTGTTAATTAACTATTTTAAGGAAAAATGTACGTTGTGAGTTAATTTTAACATGTCTAGTGTTTTTAAATATTTTACTTCAATATGACTTTAAAAGATTTTAAAAATGTGTGTAATAAAATACAATATGCTGGCTGTCCAAGGAGCAAAGTTTTGCTATTCTTTCAAAGTAAATTGCTGTTGGTCATGCCTTCATTTGGGGAGAGAGAGAAAAAAATGGTTTCCTCATTTTGATGTTTATCAATTTGTATAAATTGAAGAATAGAAGGAATTGCTGTCTTAGGAAATGCATTCTCCTTCTGTTAATGATAGCGTATAAAGCAATCCAATGAAAATACATACTTTAACAAAGTCTCATATTCCTGTATATAGAAGAAACTACAGCAATTTTTGTCATTATGTTTAAAATTTTTTCAAATTTTATTTTTTACTTTAATACATATTTGGTTAGTCCATATCCTTTTTTAAAATTTTTTGCCATTTTTTTATAAAGAAAAAAACGTCAGTTGGCTTAGATTTCCTGAAACCTTGCTTAGCAACTATTTTATGACTTCTCTTTGGACTTAACCCCAAAGATAGTGGAGAAACTTGATGGAAGTGCCCATGTGCTTCGCCTGGGCCTCTCCCATTTAGCAGAGATCACTTTTCCTTTCAGCACAGGGAACAACTCACAGGTGAAGGTCAAGAAGTGCTAAGATCCAAATGTTTATTCCACCCAAACTCTTATGTTGCTATCTAGTCCCAATGCGATAGATAGTAACAAGAGGTGGGGCCTCTGGAAGGTGATTTCCCTGAGGTGGAGCCCCTACAAATGGAATTGATATCCTCATAAAAGAGACCTCCTTTGCCCCTTCTGTCACAAGAAAACACAGTGAGAAGGTGCCATCCATGACACGCAGTGAGACTTCACCAGACTCTGCATCTGCTGGCATCGGGATTTGGAAGTGCCCAGCCTCCAGAACTACAAGAAATAAATTTGTGTTGTACATAAACTACCTCACCTATGGCATTTTGCCTGAATAGTTTGTACAGATGAAGACAGATAGGGAACTATTGGCAAAGCAGAAAGATGGGAAGACTAAATTCCAGATGTAATTCCAGGCATGGTTTTGCTTTCCTCAAAAGTCCTGTGGTGAAAGCTTGCTGAATCCTCCAGTGTCCTAGATGCACGGAAGAACATCACATTATCACTCAGGACAAAGCAAATGAACACCCAAAGCACGGCCCATGTCTAGGTGGAAATGTTACAGAAGGAACAGTCAGCAGGTGAGGTACATTCTTTAGTTAGAAACCTAAATATCAATGATTACTGCCAAATAATGGTGGATCCGAGGGTAGAATATGGTGGACCAACTGTAGAATGTCGTGGAGAATAATGGTCCCAACTAAAGGCCAGCTGCACCTGGCTTTTACAGCAGATTAAACTACAGGTCACGAAACATCCTCAGCATCTCTCCAGCATACCTTGCTGCCTCCCTTGCCCAAAGAATGTGTACATAGGATGATTAATCGTATGATTAGAGATACTTAACTACAGGATGACTCATGGGATTGACAGTGTCAGTATAGTCCTTCAGAAACCACAAAGAAAGAGGCAGACAGGCTTCTTCTTTTAACTGCAAAAGGTAGGTGAAGTCTACATAGTTGGTGTGCTTAAACACATATGCACACACACACATAATCCCCAAATGCTTGGTATTTACCATTGTGTGTGCCTAGGAATCGACTTCTCTAAGTTAGCTCTTATAATCAGGAAAGAGGGGACAAAGATGGCACTGGAAATATGACACCCTAAAAGACCACACACCTTGAGGTTGTTACCATTGCTTGTGTATTTCCACTGTATGGTGATTGCACTGCTACCCCGGCCCTTGCCTTGAAGAACAGATAAAGGCGTCTGTGACCCACACCAACCCACAGACCTTCCCTGCTCTTGAGCCAGAAGTTCCTCTGTTCCCCAAGCCCAGATCACAAGTTCAGCAAGTCTTTCCCCAATTCTTCTGAAGAGTAAGGATGTGCCTCAAATCTGAGCACCCACAATAGGGACTCTTTTCACTCACCTTGAACAAGAAAGTTTTATCTGGGAAAGACCTAGTCGATAGATCAGAAGGGATTCTCCAGCATGAAGGAAGGACTCCACACACCAGCACTGAGAAAATTTCCCATCGCAGCCGGAGGGAGTTTGTGTCATAAACGTGACAAAATGCACTGAAGGAGTTGCTTTAGATTTGGAAAGAATCAGAACCCTCCTTACAGCCTAAACACCAGGGGTTCGATGTATATTACATACGCAAGCATGCTGGAGTTTTGCAAAAAGTTTCAAGAACCCCTGCTGTAACAGTCTCAGGATCCCAAGACAGACTTAATCCTCCATGGAGTGAGCATTAGTGGAGGTCCTGCATGCATCCGCTCCAGACACTAAGAACATGGTGATGTGTAGGAAAGACAAGGCATCTACTGCCAGAGAGATTATCAGTGGGCTGGGAGGTCAGGATAATATCAGCAATAAGAATTATTTGCAGGCTGGGCTTGTGGTTCAGTAGTAGAGCCCTTCATATGTGAGGCCCTGAGTACTGTTCTCAGCACTGCATAAAAATAAATAAATAAATAAATAAATTCTCAAAAGGTCCATTGAGAACTAAAAAAATATATTTTTTTTTTTTAAAAAAAGATTTTTTTTGGTAGCAAGTTAGGTTTTATTTATCCTAAAGTTTTGGTTTTTTCTAAACTTAGTTGCAATCTGTCTATAAAGAAAGGATCATTTATCCTATGTCTAAAGAAAACATAGTGGAGCTGCTACAAAAATATAGCAGCCAGAATGTAAACCATAAAAAACACACTAACAAAACAACCCTCTGTTCTAAAAACAGACACTCTCATTTTTGCTGCAAAATTACAGGGTTAGCAGGTGCTCTAAGCCACGGAGTCTTCCACCACCAACGCGGTTTTCCCCTTCCAAGGGCAGCTCCTCTCTTCCGAGGAAGCTAAGCACTCAAGATGGCAAAGTGTATTTAATGTCCTGGTAGCAAATGCCGAGATGGTCAGATTACTTCCAAACCAACAGATGCAACAGTCAAACCTAAGAAAGAACATGCTCCCTGAACGGCATGGGCGGGAGGGAGGGAGGACTCTCTATTCCCAAAGGTGTTTTTGCTGCATACATTTTGTGGAGTTGGAGGAATATTGTTGTTACTGATTAGTAAACTTTACTCTAAAGGCAAAATCCACAGGAGTCTTTAAAACCAGAGATGCCCTAGCAGTTTTCTCAATTCAGCAAAACCCCAAATATTTAAGGCCAATAATTCTCTGTTGTGAGGCTGTCCTGTGCATTGGAAGATGGGGAGCAGCAGTCCTGTTCTCAACTCTCTACATGCCCATAGTACCCCACCCAACCCCACCCTGGATTACAAAAAAAAAAAAAAAATCACTAGACATTGCCAAATGTCCCCTATGAAACAAGCAAGGTTTCCTGATTTAAAACTGTCGTGTTAGATTCATGGAAAAGAAGCTTTTCAAATGCCACATGAAAAAGTACAGGACAAATCTATTTACTGCCTTGGCGCTAAGTGCAAGATAAACAGTCACAGTAAAAAGGTAGGAAGCACAAGATAAGCGCATCTCATCTTTTACAAAAGAGAATACATCCTTAAGCACCAGTTTCCACGGGCTTAGAAAATTTCTGCAAAGAGACATGAGACAATTCATGGTGCTCACTCTGGAGAGGGATCCATCACCTGTACTTTTGTGCTTTTTGAATTGTCCACCCCACTTCTGTACTCCTTTTCAATCATATTATTTAAAACTTTGGATAATTTTTTGATATCTTTTAAAGTCATGTTTGATATATATATATATATATATATATATATATATATATATATATATATATATATATATATATTTTTTTTTTTTTTTAAATGAACGGTTTTGCTTTGCTTTTGCTTTCAAGTCAAACTGGAGTTCAAATGGGCTTCCCCAGTCCATCGGACACTCCAAAGCCTCCCAGAGGCAGCAGGTCCCAAGGCAGGGAGGCCAGCCAGCTGGCAGCCCCCTCAGCCACAGCCTACTGTGATGAAAGGCCAGGAGAAAATGTGAGCAGGTCCCACCAGGGCTCACAAGAGCACCCGCCACGTGACAAGATCACTAGCCCTATGGACTTGAATCTCCTTTAAAACAGAAGCTGGTGGCAAGCCCCACCCATCAGTCTGTGATGGACAGTTGCTGCTTCAGTCCATTGGGGATGGCCTGGGTGGCCATGTGGCCATGTTGCATACATTCCTAAGAATCACCAGAATGTTTCACGCATTGCTGCTGCGGAGCCCTGTTCAGCCATCTGGGACAAGCTGCAAACCTAGATGGCACGAGGCTGATTAATTTAGCTTCCCACCAGGATTACTAAGGAAACATCAAAAACGCAGAGCCCTGGGCCCAACCCCAACCTACTGAGTCAGGACTGTGGAAAAGGGCCTAGAGTCTTGGCGTTAATGGGTCACCAGGTGATTTCTATGACATTTTCTGCTTATATGTCATCATTCAAGAATTCGTTTAACCTTCAGTTTAAAAATCGAAATTCTTTATGAAATAGAGTAACTCTCCCAAGGGCTGAAATTTAAGGCCCTCAACAAAGGCGACTTCATGAATTAATCTTGGAAAAGTTGTCAACAATGTATTCATTAAAAAATAAATAAAATAAAAAGTGTCTCCGCAACAAGATGCGCCCAGGTAGAGTTTCTATGCTGACCTGCAGGCCACTGGGTCACTGCCAGGGGAAATGCCCTCGCTTTGCACGATTTCCAGTCCTGGAGCAAAAGAATTAGACACTGCCTGGATGCCAAGGTGGCATCTGAATAGATTCCCAAGTCACGGAGAGGACTGTGCCTGGCCCTGGAATGAGAGGGCAAGGACAGACTTCAGTGAGGCGCTCAGAGCAGCTCCTCCAGGAGACCAGCAGGGACATCCCAGGAGGAGAATGGGAGCTGTCACCTGCACGGTCTTCATGTCCCCCTCAGCTTGATGAACTTCAGGTGTCAGGCATCTTCCTGACTCCAGGCCCCTGACTTCTCTTCTGAGTATTTACTTGAGAAAACTTACAATGGTCAATCCCTCCTCTACCCCGGTGAGACAGGGATCTTCCCTCAGCCTCTTGTCAGTTTCACAACCCAGTTCATCTCTTCTCAGAGACCTGGGGGCCACCCCCTTTGAAATGCAATCATTAGGGAAGAGAGCATCCCCCCAACTCCCAGTCTGCAGAGAGCAGGAGACTGTGATGGACAGGCACATCCATCAGCAGATACAGATGGCCTAATCACACTGACAGCTCCCCCAGCATCCTCCGGGCTTCTCCACCGCCCATCCCAGGGCCTAGATGCCTTCCTGCTTTTGGTCTCAGTGGAGCTGAAGTCTGTGTCTCTCCCCACTATTGCAGTCTCTTGAATAAAGTCCCCACACCTCTTTGACTCCCCCCTGGGATTTCGTTTGGCACTATGGGAGGAAATGGCAGGAGGATAGGAAGGAAGCCTGTTCCTTGCTCTGTCTCCAGGGCAAAGGCCCCGGGGCTGAGGCTTCAGGACCTGAGTGGCTGTGTGCAGAGGTAAAGTGCACCAGTGTGGATGTGCTTGGGGAAAAGGACTAACAGAAACCACCAGGCTAGCAAGGGAAGGGAGCCTCACACCATGAATGCAGTGGATAAGGATGGAAAAGAAGGTAGGGAGTGCCTGGGAGGTAGACCTTGGTGGCATCAGGGAAGGGATATGAGACTCTGCGAGACCTACCTTGGAAGATCTCTAGGCAAATGTATTCACAGACAAAGACAAGGAAACTCAATTACCAAAGCGTTGTCCAAGGGACACGGTCTGTTCTTACATTACTATACTTATTATTTTTGATGTTTATGATAAATATTTCAAAGCTAATGATCTAGAATAGGTTTCACTGGGTACTTGGCTGATTTTCCTCATTCTTCCTCTTCCCACTCAACATTAAAAAACTGGCACCCGCTCCCAAAGAACAATTCCAAAATGCCCTTCAAAGTCACTGCCAACAGGGAGACTGCCTTTTCCAATTGCTGCCTCTTGGATTTGTCGGAGGAGCGGGCAGATGTGAGGGAAAGAGAGATGTTTGGCAATGACAGTGCAGAAGGCCATGTGTTAGTCTCAGTGAGCGCCTGGGGACGGGAGGCGAAGGCGTGCTTGTGAATGACTCTCTGAGTCAATTTCCTCCCCACAGGTAAGGATTCAGCCCTTCTTATCTCAGTATCAAAAGGATCCAGATGCCAAGAACAGGAAGATGGGTTGCAAGGAGTCGTCCAAGGCCAGAAGAGCAGTTATTTAGTCCCAGGTCCCCACTCCCAGGGCTCTCCCCCAGTGGGAGCTTTGGGTCATTGGCCAGAGAACTCCAGGGCTCTGCTTGGCCGTCCCACGTGGAGGAATCCAGCTGGTCAAGTGGGCGTCCCTGGACAAAGTGTCTGCTTCCTGGCCTAGACTGGAGGACTGTGAGCCTGGGTGGCTTGGTACCTTGACAGGCTCTGAGAAATAAGCGCCAGGGGCCTCCACACCAGAGTCAAGCTGAGGCAGGTGGTGGCAGCATTGTGCCTGGAGGTGGAGCAGGGTGGGCGGAGGGGTCGGGCAGGCCTCAGCCCGCCTGGCCCAGCATGCGTCTGGCATCCTGCCTTCGGGAGGATGGCTCCTCTTGAAGAATTACTAAATGCTACAAATAAGGGAACACGACAGATGAAAGTTTTACACATTTATTACTAATAACACCATTTGGGGCCCTAAAACTTCAAAGTCCTCTGACTTGCAAAGTCTAACTGATCTTTACTACGCCCCAGTGAGCTGGGCCGGCAAATAAGTGCGATCATCCCCATTTTATGGAGAGAGAGCAGGAAGCTTTGCCGGGGCTGCAGGAGACAGTGTGACTCACATCCCCGAAACCACCCAGATTCCGAGCAGCAGCTGCCCCGCTCTACTGCCAGGTGCTGCCGCCAAAGCCACTGGGAGTATCAGCAAAGGGCCTCTGCTCATTCAGGCTGGAACTGCTGAGGGAGCAGACGCTGTGCTTCACTGTAGCTTTAATAACAGTAAGTGATAGTCCTTTGGCCAAATTAGAAATGTGTGATTTGAGGTGCTGAGCAGACGCCTCCACTCCTGGAACGGACTGTGAGAGTCTGACAAATCCCAGGCAGAGGGGGGCCGCCTCCCCAGGCCCCACCCAGACAGCTGCTCCTCATTCCAAGGCTTTCAAGATAACCAAAAGTTTTAGGTGCAGGTACTAAACCTTCCTTAGTAGGCGTTTGTTTGTTTTGTTTTGTTTTGTTTGTGTCCTTTTTTAAATAAATTGTAAAATTTTCCAAATATTTATATATTGTAAGAGATTTGTATTATACAAGAAAGTAGTGAGGGATCTCTTCATGGTCGATTATAAAGTGATTTCCGTTTACTTTAGGGAGTACGACCTACCTGTAAATTTTTATGCATGTGGATATATTTCCATTATACAAAATTCAAGCTATTCTATTTTTGTCCAAATGCTTGAATATTCAAAAGTCTGGTTTAAAAGTTTATATAAAAACCACATCAAACGGTGGTATCCATTTACTTAGCCAATCTCCAGCTACTGGATATTTTGGTGACTTCCAATTACTCCTATCATAATACCGAACATTCTTCCTCATAAATCATTCTGATTATTTCCCTAGGACAATTTTTTAGAAGATGAATCACTAAGGCAATGGATTCATACATATTTAAAGCTTTTCATACATACTGCCATGTTGTTCTTTAAAATATTCTATCAATTTCCCCCACTTTCATCCACTTTAAAAATTAATTTTTCTGACCCCACCAAGATGCCCATATTGGGGGAGGAGGTTACTTAAAAATACATTGTTTGTAATTTTTTGACAGGGGCACTTGTCTGTCATGGTGCAGTATTTAAAGGAAGCACAGAGTTTAGTTAGATGAAATGTTTGCTGGGGTGGATAAAGAGGGCTGCCAGAAAATAGTGAAACCCCACACCTCCACCCCAAAGCCACCACCATCCATTAAATAACAGCATTATTTATTGTATAATTACTAATACATTACTATTACAAAACACCTGAGACAATTATTTCATAAAGAGAAAAAGTTTATTGTGGCCCAAGTTACTGGAGGCTCCAGTCCAAGGTCAAGTGGCCCCACTGTTGTAGGCCCCTAGGGAGAGCAGCACATCATAGGAGGGTTGCTGTTGGAGCAAAGCAATTCCATCACCAGCCAGGAAACAAAGAAAGACAAGGTGTCAGGTCCCGAACTCTGTTTCAAGGACACACCCCAGTGACCTCCCACTAGGCCCACCCCCTGAAGTTCCAGGGCACCTCCCAACAGTGCCACCCTAAGGACCAAGCCTATGGCACACGGGCAGACACCTCCCATATTCTAACTAGAGCAGCAAGCACTTAAAGCCATCCATGTGTAAGGCCCTTGCAAGGAAGGAGTCCTCGTTCCTCACTGGACCAAAAGGAACTGCAGAGAAACTCTCTAACCTACTCAAGGTCATCGTTCCTACAGGCCAGAGCCACAATGCCAACTCTAGGCTGGGTGCTCCACCCAACCACGAAGTAAGTGGGAATCGTGAAAGGTACTGGGCACCCTGAGCAGGGTGGACAAGAGGACACTTTGTTCATGAATTTTCACCCTCTCCAAATTACCGGAGGTAGAAAAGTCTTCAACACCAGATCCAAAGCAACCTTCATCTGCCAGGAAACCCCAAAGTCCCTTCCTGAAAGCGCTCTGTGAGAACCCTGGTTATCTGGAGTGCTTGTATCTAAATCCTGAGGCATGAGAGGCCAAGAGGAGATGCTTGGGAGCCCGACAAACGTGACTTTTAGTGATGTGACTCTGGGCAGGCCACGAGTCAGTCCTCCTTCGTGATCTGGAGGTGAGGTCATTAAGAGGCCATCCATGTAGAGGGCTTACCCCGGTGTCTGAATGCGGTGACCCTTTAGGAAATGGTAGGTCCCAGGATGGGCGTGGGGAGATCTCCACTATTTCAAACAAGGTAACAAGGACACAGTGCAGGTACCTGACTCAGGAGACAGGATGAAACCTAGGTCCCACACACAGCAAATTCTGCTCCCTGAGGTTAGGGCCCTTCCCCAGCTGCATGATGAGAGAACGTCCAGAATGCAAAGTCCTTGTCCCCACAGTACTGCCACGAAAGAATCACACAGCAGCAGCATGCAATGGTCAAGAAGAAACCAACAAAGGTCAATTCCACATGCAGCTGTGTCTGCAGCTGACGTACAGCCTTGAGCTCGTAACTACACCTTAAGACACACGTGGAAAACAATCCTGGGCTCTGAGATAAGGCACGGTTAGTCGACACCGCATGTCACTCAAAACACAAGAAAACCGGGTCCAGGCATCATGGTCATGGGGAGTACTGGTCAACTCACGTCTTCCTCCCAACCCTTGCCTCTTTGAAGTTGGCCATGGCCATGTGATTCTCTGGCCAAGGTTAGTAAAAGGCAGGGATCCTGACACACACACCCCCTTCCCCCCCCCCCCACAAGAGCTTGTAAGTCAAAGCACCGGATACCATGTTCTTCCTCCATCACAGAGCAGCCAGGCTCCAGGTGACGCAGCCCCAGAACTCACCTGCCACCAGATCAAGGAGCACCTCCAGGAACCCCAGATGGACCAGAAATGAGGACACTGAGGTTGAAGGTACAGAGATGTGGAAGTTGTGTGTGACTGTGACAGGCCATCAGGACCAGTGCACACATGGGGAGTGACTTGTCAGTGTGGTTCAGTAAAGCTGCAGGAGAGATACTAGTTTTTTGATCAGAACATTAAAAACACTAATTATGATGATGATGTTCCCAGTGAGGGTCGGTGGCTGAGGAGAAAGACAAGGCAAAGGTGAAGCAAAAGCTGTGAGCCAGATGCCAGCCCAGCTGACATCCCTCTTGGATAAAGTCAGGGCTCAGAGAGGCCAAGTCTGGCTTAGGGATCCTGAGGACCCAATCGCCCCCCACACCATACATCACCCCCAAGTCCACACAAAGGGACGTGAGTGCCTTGAGGACGGCAAGTGGTGAGCTGTAGGAAGGACAGGCCTGATATCCTGGGTCCTCCAGGGCCCTACCTGTGCATCTACCTGAAGTACTGCCCAGCTGAGCACCTGGAGAGAAGCCGAGCTCGAGACGCTGCTCCAAGAACAGAGTGCTCCTGCCTGGAGGCAGGTCCTGCCATCAGAGGTCCCCACGTGGCTGATGGAATCACTTAGGGAAAGAACAGTGTGGCCCATTCTCAGCTGCCCAGAACCCACAGGAACACTGGGAATTCTTCAGCACCAATAAAAGCAAAAATAGGAATCCTTGAGTTAGAACAAGGCCAGCCTTTGGAAAATTCAAAATGATGGCTGCCAAAGTAAAATGCTCATAGGTTTGATTGGAAAAATAAGCAGGAGAGACGTTTAAAATATCCATAACATGTATCATAAACTAAGACCTGTAAGTCCATGTTTATTATGCTAAAAACTATTGCTATCAACAGTCTTCTCAACCAGTATGGCTCTACATATCCCCTTAACGAGATTCATTAACTACCTAGCTGAATGGTACAGTTACAGGCAAACTCATTTACTCAAAATTAAATGCTCCGCTCTACGTTTTCATTTTCAATTTTGCTTGAAGGAAGAATGGAGAAAAGTAGAAAAAAAATAACAACCTGTTACTCTTAGTAAAATGACTGGATGCTTTCTACAGTGTGATGTCTATAATGCAAACTATCAAAACTGGGGCTATACACTGTTTAATTAAAAAAAAAAAAAGCTATGAGCTCATCACGTCTGATCGGGTCTGCCTCTCAAGATACGTGCAGCCAGTCCCATGGTTTCTCAGACCCCCTTCCCCTGGGGAATCTTCCTCTACTTCTTCTGTAAAAGCTTGGCAGCGCCTGGTTTTGTTTTTCTTCTATCTGCCTCTTGACAGTTCAGGGCACAGAAGAGACATCACCCAGTGCTCTGGAAGGTTTTTGTTTTGATTTTTTCCTCTTTTATGGCACCCCCTGACAGCATTACGTGACTCTGTAAATCAGTTCCGTGCCGTGAGAATGAGGTGTGTGGTAAGAAGTTCCTGCCCCGTGTTCCAAGATCACAATCCTGCAGAGGCTCTTTCAGCCTCTTCCTGGTGTGGCTCTGCACTCAGCAGACAAACTGAGCCCATCTGTAGCAACAGCCAACGAGATTAAACAGCAGATCCCAAAGGGAACAAGAGGGCAGGAGGTGATGGGTTAGTGGCCCAAGAGAACTGCATAACAACAATTTCTATTCACTTCTGGATTTTTTTTTGGCTGAGGTGGGTTACTGGAGTTAAGCACCTAAGCACCCTTAGGTGCTTAACCACTGATCCACATCCCCAGCCCTTTTAATCCTTTTTGAGACAGGGTCTTGCTAAGTTGCTTAAGGCCCCAGTAAGTTGCTGAGGCTGGCTTTGAACTTGCAATCCCCCTGCCTCAGCTTCCTGAACTGCTGAGATTACAGCAGCTGCGGGTGTGTTACTACACACAGCCATGTTTTCCTTAATGCCCTCAAAGGTTTACTTTTCATTATCATGTAGGCTGCATATACAGAGAAAAAAAAAATTTTAAACTTTTGGAAAAAAGAAATCATTCATAATCTGACCACCCCAGATAATCATCATCATTGTTGTTCATTTATCTCTTGTCTCTCTAGTATACTAATTATTTTTACAAATATATATGTGTACATATACACATATACATGCGATATTATATACATATATAATAAATATCTACATAAATTCAATTAAATAAGATTTGTATGAAATAATTTCCAGGCATACAAAGTGAAATCCTTTAAAAATGGGATGTTTTATGACTGCACAATATTAATGCCATTTGTATAGAATTAGTCATCATTTTCTGAATGGGGGCTTTGCTGCATATTTTACATTGCTCATTTCTTCCTCTTTTGTCTATTTCCAGAAGAACAAGAATGATAAAAGTTAGCAAGGAAAAGGACTACCCAGGTCACTTAGTCATGGAAATGATTTTAAATTAAAATTAAGAACAAGAAACTTTAAAAAACAAGAACTTAAAACGGAATGGGACACTGTTACTGGTGAATTGCGTAGCTCTGATTCATACGACTTATGGGCTGAATGTGGAAATTGGTCCCCCAGTGAAAGTGCTGTGTGGACAGAGACAGACAGCAGAGGCTGAGCTGCCAAGGCCAGCCCGTCCACGAGAGAGGGCAGGCAGCTGTCGAACCTCGATGAGCTAGGGAGAAAGAGGGAGCTGGAGAGGAGGAGTAAGGGAAGGGGGGGCAGGGAAGGTGTTTGGGGAGGAGAAGAAAGCAAAGCCAGAGAGAGGGGCTTGGGGCAGGTGGTGTGCACGGCCCAGGGGGCAGGTGTGAGGGCTCCTGGAGAAAGCCCAGCCCAGCAAGCCAGCCGAGAGGAGCACAGGGGTCCCAGGTCTCGGGGAATCAGTGTCTGAGTCCTCGGACTCCACATGCTCTCACGAGCTGGAGAAGGGGCCAGATGAGAGGGCAGGAGTCCAGCGCTGGAAGTCAGAGAGCAGAGTCACCAGGGCGAGAAATCCCTCAGCAACACCCCAGAATCCAAGGTGCTGTGAAAACCAAGGTCATCCGGCAAATAGGAATTGATGAGTGATCCGCACGATAAGCCATCGTTTGTCAGGGAGCATGAAAATATAGATCACAGACATCCACCCTCAAGAAAAAAGGAAAAAAAAATGAAAAATGTCAAGGATTTGAATTGTAGAAACAAGGAGGGCAGTGTGAGGAAGGAGGAGCTAACAACCCCTGGGATACTGAGGAAGAAGACCTCAAGGAGAAGGCTCTGTCCTCGGGTCAGGTCCCAGAGACCAGGTTACGGTGAACCAAAGGCACTGAGGTCTCCAGGCCACCCAGCACACCTGGCTGAGGACAAGTCTGTGCTCAGAGCGAGGAGCCAGGCTGAGCTGAAGCCAAGGGGTTCTGCAGGAGGAGCCAGACACTCAGGGACACCAGCTGGGACAGACAGGGATCAAAGGTACACACACAGTGGCTTCCCACCAGGAAGCACAACTGACCAGGAAGCACATCTGAGAAGCACGTTCTGGGTTTCAATTTTAGGAAAGCTGGTATCTCGCGAGAGTCTACACAGGTCTTAAAGATGCATCCACTCACTAAGAAATTGGAGGGAAAGTGCCCACACTGTGCAGGGGGCTGCAGATTCACCTGCCCCCGGTGAATGAAGTGGATTTCTTCCCAGCTTCTTGGAACCAGCTCCTTCACAAGTACAGTCATGGCTACTTCCAATCTGTATAGTGGTAGCCATGGCACCTCCACCCTCCTTGGGGCCACCAGCTCTCTGGCCCCTGCTTCCTCTCCTGCCCCACACCCCCGCCTGAGACATCCACAGACCATTGGTCACTTGAACGAACACGGCAAACCTTCCGTCTCTGGGACATCATGTGCTGAACTCATCCCCGTTCCCATACTGTCAATTCTTTCTTCTTTTTCCGTCTACTTTTAGTTATTGTGTCCTTAGAGTGGCTACCACGGACAACACCGAAAATCTCACCCATGCACCTCTCAGATTTAGCTGTTTACTGTCTATATTTCCTCAAATGGACTTTCAAAAGATGGAAACCTGTCCTTCTTAGCATGCCCACAGCACAGTGAGTACTGTGTGAACACATTCTGCAATGGACTCCAGACCAGGCCACACAATGAGCATATTTCAGAGAAGAACACAGATTTTAAAATAACGTTTACTTCCCATTTGATAATATTTTTTAAAAGGGTTTCAGCAATAGGCAGGACTAATTCATCTAAACAGTACCAAATGACCTTAGTTTAACATATTCGTCTTGAACAAAGGATAAACTAAGGATCCAAAAATAGAAAATAGAACACATTTGGCCAACAAGAATTGCAAGAGGCTTCCTACTCAATAGTAGCACATTTGTCTCACTCACATCTATATTATCTGTGCCAAGCAGAGCACCTGAAAATCAATAGGTGCTCAATAAATGAATTTTCAATTAAAAGTGTTTACCATTTTTAAATGGTACATGGCAGTTATCTTTAAAAGTAGAAATTACATAAGGTGACAGAAAATCTCCCTTCCACCCCTCCAGATCAGCTTACTTTTCAGAGATACTCAGTGAAAACAGGTTGAAACATACTCTTTCGTAATTCTCTATGTATTTGTAGCCAGCAATGTATACGTAGGGGAGGTTAAGTGCACGGGGTTCTGCCAGGGGCTTTGATCACTCAATATGCCATCAATATGCTGCTGTGTTTGCAAAAGCAGATAAGCCATTCTTTTTAAAAGCTTCTTACTTTGTTTAACCGGGTCCCTACTTTTGGACCTTTTGGGGGGTCCACTATTAAAAATTCATAAAGCAATGAACATTTGCCATTGCACAATCAGGTGGACATCAATATAGGGTGAATCCAGAGGACTAGAATCACGGGGTCCACCTGTGTTGACAGAGACATCTACACCACCCCAAGGCTGGGATAAACACACCAGCCCTTCCACTCACTGTTGATCCCCATCTTCTCTTTAATTTTCAACCTCTGCCACTCTGACAGGTGAAAATAGGTGAGAGTTTGCGTTTCTCTAACTACCACTGAGGCTGCACAGCTTCTCCTGCTGATGGCTGCCTTTGTATTTCTTGATAAAACTGAGGATATGCCTCTCTCCCAGGCGTGGTGGGGAGGGAGGGTGTTCCTCCCTCTGAGCAGAGGGCAATGTGGGGTCAGGGCTCCAACTCACACAGAGCCCAAGCTGCCTGTCGGGCCAACTCATTCCTGACCTTCCCGGGCTTCTGCATGGAATGCCTTCTCACCTCTCAGAGTGCGTCCACCGCTTCTCCTTCACCATACCCTACCTTTAAAAAAGGGATAATCAGAACACTGAGGATCACTAGAAATCGCAGAGCCGCTCAGGAGTGGAGAGAGCCACAGGGAACGGGAGAGACGTGTGGCACATGCTTTCCAAGCCTCAGTCTCCTCATCTGTGACAACATTGACCTTGTTGGGAGGTCTCGTGGGTAGAAATATCTATGTCACCTACCCTGCACTTTCAGGTGATCCTTAAATGAAAATGGTGTTGCTAGAAAACACAGGAGAGCCTCTAGAAGAGGTTCAATCCCTCTTCAGTGGTATGTGGAGCACCCCAACCCCAAATCCGAAATGCTACAGAACGTTTTGAGTGCCAATGTGACACCTCAAGTGGAAACTACACATCTGACTTCATAGGATGGTGCATCAAAATCAGGTGCCTCACAAATATTGCATCCA
Organism: Spermophilus citellus; assembly: GCF_964194105.1. NCBI lineage: Eukaryota > Metazoa > Chordata > Mammalia > Rodentia > Sciuridae > Spermophilus > Spermophilus citellus. Next base: position 280,825,843 of record NC_138182.1, on the reverse strand, counting down.
AGTATCTTTAGGCTATGTGTTTAGGGTGTATATCATCCCATAGGTACCTCATTATGTAGATATTAGTATTCCAAGATCATAAAAACTTCCAAACGCAAAACACCTCTAGTCCTAAGCCTTTCGGATGAGGGATACTCAGCCTGTGTTTGCTGCGTTCCCACCTGGAGCCATTAATACAATCCACTTGCCTGGAGTAGGGCCCTGGCCACATCCTCACTAGGAGGAGGCTGGGGGATGGGCTGCCTGCCTCCTCCCCTACCAGCCCAAGCACAGCCGGGAGCCTGGGGGTGCTCAGAGAACTCTGCCCAAATGACAGAATGAATGGATGGTCACTCAGGAAGCTCCCTGATCAACGTTCTTTCTGTCTTTTTCTCCTTTAAAATTTGTCTAAGCCTGGCTTCTCAACAAGTTCATTGACAGGGAAACCAGAGAGCTCGCTGCTATGGGGACCTGTCCTGTGCACTCCAGGAGATCCACAGCATCCCTGGCCCCAACACCAACAACACAGACACCCACAAGTTGTGGCCACTGAAGCCATCTCCACACATTGCCCAATGTTTCTTGCGGCAAAATCAGCCCAGGTTTAGACTATGAGAAAATAACCAAATGTATATTTTTGTTACTGAAAAAAAAAAAAAATACAATGCTGAAAATAGCTTAATTTTTTATGATGCTCCTGAATCCAAAGCTGTTTTGAAAACTGAGCCAATAATATAAGCAAAGTGAGTCCACAGGACAATTTATAACTGATTGGAGAATATTAACCGCCTGAGGAAAACCAGTTATTATCTGCTGCTGATCTGGAGGGGGACACAGCATTAATAATTCAATAAAGGAGAGACTGCAGGCAACGAAAACTTGGCGTTATTTATTTAGCCAATTAGACTTGGTTTTGGTGGCAACCCTGCTTTTGTGAGTATGAATGAGCCATGTGTATTCTTCAGTTAATCAGGAAAATTGTACATCACAAATCTGCTCTTATTGCCTTTCGGCTGGAAGACGTGCAGCACAAGTGGGGTCCTGGAGCCACGGAGGCGGGGACCCGGGCACTGAGAGCTCCTGGCTCATGGGCCTCTCAAGGAACAGATGGATGCAGAGAGGCCTGTAAATCAGACCTCAGGCCAGGGTCTTCACTGCTTCTGTCCTTGCTCACCTTCTCTACTCAACCCAGACGAGGCAGGGAGGACGTACATCAGGTGATATCTACAGCCACTGACACACGGCCACGCACAGTTATTACTACAGTGATGAAGAATCCTATCGCAGCCACCAAGAGCTGGACGATGTGCTATTACAACACACAACTCACGTAGCAAGTGCAGTATCAGGCCAGTCTAGACCTGGTGCACGAGTCGGGGTCTGAAAACTTCTGTGGGTATTAGATGCAGGTCTGTTTGGTGAACTGCTTGGTGGCCTTGGCCTAGGTCACACTGTGGAATGCATCCCTGTCAACTTCAGCTGTTCAGTGGAGAGTCAACTGGAAGAAACACGAACAAGCCGCTAAGAAGAGTCTCTAAACTTTACTTCTGTTCATTGAGACAAGCCATTAGAAATTCTGGAAATTTCTACTCAATCTGTAAGGTTGTTTTCTTAATCACTTAGAGTCTTAACTCTTAAATTTCTAGTGTATATTTCCTTTTCCTTTTCATTTTCTCTTTCTTTTTTTTTGTTGTTGTTTGATTTTGTGTTTGACTGTTTGAATAAATGAGAAGAACAAAAAAAAAAAAAAAAACAGAAGCTGGATTTTGTAAGAACTGGAAGTACCTGCCTGCTCTAGGATTGTATAGAGGTCAAACACTCAGAGACCAGCAGTGATAAGAGTCCACGAAAAGTCCCTTGTCATTAACTGGTCCTCATCTAAGCACAGGACCCAGACCTACCACAGGAAGAAAGGTTTCAAATGCACATACTCATCTATTTCACCCTCTTCCTGAGATCTGAGGTCAGTCAAATCCCCTTTAATGGGGGCACAACAGGAAATCACTTTTCTAAACCAAGTGTGTTTTGCTGAAATGCTGGTTCTGGAAAGAAAATAAAGAGTACCAGCTCCCCCGTGATATCTCACTGACTCCATATCATCTTTGTCAATTCAAACACACATTTCTTTCTCATACATTCGCACAGCCAGGCAAGTGCCCTAGCACTAAGCTAGAACTAGCCCTCTTTCTTTTTCAATGTGCTTTTTTCACAGAGCCTTATACATGCAAGGCAAGCACTCTACCAACTGAGCTATATCCCCAGCCCTTAAGGTGGTTTTGCTTGTGTTCAACAAGGCTGGTCCAGTACAGAACAGGAAGTTGATGAATGGTACCCTGAGCTGAGGGCTGACAACTGTCCTCAGTTTTGTTCATTGACTTTATAAATTATTTATACTCCAAAAGATCAAGGCTTTCAAATGTGACATGTAGGAAACACAATCTGTGAATTCAACACAATCACAGGTCTTGCAATCAGAGAATGGGAGGCCCTCTGGTACAGAATAGAAGTTTACAGAATTGGAATTCAAATAAATTTTGATTGAGTGAAGAAGTGGAAATTGAAAACAAGGCATTCCCCTAGAGTATGGATCCCTACAGGCCAGTATTTTGGGTGGGGGATGGGCTCAGCCTCTTGTGGGCATCCGATAACAAGTGGTGGGGATTTGGTCACCAGAGGGAATGGGGGGCACTTAGGGTGTGCTGGTCAAGATTTAATGTCTAATAGCCAGCTCTCTGGGAACAGAGACAGGGATCTGCCAATTTCCATGGTGTAAATATTCCCACTGCAGCTTCCTGCAATCTTCTAGCAGGATTCAACAAACATGGAGGTGGGGAGAGATGCCCAGGACTGGCTCTCACAACGTGGGAGGAACCATTCCTGCGCAGAGCATCTCTGGCAAGGGAAGTGCAGGGGGAAAGGAACCAGGCAGGGCCCCAGGGGTCCTTTCTATGTGGGGAGCTTGCTCTACCCAGGGCTTGCATCTTGATGCAGCTGGGCTTTTCTGATCATTGGTTCTAGGGAACTGAAAGGTGCTCCTTTCTTCATCTCTCCCAAGGCTTTATGAAATTCTTAGGAATTAAAAATTTGTGGAGAGCACAAAGTAAATTAAATCCAAACCCCAAAGGACTGCTCATTTTTTTTATTGTTGTGACCCTATTGAGTTAAATATGTATGAAATCAAATCATTGTGTCATTGATTTAGATTTAAGAAACACTTGTGTGTGTGTGTGTGCTTATGGGGAACCCACCTGTTGGTGGCATTAATGGACACAGGCTTTTCACTCCCTTGCTCTCAGGGTCTCTCCAGTCTCCCTTCCTCACTCCTCTCTCTCTCTCTCTCTCTCTCTCTCTCTCTCTCTCTCTCTCTCTCTCTCTCCTACTGTGTTCTCTCCATTTTGGCTTCTCCCCATTCCTTCTCCTTTAGTCTCTTTCTCTTTCTTCCCTCTCTCCTGAATTTCCCAGGAAGGCAAACATTTCTAAACCTGTCCTTATAAGTCACCTGGCAACCACAGGCCCTGGTTTCCAGTCACGTTGAAAAGAGTGACACATTAGACTGCAGAACTACCAGGAAGAGATGAATAAATCCAAGAACAACAAAATACCACTCATAACAAAAGCCTGCGCAAGCCCTGGCTCTCTGCATAAAAAGGTGTGCTGTGCATTAGCTGAGCTGAGTTAATATCATGTGTCAAAGGCAATATCACTCGGGACAGAGAGTGAATGGCTAATCGCTTACACAATGCTAGTTAAAACCTCAAGGAAGAACTCTGCATTTTAATTCTACTTTAGTTTCTGGTTACCCCGGCCCTGGTACATGCTACCAAGGCCTCGAATGACACATTGTTATGTATGGAATATTACAGAAAAGTAAACCAAATGCAAAGACTGAAATAGCTCACGTTACAGAATGAGTGCAGTTTAAAAAAATAAATACAAAAAACCTTGGAGGAAGAGAAAACGCATAGCTATGAAGAGATTAGACAAAGAATTAAAAATTACCACCATATGATCCAGCTTCCCACTGCTGTGTAGACATCTAAAGGAAATAAATCAGCAAATCAAAAAGACAGCTGTACTTCCATGTTTACTGCAGCACTAGTGACCATGGCCGAGATACAGAATCAAATGAGGTGTCCATTGGCAGATAAATAAAGAAAATGGGATATGTGTGTGTGACGGAATATTATTCAGCCATTAAAAAAATAATGAAATCCTAGAGGACATATGAGGTGAAATATGTCAGACACATAAAGACAAGTATGTCCTTGCTTTTATGTGGATCTAAAGTAAATGATTTCACAGAAACAGAGAGGAGCATGGTGGTCATGGGTGGTTAGGAAGGACAGAGGACGGAGAGGACCAAGGGAAGTCCGATGACACACACCAACCACAGAAAGGAAAAATATAAAATAAACATTTTACAAAGAACTAGAAGAGTTCCAAGGTTCCAAAATGATCAATATTCAAGGAGATGGGAATGCTACTTACCTGGATATGATCTTGACACATTGTACGCCTGTATCAAATTAGTCTGCACCCCCACAGATACATATGATTACTATGTGTCCATTAAAATTTTTTGTTTAAAAACCTATTAAGGATATAGAAACTATCCGGGTCAATTCCTTCTTTCTGCCTAACACAGGCAGTGTAGCCAAGAGGTGCCTAAACAGGAGGTAAACCAGCTCCAGACCTGACAGTTCCTGGGAGCCGACTCTTTACTGATAGAACCAACTGATCTAGTGGAGACCTAGAGAGGTACCAAATCAAGGCCTGTCCACCGGACAAAGAAGAGAAGGGAGAGAACAAATGCAGACACCCACAGAATCTTCAGAGGAAAAAAGGATCAGATTTCCAACTTGAGACCTTTAACATGGGGACAACGTTTTAAAAGACTTCTTCCCAAAGACGAGGGCAGAGGAGGCCAAACCATGAGCTCCACGTTTCTCTGCCAAATAAAAGCAAAACCTGTGTTTACACTTCTTAGGATCACTTGACAAATATGTCAACAATAATCCAGCACCACCCATATTTCATTGGCCCCTCACACACAGAACAATATGAAAAAAAAAAAAAAACCTCTATGATCTCAATCACATTGTCTCTTACTTAGCCCATTACTAGGAGCCCATGAGCAAACAGTGAGCTCACCAGCTGTCAGTCAACATTCAACATCTCTCAAGCTCCCGACGCTCACTGGAAGCACTATTAGCGTGATTGATTAAAGAGCTTGTTTAGCAATGCTGCAGAAGAATTAGTTTACATCTCAAAGTACCAGAAAGAACTCAGAGCACTGTGCGGAACCACATGAGAAGTGTTATTTATTGTGGTGTATCACTATGTGTGCTGTTAGAAATGCAGTCACAATGAATATTATTTGGACCGTTCCAATAGTTCATTTTGGAGCTGGCATTAAGAAATAGCCTGATTGCTGCCAAGCAGGCCATTCCCGGTAGAACCAGAATGTCATTGGACCTGGCTCTGGGCAGAGGACACCCAGTGGAGCTGCCACACTGGGACTCTTCAGAGGCCCACCATGTGGGTCCCTCCCTCCTCTGTCCCACCCAGAACCACACAAAGGCCTCTGGACTCTGTGCTGCATCTGGTCCACAGATGCCCCTGGGTACGGCTGCCAGACATATAGTAAATAGAAATACAGGATTTGCAATCAAAATTGAGTTTCAGATAAACAGCAGGGTTTTGTTTTGTTTTTTGGGGGTTAAATGTAAATTTCAGAGTAAAAGGTTCATTAGTATAAATACAAGTCAAATTATACTAACAGAATTATTCACTGTTTATTGCAAGTATAAATCTAACTCAAGACTCTTACTTTACTCTGCAAGCCTCCTGGGAGATCTGCATGAACCCTTAACCAGGGCAGCGCCCGCCCAGTGCAAGGGCCACCTGAGCACAGGACCTGCTCTTCATCCACCCATGAGCCCGGGTAAGGACAGAAAGGTGGAGTGCTGAGAAGAAAAGGCTCAACAAAGTGCAGAAGACAAGAAGAACAGGTTGTGTGGATCAGAAATCTTGAGGAATCCTTAAAAGACCAAAAACCATGAGAGAAACCACAGCCTCACACGGAACTGGAGATGTTGCTGGGAAATGCTGTGGCCTCAAGGCTGCTCCATATTCTGTGGCAAACGTCCCCATAAGCACGACAGGCTGCAGCTTTGGGGATCAAGTGGGAGCCACGTTCAGAACCGCGGTATGAGCACATCTGCCCACCTGCAGTCCAGAGGGAGGCCCCCCACCTCCTGCGAATATAGGAAGGGAGGTGCCCGATGACCACTGGCACTCCAGAGCCACCAGAACTCTAGAACACTGTGGACCCTACTTGGTCATGCCCAGGCAGTGAACTCACCATAAGGAAAGCAGAACTGCAACCAGGGAGAGCAGACACTCTAGGATGATCCCAAAGCCAAGGATCTTAGGAAGAGCCACACCAACGCCTAGAGGGTTCCAAGAGCTGAGGTGGGAAGAGACACAGATAAGAAAGCAGCCGATGGACTCTACAGCACTGTACTTCCTATCCTTGGAGGCTTAGGCATGGTATTGTATAAGGGAAAGAGAAAAGACTAGGCTGGAAGAAATGTTTTAGGACTACAAAATAAGATTATTGACAAATAAATGTAAAATTCCATGGATTAAACTGTAGAAGAAACACAGCTAAGTATCAAATTGACTAGCGGAAGAGGAGAGCTGGACAAAGAGAGAGTCAAGAGAGAGAGAGAGGTGTGAGTCCCAGGGTCTCAACATGCAAGGAAATACTCAGAGGGAAAAAAAATAGAAGGAACAGAAAGAATTGAACATAGGAGAATAGATGCTTCTGATTACAACAGGACAGAGGGCTTGCCAAATCCTACACAAAGTGATAAAATTGGATAACAAAGAGAATGAGAGAAACGTGAACAGCCATCTAACAGGGGAGAGGACAAGACAGTCTGCTTCTTACCACACTTCTCATGGGCCACACTGGATGCTTAAAGACAGTAGAAGAAAACATTATTTTGATTTTGAACTAAAACTCTTTAATCTGCAAACTAGTGTTCAATGAGACTTTCAAATACTCAGTAACTCATACAACTTGTCAGCCATAGATCCTTTCTGAAAAAAACTCCTAGAGAATATACAGAACAACGTGGTCCCAAGAGGTAGGAGGGAATGTACCGTAAGATACACTGGTAAATACATAAGCTGATAAAACTGCTTTTAAGCCTGAGCAACTGTTAACTGGGAGTCAAACAGTTATTAACAATCTGGAATTAAGCCCCTAGAAGAGAGCAAGTTGACATTTATTAAGGTTTTTTGGTTTTTTTGTATCAGGCAATCTACACACACACACACACACAAAAAAAAAAAAAAAAAAAAGCTAGAAAGCATTTTCTATTTTATCATCATTTCATAGATTGGGAAATTGAAGCCCAGGAAATTGAAAGCCCACCTACTCCTGTCCCTGCTGTTGCTCACCAGGATCTGTTCTTCCCCATAGGGGTGCCCTGCATTTTTTATGTTAATCCTTGAGTGTTTTGTAATCTTGTTGCCCCCATAAATGGAATCACATTATATCATTAGATAGATATTAACCAGCTCGTGCTGGTTAATTGTTGACTTTCGTACCTTTATTTTATATGCTACCTTACTGAGCTCGTTTCTTCTAACGTTTGTAATTCATCATCTGTATTTTAATGTGGAATAATTCTACCTTTTCCTTTTTAACATGCATTTTTTTCTCATCTTTTTTATCCAACAGCATTGCTTATCACTTCCAGTACAGCACCCATTCACAGTGGGATGGTTGACCTCCTCCTCTTTTCCCCACCCTCACAGGAACAAGCTGGCATTCCTCAGCACCTGGGGTAGTTCCTTCTCTGCCTTGATAGGTTCTGTGGGAGCCGCAGAGCACTGCTGAAGGCTTGCCTCCCTGGGAGGATGCTCAATTCCTACCCTGGCTCCCTGAGATTCTTGCTGGTGCACCTACTCTTTCTTCCTTCCTGGGACAGGAAAAATCTGCCAGGTCACTGTGTCCCCATGCATGTGACCAGATGAAGGCAGAGTGACCACACCCCTAGATGACACCACTGGACTTTTTACATCTGGTCTGTGTAACTGACATCAGCAAAATGCAGGTCAAAACATGTTGCCTTGCACAGGTGAACTTCCAAGAAAGAACTCTGGATCTTCATTCTGACCTCTCGCATTCTAATGCCACTCTAGTCTACTCTCTGTCCATGAGCGTATTATCCCTCACTGACCTTGGGTCAGGAAAATCAATGCCTAATCTCAGCCCAGTGTCTGTTGAATATTGACGTCCGCATGGGGTGTACGCCTGCCACACACCTACAGAACACTTTGTCCTCAAGCTCATCAATTCCTCAATTGATGTGCTCCGTACTCTGTGCTAATATAGCATTTGCGTGTCCCCAGACTACAAGTATTTACCGACAACATTTACTTGTTATGTGCTAGAATAAAATTTGCCCATGTGGGGTCTTTTCTGAACACAAAGACATTTAGGGCCATTCAAAATCCATCATCAGAGTAAAGACTGTGAAAAGGAGAATGTTAGAAATCAATGAAGTTTCTTGTGATCTGAGAGAGTTTTAATGTGAACTATTTTCCTGTGTTCTTTTGTATTTTAAGTCAATATTGTCTTCTTCTCAAAAATGTCATCTTTTAAAATGCCCAATGATTGGTGGGTTAGATTGGATTGGTTCGGGGTTGTTATTTACCTTCTGGTTAGTTCCAGGGGGAAATCAGTTAACATTTTCAAATCAGTTCTCTTTAAGCAACCTGAAATCAAAGGCGGGGTTTGCATTTTCCAGAAGCCTTCCCTAACGTTCAGACAAGCTGGCAACACTTGTCTTTACAGCCTTCACACCCAAAGAGCACCCTTCAGCCTCTTTGGCCCAACTGGAAGAAACTAGACAGGAAGGCAGAACTGGGCCACCATGAAATTTGTTGCAAAGATAACAGAAGTTCAGCTTCTTCACAAAACCTGTTTCAGAATAATGACTAAATAGCAGATGCTACACTAGACCTGGAGTACAAAGGTTTCTCTCGTTCTAAGCAAAATTGTGCAAAGGGAGAAACAAAATGTCAACCTTCCCACCTTCAGCATGCCTCTGAGGAAGACCCTGGGTCAGGCCACCAAAGCAGGGTGGGTGGCACATGTGTTTTGCACAATTATGTGGAGTGGGCCAGACATTGTGGTGAATTCTCCTGGGAATGTCTGGTCCATAGAACTCACCTTACCACTCTTTAAATAGCACAAAGAGATGCAGATAAAATTTTCAAAAGTGAAGTAGGTACTTAACACATAAAACAAAAGTGCTCTTGAAATGGGACTTGGAGGAGGCCAGGAGTGGCTCTAATGGGATGGCTGTTCAGCTGTGTATGGACGGGCACGTAATTTCCAGCATTGCCATCCATGGCGGTCCAAGTACAGATTTCTACCTGACAAGCTGCCCAAGTGAGCATGTGCTTCAGGAGTGCTGTCTCTGAGTGCCACCAGGAGTTCCTGGATTGTAGCTGTGCTGCTGATTTCCCGTGCCACCACTTTGCCCCACTTCCCGTGGCTACAGCTTTTGTCGCTTTCTTCTTGCTACGAAGTCTTGCAAAAGACACACCATTGGTCTATGCAGCAGGCTTTTTGAAATCAATACACAGGCATTTCTAACTAGAGAAGGGAATGGTCTCATCTGCTCCCAAACACACTGACTTCCTTCGTAAGACTGTATGTAGGCAAAATGATCAAAGGTATGTAAACTGGTTGGGCAATTTTTTTCAAACTATAGACTTAGTGAATAAGATGGCCAAGTCTCTTCTGTTCATTTACTTAAAACAAAAAATTAAAGAGCCATGTCTGAGAACATTAAAGGGCCTAATTTGAGTTCAGGAAAAGACACACATAGCAGAGGTGGTCGAAGGCAAAGGTAAGAAATAACATTGATGTGGACACAAGCTTCGCTTTGGCACAACCCATCCTTAAATCAAAGCTTCTGAAGACCGCAGATCAGATTTTCAGGAATAAGAGACAAGAAAAGACCATTTTCTTCTCTGCTATGACCCCATTATTTATTTTTCTCTGTCTTTGAAAAGGAACCATTTAAAATAGTTTTATACTAATGTTATGCCTTGGTCATCAGTATTCTATTTCATGTGATATCAGAAGCATTCATTAAAGCACATATATAATAAATAAATGAATGTGCTCCTCTTCCAGGTCGGTATCCAGTTACTGAGCTCATGGGGTCCACCAAGGGCTCACGCAGCTCTCAAAATAACCAGTCCACAAAGTTCTGGCACTAGCACCTCATCCTGCACCTCATCCTGCACCTCACCCAGAGAATGGGGCCCGCTGACCCAGACAATCCTGCAGCATCTTGGAACCAACCTAGAGAAGACTGAGGGGTGTCACCAAGGGGTTGGTGTCCTTGACCACAACCTTACCTGAGACCTGACATTTTTCAGTTCTCTCTCAGAGCCACTCTACAGCCAAGGTTAATATTATCCCCACTGTGGCTCCCACTGTCCTCTAGATAAACAGAGATTACAAAGGACAGTGGCCCAGTCTTCTTGTTCCACTCATGGAGGGGCTTCTAAGCTAGAAGTTCTCCAAACCCCCTGGCAGATGGACAGACGGGAGCAAGAGGCCTCCACCTAGGGACAAGTGGTCCTCCTGGGTGTCTGAGGCATGTGCCAGCACTTCCCTTACCTCAAGTTCAGCTCCACTCAGAGTAGCCACACTTGAGTCACACACTAGACCTGACGTGAGAACTGGAGCCCACGTACATCCTGGCCCCAGGCCCACCTCAGTGCTCCACCCACCACCAGCCAAGGAACTCATGTAGGTGCCTGTGAAGTGATTTCATATGTATATGACATTATATATGACTCAAGGACTGGAACGCATGCTAATGCAAAGAAAATATTTAAGAAAGTAAAAGTTAACAAACAAGTAGCCAGCACTGGCAAACCCCTGACTGAAGTCAAGTTTAATTTTGTATCATGATTTAATGTTCCACTTCAATCCAATCAATCACCTTTACATTGCCACTGACGAAACAATGCCAAAAAATAGAAAGAAAAATAAACACAAAAATAATTTTTACTAAAGAGTAAGAAAAAAATTCAACTATCACTGTTATCTTACCCACCAGAAAGGGACATGTGGGGCTGGAGATGTGGTTCAGAGGTAGAGCACTTGTCTAGCATGTATGAGGCTGTGGGTTCAATCCCCAGTGCCAACTAAAAAAACAGAAAGAAATAAAAAGAGATGGTACCCTAAGGTCCTGGGGCTAAACTATACAGTCCTACAATCATGAGTTGATATACTAATTCAATGCATTTATTGAAGCCAAGCATGGCAGTGTGTGCCTATAATTCCAGCAACTATGGATGCTGAGGCAGGAGAAAATAAAGTTCAAAAATAAAAATAAAAATGGAAAGGACCAAGGATACAGTTCAGTGGTAAAGCATTCCTGGATTCAATCCCCAAACAATATATGTTCAACATATGATATATATATTGTGTATACACACACACACACACACACATATATATATATATATATATATATATGTGTGTGTGTATTATATATATATATATATGTGTGTGTGTGTGTGTGTGTGTGTGTGTGTGTGTATACACATATATATACATATATACAGTGGTGGGAGAAAATGAATCGATTTGTCAACTGTGGTCCCTAATTAACAGACAAACCCTACCTGCTACTAGTCTGTCTTCCTGTGCAAATCTGTGGCAATCCTCCAAGAATATGACAGAAAGCTCACTGTCACATCTATAAATCCCATCAGTTCAAAAGCTCTTTACCAAGTGCCCACTGTGTGCCTGTCATTTTTCTGGGCACTAGGGAACTATCGAGTTCAAATAAACATATTTCATGGGGCTCAGAGTTTTGTGCAGTTGGAGTAAGAAGTTAGCACATTAAATCGGGACCATGATGACCATGATGACCCCTTTACCTCCCCAGCACCCAAGCTCCTCCTCCTCATCTCCTTGATGTCTGCAACATGCAACTTCTTTTGTTTTCCATTTTTGCAAAAAACTTCATTTAAAAGAAAATAAAAGTCACTTCCATTCTTGCATTGATGCACAGTGTCTTATTCATAATTGCCAAAATACGGAGATGACAAAGATGTCCTGCATTAGGTCAATGAATAAAATGCAGTCCATCCAGATAATGGAATAGCATTCAGCACTAAAAAGCAATGAACTATCAAGGGTTGACAAAACATGGAGTGACCTTCAAAGCATATTACTAGGTAAAAGACGCCAATATGAAAACTTACTATACAACTGCAAGTACATGATATTCTAGAAAAAGCAAAGCCACGGAGACAGGAAGAAGATCCATGGGGTGGGGATGGGGAGATGAGTAGGTGGATCACAGAAGATGTTCAAGACAGTGAAACTGTTTTATATGGTACCATAATGGTGGATATAAGTCATTATGCATTTGCCCAAAGCTGCAGCACCACAGACCCCCAAGAGTGAGCCCTAATGTCAATCATACACTCCATCCAGATGGTAACAATGTGTCCATGTAGGTTGATCAATGGAGACTGATGGATTTACCATTGTGGCGGGGGATGCTGCTGACAGAGGAGCATCTGACATAAACAGAGATTCCATAAAAAATCTCTGTGCTTTCAACTGGGTTATGAAACCAAAACTGCTGTAAAAATAAAGATTAGTAATAAATACAAAAATACATGTGCATATAACACTAAAGAGCATACTGCCTCACCATGTATTCAGGTGTATTCACAAAGCTTCAAAATCCTAAACTGATATTGTTTTTTTTCAAAACGGCTTCCTTCCATCTTAACCCCACATACCCAGTTTGATCACGGCAAGACTCCTGAGGAATAGTGCCCTGGTAACATTAATTATTAATTATTAAATTATTATTTCTATGGGGAGAATGCCAGCACAGTCTTTCTATTTATAAAGCAGAATTGAAAGCCATGGGGCAAGGGAACAAGAAAAGAAAAATCTAATTAGGGCCTGACAGCCCTTGATAATGGGATTAAAGTTATTTGCCTCCTGACTACAAATATGCAAAGTCCATATTGTTGTGTTTTCTCTCCTTAGAAATATGTGCTACATCCCTGCAAGTAATTCTTCTCATGTTATATTGTCTGTGATTCCCAGGAAACAAATACAGCGGTGCTTCAATATTGTGGAGTGCAGAGGGATTAGTCACAGTACCCCCTTGCAGATATGCTCAGAATTATACAAAATAGCAGAACTGTTGGCATGCAACCTGCACACATCTTCCCATGCATCTTGGATCCTCTCTAGGTTACTTATCATAACCCATGCAATGGAAACATTCTGTAAACAGTCGTTATGCTGTATAATTTAGGGAATAATGGCAAGAGGGAAAAAGGTCTGTGCGTGTTCAGTACAGGTGCAAATTTTTCCCAAAATATTTACACTCTGCAGTTGGTTGAATCCAAGGACAAGGCACTGTGGCACAGAAGCCCAACTATATGTGCCTTTTGATGCAGTATCAGCAAGATGGCAGCCTCCTAAAAAGCAAGGCAAGCCAGCAGCAACTTAGAACTGAACTTTACAGACTTGGAAATCTTGAAAGAATGTTTTTTGAGCAGTGATTTTATCTCTTGAAAGTTCCAGGTTCAATGCAACAAATGTTAAGGTTAACAAACCCCAACAAGTAGAATCTATTCCTAGCATGTGCTACAAATTGTACCCATTAGTTAATTTTTAAAAATACACATCTTGCATGACTATGTGCTTTTCTGATTCTGTCCTTTCGAACGTTGGCCCTAAAGATTGAGTTTAATAATACCTTTTTAGTACAACCAAGTTACTTCTTCCTTAGGGTTCTTTTCTTTTGTATCATCAGCCAGGTACTGTGGTGACATAAAACATAATAGAAATTCAAGAGACAGATCCTGACCGAGAGGAGCTTATTTATGTGGGATGCAGAAATGACAAAAAAAAAAAAAGATGAAACAAAGTGAATCATCTAATCTCAAACTCAAGACAATCATTGAAATGTGACATCAAGGCAGTACATCCTAACACTGACTAAGGATACCATGAATGAATAAAGTAGATGCACTTTTACTTCTGATAGAATCTCCGTTTTCTAGGTGTGTTTCCAAAGATCAGACACTTGATGAGTAGAGTCTATTGAGGACACATTGATGATACCAAGCAAGTGGCTCCCAGACCTAGCTGCTCCTCTGAAGAAGGTGGGAATTTTTCCAACCCCCAGTATCCCCAACCCCAGCTATGACCTGATTCAGTACAACACTGATGAATTGGCTTCTGCCAATCCCCCTTATTCACAGCCTACCAACCTAGGATTTGTACATCACTTTCAGGACGGCAAGATATCCTGGGTATATTTATCTTTTAATTCTATATAAGATCGTCATTACAAGTCATCATTTCAAGGAAATGCAAGTTTTATGACATATTCCTGTTTGCAGTCAGTAAATAATAAGCACCACAGATTAAATTTAATATCAGCCAAGTGATGCCTCCAAAACAAAATTTTATCTTGTAGACCAACATATATTTGTGGCATCAGTTCCCATACAAAGAAAAAAAAAAAGTTTTGCTTTCCCAAATATCTGGCTAAAGTGTGCAAGGCTCTAAGAAATAATAAGTGCATCCTCTGACATTTTTAATGCAAAATTATTGAATGGAACATCTATATTAAGATATGTATTCTGAAGTTAAAACTAGGAATTGCAGAAAAAGAACAATACTTGTGCGTGAATATGCGACAAAATCGAAGTAGCAGTAGAACCTTTCAAAGTGTGTAAGTTCTACTTGCCCCCTTTGAGGTTGCCATTATTTTAGGTAAAACAAGTGTCTGTTCCTTCTCTGCCAAGAGGCTTCCCTGCCTTCTGCCACAGGGCAGGGGGTCCCTGCTAAAAGAGTAAAGAAGAAAAGGAACCAGGGATTAAACTGGCAGTTCTCCAAGTCAGCAGGCGGGCATGCCAAGGAGAGGAGTCTTCAGACAACATTACACAGGAGCAAGTGCAGGAGCTACCTGGGGTGCTCGTCTTTGGGTCCCGGCAAGAATATCTTGTCATTTGTTTGCCATAAACCATACCTAGAAATAGAATCCATGTGTCCTGCTTTTAAATACATATTTACGGAATCCCTACTAAGTGTCCAGCTCTGTAGGAAGTACTAGGATGTAAAAGATCAAGACGGAGCTGAACACTGAGGAAGTTTATATGGTTGAGTGACCAGCCCATCAGTGTCACCACAGTGAGACAGGGTACACTCAGTGGGATGTGTCTTTGTGAGGGTCAGCAGAGAACCAGAGGGGAACACCTAAGCCAGGGTACTCTAAGGACAGCCATGAACTTTTATTTATTTATTTATTTTTTTTTAAAGAGAGAGTGAGGGAGGGAGAGAGAGAGAGAGAGAGAATTTTTTAAATATTTATTTATTTATTTTTTTAGTTCTCCGCGGACACAACATCTTTGTCTGTATGTGGTGCTGAGGATCGAACCCGGGCCGCACGCATGCCAGGCGAGCGCGCTACCGCTTGAGCCACATCCCCAGCCCCAGTCATGAATTTTTAAAGTCGAGAATTCTTCACAAAAATTCTTTTTTGTACACATTAGAAAGTGAATAGTAATGTGTAAATAATAAATCAGTCTAGTCCTTTGTCCTTACCTAAACGACACTAATAAGAACTAGGAAACAAATTTTGAATGTGATTATCTTAGTTTGTATTTCTGAATATTATCTTTCTGTTCTTCAGTTAATACAGAGAAGGTATGTAGCTCATTCTGAAATCAAAATGCAATAATTATCCCTTACTAAAAATTTTCAACTTGCCAGTTCAAAATATATGCTGTTGCAAAGATTTTTCTGGGTATTTGCATATGGTTTTAGCTGAGAATTGATGTCTAAAATTAAAAGTAAGAGAAATTATTTGAAATGTAAAGTGCAGAAGCATGATAATAATAACCTGAATTAGAGGAAAGCTTTTAGTCACTATCTGGCTCACCTGAAGACCACAGATATGCAGGTCACTGCAGAAAAGCCATCAAAGGCACTTTCCTCTTGCAGTGTTGAAGAAGGTCATCAGTCATAAGAAGCGGGTGGCAGCTCCTACCCACCCAGTACTTCCTGCCCATCACTTCAAGAAGGCAGTGGTGTTAAAGTACACAGTCTCCTGAGGTGGGGGGAGCCATGTGACATCACCAACACAACTGCTTCTTAAATCTCACCAGATCTAAGATTTGTAGTTGAAACACATTTGCAAGTGTCTGCTTTATTTGTTCTTTGAATTAGTAATATAATTAAACAGTGGATGCTCGACATTTTTCTTGATGCTAATAAAAATCAAGAACACATTTATTCATTAATTAATTCAACAGACATTAATTCCTATGAGCCTCCTAAGTAGTAAGCACAGTACCAGACTCCAGATATGAATGCTCTCGGGGTATTTATGGTTGAAGAGGGAAATACATTAATTGATGTGAATAAAAAATAAATACCTACTAAAATGCAGTGTTGAGACAAGGAGAACATATATAGGAAAACAGGAAGAAATAACTCATAAAGGTAAGAAGGAATATCAGTTAGATTAGGGCAAAAATGTATGAAGTCACAAATCTTGAAGCTTGCAAGAAGACATCAATCCATCTATGCGAGTGTTGGTAGAGTCTGCCAAGGACACCTTGCACTGAGCAGAGGTCCCACTGCCTTTGTCCTATATTGTATTTTCAAGGATATTTATGAAGCAAACAGTCTTGGCAGACAGAGATAAAGCCTCCTTCCAGTGTAAAGGGAAGATTTGTTCACCTTGAGGATAATAATAATAATACCTCATTCAGGGGCCAAGATTGGGTAAGTTTGAAGCCATTATAAAAGACTTGGGTTTCTTGAGATGGGTCTCCTCGACTTGCTATGGTGCAGATATACGGCATGCACCATATTCACCTGGGCATTTGGATGGCCGCAGGAGCCAAAAAGCATGAGGCTCACGCTGCCTGCGGTACTGTGAGGAACAGAAGTCTTTGTCTCTGATCCAGGAACTTATGTCTTCTTCCAGCATCTATGAAACTGTGGCAGTCTGCTGTCTTTCAAGTGGAGTCAGATTTCAAATCCTACAATTTTTGACAGTGAGTTAGCGACTGCATTCCTTAACCACCATTTCCTATGCATAGAACCCAAGTTAAAACACAGGCATAATCTCCTCATTCATATCCATAGGGGTGAGAGTTCTCCAATCACTATACCCTGCAGAGTGTTAGCATACGATGTTTGTTAAGCAATGTCAAATTATTTAAAAGAGAGAAGTTGAGGATGAAAGAGAGTTACTACTTCCTTTCACTGGGCACAACAACACTTTTAGATAAGAAGAAATATGATTGAAAATGGCAGGTCATTAATAGACAACAAGTACTGGGCTCTGTTGTATGTGAGGTTCACTAGGAACTTGACACATTCCCGTTGATGCTAAAGAATGACATTACGTGGGTGTCACAAAACATTCTTGGTTTTCAAACAAAAATGCCAGAGCTAAAAGACTAGTTTTAAGAACATTCTCCACAATTGTGCCCCTTTGTATATAAAGGCACCATTTTTTTTTCAATACTAGAGGAATCTGTCCAGGTTAAAGGAAGAAAGCTTTGTGAAAAATGAAAGGTGTCATTGAACTGTCTTGTCCTTCTTGTAAATGGCTGTCCTCAGGAATGGTTGGTGCTTTCTAAGAAATGTTAGTGGTTTCAACAGAGAGCATGACAAGGGTGACTTTGGCCTCCACATCTAGTGTTTCCTTGCATGACAGAATAATGTGGATCCACACAGTTCCTCTAAGAGTGGTGTCCACAAGGATATCTTTAAAAGAGAAGTAGGAGGAGGTAAGGGCAGGTGGCCACTTTGGTGATGAGCTACCCAGAGTTTGGGAGGCCTGCCCAGCACAGACCATTTACCATACAACTTTAAGATCCAAGAAGGAGCAGACTGCATGTTAGTGGACCAAAGCAGAGACTGAGCCTGACCCAGATGCCCACTTCCCTGCCCACTCCTCCCACACAACTAATGTCTTGTCAACAGCAGAGTCTCCCAGATTTTAAACTTGTTTGTTAGAGGAATGACTCAGGGGGAAACATGCAAACAAGATCTGTAAGATTGTTTGAGACATTTTTACCTAATGAAACAAATCTATTATTATGCTAAAGTAAACACCACAGGAAGGCCACACCATCTCCACTATTTAACCATTTATAATGTTAAAGGCAAAAGAAAGACTTTCAGAGTAGATTTAACAGCTCTGATACTTGACAATATTAAACCCTAGCAATTCCTGTAGAGACGAACATAAAATGTGATTACTCTCAACTTAATCACACTAAGAATATCCAAATTAATTTCACTCAACCCTCCCCTCCAACTCTGTGCCAGTTTTTATCTCAATAAAAGGACAACTGAGAGCACAGGGTATTGTGGGCTAGAGCGGGGAGTGGAGGAGTGCTAATTTAGCCTGTTTAATTTTCCTTCACAGAGTGAGCTTGTGAAGGAAACACAGAATATTCTGATAAACAAACTGGATACACAGAATATTCATGTGTGTGCTGGTTTCTGACCCGCTTCCTTCCCAGGCATGTGCAGGGAAACCCAGGCTTCCTGAAGATGGAGGCTTTTGCTTGCTGTATCCCCAGAACCACTGGTACTTACTGGGACCTCGGGAATTTCGTGAATGGATGTTTGAGTAAGCCCAATTAATGAAGAATGAACACAGGCCTGTGTTAGCTAGCTTTTCCTCACTGTGACCAAAATACCTGGCAAGAGCAACTTAGAGGAGGAAAAGTTTATTTTGGGGCCACAGTTTCAGGCCTTTTCTGTTGCTCCCAGCAGAAGGTAAGGCAGCACATGATGAGGGAAGGGCAGAGTGGGGGGAAGCTGCTCAGCTCACAGCAGCCAGGAGGAAAAGAGGATGAGAAGAGCCAAGATCAAATACAGTCCTCAAGGGCATATGAGCAACCCACCTTCTCCAGCTACCTACACCCCATCTGCCTGCAGTTATCACCAAGTAACCCATTCAAATCACTAACCCATGAAGTGGATTAATCCACTGATTCGGTTATAGTTCTCATAATCAGATCATTTCACCTCTGAACATTCCTGCATTGTCTGGCACATGCATTTGTGGGGGAGGGTGGTACCAGGGATTGAACTCAGGGCCACTGAACCACTGAGCCACATCCTCAGTCTTATTTTGTATTTTATTTAGAGACAGGGTCTCACTGAGTTGCTTGGTACTTTTTGCTGAGGCTGACTTTGAACTCACAAGCCTCCTGCCTCACTCAGCCACCCAAGCTGCTGGGATTACAGGTGTGCACCACCACGCCTGGCTAGCACATGCGTTTCTGGGGGTGATCATATTCACACCACAGCAATGCACATCCTGATAAAATTTAATGAAAATACACTAATAGAAGTTTGTTTCATAAGGAGGCATTGGAAACTCTCACCTAGAGGGTCCACAAAAGCCATGAAACTGTTTTCAAGCAGCTACCACTAACATCAGAACCTCAGAAAACACAGCAAAAATAACTATGATGACATTCATTTTTCAGATCGGAAAACATGTTCAATTTAACCCAGACAGTAAGGGGCAGGGTCAAAATGTGAAATGCAGGGTTGTGGAAACCTGAGACATCCCTTCTGTCCACTTAGTCCCCAGTTTTGCCCCACAGTAGTCAACAAAAGTCATTGTCCTAATGAACTCAATCAGTTACCTAAAGACTGGTTTTATGCGAACCACCTTGACTCTGTGTTTTTGGTAGGCATTTCCGTAATTTAGAGATAAGTCTATGGGACTCTTTTTAAAGAGTCCACAAAACCATGCAGGCAACCTGCTACTCACAAAGCTGGAAGCAGACCATTTGAGATAATCACTGTTCATTTGTGTTTTAATATGCATGAATAAAAAGTCCTTAAAATAGCCTTTCATAGGAATCCAATATTTGTCTTTTGAATTGATTAGTCTGCTAATGGCCTTCCAAATGCAGTGGTTATTAAGGAGAGCATAAATTGGTTGGATCTCTCCTTCTCTTTACTCTAATGTGTTAGATACTTATAGGGGCATGCTATCTCTCCTGGAAACATTGGGAAGCTAGTGAAGCCACAGAGATATGAAGACAATCAGCCTTCATGGCTGATGAAGAATGATGAGTATCTAAGGGTAACTAGCCTACATAATACTTGACTTTGGTGGTTTCTCTAGACAAGTATCAGCACCATCTATGCAGCTTCCAAAAGTATGCTCCAAAAAATGTGGCATGTGTAAAAATGTAATTCTATACAACCATAAAGAAGAATAAAATTATGCCATTTGCAGAAAAAAAAATGGATAAAGTTTGAGTTAAACTCGAAAAGAAAAGTATTATTTGTTTTCTCTCATATGTGAAAGATAGAGGGAAAAAAAAACAGAAATTTAAAAAGGATCTCATGAAAGTAGAGACCAGGGAGACCAGGGAAAGGAGGAAAGGAGGAGGGGGAGGTACTGGGGGTGAAATGGATCAGTTGTAATTTTATGTCTATACAAAGACATCAAAATATAACCTACCATTCTGTATAATTAACATACACCAATTTATTTAAAAAACTTAAAAAATAAAATATGCTCAAGGGCTACAGATGTAGCGCAGTTCTAGATTACGTACTTGCCTAGCATGTGAGACCTTGGTTTTGGTCCTCAGCACCACATTTAAAAAAGAAAAAAAATATACTCAGTCAAGTATTGTTGTATTAAAACAAAACAAAACAACAACAAAAAAAAAAAAAAACCACCTCTGCTCCCGTCCTGGGATACCTTCAAACTCAGATTCCATATGTTTGGACAAACTTTCCTGGAACAGAGGCTGCTAGTGGGTGATGATAGGGAATTGGCCAGAGCCCCAGAGAGTGGCTTCCTAGTGCATCTCAATCACTGGACACACCTTGCAGTATCTGGGACTCGATGCTCCATGTCCCAACATGCTCCAGAAACAGCTCCTTCAGAAGGACTGAGCCTGGGGACATTCAGCCAGAACTTTAAGGTACTACACTTCCAGTCACATCAGATAGTGACGAGGGGGGGGGGGTTCAAAACTGCCTAATGGGGAAGTGTTATCACTCCCCTCATTGTGCAGATGAGGAATGTGACACACCAAGAAGTCAGGATCTCACCAAGGGATGGAACCAGGCTCAGCATGAAGCTATAGCTCACAAGCATCAGGCTGATGTGCTTGCGCTGGTTTCTCACGAGGCTGCACATTCCATACCAATCCCTGTCCCTTATCCTCTGCTGGCCTGCTGTTTCAGTCTGGCTGATCCTCAGAGGCATATAACTCTCTGTATTCTCACACAGTAAATCATGCATAATGACTTAGGGACAGCATTCAGGTAAAGCACGGTACAGAGATGTTCACAAAGGCACCATACTAATTAAATCTATCCATCTGACCCGGCATAAGGGTGTCTTATCTTTTAATATTTCTTATATCACAATGCTTTGACATTTAACAAGACCTTTTTGGCTGGGGACACACCAGCCCCTTCCTGGGCTAGCCAATTCTTAAAGATGGCCAAGGGCCCAGCCTACAGCACATCTGTGATATAAGGCTCCCTAATCCAGGACTACACCTCATCTAGCTGGCCCAGATGCTCCAGGAAATGAAATGGCTCAGCCTTAATCACCCTGGGGCTGCGCAACTAGTGGCCGCCCCTGTAGCCCACCGTCTATCTAATTTTTCAAGCTAGCCTAAGCTAAGCTTCCCCTCCTGCCCTCCCTGACTGGACCTCTGCTCACTCCCGTCTCTGCCTCCTGACCACCCAGTCTTTCTTTCCTCATGGTTCTGCAAGGGTGGCTGCCCCTCCTGTCATTAGGACCCATGAGTGTAAGAAACTGCTTGCTGAGCTCCTCCCACACTGACCCTCTCATACAAGAGCGCAAAACCACAAACAGCAGTAGCCAGTGAGATGCCCATTTATTCTATTCAGTTGGAAAATGACAGCTGATTTTTAAGTAGCCAAGTCCCTGGAAAGAATTTCTGTGCCTTTAACTCATTTCTATTGCCTGTTACTATGGATTTTATTTTCAAAAGTTGATGTGTAAAACTACGGCAGCTGGGGAGGACAGTTTTCCACCACTGTCTGTCCTAGGAGATCCACAATGGCCCGGGTGTGCCACGGGCTCTCCTGTATCCCTCACCAGAACCCTCACTCAGGACAGGGTGGAGCTGGGTGGAGATGAGGCATGGAGGGAGGGCTCACCTGGTTCCCAGCACCTGGGTTCCTATCAGCTCAGGAGTGTGCAGGTTCAAAGCTGCTTTACAGGGTATATTCCAGGAACTGGAGGCCTGGCCATGCTCTGGGAAGGTGCTTCTTTTCCATGGGGGCCGGACACATAAAGGGAGAAGAGGATCTCTAGGGTGCTGCCCGGCCAGCAGCTCCAGGTGGGCTGTGGGCTCTGAGGCCTCTCTCCTGACAGCAGCCATACCCCATGCTCATGCCCCAGCATGCTCCAGAAACAGCTCCCTAGCAGTGGTGTGGACCCTGAGTCAGAGAATTCCTGAGCCCTGGCAGCTGCACTTGCCCCACAGTGCTCCCATCTTGCTATCTCTCCTGTAGGAATGGAGGATAATTTTCTTTTCCTGGATTGGCCTTTCCTCACCAGAAAACATATATGATAAAACTTCAGGTCTGCAGGGAAACGGTGAAGGAGGATGGAGGCCCTGATCCAGGACATCCTGCCTTGCATCTGACGGGGTGAGGGGTGGAAGGAGAGCAGAGAGGGCTAGGGAAGCAGAGTGCAGGCAAGGGTGCAGTTGGGGTGAAGGCCTCATGCATTAGGGTGCTGCTCTGCCTGGCGCTGGCCTCAGCCCTGGGCTCCTATGACCTTCCAGATCCTGGGAATGGTGGATGCTTAGAAAATGGATGAAGTTTCCCGAACGTCCTTCCATCACCCGTCGCATTAACAATGTTGAGCATGAAGTCAACATGATGAAAGCCCTTATCCATTCATCTAGCACTGAGTAACCATTCCTAACAAGCCTGCAATCACTGCCCGTGGAGTACAAATTCTGGGCTGACACTCAAGCATGTAATTGTTATCTATAGTACACAAGAGTTCTAGAATAACAACACATTCGTGACAGCATAGAGAAGAGCATCATTACCATAAATAAACACAGACTCTAAAATACAGCAGTGCCATTGTGAGGAAAAATATTCACCATCCATCCAACTCTTCGGAGAAAACTATAGCAAACTTTGTGATATTTTTATTTCAGTTCGGGAATTAATTTTAGAAACTTTAAACTTCTGGAAGTCATGAGAGTTTTAGAAGGCAAAGTTAAAGACAAAAAGTTTCATCAACTTGCTCAGATTACTGCACGGTTTCTGTGTGGAAGGGACTTTGCCACTGAGATACCACCACTGTGGGCCCATGGGGCCTGTTCCCTGCCCACCCACCGCATGGCGCAGGGGGACAAACACATGGAAAGGTAGCGAACCTCATATCCCACACTCCCAGCACTCTCTGTAGTCCTGTGTTTCCCAAGGGTGTGTCATACAAAGACTCTGACCCAATAACCTTGTCTGGCCTGGGCTTGTGAAACTCAAAACCGGAAACCATGAAGACACAGGCATTGTTTGGAGCGGGCTGGGTTTGGAATGGTCAGCACGTGTCTTCCTCCATATTTATTTTCTTTATTTGTTCTGTATATAGGACTCACCAATACAGAATTTATTCTACCAAGCAGATTATTAGTTACCCTAAGCTATTAAAAGGGTAAGAAAATATACCCATGTTGCAATTACAACAAAGCCACAACTCAAGGAATCAAGTCGAAGCAGTGGATCCAAGGTCAGCACAGCTGGGCCCCCTGGATCCCCTAGGCAAGGAGGGGGCTTGTGCTTTAGTGCTGCCCCCTGATGAGCAAGACAGACAGGAGCAGCGGGTGCCAGGAAGGAAGTCTGGCCCCAGCGAGACTCTTAGGGTAGTCCAAGGTTTTATGCTCTGGAAACTTCACAAAGCTCTGTGGAGACTTGGGAAACAATGTTTCTAAGGGAAAATATCATCATGGCTTTTCTTTATTTTCTTTCTTCCCTCACCTGAGTCGATTTTCCACATTAAAAAAGGCATCAAGTGGGCTGGGGATGTGGCTCGAGCGGTAACGCGCTCACCTGGCATGCACAGGGCGCTGGTTTCAATCCTCATAAAAATAAATAAAGAAAAATTTAAAATAAATATTGAAAAATTATCTCTCCTCCCTCTCTCTCTCTCTCTCTCTCTCTCTCTCTCTCTAAAAAAAAAAGTCATCAAGCACCAAATAAAAGAAAAAATAGAGAATGGGTTTGAACAATGGATGTGTTTGGCAGTGGACACGCTCACAGGAACTGTGCTGTGGGGGTGGCAGGAAGAAGCTGGCCCCCAGGGAACAGGAGGACGCCTCCTGCCCTGTCTGGACATGTCCCTCCAGCCACACCATTGCACTCATGCCATCAAAGTCACAGAGTGGCTTCTCCGTCTCCAGACTCCAGGAGTCCTTACCCACCTAGTGCCACCTTATCCATAGATAAGCTGGCAAAGGAGCTTGGCAGGCCACATCCTGGCTCAAGGTCCAGAGATGGACACTTAGGCTCCTTCACATATTATTTTTCTGTTATCACTAAAGATAAGGACACTAGAGTCACAACCATCCATGCACAACCATGACCTTCCAAGTCCCAAGCTGGATGCGCCCCACCCACTTCCATTCACTAATGAGGGAAACCAAACCCCCTATGGAATGAAAAGCAGGAGAAACTGAAGGAAGAAAGTTACAGGAAAAGGGGAAGAAAAAGCAGTCTGAAGCTAGAACTGCCCTTAAAAAGGAAGTTTAATTTTATGGAAATGTTTATAAATAAATAGAAAACAACGAGGAACTTCATGGGAGGGGGAGCTCCATGAGCAAACATCCATGTGCTGCTCACAGTTTCCCCTCCTGGGTGTCACCCTGCAGCACGTAGGTGATTAGGAAGAAATGGTCATGTGGTCCTGGGAGGTGAGCTCTTGTCAAAGGCCCACCACGCTAGCCAGGGAAATCCCTCAGTCAATCTGGCCCAGTTGATAAAGTCCCGATTGATCCCCAGTTCTCTTTATGTCATTGCAATATCTTCCTAAATGGAGCAACCCCAGACTCACTCATTTCTAAATTCTCCACACACTGATCATGAGGTGGGCTGAGGTCATCCCCATGGGGCCTCAGAGGCAATACCCTCTCCAAATGAGGAGGAAACTTCCTCTCATGAGTCACAATCGGAAAGCTGTCTGACCAAACAACAAGACTTCCCAAGTTTCCATCATGTTAGCTCTTAACGTATGTAGGGATTTTTATTAATTTTATTTTACATAAATACACACACACACACAGAGAAATGGAGCACAACTTTTCATTTCTTTGGTTGTGCATGATGTAGAGTCATACCATTTGTGCGATCGCACCCATACATAGGGGTAATAACATTCATCTCATTCTACCATCTTCCCCTCACACACTCCCCCTTTCCTTCCCTTCCTCCCCTCCCTCCCCTCTGCTCAATCCAAAGTTTGCCCATTCTTTCCTTGGCCCCTGTCCATTATGGATCAGCATCCACTTATCAGAGAAAACATTTGGCCTTTGGTTTTTTGGAATTTGCTTACATCACTTAGCATGATATTCTCCAACTCCATCCATTTATCCATAAATGCCACATTTTCATTCTTCTTTAAGGCTGAGTAGTATTTTATTGCATTTATATACCATAGTTTCTTTACCCATTCATCTATCCAATGGCATCTAGGCTATATCCACAGCTTAGCTATTATGAATTGAGCTGCTATAAACATTGAGGTGGATGGGAGCAAATTTTTACCAGACACATCAGATAGAGCACTAATCTCCGGGATATATAAAGAATTCAAAAAACTTAGCACCAAAAACCAAATAACCCAATCAATAAATGGGCTAAGGAAATGAGCAGACACTTCACAGAAAAAGATCAATCAAGAAATTTATGAAAAAATGTTCAACATCTCTAACAATTAGAGAAATGCAAATCAAAAGTATTCTAAGATTTCATCTCAACCCCAGTCAGAATGGTAATTATAAAAAATCAAGCAACAATAAGTGCTGGTGAGGGTGTGAGGAGAAAAGTACACGAATTCATTGCTGGTAGATTGCAAAATGGTATCCACCTCCTAGGTCTATACCCAAAGGACTTCAAAGCAGCATGCTA
This sequence comes from Spermophilus citellus, assembly GCF_964194105.1. Taxonomy (NCBI): domain Eukaryota; kingdom Metazoa; phylum Chordata; class Mammalia; order Rodentia; family Sciuridae; genus Spermophilus; species Spermophilus citellus. Next base: position 280,799,577 of record NC_138182.1, on the reverse strand, counting down.
TAGCAATGCAGCCACCTCAATGTTTACAGCAGCTCAATTCATAATAGCTAAGCTGTGGAAACGTGTGCATCTTTAATCAATGTGCTCCCTGTAATACGACTGAGATGCTCACTTTCTCCTAACTGACCCAGGAATCAGTCCCCTCCATCAGGAAGGACTGTTCTGAGCTGACCCCCGAGATGGCCCAAGCAAGGCACCGTGAGGACAGGTCAGCAGAGAGAATGCAGGACCCCCAGTGATATCTGCAATGCAAACAGAGAAGGAGGTCTTGGTACAGCTGCCCGTGCACTGCCTGGGGTGTGCCACCCACAGAGCCTTCCACACAGAGCACCAGGCTGGGGCCCTGCTGGCCCTCACCTCGGGGACAGGTTGGTCTCAGTTCCCAGCTCACCTGCTCTCTCCAATCTCACCCACCTTCACCTGAGCCCTTACTTCATGAGAATCTTTCAATATCTTCAGAAGCTAAACTGTTAACTAAAGATCAAACTAAATTAGTACCTAGGCAAAAGAATGAACTATTCTTGCCTTCCTGAGCCAAGTCAGGCCCTGAGCTAACGGTCCCTGTGTGGGACTAGAATTTGTTACACTAATGTTCTTGATATTTAAAATGATTTTTCTACAAATACCATGGGAAAGATCAACAATATTCTGAATAAATCCGCTTTTCCCCAATTAAAATGGGCTTGAGTCACAAAATACATCAGCAGTTTCATATAACTGTGTCAAAACGGTTAATAACACAATTTAACCCCTATCTCCTGTTGCAATTTAATATATCATAGAAAGCTAAAATCTATGCATATTGATGTTGTTTGTGATACAGGAAGCTAAGACAAAAGAACTTAACTTGCCAATAAACTTTCTTTAAAGACAAATATCAGAGTATACATGTGTGTATCCGTGTGTGTTTACATACATGCACATGTAATAGATAATATACATAATGAATAGAACTTAAAATACATACATAAACATACACACATTTTTCTGACTTTTCTCCAATGCACAGTAATTTATTTTTTTACTAGAGCTGTACAGTTATACACAGTGGTTGGGTTCATCCTGACAAGCTCATGCATGCATTGAATTCTATGTCAGTTCAGAATCTGCCCCCTCCAAGTTTTCTCCTCTCTTTTTCCCTCCCATCCTCCTTCCCTTCTGCCCATCTCCTTCCTCTATAAGACTTCCCTTCATTTGTCTATTAACTTATATCTGGTGGGTCTACTATATGAGAAAGGAAAGTTTCCTGTTGTAGGTTTATATATGCATGTGACATGGTTTTCTAAGAATGCCTGCGCTTACCCATTACCCACTCTGCCTCTGGATCTCCATCTACATTACTGATCTTCCCTTTGTCTTTCTGCTAGCTGATCCTACCCTCTCCCTTTTGTTTATTTCACTCTGGCTTCCACATATGAGAGAAAACATTCAATCTTGGAGTTTCTATGTTTGGATAATTTCACTTAGCATGATAGCATATTCTCCATTTCCATCCATTTATGATCAAATGTCATAATTTCATTCTTTTTATGGCTGAGTAAAACTTCATTGTAATTGTATATACCATAATATTTTAATGCATTCATCTATTGACAAGCATCAGGGTTGATTCCATAATTTAGCCACTGTGAAATGTGCTGCTATAAACATTGATGTGGCTGTGTCGCTGTACTATGCCGATTTTAGATCTTTGGGGAAACTACCGAGGAATGGAGTTACACATGACCATAGAATGTATTTTGATATTTCATACATACACAAAGTAGAACTCCTCATTTTTGTGATTGTACATTTTGCTGACTTAGGTCATGTACTCACATATGAGACCCTATGTTTTCTTCTAGCAGTTGTCAAATTTCTCATCTAATTCCTAAGTCTTTGATCCATTTTGATCTTTGTGCAAGGTGAATGTAGTCTAGTTTCATTTTTCTACATATAGCTATCTAGTTTTCCCAGCACATTTGTTTTAAAGGCTGTCTTTTCTCCAAGATATATTTTTGGCACCTTTGTCAAATATCAGAGGGCTCCAGGTACGTGGTTTGTCTCCGTGTCTTCTGTTCGGTTCCACTGGTCTTCACGTCTCCTTTGATACCAATACCATGCTATTTCTGTTACTATAGCTCTGTACTATAATTCCAAATCAGGTATTGTGATGCCTCCTGCTTTGATTTTCTTACTCAGTATTTCTTTGACTCTTCTAGGTCTCTTATTCTTCCAAATAAATTTAATAACTTTTTTCCTATTTCTGTAAAGAATGCCATTGGCATTGGATCTGCTTTTGGTGGTGTGGCCATTTTGACAACATTGATTCTGCCTATAGAAGAACATGGGATGTCTTTCCATCTTCTAAGGTTTTCTTTTATTTTTCCTTCAGCATTCTGTAATTTTCATTGTAGAGCTCTTTTATCTCCTTGGTTAGATTAATTCCCAAGTATTTTTTTAAAGGTTATTTTGCATGGGATGGTTTTCCGATTTCTTCCTCAGTTGAATCACTGTTGGAATATAGGAAAGTTATTGATTTGGGGGTAATTATCTTGTATCCTACTACCTTGATAAACTCATAAGCTCTAGAAGTCTCTTAGTAGAGTTCTTTTTGGTCTTCGAGACATAGGATCATATCATCTGAAAACAGAGATTGTTTGACATCTTCTCTTCCTCTTGTATCCTTTTGATTTCCTTTTCTTGTCTGATTGTTCTGGCTAACGTTTCAAGGACTATATTGAACAGGAGTGCTGAGAGCAAAGAGCCTTGTCTTGCTCCTGATCTTAGAGGAAATGCTTTCAGTTTTTCTCCATTTAGTATGATGCTGGCTTTGGAGTTGTCATAAACAGACATTTGAGGTGTGATCCTTCAATCTCTGGCTTCTGCAGCATTTTTAACATGAATGGGCCCTTTTATCCAAGGCCTTTTTCACATCTATTGAGATGATAATGTGATTCTTGTCCTAAATTCTGTTTGAGTGGTGAATTACAGTTATCGATTTGTGTATATTGAATCAACCCTCTATCACTGGAATGAAACCCACTTGATGGTGGTATATTATCTTTTCGATGTGTTTTTGTACACAGTTTGCTAATATTTTATTAAGGATTTTTGCATCTGTGTTCATTAGGGATATTGATTGGGAGTTTTCTTTCTTTTTCTGCATGCACAGCACTTTAAAAGGAATATGAAGGCGACAAAGGAAAGCAACCAGAATACCCTTTCTCCCTCAGATCAGGAAGAGCGCTCCTGCCTGGCCCTTGTCTGCTCCCCCTCCTCTCTCCTGCAGCAGCACAGGCTCCAGCTGGACGTGGAGCAGCTGGCTTCCACCTTCTGTCAGCCACACAGTGAATCAAAGATGCACACCAAGATGACCGAGTGGAAAAAGCAAAAAGCCTGAGTTCCAAAGATCACCTCAGGTTCTCTGGACATCAGTTTATTTTGACAAAAACAAAGGTCTTACTTGGCTAGTCTCCTGGTCTTCCATAAACTGAGTTTTCAGACATACACAGCTAACCATCTTTCAACTCTTAGAAAAAGAGAAGCAAAACTTCCCATTAACTACCTACAAAACATATAACTTGTTCAATTTCCAGATTGTTCCATTGCAATCACCAAATTTGGTTTGGAATTTAGGCATGCACATGTTGTGTTCTGTCATGGCATGAGGGTAATATTTAAAATGATCAAAGCTACCACAAAAACCAAAAAAAAAAAATTTTTAAATCAAATTGTGACCATTCTTGGTTAACTCCCATTCTTTGTTACTAAAATTTTTTTAGTACAAATGACAGTATTCAGGACAGAGATGGAAGATATGGGTTAACAACTGAGGAAACACAATATTCCGTGCATTCAACATGAAAGATTTCTTCTTGAGAATGAGTTTATTGCTGTGTACCCATTGAAATGGGAAGATGGGAATAATTTCCACACACAAGTGGCATTTACATTAGAGCAGAAGAGCCGCATGGACCAAGTTCTATGTCCTTACATTTGAGGCTCCACTTGGCCCAGCATAAGGATGCCGTCCCATGCCAGCGACGATTTGTGCATGCGTGATCTGAAGTAACTGATATCCATGACAAGATTGACAGTGTTCAGCAAGGTCTCATGCCAGAGACAGAGCATCTCTGGAGTTACTTTCAGACAGGGTGTCTCCAAGCATCCTTCATCTCAGGCTGGCAGACCTTCCCAGGCTTCCTCAAGTGTCAGCTGTCCACTACTGCCCAAGGAAGCACATGCTGCACTTGGCATTTGGCACTTGGCATGCTCCTAGAGCATCCAGAGAGCATCCAGAGGCACTAGGAGGCCCTCAGCTACGCAATTTCAACTCCAGCAGGGGACGAGCCTGTGAAATCCACCTCTTTCCCCTGTCTTTCCTGATTAGAACCTGGAGGAGGGTATTTACTGGCAGGGAGGCCTGTGAACACTTTCCCTGGGGACACTAGAACACCCTGATGCAACCAGGGTCATAAAGTTTTACTCCATAGGAGACACTTATCGGGTGCGGGGAGCACATGAGTAACAGGAATAAAGCTGTCAGTGAGAGGACACAGCCTCAGGCGTCTCCAGTATTTCATCCAACAAAAAGAAGCAAGAAAGGCAGAGAGTGCGTGTTAAAATACTCCGTGATCCCTCTCACCCTCTTGCCCAGTGAGGAGCACCTAGCTCTTACAGTATCCACCACTATGAGGAGACTTCTCCAGCTCTTCTTTGCTCAGTAAGAACAGTGACCGAGACTAAGGGAGAAGTGGGCACTTCAGCTAAGAGGAAACCAAGGCAGCCCCCAGCACCTCACTGCAAGTGACTTCTTAGAGACTCAGGGTGGGCTGATGGAGAGAGCCTGTCCCATGCCTGAGAGCTCGTGTCCCTGGAGTGACATATTCCCACAGAAAGCTCCCAGCAAGTGCACTTCAGAGTCAAACAGAGGCTGCAGCTGCAGCACCTCCCTCCATTCACTCCCCAGCAGACTCATCCTTAGCTGGAGCTAAACTTGAACAGTGGGAGATTCACGTGGGCCATCTCCGTTTGCTGTAAATAATATCCTAAAGTTGGGAATGATCAAAATTGTCAAAATGAACACTTGTAACATTGGACACCTGGTAATGGATAAAGGCCAGCTCCGCAGAGCTGCACTTAAAATGAGGTCACTCTTGTCCCCAAGGGTGGAGGAACTCACCGTCCCAAACACCAAACACACCATAAACTGCTTGCTGTAATGGGACAAAAATAAAAGTCACAGTTTTCTTTAAAAGCCAAATATTTAGCATCATTCAAGACATTAAATGTCCAGAAATGCCCAACACAGAAAAAGGGCTTGGTAAATGACGGCCAACAGTAACCATGCCTCGTTATTATTAAAGGATTTCTACTGCTTACAGATTATAAACTATATTCTTCTCCTTGCTAATGTCACGAAACCAAGAAAATGCAAATATTTGTTTTTAGTTTCCACAAAGTTTTAGTTTCCTGCAGCAGAGAGCAGGATGGAGCCTCCATTCTCCAGAGATGGAACCCTGCACCACAGAGTAGAGGTGCCACAGGACACTGATGGTGTCAGTGGTTAATGAGGATGATGATGATGAAGGGCACTGTTCAGCTCCTCTACATCACAGCCTCATCTTTCAGTCTATGGTGCCTTCCAAGGCCTTCCACTTCCCTGTTTTGCATAACCCCGCCCCCTTCACATGGTGCAACAGATTCCCAATCACAGCGTGCAGTCCAATAACTGCATTTTTGACTAAAATAGCAATTCCTCACCTAGTAATTATCCCTGAACAGAAAATCACAACAAATTAAGAACCCTGAACTGAATGCTGTCTATCTTGCATTTGGACAGAAAAGATATTAACTGGAGGAGAAAAAGTATTCTGGAAACATCTAGTGCTACCACAACAATGATTCACCAATTTGACACGGAAGGGACAAAAGATGTGATACCCTGTTTCCTCCTCCTACCCTAGATCCAGCACACTTTGCAATCATTCACAGAAGGTAAAAAGCAAAAACATTTGTTTTCAGCAGAAAGACCGTGTAGGATTGGTTTATCCAATGAGGAAATCCACTTGGTGTAATTTTTTTTAAAAATCATACTTCATATGTCTCTGACTCAAACTCTGAACTCACACCCACATTTCATCAGTTATTTTCACTAATTACCAGAGGGTGATCTCAGATACAGCCTGACTATTTGGGGAACAGGAAAGAGACTGCTGGATTGCAGTCCTGTAATCCCCTTGAGGTTAGGTCCACAGTAGTCAACCCCAACTCTGATTCCATGGTAGAGGTACTAGAGTTGGAGTAAACTCCCCCTCTCCATTTGGCTTCTCTGAATGACTTAGAGGAAAGTCACTTAATCCTTCTGTTCGCTGCTTCACGAGTGACCAAACATCAGCCATTCCAGTCCTTGAGACCTAAGAATTCTGGTGAAGCAGAGCCTCAGTAGTCACACCCAAAACACATGTGTCAACAGCCTTCCCAAGAGGGAGACCAGACGCTAAGGCTCAGATGGTGACACACTTCTAACTGCTATGAGGAGGTATCATGCCTGGGTATAGATCTGTATCATGGTTTTCTTCATGGTATTTCACTTCCTGCTATATAGTAGCAAGGATCAACAAGAATTGTCTCAAACAGAAATTTGTCCTGGTAGATTAACTGTGACTCAAGCAGCTCTTTTCGATATTCACCAAGAGCAGAGTCAAACATTTGAAATATGCTAAAAATAAAACCAGAGAGAGTAAGGAGAGAGAACAAGAGAAATGGTGCCCTGCATTTCTGGTCTTCAGCTTCATGCAAACCTTTCAAATATAATTAAATTAATGCATCCACCCAGAATAATCTACATGAGAGCTGCAGACAGATAAGAGAATAGAAGTGACCAGATAATTTAGGCTTCCTTTTAGGATAATTTTAAAATTGATTCAGCATTAGACAAGGGCCAATTTGGCTGTAGAGGTTTAATTTTATAGTAGATATAATGGGAATACTCTATTAAAAACTACATAGGTTGTTTTAACTTCAAATCTTTGGTTAGGAGTTGCTAAAATTACCCAATCTTTTTTTTTTTTTTACTTTGTTCATATCTACATTTAGTTGCTATACAATGTTTTAATATATACTTATGGTTCCAAGAGACAGCTCTTATGTTCACTGTGACCAAATCATTAAACCAATAATTAATGTAATGGGCATTTTTTTTTTTTGAAAATCTTTTAGGGTGGGTTGCAATTAACTGCAGAGTCTTGAATAGTTCAGTGTTCAGAGATACTGCTGCCTGAGGACCCCCTCTAAGGAGGAAGCCATAATTAATGTGTAGCTCAGTGCATCCCATGGGATAGGGTCAAAAGGGAAGGTCCTGGATCTCTTGCACCATGAGAGTAAGGGGAAAGAAGGCGAGGGATGGGAGAGCTCCCTGTGGCTGTGTTGCACAGTTGCTTGCTACTTATGGATGATAATGGCAAGAGGACCTGTTGAGAAGTAAGTGGAATCCATCCAAAGTCCTTAAAATCCAAGGAGCTTCCAGAACAGCAGACCCCAGGTACAAGGACCCACAGCACAATCCACTTCCATGAGCTCACACTCTGGCTAAAGTCACACCCGCTCCATGTGCCATCCCAGGATCACTTCGCTTCTCACAGAGAACCCCCTCCATAACTACCCACAAGCAGAGCTCAGGTCAAGGCAACTTAGAATTAAATAATTATCCAGTATTTGTTGAGAGCTGATCTTAAGTTGTAGCAACCACCAATGGTAAAATCAAATGGATGTTAATTCGTCACAGAACAATGTTTATTCTTCTTAGAGAAGAGAGGAATTAGGAAGGTCGCCTAGGTGCTGCTTAACTAGAAATAAAATAAGTTCTGTAGGTTACTTAGGTATGTTCCATCACAATTAGATTTAATGATGTTTTATCACTGTAATAAAGGAGCATTTAGAGGGAGTGACCGAGTTTCCACCATTGTACAATGGTAGAGGTCTCCATCCCCATCATCTTCAGGTTAAAGCAAACCCAGGAGAGCTGGTACAGATTCACTCTCGACAGGACACACTCCTGAGGTCTTTCCACATACTGTGCCAGTTCCTAAACAGTCCTGAGATCCACCCTCAGCCAGGCTAAGAGGGAAGGACACCTGCAAAGGACAAATGATGACCCAAGCAGAGCTCTAGTTCCAGCACAGAAGTAGCTACCCTAGAGAGCTGTTTTAGCACAAATGGAAACTCCAGAAATACAGCACAAGGCAGAACTGCCACAGCATGATCATAAGACTCAGAGCAACTGGGGAGAGATGAGTCACAGAGTCTCACAATACAAAGATTTGAATTTATCACCCCATATGCTGCCCACACCAAGGACTAACATGGCTTCTCCACTGTGCTCGCCTTGGAGACCAGAGCACCCACTCTGCTGCGCCTCTAGCAAGAAGCTGGTGAGCCTCCTCCCCGGCCACACCCAGGAGTCATCCAATCCTGTACACTGGCTCCTAAGTGGAGAGATCTGACTGTTTTCAAAGGGAAATATGGTAGCTGGTACATCCAGGTAGGAGAAAGTTTGAAGAGCAACCTTAATAGAGAGGGGAGCGAGCTAGATTGGACTAGGAATGAAGAGTGGAATTGAGGGTGTTAGGTGCAGGACAGGCTGGTCTTCAGGGCATGCCAAACAAAGTTAGCTGCAGAATGACCTGGCCTCTCAAACCCTCTGTCTGGTTCTATGTCACCTGTTTGCTTCAAGCTCAAATGCCCAATCCCCCGCTCAAGGCTGAACACTCAACCCCCTGCTCAGGGTTGAACACTTAACCCACCTTGGGCCAACAAGGCAGCTTGCAGACCCAGAGACCCCATTAGATTTGGGCTATAAAAACTCCCTGTGCCTGTTCATTCCCCCTATCATAAAGTTCATTCAGACTCAGGTGGGTAAAATTTCTAATCAAGCTTTTAACCAGCTTCTCCTCAGGAATTCCAACTCCTGGCTACTGATGATACCTCCAGTCGAGACCTATGCCGAATGGACTGACGTCATCATGGATCTGTGGTGGCAAGGAACCTTCATTGATACCGGTCTTCTCTGCCCTCCTGAGGGGGCTCCTTACTTCCCTCCTCTTTCTCCCACACTGCCCCATTTCAGCAGGAAGCAGCCAGAATGAGTCGACGCCCATTCTCATTTAATAACAAAGAGGGGGGATGTTGGGAGTCGCCCGGGCTCCAAAGACTAACTTCCCCATCCCCCAAGAAGAGCAGTCCAGTGGTGAGCCCTGCTGGCTCACGTGATCCTTACCCACCAATCAGAGCCCTGCTGGCTCACATGATCCTTACCCACGAATCAGAGTCCTGCTGGCTCACATGATCCTTACCCACCAATCAGAGCCCTGCTGGCTCACATGATCATTACCTACCAATCAGAGCCCTGCTGGCTCACCTGATCCTTACCCTCCAATCAAAAAGCACCCCATGCCAACTGTCAAACCACCCCTGGCTCTATAAATATTCTGTTCCTCAATAAATGGGCATTCGCTCTGACGACAAGCCTCGTTCGTTCTTTCACTTAGTGCCTGTTAGGCAGACCCCTTTCCCTCCTGCTCCTCTACTGCCATTTGATAGAAGTCCCCATGGTATCAGGATTAGGCTCCAGAAGAGGCTCCATGACTTGTCTCCCTGCTGTGGCCCTTTCCTACTTCCAATCCATCTTCCAAGCTGTGGAAGGGAGGCTGGCATGGATGAATGCCACTGGCTGTGGAGTGGTCTCTAGCCCAGAAGAATGCTCCCAGTCCTGGTCTGAATATTCTAAATTTCCTGCTTTCCAATAAGCATGTCCCTCTCCTGGAACACCTTTCTCTTCCACCCGCTAGGCCTCCCTTCCTCAGGTGTCCGTGGGCCCTCCTCAGTAAGTGCCGTAGTCCGGCTGGGCAAAATAACTGAAAGGTGACAAGCAACTTGAAGGTTGAAGCGGGAACTACTTTACTGCAAGTGAACTCAGTGGGAACTGAGCAAGAACTCAAAGTAGCGGGCACCCGAGGTAGCGGGAGCCGCTTCTCTGCCGGATAGCAGAGGTATATATACCTAACTAATTGAGTCAATTAACATCATCTAGATACAGCAGTCAGCCAATAAGGAATCTTCGTCATCTTAATGGCTCGCTGGCGTTGCTTCACAAACCACTCCTCCTGGCAAACTGCCAGGCGCCATCTTGACTTGATTTGTATCCCCAACAGGTGAGGCCCTCCAAGGCCCCTATGTTGCCACATCCCTGTTGTGTGCTCTGGGGGTCCTCTGTTTCTCCTTCCACATCCCTCTTCCCACTCCCTGCAGCTACTACTATGCAACCTCTCACCTTATTGGGCATAATGTTATCTCTAGAAGGTTCTTCAACCACATCTGTCTTGTCCATCACTTAACTCCTTGTAGCTATTACAGAAGAACTGCTTAAAATACATGATGAATGAAAAGGGAATTTATAATGATGGAAAGATTTACAGTGTGGCAACCCTAAGGATACTCGTTAGAGCCCTACAGATTGAACAGTGAAAACCCAGAATGTTTGACCTATCAGTGGCTCCAAACAACAAGACAGGGCAAGTAATAACCCACCATTGGCCAATTCTGGCCAAGCACAAAGCATGAATGGGGGTAGGTACCTGGTGGAGCCGGCTACCACTCTCCAGGCCTGAGAACTTGGGTCACTGTGGTAGCCTTTGAAGGGTCACTGGGACCCGGCCCCTCTTTCATGTTCTTTGCCTCTTAACCTCCAACAGGTGAGCAGCCTCCTCTGCCACAAACCTCTTGCCCAGAAAGCATGTCATTTTCAATAATGACACAAGGAGAAGCCGAATTGAGAAAAGAACATTAGAAGAAAACCCCTTCTAACTGGAATCCACACCACCTGAGCCTCCGGGCACTGGCACAAGGACTGGGTCAGAGGCTTCACTCACTCCCTCTCTGTTCCCTACTGTCTCGTTCCTCCTTCCTTTCACAAAGCTCCTGAGCATTCACAGGACACCAGACACTGGCAGACGATGAAAATATAATGCCAGAAATGTGTTCTTATTCTCGAGCATTGCTGTGAATCTGGGCACATTCTAATCTCTAATAGTTAATAGATTTTGACCTAGGAATGGCAATCTCCTGTGATTCACAAGTGATGTTTTATTTCTAGATTGGAAAATACAAGGTATAGGGAAATAAACACTTTTGAGACACTTGATTTTTCAAGACCTTTTTGTGTTCATTTATATATCATTACAAGATGTTAGTATTTTTAGTTTTAAGACAATCTCATCTCTGAGTTAAGGAAAACATCATTTAATTGTTTATAAAACTTGTTTTATTTAAACTAAACAGTTAAAATAACTAACATTATATGCTCTTAGAATATACTATACTTCCAACTCTTCTCCCAAGTTAATGCAATTTAGAATATTTTACATTTGTTGGTATACATTGGAATTCTCTCTATTTTCTTCCCAATGAGAACTTCAAATTAAGGTTATTTTTATAATCCCTCGGGAGAAAAATGTTTTAAAATAAAATTTCAGAAACTGAAAAAAAAAAAATTCGGAGCATATTTTTGGTGACAACCATTAGACCTACAGAAAACTGCCATAACAAATAAATGAATGTCCATTCAGCCTGCCATACCAATTCCAATGGATGTGTGATTAGATGCTGTCTTAGGTCATTCAGATTTCAGTCTACATGAATATCAAATATCATTTTTCCCAATATCCACCTTAAGAGTTAGTAACATCCTGAATTCCCTCAGTTGGTCATTAATGTCTCCTGATTCATAATCTCATCCAAGCCCCTATGGAATTCATGGAAGTACACACTACAACATAATCCTTGGATGATAAGTTTTACAGGTGTCTTTCCCACTGTGCAACGCAGTCCCTTCTACAGCTTGTCAAAACTCGATCACATTTGAGCGAACTGGTGATAAGGTCAATGGAGTTCCTCTGACCTCTATTATTCACTGTGATATAGAATTCAAATATGTCCTGTTTTCAGTTTACACCATCCTGAGTCAATGAGATTCATTCTTTATAAAACAGAGCCTAGCTTTTTAATCTTACTACTTCAGGATACAGTGATAAGGGTTAAAAACTATCTCAAGTGGTAACTACTTGTGCAATGCCTTTCCATATTACTCAAAACCCAAGAAAAAGTATCTAGCATCCTGTAGAAATCAGTTCTGATGAAAGAACCTGAGAGCACCCTGCCCTTAGAAGACCTCTCCAACCAGAAATCATCCCGGGCTCATCTTTCCACCAGTAGGGTCCCAAGATAAATCTATAAACAAAGTCAAATTACTCCGCTGGTCACCAGGAAGCAACCCGAGGGGAAGTCAAAATAAATTATATCCTCAGCACCACATAAAAATAAAATAAAGATGTTGTGTCTACTGAAAACTAAAAAATAAATATTAAAAAAAAATAATAATATAAGCACCACCAACACAACAGCACCATCCTGACGAAGTGCGATTTGTCCTCCTCTCGGCTGATCTTGGCACAGACATCTTGTTTTCTCTTAACCAGAGATTGAGGAAAAAGAACTTTGGGAACACCATTTGCAGTCTGGATGAACGAAGGCAGAGAAGTATTCATCAGCCAGGTTTCTGGCATCAGAAGGAAAAAGAAGTCACAACTGAGACTTCCAGAAGAGAGTAGAGCTGAGCAAGCCCAAGGTCTGCCTCCTTTGTTTCACAGAAGGAGAGCAGAACTGAATCTTCTTGACCTCATCCAAAGAACAAATAGTATGCAAACAGCTTATCATTCAGTTTTGGCCAGGGCCAAATGCCTTCATGATTAAGCACTTCCTTTCTTCATCACATATTTTCTTAGTGTTTCCACATACATAATCTGTAGATCCTCCAGAGCCCTGAATGGAAAACAAAGCAGATACTGCTGTTTTTCAAAAGAAGAAGATGAAACTCGGTGCATTGAAGGTACTTGTCTAAAGTTAAGTTGGTAGGAACTGATGAATCCAAAAGTAGGAATCCTGGTCTTCTGATTCCTAATCCAGGGTTATTTTCCTTCCTTTCCACTTTTAATCAGGTGTCTGTAGTAATTGAGCTACCTCTTCATGCACACAGAATGGTTTTAAAAGTTGACATTCAATTCTGCTGCACTGTGTGGAAGATTCTGGAAAGATCTCAAGAGCAGCTGGGTGCCATGCCAACAACAGCTCTGTTTTGCTTCCTGCCTTTCCTTTTAAGGCATTTTAAATTAAAGGAAGGCTTCCACAACATCCCTTTCTGTACTGCTGACAACCAAGTCCCTTCAATGAAAGCATCAATTTGGTTTAGCTAGAGATGATTTGTATCTAATTTTGAAAGTCACATAAACTTAACCTGAACAAATATGTTCTGTTGCATGTTCTTCCTGAATTTCAGTCAAAGTTTTTCAGTAATTAAGCATTTTTCCTGGAATGTTGTGCACCAAACAGACCTGTGTGCCAACGCAGGAAAAGCATTAATGAAAATGAAGAATAAAGCGAAGCCAAATTCAAGTAGTAAAAATATTCTGCCTTGGTCCTTGGAAAAGGAATTGGAAAAGCAAACTACTCAAAACACGAATTTAAGCCAGCTCAATGTTGTCACTGTGAATTCTTCCATTAAAGTCTCCTAGGAAAGCACATTTCTGTTCTGCAGTAATTAAAAAAAAAATTGCACACAGGGTTACAGGTATGTCCTGGAAAGTTTAAGGAATTCACACTCATGTCTATGATGCTCTCCACCTGGAGGAATTCATTGCCAGAGAATTCCACCATACATTTCATCCAGAAAAGGCATTAAACCCTCTAGACCAGACTTTCTTAAAAAGAAAAACATGCTTTCTTCTTTCAGGGATGTTCTCTAAGTTTCCATTAAAGTGAAAAGCACATGCATCCCAAAGAGTGTCTAGGAGAAAATTTCACCTGTGGGGAAGACATTCATGGCTGGGAAGAACAAGGGAGAAGAGGGGAGGGTTGGAAAGGGGAGACCACAGGGCCCCAGGAAGTTCACAATCACTGAGGGTCCCCTGGGTTGTAGCAGTTCTCTGCACTAAACCTGGTGCACAACAGCCAGAGCCTGACAGCCAGGAACTCAGGAAGCCCGTCTTTTCCCCGCACAGCCTCTCCAAACAGGCTATGCCCCAGAGTCTCTCCAGAATATTTTTACATTTTAACTCTCCCCTTATTTGACACAGTAACTAGCACAGCTTGGCACAGGCTCATTATACTCTTGAATATCAACTGTATTTTTAAATACTCAACACCTCTAGGCCAAAAATTTACTAGTGAGTGCAGTGGTGTACTAGTTTCCTGTGTAACAAAATAACACTGGAGCTGATTACCATAAACTCAGACTATTCTCTTGCTCTTCTAGAGGTCAGAATTCTGAAGGAGTCTCCCTGGGACAAAAGCAGGACAAGGAGAGTCTGGAGCAGCGCTCTCTCACCCCTGGCTCAGGTCTTCCTTCCATGTTCAAGGCCACAGCAGAGCACCTGCAACCCCCACCACCAACAACCCCCCATTTTATAAATAAAGAAACTGAGCCAGACAGGTTAACTCTTCTGCCCAAAGTCACACAGCTGGCAAATGGCAGAGCCAGTTCCAGACAATTTATGTCCATAATTTATGCTTTTAACCCCTACCTTTAGCACACAGAGTTGGTACATAGAAAAAAACTGTAGACATTTAAACTAATAGAATAAAACCTAAGTAGTAAGTAAGCACATAAAAGTACAGAGGAGATAATAGGTTAGAGTGTAAGGAAAATTCTAGATGTAAGTTTATATTCATCCCTATCATACAAGACTAAAATCTCAACATTACTTATAAAGGCCTCAATACAAAACTTTAGCTTTAAAAATGGAAACACTTCAAATGTTCTTTTTTAAAAGTGATATTTCAAATTCCATTCACTTACATATATTCAAAACAGAGTTCTCTAAATAAAGTGAAATATCATTAAAAAAAACACTTAAAAATATATTTGAAACAGAGTTCTCTAAATAAAGTGAAATATCATAAAAAACACTTAAAAATTGATTTCAACTTTTAGCATATGATTTAAACACTTAAGAAAACACATATTAGTTTTATTCTAAGGTATGACACCTCACAGATTCCTAATCCTATCCTTGATTCGGCAAACACCCCGCTTTCCCAAGCTGAGATTTCTGAGATTCTCATTGCTGAACCACACAGCAGAGGGAGGTGTCCACCCTGAATAGCAACAGGATGGGACAGGACACACAAAGGCCTGGAAACCCAGCCCCTGCGGGTTTCAAAGCACCTCTGTGGCACTGTCCTGTGGACGATGGAAGAAGGGAAAGTGCACTAGTTCCAACTTCATCTCTCTCCTAAATCAACCTTTCCCCGTTCCTAGGGGAAGGAACTCCCCTGGCACCCACCACCCGAAGCAGAGCAGCTTCCCACACAGAGCCGCAAAGCCCCAGTGGGGTCAGTCAGGCCCCACCTCTTCACCTGCCAGGCCAGGCCCCACAGAGCGGCCCAGCTCTGTACCTGGTCCATCTTACCTATCAGCTGGTCTGCAGGAAGCCCAGGAGCTGGTGAGACATTATTTTTGGTTAGCCTACAAGAGTAGTCTCTGAAGGAGATTAGCAATGGAATCAGTTGAGTGAGTCAAGGTCTGCCCTTCTCAAGGGCTTTCCAACCCTTCCTCCAGCCCAGCCCACCCTGCCTTCAGTAGCACCAGTACAGAAGTCCTCTCAAATTATCCATCCACCAAATGGATTAATCCAGTGATGAGGTTACAGCTCTCATAATTAATCATTTCATCTCTGATCATCAACACAAGAGCTTTTGGGGAACGCTTCATCCAAACCAGGACTTCACTCAGAGGGTCATGTGTATGAGGCTATGTTTCCAAAACCCACTGTCCATCGAGGGGCTGAAAATTAGGAACTCCCTAGAGAGGTGATACAGGGCGGCTTGCACAGCATCAAAAGCACATGGAAACTTGAGATCCATGAAATAAGTGTGAAAATGCATGTCTACATGGCTGTGGCAGTGAAGGCTGAACAGTCAATGTTCCCAAGGAAGCCCAAACGCTCCAGCAAAAGGACAGATGTGCCGCCACTGCGCTGGCCAGTGCCAGGTGCAATGCAGCCAACCTTAGGGCTTTGCAGAGTGGTGGCTCTCGGGCAGCAGCTCCCAGAAGGAGCTCTCCAGCTCAGACCTGGCTCCTAAGAGCAACTAATTAAAAAAAGAGGAAGAGAAAATGCTTCAGTGTCAGCCCAAATTCAAAATTCACTGAATCATGTGTGTTTAATCCCCTTGCCCCCCAAAACTGTGTGCTGAAGAATATCCAGCAGTGCTCCCCAGAGCAGGGATGGAGGTCTGCAGAACACCTCACCTCCGTATCAGTGGCAAGTCCAGGAGCTTCACAGAAGACCTGGTGATGGGAACTCCTGTATGAAATCATTGTTTATTTCAGAATGTGGTACTTGACATTTGTATGATCAATATGAAGACAATCCTTTTCTTCCCATCAGACGTGGCTCTCTTACATTCCACTGAACTGAACAAGTTCACTGAACACTAACTGTGTGAATCGTGCTTTACAGCCACTGCAGGGGACAAGCCAACTCCAGCTGGAACGCCGCTTTATGGAGGCATGCAGCCGTGCCTCACTCCCACATGCCACACCTTCCCTCACATACACACATGCATGTGCTCGCACACACACACACACACACACACACACACACACACACAATGCCTTGCACAAAGAGCAAGACTTGGGGCCTTGATGGTGAGGACTGGAAGTCCCACACAGATGGGGGATTTTGGAGCACCACTGCTTAGGGACAACACTTAGCATCTTTAGAAAAAAAAATAAGGCTTCTCTTAGCCACTTCTGCATCCTCTCACAGAGATCTGTCCAGTACTCAGTTGTCAAAGTGACAGTCCCCATCGGGCAATTTTTTTTTTTTAATTTAGAAAGTGGCCTTCATTTTAGTGTAAAAGGAGAATCCTTGCACTCCCTCCATAGAGAACCCAGGGCTAGAGGCACAGTGGTTGCATGCAGGAGGGACAGCTCCACTGTTTTGGGGGGGTTAGTCATTTCCCAAGATTCTACCTCCATGCTGCACCTGAATCCCTCAAGAGCACAGCCTCAGAGGAAGATGGAGCTTCCGGGAAGTGGCCTCCCTCCAGGGGAACCCCAAACAAGGACAGCCATAAAAGCAGAGAATTGTGGGGCCTTGGAGCAACAGGAGGGTGACACCCAGGGGACACGGGGGGAGCACTGGGAGGCATGGAAGTCTTTAGAACCCTGACCTACGAGTGTGCCCATTCACTCTGAAATTCATACCCTACCCCTGGGGGAGGGCAGAATAAGTGCCGCTGAGTCGAACAGAACCTCCTACCAAACCCTGGAGTTGTCACCCCAGCTTCTTTCGCAGGAAGAAGAGGGAAGTGTTGGTGTGAACACAATCCCCTCCCTGCCTGTGGCATCATGACTAGTCCTTGGAAGCAGCACATTAACATAGGAACATTTGTGTCAAGAAGGTACAATCTGTTCTTTTCAAAGCAAAACCCTCCAATCTGGTGTGGGCGGCGAAAGCACCCACCAGGGTTGTCAGGACGCCACGAGCAACACACCCACGCAAAAACAAACTCGGGGAAGGTCTCAGCAATTCTCATACTTTTTCTAAATAAAGCACCATGGAGTCAGTGTGCACTCTGCAGAGCCCGCTCACCTAACGTCAAGAGAAAGGGACTTCACCCAGGGGCTCCACTGCTCTGGGGCTTTTGAGAGTATCAATCCTCTCCACCTGGAGTGGGCTGCAGCACCAGAACCATCTGGGAATGTGGGGACGCGGGACCCTGGGCTCCAGCCCCACCACTGGGGGAGGTCCCCAACCTCGCAGCATCAGCACAGGCTCTGGAGCTCCAGGTGACAGACACCCAGAGGCCAAACGAGACCCAAGTTACTTGTAGTTTCCTTTTCCAAAATACTGACTTTCATGGAATTCTATCATTGATGAAATGAGGGATGACTTGGACCCCCTTGGGGAGGAGGACTGTTTTTTAATTATTTTTTCAGTCATAGATGGACACAATATCTTTATTTTATTTATTTATTTTTATATGATGCTGAAGATCAAACCCAGGGCCTCACAGGTGCTAGACAAGCACTCTACCACTAAGCCCCAACCCCAGCCCCCCAAGAAGGATGTTTAACGTAATTAATATGAAAAAATGATTAGCAAACCTATGAAGTTTATAAAGGTATTTTGCCAGTTTGCTCAGGAAAAAAAAAAAAAAAGAGTCCCAGCAGAATCTAAGGGCTGTACCTCTATTAGTCAGCATTTCCACTGCTGTGACTAAAAGTCCTGACCAGAAGAACTTGGGGGAAGGAAAAGTTTATTTGGGGGCTCACAATTTCAGAGGTCTCAGTCCACAGGCAGCTGGCTCCATTCCTCAGGGCTCAAGGTGAGGCAGGACATCATGGCAGAAGAGTGTAGAGGAGGGAAGCAGCTCACGTGGCGATGCAGGAAGAAGAGACTCCACTTGCCAGATACAAAATATATACCCCAAAGGCACGCCCCGATGACCCACCTCCTCCAGCCAAGTTACCACCCACTTAATCCCTATCAGGGGATTGATCCAGTGATTGGGTTAAGGCTCTCATAACCCAGCCATTTCTCCTCTGAACCTTTTTGCATGGTCTCACACGGGAGCTTTTGACGGAGTCTCACATGGAAACCATAACACTTCCTCTGATCTGGTTTCCTGTAACCCAAGCAATTCAATTTCCACATGTGGAACACAGAAAAGCAGAGAACTAACCTGAGGCTATTGCCCCTTCTGATCATGATTGATGGTGGCCACGGGTGAGAAAGGCCAAGAAAGGCCGAGAGAAGCAAAGATCTGCTTCATCACATTATAAAAAATCATTTGCCATCTCTGCCAAAAACATAAGTAGTAACCGTGGAAACCAGACAAAACTTCAAAGGTGAGTTGCCATTCACAAAGGGCAGAGCAATCCCATTCCACTTGCAAAACAATCAACCACGGGCAGCTCCCAGCAAACCTTTCCAGGAACAGCTGGATCTAAGAAGGAAGAGACCTAAATGTGGTGCCCGGGTACAGCCCTGCTGTGGGGTTGTCAAATCAAGTGTCCTCATGATTGGGTTACTTAGGTGTGACTCATTAAATCCACTCTACATGCTCCTGTATTCGGAAGGTGAAAGGGGTCCTTCCTTGAGTCAGCTAACTCCTCAGGTGAAAGTCGTGTTCTTTTGCGGGGACAGGGGGCGGATTAACTCCAGGAGGTCAGTGGGCTGGCACAGCACCAACTTTAGAGACTTTTAAAATTCACGTAATTTCTTAACTATTTGATTTATAGCTGCAGAAGATGGACGATCAGGATTCTGCCTGTTATATATAAAACTGGCCCTCTGGAGTGCCTATGTAAAGGTAAATACACATTTACAAATTATTTACAGAAAAAATAAAGCAGGGACATGTCAGCTGGCGGTGCCCCCCCACTCACACCCAGAGGTTGCCCCCAGCTGCGCTGCAGAAGAGACTCATCTCACAGGTCTGTGGATTCTCTCCAGAACCCTGCTACCGGATCACCATTTTTTCAGATCAGATGTTTCTCTCTTTTCAAACATGCTGTGCACTGCCCACGTCCCATGGAGGTCCTTGAGGAGAAAACGACCACTTCATTTGGAGAATAAATAAATAAAAACAGGGAAGACACTGAATCACAACAGAAAGACACAAAGAATGTTTTTAAAATATGAGTCTCAATAATCCTTTTATAATTCAGAATGACATGTTTATCTTTTGCTTTTTTTTATTATTTCACACTAGAGCAGAAAATATCTGTAAAACTTGAGAAATGAAGGCTCACTGGGGGAAACTTTCTACTTGATATACCACTATCAGAGTTAAATTAACAATGCCGGCATATTATAAACCCATGAATGTGATTTTGAGCTCCACTCTTCCTATCATATTTCCATGAGTTTAGTCTCATTCCGTGTGTTCCCGCTTTTTCTTCAGTCCTCTGTAAAACTTGTCCCTGCTAATCACTGCAGTGTCCCTGTGCACTGACAGTGTGTGGAAGTCAAAGCTCATGGTGGGGAAGTGACACTCCGGCTGCGACTTCTTTTTAAAGTGAGTGCCCTACTTTCAACCAATGCCTATGTAGAACCCAAATGTCGGATGCCAACGTCATCAACGTTTTCAACGTCAACTGTGTACACTTAATACAGTGTTGACGGACGAACCAAAATTTTTTAAATTTTCAAGTTTAGTACTATTCTCTAACATAGTACTAAAAGAGGAGAATGTACCTAAACTTTTCATCGTTCAACTCTGGGTTGACAAAGCAAGAGAGAGCATTTCACTCCAATATGCAAAACGATCTGAACTCTGTGCTGTGTCCATTCTGGCTTCATTGTAATTGGTGCTAATTCTCTAATTTGCCTATTCATTTTTTCTAACCCTATAATTAAAAAGCAGAAGGAAGGTTTTTAATGGGCATGCCATAAGCACTCTGTGTCTTAGTAGAAGGAAAAGTTCCTCGGATCTGCTTCCAATCACCATGCATTATTGAAGCCAAGAATGAGAAACTCAGCACAATAAACTATTACGAAAGCCACACAATTAAGCACTAAAACCAGCAGGGGCCAAGACAGCTAAGACCCAGCTCAGATCAGCCCAGGCTGCCCTTTCAGGCCTGTCAATCAGTTCATTCTGTGACATCATCAGCCCCCAGCCTTTGCATGTCATGTTTTCAATTGATTCTGACACATTTCCCTGATGGGAACCACTTTATTACTCCCAGACTAATGTGCTTCTGCAAATAGGGTTGCAACACTTAACAGTACCCGAAATTGAGACAAAAGACAAAGAAAACTGCTAAAGAAAAGCAGAGGGTCTCTGAACCCCACAATTCTCAACGTGTAAATTTATAGGGAAAGATGGCCAAAAAGTGCTGAGTAACAGGGATTTCCACTCCAGCTCCTCAGTCAAAAGGGACCACATCTCAGCTTCTACCAACCCAAACTATAGTCAGAACACTCTGCTCTGAACAGCACGGCTCATCCGGTTCGTGTTTCTGGAGCACCTACCATGCACCAGGCACTGTGCCAGGGACTGAACTTCCAGAGGACAAAGTCTCTGCCTTCTGAGGCCTATGCCCTGGAGGAGACAGACAGCCAAACAGATGGACGGCATTATACAAGATGCCAGGAAACAGCAGGACAAAGGGATAGTGAGTACAGGTGGGAGGAGGTGGATGAAAGGGGGACTTAGGCTGAAATCACTAGAGCCATAGATAGGGGCTTGGGGAGGGGACAGCAGAGGGGAGGAAGGGCAGGCACCAGGGCAGAGGGGGTGGGCAGTGCTGCTCACCAGGCCTGTGCCTGGGATTCTGCATCTCACCCTACCTGCACCAGGAGTCAAGGTCAACAGCATGGTTGAGCAGCCAGGCCAGCAGCATGCACCCCTGATATGAGGATGAAGGCATCAGACTTCTGTTCACCTCCCAGAACCTCACCTCCAGCCTAGTCCTGAGCAAAACCTCAGGCAAACCCACCCGAGGGACGTTCTGCAACTCCCTGACCAGTCCTCCTCCAAACACTCAGGTCATCAAAATCAAGGAAAATCTGAAAAGTGTCTCAGCCAAGTGAAGCCAAAGGCAACATGAGACTAAGTGTCACTTGGTGTCTTGGGTGGCATCCTGGGACAGAATAAGGATGTGAGGGGAAAACCAAGGGAGCTGAGTAAAGTATGAAGTGTCATTAAGAAGCCACCAGCAGCGGTTCTGTAGTCCTGGCAAAGGCTCCACCCACTCAGGGGTGAACAGGGGAGAGTGAGCAGGACTTCTCGGTGAGGGGTGACGTTTCTAGGCATCTCTAACTATGAGAAATGTTTTCGAAAGTCTGTTTTGTTAAAAAGATGTACAGGGGCTAGGGATATAGCTCAGTGAGTACAGTGCCTGCCTCACATGCACAAAGCCCTGGTTCAATCCCAACACTACCAAAAAAAAAAAAAAAAAACAGATGTACAGGTCCTCTGTTTAGAAGTAATGATTTTAGAACAAAAATTGGTATACGACCAACAAAAAGAAGATGTAAAACTGCCGCAGTCCGGCTGGGTGACAAGCAACTTGAAGGTTGAAGCGGCAACTGCTTTATTGCGGGGGAACGCAAGGTAGCGGGCACCCAAGGTAGCAGGAGCCGCCTTATTGCGGGACAGCAGAGGTATATATACCTAACTGATTACACACAGCTTGACTCAATCAGCATCATCCAGATACAGCAATCAGCCAATAAGGAATCCCCACCATCTAAATGGCTCCATGGCGTTGCCTCACAAACCACTCCTCCTGGCAAACTGCCAGGTGCCATCTTGACTTGATTTGCATCCCCAACATAAAACAACTTCAGAGACTAATTACCCAGGATCACATGCCATTCGGTGAGTTTCTGCTAAGTGGCATATCACATCTCTTTTGAGCCCAGCCAGCAGCCATTCCATTTTTTCAAGCTCTTTTGTACTCTTCCTTCCTCCAGGGCCACGACTGGAAAGGAAACCCCCTTCCCGTCAGCAGTCCTCTGAGTCACGGGGGGCCTCCTCACTGAAGTACCCCCTCCCTTCTCAGGGCCTGTGTGGTGCTGGGCTGGAGCGTTGAGAGCCTATGCTCATCCCCAGGGAGGTGGCTAGGACAGCTTCCAGCAAGGAGGGTCAGAGGTGACATCAGAGGTGACAGCATGCCTTGGTGTCCATACAGATCACAGATCTTAGAACATGCTCAGGTCCGGCTGCCTACAACCCTGTCCCCAGCTTCCTCCCTCACTCTCTCAGGGTCCACTGGGGGCTCCACCTTTTCCTACAGACCACCCAGCCCAGGCTCCAGATCAGGGCAAGGGGCAGCCTCTCCATAGAAGCTGCTCTTGTCCACAGGCAGAACCGTGTCGACATCTTCACTTCTTTGTTCCTCTCCTCCGCTGCCCAACACCACCACACACAGATCATAGAGAGGACAAGATCAGGCTAAGGCAACAAATGATCTCGTACCTCAGGAGCAGCCAGGTCACGTATCAGAGAAAAAAATTAGGAAGGGACAGGGACCCAGAGCAGATAAAGGCAGGCGTGGGGGAGATGCCTCACGTCTGGAGGGCTGTTAATCCCACGTCTTCTAAAATGAACAACTCTAATCTGCAAAGTCCAATCCATTCTTTGAGTTCAAAGTTAACTATGAAGCTAATAATACTTAATGAAAAGTGAAATCCCCTGAATTTGGTCTCCAGTGTAAGCCTTAGCAAGATCCTGCACCTCCTCTTTCTGGTGTATTTCTGGTTTGATCAAATCAGTTTTCAGGTGAAAGTTGATCCACTCAGGCTTTACCTGCTCTGGCAGATGCCGCTTCCCTTCACCAAGACACATACAATGCTAGTCTCTTCCTCTAAGACCATTTTTCTCTTTTCCAAATGACAATGCACTTGCATATTTTAACTTTTTTTTAACAAGATCAAGCAATTAGCAAGAGATTAAAGTGATTTGGTTTATGTAGCTAATAAGCAGGCATAATATCAGCTGAAGAAATCTGTTCTTTGTTTAGGAAAAACAGGAACTAACATGTCCAGTCAAGAGAAAGACGAAAACAAGAAACAAAACATACATAGCGGAAGGGTAATGGCCAAAGGAGGTCAACAGAGGAAGGTCATCCCACTAGAGGACTGAACAAACACCACACCAGCCACTGGCCCTGTCTTATTTTTTTATTATTTTTATTTTTTGTTTTAATTAGTTACACATGACAGTACGATGACCTTGACGTATCATACATTTGAATCAGATGGGGTGTAATTTCTCATTTTTCTGAGTGTACAGGTTGCAGAATCACATTGGTCATGCAGTCACATATACACACACACTAATAATAATGTCTGTTTCATTCTACTATCCTTCCTATCCCCCAACCCCTCCCCTCTCAACACTTCTCTCTACCTAACCTAAGGTAACGCTGTTCTTTTTTTTTTTATTTTTTTCTCACATCTTCATACATGTGTTTTGTATAATGATGAGGGTCTCCTTCCACCATCCATGGAATTCCCCTTCTCCCTCCCTTTCTTTCCCACCCCTCTTCCCTATCTAGAGGTAATCTTCTTCTCATGCTCTTCCTCCCTACCCCATTTTGAGTCACCCCCCTTATGTCAGAGAAGACATTCGTCATTTGTTTTTTGGGGATCAGCTAACTTCACTTAGCATAATCTGCTCTAATGCCATCCATTTCCCTGCAAATGCCATGATCTTATTATTTTTTAGTGCTGAGTAATATTCCATTGTGTTTATATGCCACATTTTTTTTATCCATTCATCCATTGAAGGGCATCTAGGTTGGCTCCACAGTCTAGCTATTGTGATTTGTGCTGCTATAAACATTGATGTGGGGCTGGGGATGTGGCTCAAGCGGTAGCGCGCTGGCCTGGCATGCATGCAGCCCGGGTTCAATCCTCAGCACCACATACAAAACAAAGATGTTGTGTCCGCCAATAACTAAAAAATAAGTATTAAAAAATTCTTTCACTCTCTCTTAAAAAAAAATATAAAAAAAAAAAACATTGATGTGGCTGTGTCCCTGTAGTATGCTATTTTTAGGTTCTTTGGGTATAGTCCGAGAAGAGGAATAGCTGGGTCAAATGGTGGTTCCATTCCTAGCTTTCCAAGGAATCTCCATACTGCTATCCAAATTGGCTGCACCAATTTGCAGTCCTACCAGCAGTGTATGAGTGTACCTTTTTCCCCCACATCCTCGCCAGCACTTATTGTTGTTTGACTTCATCATGGCTGCCATTCTTACTGGAGTGAGATGGTATCTTAGAGTAGTTTTAATTTGCATTTCTCTGATTGCTAGAGATGATGAGCATTTTTTGGTATATTTGTTGGTTGACTGTATATCCTCTTCTGTTCAGGTCCTTGGCCCATTTGTTGATTGGGTTACTGGCCCTGTTTTAAATGTTTAAATATCAGACTGTTGCCCAGAGCCTGATAACCACCCCACTAGAGATGTTCATCCTTCCTAGAAGGGTGGTTTCAGTGTCTTAAAAGACAGATTTAAAGCTCATGAATCCTGTAAAAATTTGTAAACATTTAAAGTGAAACACCTTCAGAGCATTTTACCCATCTTAGCTATAATTGCAACCATTCCATCTTTTTTTTATTATTATTTTCCTTTTCAATATAGGACAGTAAAATTCATTTTGGTATATTTATACCAGAATGGAAGATAACTTATTCTAACTAGGACCCCAGTCTTGTGGATGTACATGATGGTGGGATTCACTGTGGGTGTTCATATATGTAGAGAAGAAAATTATTTCATTTTCATTCCACTATCTTTCCTTTTCCTATCTCCCCTTCCCTTTCCTTCATCCCACTTTACCTAATCCACTGAATTTCTAGTCTCCTTCTCCCCTTACTGTGGGTTAACTTTCACATATCTGCAAAAACATTCAACCTTTGGCTTTTGGAGTCTGGTTTATTACATTTAGCATGATACTCTCCAGAACTGTCCATTTACTGGCAAATGTCATAAATTCATTCTTCTTTATGGCTGAGTAATACTCCATTATATATATAAACCACATTTTCTTTATCCATTCAGCTGTTGATGGACATCTAGGTTGGTCACATAGCTTAGCTATTGTGAACTGTGCTGCTATAAACATTGATGTGGCTGCATCACTAGTATGCTGACTTTAATCCTTTGGATATATACCAAGGAGTAGAATAGCTGGGTTAAATGATGGTTCCGATCCTATGAGTAATCTCAACTGCTTTCCAGAGGACCATTCCATGTTGTGTAAAATGATTTACAGATGCAGAAAACCAAAACAATACAATCTAAGTGTAAGAGAACTGAAGAGGGATGGAAGAGAAGGGGACATGCCTGGGGCTTCAGCGGGATTCATCAATCACCACACCCTAATCTCTGGGTGAGCTCCTGTTTGTAACAGTGGTCCTGGAGGAGGAGGCCCACAGGCAAACACAAGTAGGCAAATGCTTAGGGGAACGTGGCTCCACACCAGGTCCCACACAAGCCAGGGAGGATGATCCCTAGGGGCAGAAGTGGTCCTCACAGCCCCCAAGGCAGTGAGCATTAGTGTGTCTGTGTGACACCACCTCCTGCTCAGGTACTCTGCCTCACTCTCTATAGATGGCACACTGGATTGAACAGTGCCCCAAATCCACGTCCACTCAGAACTTCAGAATGTTACACTATTCAGAAAGAGGGATTGCAAATTAGCTAAATTAAGATGCGATCATATTGGATTAAGGCTGACCCTAACCCAGTGACTGGTTTCCTCACAAGAAGGCCCCATAAAGACACAAGCCACACATAGCTACAACTCCATGTGCCCGCTGAGGCAGAAACTGGAGTGATGTTCCCATAAGCTAAGGAATTCCAAGGACCGCCAGCAAACCTTGAAGCTGGAAAGGACCTCAGAAGCTCAGAGCTTATTCCAGAACCTACTAACCTACCAACCTACTAACCTCCTAACACCTTGATTTAGGACTTTTGGCTTCCCAAACTGAGAGAAATAAAAAGGCAAAACACATGTGTGGTGATTTGTTGCAAAAAGCTTTAAGAAACAAATATAGATGGTTACAGTGTGTCAGGGACAGATACACACATTTCAGATGATGGTGAGATCAGAACAAAGTAGCAACATATTAGTGGAGGTTATAGGTAATTGCCCATAGTCGATGGTTTTTAAGTTACACAAAGAGCTTTTTCACAGAACTTAAAGAAGGAAGAGAACTTGAGCCCTTGGGCCAAATCTGGCCCACTGCCAGTTTGCGTAAATAAAGTTTTATTGGAACACAGCCTCATACTTGCATACTGCCAATGGCTGCTTTCATGCTACAAGAACTGAGTAGTTATGACCCAGACCCTATGGCCCTCCAAGGCTGAAGTACTTGTACTTTCCAATGCATGATGAACCTGATGTTTATACCAAAAGACTGGCACCAACAGTGTGACAGTGGAATTTCAGGAGTGGGTGACATGGGTATAAAGTGACTCCCTAATGGCATGTCCACATGAGAGCTCCGAGTTGATCTGGGACTTGAGGAAGAGGCAGGGCTGAGGGAGAGAAAGTGATTTGGAAGCAACAGTTCACACTGAGGCCAAAGACACAAGGAACCTTTGAGAGACAGCAACAGATGACAATGGTTGTATTGGTCCCCAGACCCCAAGTGCCAGGTGCTCCCAAGCACTGGGACATCAAAAATGCCCCCACTTACTGCCAGGCCTTGTCCCTTCCTATCACATCAAGGAAAGCAGAACTAGAATGAGAAAAGTTGGACACAGTTTCTGAGAGGTCAAAATCCCTTCAACACCAGACTAGGAACTGGAGACTTTTTTCTTGAGTACAAATCCATGCAGCGATGGGGCACAGTAACACAGAAGTGGAAAATTACAAAGACTTATTTCTGTTAGATGTGAAATAATTGAGGCTAGTGTTATTTGGAATTTCTACTCCTATGTCCTTTTATGGGATTGGAACAAATGTCATTTTAAAGAAATACAGAGAGTTCTGGAGAAATGGGAATCCCTTTGGATTGTTATCAAACAGAAAAGTCATCAAAAATAAAAGCCTTTTCTTCTTCATTAATAAGCTACATATTCCATTCAAAACATGGCCTACTGCATGTCTCTCTGCTCTCTAATCATCATGAGAGCTTCTTCCCTCTGTCACACTCTCCTGCCATGCTGTTCAGCCTCACCTCAAGCCCCAAGAAATGAAGCTGGCCGTTTATGAACTAAGATCTCTGAAACCATGAGCCCTCAGGTGGATCCAAGATGATGGGCCAGAAGGAGGCAGCATTCTGTGTGGCTCCGTGACCTGGGACTCAAGTAGTGAGAACACTGCTTCTCTGCAAGCAATATTCCTGCTCCAGTGTAGGAATCACAGCCATCATGCCCATCTAGGGCTCTAGGCCTCAGGCTCATGGACACCCGGCAGCTTCTCACATGCAGGAACTCTGGCCACCACTCCCGTGTGAACCCGCATCTACCACCATGGGGCTCCCCTGGTCTCTGCCATCTTGGGACTACTCTGCAGCAGTGGAGACAGTCCCCTACACACAGTAGCCTGCCTGCACCCAGGAACTTCATGAATGCTCTGAAGATAGCTGACAGCCACACACTGGAAGCCACAGAGCTCCTCTCTCAACTAATTATCCAACGCCATCCCCTAGTTCTCCCACCCAACCTGACACCCCACCGCTGATGGGCCTTCATCACCATCTTCAGTAGGGCAACATCCAGTTTGGAACTCCAGCTGGCCAGGTATCCAGTTTCCAACTCCCCTCTCTCCCCAGCAGCCACTATCCCCACACAGTGACACCCTGGTTACCTTCAGCAGCCTGAAAGTGGAGAAATCAGCTAATAACAGATGACCCCATCTCTTGGATAAGAAGGGAAGCAGGAAAGATACTGATTTCCAACCAAAACAATCCGTGTTTCTTCCTTCAAGATTTTTTTCCCTCTCTCTATTATCCCACCCTCACATCCCCAAAATATGTGAAACCAAGTACTTTGCATGAATTAGGATTTTGAGGACTGGGATATCTCAAGAGTATCTTACAGTTGTATTGTATATTACTTTTCCCCACCAATTTATACTATTTTAACATCTTTTTCTTAATATATATGTGTGTTTATTTTATGTATTCTACTGTCTTCCCACTTACTTGTCTACCCAAAATTACTTCCTCTCCTTTCTCCTGCTACTAATCTTCTTCTTTAGATTTCTCAACACACTTCCTAAGATATAACAACTCTATATTCTCACCTCCTACCTCCTCAGAAAATCATCCTACTCCTCACCCCTGGTGCTTTGCCCACCATTAGAAACTGTAAACCTTTTTACAAACCTACTGAGTATATTGTAGATAATAATTGAATTCACCATTTCTGTACATTATGACCGAACTGTAAATGTCTTAATAGCAAACATTGGTTTTTAGTGTGTATATTGTTTATATTGGGATCTGATAATATTGTCCTTCTACTCAAAGGAGAGGTATTGGGTCCTTACAGGGGCACTATCAGCCTAAAGTAAAAACAGTAATGCCTTGGATCCACAGAGCTAGAAATGAAGACACAAGCAATATGAAAAGACAAGGGAAGAAAGTACCCCAAACAAATCAAGATACCACATTAATAGAATCTATGAACAGCACAGCAGAAGAAATTATAAAGAAGGAATTCAGGATGTACATGATTAAAATATTCTGTTAATTAAAGGATGATATAAGAGAGCAAATATAGGCAGCAAAAGATCATTTTGACAAAGAGCTACATAAATGAATACAGGAAGCAAAAAAGCAAAAGATTACTTCAGGGAGATAGAGGTTCTTTAATTTGTTTTTTTTTTATTTCTGTTTTTTTTAATCAATTGAAAACATGTATAAAAATACCAAATTTAAGAGTTATTTAAGAGTTATTTTACCAATTCTATTTGATGTAGTTCTTGAAACACTGGCCAGAGCAATTAGACAGAAGAAAGAAATTAAAGGGATACAGATGGAAAAAGAAAGAATTCAAATTGGCACTATTTGCCAACAATATGATTCTATACCTAGAAGACCCAAAAAATTCCACCAGGAAACTTCTAGAACAATTAAATTAATTCAACAAAGTAGCAGGATACAAAAATCAACACCGTTATATCAAAGGCATTTCTGTATATCAGTGACAAATCTTCTGAAAAGGAAATGAGGAAAAGTATTCCATTTCCAATAGCCTAAAAACAAACAACAACAACAACAACAACAAAACTTGGGAATCAACCTAACAAAAGAGATGAAAGATCTCTACAACAGAAACTACAGAATGCTAAAGAATTAAATTAAAGAAGCCCTTAGAAGATAGAAAGATCTCCCTTGTTCTTGGATAGGCAAAATTAATATTGTCAAAATGACCATACTACCAAAAGCACTATAAAGATTTAATGTAATTCCAGTCAAAATCCCAATGACAGTCTTCATTGAAATAGAAAATGCGGTCATGAAATTCATCTGGAAAAGTAAGAGACACAGAATAGCCAAAGCAATCCTTAGCAAAAAGAGTGAAGTAGATCTTATCATTATACTAGACCTTAAACTATACCATAGAGCAATAGGAACAAAAACAGCATGGTATTGGCACCAAAACAAACTGGTAGACTAACCCATGAAATTACAATTATCTTATATTAGACAAAGCTGCCAAAAACATACATTGGAGAAAAGATAGCTTCTTCAACAAACACTGCTAGGAAAACTGAAAATCCATATGCAACAAAATGAGATTAAACCCCTATCTTTCACCATGCACAAAACTCAAAGTAGATCAAGGACCTAAGAATTAAACCAGAGATCCTGTGTGTAATAGAAGAAAAAGTAGGCCCAAATCTCCATCATATCAGAGTAGGCCCTTACTTTCTTAATAAGCATCCTATAGCACAAGAATTAAAATCAAGAATTAATAAATTGGATGGATTCAAACTAAGAAGCTGCTTCTCAGCAAAAGTCAATGAGGTGAATAGAGAGGCTACCGGTTGGGAGCAAAATTTTACCACTTGCACATCAGATAGAGCACTAATGTCTAGGGTATATAAAGAATTCAAAAAGCTAAACACCAAGAAACAAACAACAACAACAAAAAAAAATAATACAAAAAAAATACAACAATAAAAAACCACAAATAACCCAATCAATAAATGGGCCAAAGAACTGAATAGACACCTCTCAGAAGATGAGATGCAATCAGTCAACAAATATATGAAAAGGTGTTCAACATCTCTAGCAATTAGAGAAATACAAATCAAAAGTAAGATTTCATCACACTCCAGTCAGAATGGCAGCTATTAAGAATACAAACAACAATAAGTGTTGGCGAGAATTCGGGAAAAAGGCACACTCATACATTGCTGGTGGAAATGCAAAATGGTGCAGACAATATGGAAAGCAGTATGGGGATTTCTTGGAGAGCTGGGAATAGAACCACATTTTGACCCAGCTATTCCACTCCTCGGTTTATACCCAAAGGACTTAAAAACAGCATACTACAAGTACACAGCCACATCAATGTTTACAGTAGCACAATTCACAATTGCTAAACTGTGGAACCAACCCAGATGCCCTTCAATAGATGAATGGATAAAGAATATGTGGTATATATACACAATGGAATATTACTCAGCAATAAAAGACAATAAAATCATGGCATTTGCAGGTAATGGATGGAGTTGGAGAAAAAAATGCTAAGTGAAGTTAGCCAATCCCAAAAAAACCAAATGCCAAATGTTTTCTTTGATATAAGGAGGCTGATTCACAGTGAGGTTGAGATGGGGAGCATGGAAACATTAGACAAACTTTCCCATAGTGGGGAAGGAAAAGATCAAGAGGGTAAAAAAGATGGTAGATTGAGATGGACATCATTACCCTATGTATATCTATGAACACACAAATGGTGTCAATATATTTTGTATACAACCAGAGATATGAAAAATTGTGCTTTCTATATATGTAATGCAAAATGTAATGCATTCTGCTATAATATATAACAAATTAGAATAAAAAATTTAAAAAAGAAAAAAAAAACATGGCCTACTGCAAAGCTTACTTTGTACACTGAGAGCAAAGTCCTTGCCACAGAATACTTCCCAGGAATATGTGAATACCGAAAGGAGGAGGACAGTCAGCCTGTGCCAGGAGAGCTCTCTCTCTTTTCCATGCAATTATCCCAAAGCATATGAAGCACTGGTAATAAACATCTGAGTTTATGATTACTTAGCTAGTGAAGTGGGATGTGTGTCTGAAGCAATTTCTAAATGGATATTTGCATGTTTATATATCTGAGATTAAACATATCTTAGACCACATTTATGAGGGCTATCCCCAGGTAATTTGAGTTTACTGATTTTACCAAAAGTAATTGACAAGTGCCTTTAATTATGCAAGCCAGCTGTCCACTGCCTGGTATAGATTTTGACTTGCAAAGTAAGAATTATCTAGCTTAAGGAGACTGAAATACAACACATTTGCTCCCAACTTTTCTAATGGAAATGGCGTGGGCCTCAGTTACACTGCAGTGATTTCTTCCAATGATCTTTTCAGCCACAGACACAAGAGTCATCATGGACAGAAGGTCTGAAGAAGCCCTGGGGGTCCTGGGCTTCAGACTGCAGGTTCAGGTTCCTGGTGCCCTCCTTGCTGGTAGCTGGCGACATGAGGCTGTGCCGGGAGCAATCAGAGGCACAGTTCTGGTTCCGGCTTCTGCACCCATATAGTCACCCCTCCTGAGCTCCAGGTGAGTATTCAAAACCTGCAAATCTACCTACCATACTGTACCTACCTCTGTCAGTACCTGTAAAATAGTGCATCCACCAACCTGCTGGACCCACAAGTCAAAGATCCTGCTGTTTTTAACTTCTTCCATTCTTCACCTTTGCTTGCAGGCAAAAGAGTCACCAAACTCATGGAGTATCGGCATTAACACTTATCATCCTGGGGATGGGGCATCCTTCGGGGTCCTGCAGAAACCACACGCTCCACGTGGGTATGATGAGGAGAGTGTAACCCAGGGAGTGTCGACAGGGCCAGGGAAATAAGGAATAGTACAGGGCCACGGCTGGTGTCCGAGGGCACAGCTGCCACCCGGAGGCATGATGGAGCAGGAGGGAGCATTTACAGGTCCTGAGGGTGCTGAGGCCTTGGGAGGGAACACGCAGCAGTCCTTGGAGATCCCTCCAGGCACAGCCCCTCCTACCTCCCAGCCTCTCTACAGCTCCCACAGGAGGAAGTGGACCAGAAGTCAAGGGCCAGCAAGCCTTTGATGAGGTCCAGAACCGGGGAAGCCTCCAGGGGATCTGACAGAACCAGCAGAAGACACCCAGCACAGACAGATAAGAAAGCACAACCTGCCCTTCTTCCCAACATCAAGGGACGTTTGCTCTTATGCAAAGTAGAACAGCCATTCCAACCCTGCTTTCCCTCCCCTTCCTTCACCTCTGTCTGTGTGGGTCCTCCTGTGCAAGGGGTGTAAACAGAGGATGGGACCCAACTGCATCATGCAAAGGATTTCTGAGTAGAGAGAGAAATGAAAGCATACCTTGGTGTGTAAGGATAATCTCCATTTGTAGTACCTTCTACCATTGCAGCCGTGCAGTGTAGAAGAGACCAACATGGTAACACGTATTAATGTGCCTAATGCTCACAGGGTAAGTATTGCCAGAATCACTCAGCACTGAGGAACGCAAAGCAAGGGGAGACTGAGTAGCTTCCTTGGGTTCTCAGACCTTGGAAGCTGCAGGACTGAGCTACCAGTCCCAGTAATGCAGATCCCAATCCACTCCCATAACCACTACACTCACTATAATGGACATTTAAAGGAATCCTACAACCCACCTTCATGGAAGAAGAAAATCCCTCCGAGTGGAGAGGGTGGCCGCTCTACATTTGTCATGTTTGACATTTGCATGTTGTCTCTGCCTAAGTGCCACCTGTCAGCTTCCAGACACTGTCCTCGTGGACACAGAGAGAATGAGCTACTGAAGCAGAGGATCACCCGTTTACATTGTCCCTTCCCCTACACCAAGCCTGAGGAGTGCTGTGGCAGATGGTCCTCTCCACAGATGGCCTCACGCAAGCTCCCTCCCACCTGCTCTGCAGGATGCCTGCACTCCCCATCAGCGAGCATCGTGAATCCGGGATAGCCCTGGAAATGCTTTAACCAACAGAGCACCATGGAAAGCAGCCCAGTGCCAGTTCTGGACACAGCCTTTAAACGACCTGTAAACTTTCCATTTCTCTTGAAACCCATGCCTTTGTATGAGAGGAGAGGGGCCACGTGGGGGGACCCTTCAGCTCCAGATGTGAAGGTGAAGCCATCTCATGCATCCAGCTGAGAGACCCCTGGGGCTCAGCTCCATCCACCACACAACTGCAACTTCATGGAACTGCCCAGCTGAGCCCAGGCCACTCGAGGGCCCTTGGACACGGTAACAAAGTGTGCTGTTCAGCCATAAAGCTACGGGATGATGTGCTGCATTGCAATGATCTCTGAAACATATGAGTCTATTGGTTCAATTATTTTCTCTGGAGAAGAGTAAACAAATAAGAATACCCTAAGCTGAAAATAACAGAACGCCATGGTTTGCCTACATTCCCAGATAGGAAAACAATCACAGAGGAACCAGGAGTTTACGGGAGATTTCAGGACCTGGTTCCCAGAGTCTGGCAGGCCTCAGAGGCCGAGAGTCCTTAGGATATGGTGATGTATCTGCAGGACTCGGTACTTGCGGAGGATCCACAGAGCTCTGAGCCTGGTTGTAGCACTATCCAGATGGTTCTGGTTATTACTACAAGTCATCGTTCCAGTTTCAAAAGCACAACCAGCTGTCAGCTTCATTGGGGTCTCAGAACCACCACCTGCCAGTGGCCATGTGCTCCTCCATGGACAGTGGCCAGGCGTTGGTGTGAAGAGCTGCCCACCTTTGCTGCCTCACGCCATTTCCGCCCTGCATTCCTGGAGCAAAGTCCCCACCGCCTGCTTCCTGGCTGCCAGGCTTGTCAGCACCCACCAAGAGGTCAGGATCCCACTTGGCCACCCGGGGAGACTACAGGCATGCCCTAATCCTGTCCGGTCACCCACTGGGAGCTGCACTGTGGCCTTTATCTCATGCCACTGAATAGAAATTACTATTAATAAATTTCAATTAAAATAAAAAGTGGAGACCCTTTTATGCCAGGAATACTTCAGAAACTGGCCTATAGGCCTCTGCCAAAGGCCCTAAGATAGCTACTGGACTGGGGCCAGGATTTTTATAAACTTATGTTTTCAAATACTGCCCTCCCCTAGTATTACTGTCCCTGTAAAACTCCATGAGTGTATTTGAAAATGACTATGAGCTTTGCTTCATCAATAGAATTCACCTACTCGGTTTAAACTTCTTTAGCACGAAGCTGGGGAAGGGGAATTATGGAAACCTATGCTATTACTAAGTTTTCTTTCTGCTACTTAAATACACAGATCCCTCCTGTTTTGTTCTCTTCTACATCATCTGAAACTCAGTGCTACCCTCTAGACAGGGCCTGCCCCCACCCAAACTCATGTTTAATTTTAATTACCAATGTAACGGCCTTGAGAGATGGTAGGGCCTTTAAGACTAACAAAGTTCCCTGAGAGATTGTTAAAAGGAATCTAGCCCCTCTGGCCCCTCTTTCTCTCTTCCTCTGACCACCTAGAGTTGAATAACCACAGGCCCTCAGCAGAAGTAGGAAAGAACACAGTGCTCTCAGACTTGAGCTCTCAAACTATGAGCCAGAGGAAGCCCCTCTCCTCTATACATTACCCAGCCATGGGTGTTTTGTTGCAGCAATAGAAAATGGACTAAGAGAGTAGCTTTCTAAATAGTTACCTGAAAGCTAACTACCCAACATCCAAAAAGAGTTCTATTCAGATGGATGCAACAACTATTGTCTAACAAGGTTAAGTAGCCAGTGTCCGGCTCTGAAGAGAGCAAAGCTGGGGGATGGCTGAGAAGCCAAACAGACACCTGCAGAGCCTTTGTCAGGACAAGGCATTTAGGCCTGATCCCCCTCACTGCTCATGATCTCTGCCTTCCCTAGCCCTCCTGAATCTGACCATTCCAGAGAGGTGTATCAGGAGCAAAGCCAGCAATCATTGCTTTACTAGGGTTACTGCATGAAGGGTCTGACCATGTGTCAACTAAACAGAAAAATAACCATGTTCACACGTGGCTACTGGTGACCATAGGAGAACTCCAATGTTCCCATTTAGACTAATATACCAAATTCACATGCAGAGTCTTTCAAAAGTGTATATAATTTGATGCATAATTACAACATAAATGTATGCATCCAAATTAAACATCCCAAAGAAATCATATCCATAATTTACATCAATCTCTTTTAAAATATTCTGCTCTTTATGTTTAAAGCATTTGCCAAAATTTATCCCCAAACAAGTGCTTCTCTTTCAGGTTTATATAAAAGTACAAAACAGAAAGAAAAAAAATTAAAAGAATGGATGTTAGGGCTGGGATTGTAGCTCAGTGGTAGAGCATTTGCCTAGCATGTGTGAGGCACTGGGTTCGATTCTGAGCACCGCATATGAATGAATAAATAGATGAAGGGCCTCATTGACAACTAAAAAAATATTTAAGAAAAAAAGAATGGATGTTAGCAATTCTTGTGGCCCACAGTCACCTATGGAGTGAGAATTGCCTCTGCCTGCTAGGCCAAGCACTGAAGTGGCCCTCAGCAGTCTGACACTATACATCCTGCCTGGGCTGGCAAGCAGCGCTCAAGAGGCACACGCGGGGAGGACCGAGAAAAGATACCAGTGCTGCTCCCCCAGAGCAGGGTCTAACCAGGGGACCTTGACGACACACTGAAAAGGCTTGGAAGAGGAGTGTCCCAATAAACCCCAACTCCAAGCAAATGGGCCAGGAAATGGTGTGTGCAGCTCAGCAGGGGCCCTGAGCAGAAAGGAGTTGTAAGCAGCTTGGTTATCTAACTCTGCTAGGCTCCAGTTTTTCTTTTCAAATCCTGAGGCTCTTCCATTTCTGGAAAGGTCAGCTTACCCTTCCCTCCCGGCCTGCAAGGGGTATTAGGCACTGAAAAGAAGGTCCTGCAGAGAAAGCAATTAGCGAGTTTTGTCCCTGAAGAACCCCAAGAAGCCTGCTGCACATTTAGGGCTGAGGGAGACCCAGTGCTCTGACCAAGGACCTCAGAGCCATGTCACCAAGAGGCTCAGACCCAAAACTGCTCTGTGACACTGAAAAGCAAGCCTGTGAGTAATGAAAGGCTATTTAGAAACCCTGATGCCTCTGCTGACCTACAGGTCTTCTCTGCTGATACAGAACTGCATCTGCAGGTGCCTTGTCCTGGCCACATGAGCTCTGACAGTCACACGCTGCAGAATCCAAAGGATATTTCAGCAACCCTGATCATGAGGGTCCTACCGGGAGCCCCGTGTTCCTGTCAGTTGAGGCCCCTCTGTGCCCCTGCTGCTTCCTTCAGCCCTAGGAGGTGAGGAAGTTCCCCCCCAACCACCAAGCAGGGGCACAGGGAAGGTGGTGTCCATCCTCCTTTCTGAGTTCCCACACCCAGTCTTCCGTCTCTCCTCCTACCACTGTGACCCTGCCCTGAGGTCGACACTGGGCACCTGGAACATCAGTAGATTCTCAAAGAACACTGGAGAGAACTAGCATCCAGGCCAGGACAAGGTTCACCTGCCTGGGAAACCACACTCGGGGAGCAAACAGCATCTCTGTCCTTGCACACTGTGTTCCCGGAGCCTGGCGTGGGGTGTGACACACAGTGAACGTCTCGTCCAGGTGCCATTTCCTGGCAGACCAAAGGCGATGGTGCACCCCAGTGTGTTCACTGAAGCCAGACTAGAGTAAAGCAGACAAGTGGTCCAAGTGACGTCAGGACCCTAATGTAAGCCCCCCTTTAAGAACACAATGGATCACCATCTCCCAGGGAAGGCTTAGTAAAGGCCCTGTCTGAAATCAAAGAGAAGACCTGGAATTCTGGGATTTGGGGGTTCTGTGGACTGGTTATAGCAACTAGGAGGCAGCCATCACTCGACAAATTAGATGCAATAATCCAATCTAATGCAATTCCCATCCTGTGACTCAAACCTACCCGCTCTGCCACGCCGATTTTAAAATAAGGCAACAGAAAGGGTTTGTCAGAATCAAGCTATTAAAATTAGCCCCTCTTTGTAAAGTAGGCATCATTTTACAAGCCAACAAAAAACCCTTAAAGAGAAACAGGAATCAATGTCCACAGCAGAGGACGAATGTACGCTGTGTGTCTGACAATGTGGTGTTTCTCTAGATACAGGGAAGGTAAAGGTAAGCTTTCAAAGAGAAGGGTCACTTGTGTCTGGGACAGTTGCAGGCAACAGGTGTACTCAGAGCCTTTCAATGGGTAACTGCACCCCTTCCAACTCCTACAGATGGAAGACTGCTGAGACCAACAACTCTGGCTGCCCTGGGGGTCACCACCCTCTTCCTTTGACCTTTCTTTCATGTAAAGAAAAAAGAAGAAGAAAACAAATCTCAGCTGTTCCCCAGTATGCTCCTGATCAACCCAATAAAACGTCCCTGTTAGGTCCTTAACGGTCCTTACCCCCAAGAGACTGTCATCGAACAGCCTGAAAACACTCCCAATTTTATGCAGCGCCCACTCTATCCAGCTCCTGATTCCAGAGCTTCTGATCTCTTTGTTCACAATTAGAGGTCAACTTTGTTTTCTCCAGAGAATGATGTATTGTTTGTCCAAAGCCATCAATGCCTGCGCTGGATTAAGGTTGACAATTCAAAGATGCAGAACACACCAATTCGTCGGAGTCCTTGACACCGTGGTGTCCAAGATACCATTACTAATTTTGGATCATTGGAAATCATCCACCACAGGATATATTTGAATCTGCTAAAAATAGCCCATCTGCCCCTCAGAACATTTCAACTTACTGGGGCCTCTAATTGCAAAACCAGCTTACTCCTCTGGAATTCAGGAAAGGGGAACTGTTTGGTATGGCATTTTTGAGGTTATCAGTTTAGAACTAAAGGTTAAACAGTAGAAGATTATTAGTACAATGATCATTAACGTTTCTTCTCTAATTATATGCAGGTCATATTTGGATGTTTTAGGTACGAAAGAGCCATCTGAAACATTTAACATTAAATAACTGATTTTAGAATATTTTTATTTATTTATTTTAGGTATATTCTATTTACATTTTTATTCTATTTTAGAATGCCTCTTGGGCCTCCAACCACTGAAATATAGAGCATTTAATTAAATAAATTCCATTAATCATTAGAAAGTTAATGGGGAGGAGGAACAGCTAATGTTTATTGCTCAGAAGAGCACGCCACTTCAAACATGTACATTTTACAAGCTTCCTGTATGCCTCTACTTACCTCTATATGCAAATTCCTTCAGCTTTTCATTAGTTCTTAAAAGCATGCCTAACTCTTCTATATAAATACATCTACAGTTTTTTTTTCTTCCCTTGGATCACAAAGACACAAAAGATGGATTTAGTTGGCATTGTTGGCACCTCCACCCTGGGTTTTTAAAATATTTGGCATAAACTGTAACATAGCTGGGTCACACTGCAATTACCAGGGCTAAGGGCTGTCAGAAGTCCACGTCCACCCAATGGTAGGTCTACCTGAGGAGGAAAAGAGATACAGGCAGCAATCCCAGGAACCATCAAGGAGGCAGACTCCCCTAATGTGCTTTTGATTTGTTTTTATAAGTTTAGCCCCTCAGCCTTAATTAAACCCAGTAGCCGAGTCTGTTCATTCAAAAGTGCAATTAAAGAAGACTCCACAGAGTCCACTCAGCCCAAGGGCCTCCCACGTGAGTCCCCACCACAAGCAATCCAGTAATTGCCTCCTTTGTCCAGGCCCTCTTAATGATGATTCTGCCAGGCCTCCAATCCAGACCCTCATTCTTCCTACTTAGGGCCATCTCCAACCCCCTCCAGGCAGGAAGTTTGGGCCTGAAAGCCAATTCTTCAGGGACTGTATACTTTTAATTAAAAAACAAAACAAAACAAAAAAAAAATGAAAAGGCCATTGAAAGATGCTTAACAGCAAAACCAAAACCGTTTTAAAGTGCATGTGTTACCACCACCAATTAAAGGGACTCCTGATTACAGATTGAGGGTGAACTTGTAACGTCCCTTTATGGATGGAGCACAAGGGAGCTCACTCTGAGAAGCAAGCTGCCCGAGTTCCGGTCCCCGTGCCAAAAAGGGCGGTAACATTTTGTGGCTCTCCAATAGATCACGACATCACCGACGATGAGAAGGGTCACTTTTGCAAAAATGGTCTCTGTCTCAGAAGCAGGAGGAAGACAGGGAAAGCCAGCGTGGTCTTTATTTAGAGCAAAACAAGACAAGACCAAATGGAGTCAGCATTCTCGGAGCTCAGTGGGGCTTCCCTAACTCCCCTGCCTCTGTCACCCTAAACCAACCACTCAGCGGGTGTGTGGCCCTCTGCAGAACCATGAGACTAGAGACTAGAGCTGCACCTTGCAGAATTTCTCTGACCAATGCCCTCTGGTCAGAGGTCATGACGATATTCCAGAAGAAAAGAACCAAGAAACCAGGCACTAGGAGACAAACTGAGGTTTCCTGGAAGATCACCACGGGTCGCTCGGGTCAGAGAGGAAAGCTGGGTGGGACTTCTCTTTCCCAAATGCATCCCAAAGCCTCTCCTACTTCCCTTCACCAGCCAAAACTGACAAACCAAATAAGCCCACGGCATTCAAATTTGGAGTGAGTTTCTGTTACAATTTCTACATATGAGAAAGCAATCCCTTTAAACACTCTGTGAACACGGGAAGACGTCCCACCTCCCCATCCCAACCTGGGGTAGTCCACTGTTTGTACTCTCCTCCTCACGTTGGACAAGGTGGTTTTCCCTCCTGTCACGGACCAAGTTCAGAACATGAATTTCCTTGAGCACAACTTTATAAACAATCCCTCTACAGAGACACTGATATCTTCCAGGTGTTTTCCTTGGCAGGGTGCAGGACCAGAGTAAACCGTGGCTGTTGTCCTGACTCATCAGTTCGTCGCTTCAGACACGGAAGTCAAGCATTTCTATTTCACTATGTTTTGGATATGGTTTGTGCCCCAGGATTCGTGTGTTGAAAGCTTTGTCCTCAGGGTGGGGGCACTGAGGTGTGGGACCTCTAAGGGGTGGACCCTACTACAAGGTTGCTACTGGATCTGGTTTCCTGTTATACCATGAGATCACTTTCTCTCCCTGCTGCCATTATGATGCTTCTGCCATGAGGTTCCACCACCGTCAGCCCGTAACAGTGCCATGCCTACTCTATAAAGTTACCCAGCCTCACGTATTTGAGCACAGTAGTGGAAAATGGACTAACACACATTTACTCTGTGGAGTGCTGAAAAGTGACTTTTCTGCAGATTCTTGGATCAGGAATAAGTGAGGTATGGACCATTGAGAGGCCTTCTGCTGCTCCCACCTCTCAGATGTATCCTCGCAAGATCCCCTCTATGAGCACTCAGCAGGCTTTCCTCTGTACCAAAATAAGCCTCCAGGAGATGGGAACTCAGCAGGTGGGCCTGGAGAAATTGCTCAAAGTTAAATAACATTTGCAGGCGTAAGCTTTCAAGTGAATGAATCTTTGTGATTCTTGCTTGCCAGCTTGCAGTTTCCTGAATGATTTCTTTGCACAAGCTGGTGATGGGACCTAGGAATTCCATCACTGCTGGCAGACGGAAAGTAAATTTGGCTCCAGGCCTGACTTCGGAGTTGGCTTGGAAAGCTGCAACCGCCAACACACGCTGCCTGGACTTGCCCAGCCCATTCAGGGCCCTCCTCTCAGACCCCCACCTGAACTCCCCCCACACGCCTCAACGGCCATTACGCAACATGCACTCAGGGCAACAATGTTAAGTGTAGAAAGCACCACCAGAAAGGGTGCACTGGAAGAAAATACAGGGTGGATAGGAAGACCTGGAAATACTGTGAACTCAGGTCTTCTTACCTGCCCAGCATCACCTTTGAGGTTTGAGCAAAGGAACTGAGAGTGATTAGAGAGGAGGAGAGCCCTGGGGCTCAGACTCCCCCACCTGAAAGCTAGACTTGAGAATGGAGGGAGCGTGCACTGCCCCACAGCAAAGAGAGGGCTGCCCCCAGGAGCAGACACCTTCTCCTCTCAGCTCAGGGCCACCAGCCAGGATGACACTTGTGTCAGGATGAGACTGAACAGAATCGCATTCCTGCCAGGCTTACAACCGAACCAGATGAGACCCGGCCTCTCTAAGCCAACACAAAGCCAACACCAGGAACAAGACCACCAGCAAAAGAACGTGCCAACCTGGCTTCCTGTCAATCAACAGCAGCTTGGGACCCCGCAGCTAAGGGGCCAGACACTGCCGACGCCAGACAGGGTCAGACACAGGCGCAGAACCTGGAAATGCCCCTTTACCTGGTGGAGGCAGGGAGGACAGCTTGGTGCAAACCTTTCTGGTAAAGGGAGAAAATAGTTAAAAGTACTTCAGGATTAGCAGAGAAACCCCCAGAGGAGGGTGTTGAAAAGGAGGCAAAAAAAAAAAAAAAAGAACCCCGATAGAGGGGGAAATCATGGAAATGTATTTGGAAATAGCCCTGCTAAAAAGGATGAGGAACATCAATCTAGAATTCTCCTCTCCAACTCGACATCTGCTCTCCTTGATGTGGACAAAGATTGACCTCTGGGCACTGGACCCCTTACTCTGTAAAACATGATTTTTATTTTATATTGATAGCCTGGGAATATTTAATGAAAATAAATAAATAAAATGTCTGCCTTTAACTCTTGGCTCTAACTTTTAAAGTGTTTTCTTTCACTGACACGTTGGTAAATATACTCCAATTGTAAACTTCAGGACAAAGACAGGAGAAAAGGGAGTGCCCACCAATGTGGGGGCTGAACACATCTTCCAAGGCTATGAAGCAAACAGACGTCCAAGGTCCTTCCCCATGGGCCACCAGAATGAAGCTACAGTCCTGTACATCTTAGAGTGTCTAAAATCAAAACCTCCAGCACTCAAACACTACAATGTTTATCAGAAAATTAAATGGCTAGAAAAAAGTAAAAGTCATCAACAGCAATGTCTGCTGCACCTTATCCACTTGGGACCATGTTGTCCTCCTCTAATCCTGCCCAGAATGTCACCTGTGACTTTAGCCACCATTCAGCTATCCAGACCAGATCAGTTCAACCACTGCCTAGAGGAGAGTTTAGAACGAGAAAAACTGCACCATTTTCTCACTCTTTTTCAAAACTAAACATCTGTCCGGGTAACATGGAAATGACTCTAATCACAGAACCAGCCCATCTGTTTACGGGAAAGCATCGCTAGTTAACTTTGAAATCTGGAGAACATTAGCTCATTGGAAATGAAAGAAAATAAACCCAAACCAGAAAAGAAGTACGGTATCT
Source organism: Spermophilus citellus (assembly GCF_964194105.1). Taxonomy (NCBI): domain Eukaryota; kingdom Metazoa; phylum Chordata; class Mammalia; order Rodentia; family Sciuridae; genus Spermophilus; species Spermophilus citellus. Next base: position 280,756,554 of record NC_138182.1, on the reverse strand, counting down.
TACTGACCAACTGAAATCATTCAAAGTGGAGTCAAAGATGCAAATGCCCCCACCCCAGTTGCCTCAGATGAGCAGGAGGAAACACATGCGATCTCATAAATAACCCCTTAGCACTCACACCGGGGAGCGATAATTTAGAACCAGTGACAGAGAAACACGGTCACTTCATAAACATCACTCTTAATGTGCTTCCAGGCTGGGCTGCTTGTCCAAGAAGAGACAAATTCAGAATGAGCCAGTCAGAATTGACATGGGTAAGAAGTCAATAAGACTCCTGCGTTCGGATTTAAAACTCCCTCCATCTCCATTTCTCCCTACAAGGACTGAAGAAATGAGGCTTGTGAAAACACTCCCTGCATCATCCCAGGGCAGGATAAAAATAATCTCTTCCTAGTGAGGAGATGTATCTGAACTCTGAAGTCCAGCCAGCCTGAAAGCCACGCGGGGCGTTTCTGGAGCACAGACTGCCTGTGCCAAAGTAAACACGCCCCCAGAAAGTCACCATGTGGAAGCCAACTGGTGTGGGGACAGCAAGGTGCCCACGAGAGAGCTGAGAAGCTCAGTGGCAGGAGGCAGAGAGGCTTCTCCGGCACTCAGCAGATGGAAGTCGCAATAAACAAGACACTGGCACCCAGAGACAGCGCAGAGCGGGCAAGAGGCAGACCCACCCAGACTCTCGACCCACAGCCTGCTCCCAGGCTTCGCGCTGGAATGCAAAACGTGACAAGCAGAACAGAAAGGGCTAGAAGTGACTCTGTAACACCCTCTAAGAGGACAAGAAGCACACTCACCTTTCACACTCAGGTGGGGCATTTAAAGGCCAGCACTCTGCACTGGGTCAGAAGTTTCCTTCCTCACCTGCTGAACCGAAGGCCCTGCCCGGAAAGCCTCTGGGAGCACAGGGGAGCCACTGTGAACTGGCCCCACCAAGGACATGGCCTCATCAAGTGAGCCGAGCTACACCTGGGGACTCCTGGCCTTTCGCCTCCATTGACACAAGGAGACTGCGGTTGTCCCACGTCCCCCTGAGCTATGTCTATAAAACATCATCAGCCTCAGGAAAGACGAGCCATGGGGGGGAGTCTGGTCTACCCGACTTCCAATGGCCAGGGCGGCTGATTAGTTTGATTGACTTAACGTGGTTCTGTGGTCTCATTGCCAACAACCTGAGTTTGCTTGTATCCATGACAGAGGTCACAATCCTGGGGCACTGCATCAGAGACGTGCTCCCGCTCATCTTGGGACCAGTGGCCCCGGGCACTCTGCTCTGTAATGGAAACACAGAACAGAATTCCCAGAAAGTGCAGCAGGATTTGTGTTTGGGCCACTGGAGGTTTAACTTATTCCAACTTTAGAGATTCGGTCCAGGTTGTCTTTTTTTTTTTTTAACCAGCTCCATTGAGGTGTAACACACCATAAAATGTACCCTCATAAGTGTACAATTCAGTGCTTTTCAGTAAATTGACAAAGTCATGCTACCATTTCCACAATCTAATTTTAGACATTTCCATCGTCCCTAATAGATCCTGCCTGTCCATCTGTATCTCTTCCAGTTCCCGCCGCTAGCCCTAAGCAAACACTTGTTCGCTTTCCATCTTAGGTTTGCCTTTTCTGGACATTTCTACAAAGGGAGCTGTTATAGGTGGTCTTTTCTGGCTGGCTTCTTTCGCCTACCATGATATTTTAAGGTTCACACATCTTACCATATATATCAAGAGTTTGCTTGTTTTTCTGCTGAGTAGCAGCTTTTTGTATGTATGCACCACATTATGTTTATCCGTTCACATCTGAACTCATTGGATCTACACATCCAACTAATGACAAGGCTTACTGTCTTGGTCTCAGAAAAAGAATAAAAACCCTGCCACATTTCTCAAATATTCTAGAATATCTCAAATCTGTAATGTGTGAAAATATGTAACAAAGAAACAATTTGTTCTCTTGGAATTTCTGTGGGTAGGCGAGGAACAGTTTTAATAAGTAAACAACATCCCTGAATTTCAATTTTCAAATGTTTTAGTACACATAAAGTATTTTTATGCTGATTTCCAAGTCAAGCAAGGTCATGGATGCATTTAAAAGGCAACTACTTATTGTGCAATTAGCCCGGTATTAGAATAAGTAAAGGGCACAGTCTTCCTACCCCTAGCTTTCAAACACATTTGTATTTCAAGACTATGCTAATAACTCAATTTGGAGATATTTGAAATATTTTTCTTCATATGAAGAATATAAATAGTGCTTATCATCCATGGTTAGCAGAAGTCTGTGTAAGCCATAGTCCTGTACCAAGGACCTTCTGTTGCAGCTGGTGCTACATAAGCATTACAGAAGGGCATTCAGCCAAGCCTTCACTCAGCCAGTGAGGCCTTGTGTGTGCCAGGCACTGTCCTAGGCCCCAAGACACAGCTCATGGCTGTGTCTCAACTGTCTCCTAAGCTAACCTTCTCTGCTGGGGAAAGGCTTTAAGAAATAAACACCATGTGTGGGGCGGAACAACATGCAATGATACAGAAAAGTGCAGAATAAGGGATGAGAGAAGGGGAGATGCTAGCTTAGGTGGTGCTATTTGGAGACTTCTTTCTGAAGAGGGGGCCCTGGAGCAAAGGCCTCAGACAGACCTAGAGCCTCCCATTTCAGCAGGAGGATCTGTACCAAGAACAGGCAGCTAGAAGGAGGTGGAAGGACAAAGGGACAGTGGCCACAGTTAAGTGGTCACCCAGCCATGGTCACATCTCCCAGTCCCAGGTGCACGTCCTTACCCCCATCCCACAAGCCCTTCCATCCCTCTGTGGGTCCCAAGCCTGAGGGCCATGCTGAGCATCAGCAGCAGAAATGAGACCAGCGTGGCCCACGTGGCGCAGGCAGCCAGGCTTGCTCGCCGAGTTCCTCTCTAAGTCCTAATTCCCAGACCTTGCCTCCTTCCCTCAACCAGCTCTCCACTTCAAAATCTCTAGTCTCGTGCTCTGTATTATCCTTCCCAAGGCCCTGCCTTGTTGACCAAACACCTGGCCACTGGCACAGAAGTCCTCCCCCATTCCCCATCTCCAACTCCACTTGCCACCCACTTGAAGGGCAGGTTCTCCCAGTCACAAACCAATGTGCAGGTGAAACTCCGACACACCCTGTCTCTTGGCCACCTCAGAGTCCATCTGAATGGTCCAGCCACTCTGTGCAGGACCCCCAGAGCTTCCACCAGACTCTATGAGTCACACAGGGAGGATGATGTCATTCACTGTCACTTTTTCCCACCCACACCACCCATTTCCAGCTGCCATACATCTGTCTGTCACTGACAACACCTCTCCAGCACAGTAAGCACCGTCCGTCCCTTCAGTACCACTCTCCTGCCTGTGGCCTCTAATTCAAGACGAAGGCCTCCTCCACTGTCTATCCAACAAGGGAAAGTCTCCATTAAACCATGGATTTTGGGCAATTCTTCTATTCATCCTTCTATTGTAAAGCCAAATACAGCTAGAACAGACAAGGATTGAGACGACATCTTAAAATCAAATCCTCATTTAGTTTGTACTTATATGTCAACAGGCCTGAATAATGTTGATTACACTATCCGTTGGAGAGAGGGTTAGCATCCAGAACAATTTGGGTTTTGTTTGGTTTCATCATGTTACCAGTTACAAACAACACTCTCAGCTTCACAATCAGTAAAGTTTTACAGCAAATTTAAATCTTGGTCCTATAAGAGTAATCTCAGAAACCAGTTGTGTTTCTAAAATCCAAGTGGTTGCAGGAGGCCCACAAATGTCTCTGGTCTCCAACATGGTCTACCCACACAGCAAGTCTGGGGAGCTGCATCCCTGTGACTGCAAACAGCCCTCTACCACAGCTCCATATGGGCTTTTGTTTGTTTGGGGTTTTGTTCTACAGAAAGGGAAGTTCCTTTGTGCAGAGTTGTACTGGGCGCCAGCCAGTAACTCAGAAGGACTGAAGTTTTAGCGAAGCACTATCCATTTTATGATTTTGCAGACAAATCACAGGAAACTGCTTAGAATTATTATGATTATTTTCGGTTTTCTCTCCTTGGGTACATCACATATCACTGAAAACACCGGAAACCTACGCACTGACTGCAAGAGACTCGAATTCCCATGAGCAAGTTGTCCTTGGGCCCTGATTGTCACTTGTCTGTATTCTATTTATCTCACATCTCAGCAAATACAGTATTACTTCTCCAATAGAGTAGGTTTGTGATAGCATCACTCCACGGGTTATTTATCATACATATCTGTAATTGAATTACCTATTGCAGTAATGGGATTTACTCTCAAACATACATAAAATTGCAAAATAAAATAAGATTGTTCCAGTGTGTTTGTCCTCATCATTCTGCATGAACTCTAGGTCGGCCAATTTCACAAGGAATACAGTGACAAATAATGAATGAAAGACGGGAAGATAAAAGATCAGTGGGTTCACAGCCAAACATAAAAGAAACGTATTCTTTCATAATGTTCCTTTCAGTGCTAATCAGGAAGACAATTCTAGTACACGTGGAGGAAAAGAGTAAAAATGCAGTGACTGTACTCTTTCCAAATGCATAATAAGTACTATGGAAATATGTTTAGATCTTAGGAAAGTGGGTTTGCTCTTGTCAAACAAACAGTACTCTTGGACAAAAAAAAAAAAAAAAAAGATGATGACCGTGACTCCTTCAGGAAAACGCTCTGGCCTTTTTGAGCTCACTTTCTAATACCCTGCTCCTGGTGACACCTGACTTGTCGTTGAGGGTGCCTGGCTTTAAAAAACCCTGTGAAACGGAGAGCCAGGTTTCCTAAGTTCTGGGATATCGCTAATGGCAAAGATTGACTGTATTAATACCCATATGTTACAGTAGTGACTTCTCTTGGAAAAAGTTGTCCACTTGCTTTCATCTGTTTAGTGTAAATTCTGAGTTATTAAAAGTGAAAAGTTTACGTATATTCTAGCTTACTTTAATTTTTTTTCTTCTTTTTTTCATGATCTAAAATTAATTTTGCATTTCTAGGTAGCCAGTATCTGAAAAATTCAAAGAAATAAGTGATGACATTTCCCAAACATACTACCAGCTGCTTCATGAAACTGCTTCCCAAAGAGCTAGTTCTCACCTGTTGAATATATCTCCATGATGCTACCAATCTGCAAGAATCCGAAACAGCAGATTGCCCCCTAGCTATGACAGATCATTTCTGCAGGGCAGCAGAGTGATAAAAACCAGGAATTTTCAACCAGACTTCTTCATCTTAATTTAGAAACTTTACTGGGAGCATATGTGTAAATGTCTATTTTGTCAACAAGAGAAGACAGCATACACAACTTAAAGCACTCATTTGAGGAGTCCAGAAAACAGTTAACTTTCACAATATGAATCTGCAAACAGATGCAGGTAGGATGAAAGGTCCCCTTTAGACACTTTGCACTTTATTGTAACTCAATTTGTTAGACACTGTAATTTACATTTTTAACATTATTGAACACTAAACATTAAAACTTGACACCTTGGTACTATAATTATATCCTAAGCAATTTATCTGGGTAACTATAGCAACAATTTCAAAAACATTTTAAAATTTTAAAAAATTGGTATAATTTTAGAAAGAAGAATTATAAAGGATTTAATGCAGGATGTAGGAATGCTTTTCTCAAATAGTTGTGCCTATGCTACTACAAAAATACTTGGCTGGAATTTATTACAAAATAATTAACTCAGTCTACCTCACACACCATGTGACTTGGAGTCAAAACCTCTTTCTTGGGATTAGTTTCTGACTTTTGTGAAGTCTGGACTTCTTGATCACTTATTTACCTAACAGAATGCCTTTTTATCTTTGGCTGGATATTTATCAAAGTTCTACTCTCCCCTCCTCCACCTTCCTGTATGTGCATCAGAGGCAAAGCCTCAATTTCAATGACTTCATGAGAAGAAAAACAAGGACATTCGGAATCCTTATAAACAGTCCCCACGTTAATTAAAACCATGCAATGGTTCAGATAGGCAGTTCTCCCGACATCAGGAATGGCCGACAGTCCCCAAAGACTGGGCATCTATTTTGAGCAACTAACACACAAGAGAGAGGAAGGTTCACTGGTCTTATCTTTTGTCAGAAAGACACTAAAAGAGACTCTAAAGCCAAATTTCTTATAGATCAATGAACAGGCTTCAGATGGCCCAGCAACCCTCTAAAACATATGCAAAAACTTGCAAGAATGTGCTTACATTTACTTTAGTCTCATCATCATTAAGTTTTAATAGTCTCTGCACTGGGTCTCCATTTCCTTCGTCTCAGACATGGTGAAGAAATCATTTGAAAACAGCAGTAAAGAACACAGATTTATTTTTACCAAATTCTGAACATCTCAAAAACTTCCTTTGGACAGAGACAAGCTTTCCCACCCAGGAGACCAAAGACTGCTCACAGCAAGGATCTTGCAGCTGTTTGTCATTAAAATACTAAGTAAGCTAGTACAATTTATAAAAGGCATAAAATGATTAGCATCACCCATCTACTTCCTATTAAGAAAAGTACCAGTTGGCTTAAAAAACAAAAACAAAACAAAACAAAAAAAAAAAAAAACATGTAAACTAGGTACCAGTTCAGCAATGCCAGAGTCCCACGAATATACAGTGTGTTCATGAGCAGCACAGGGGATGAACTACTATCTCAAAAGTTTTTACAAGAAACAAACTCAAGTGGCCAATTGCATTTAGGACTGTTTTTCCATGTAAACCAATATGAAGCAAGAAATCTGGGTGAATCTTTGTTTCTTTGGGAGTAAACTCAGTCCCTGATATGTTACTTCAGTTTTACACCCTTAGAGTATTATCTGCTTTCGCTGAAGTTTGCAAACAAAAGAAATTATGATAAACCTCACCCTCTCTTAAATAATGAAAATAGGATTAATTAATCCTAATTAAGTATTGAAAAATCTTTTCATTAAAGCCTGGTTTTGTCTTTCTGCATCTCCTCATGAAAGACTGTAATTAATAACGCATCTGCTGTTCTCAAACTCCACCGTTATGACAGAGCTCTTCTGGGTAAGCTGTGACACACAATCGTTTTTCTTAAAAATGAGCTGCAACAATTGTTTGCAACTCCTGGTGTTTAATGTACTTGTACGGAGTAGAACTTTATGTCAGTATTAAACGTAACACTAAATACCTTCAATTTCTTTTTTATTTTTTTCTGGATAAATACAGTAGTCACAAGGAGAAAGACGAATGTGCAGGCAAGAGTTTGCATGAAAACATCTGTCTCTGCAAGAGACCTTTCTAGTTACAAGACTTGTGTCCATGTTCGCCTGTCATTTTTAACAAGGCAGAAAGCTGTCTGTGGACAGAAGACCAGTTCCTTCCAGCCTCTGCCTCCGCCACGAAATTACAGCAAGAGCTGCCTGGTTCTGCTGATCGCTGCCTGAACCTCCCACCCACTCACCCAGGACAGAGCAACTGCCTGTACCATCCATCTTCTCCTCCTCTCTGAGCGCTCGCTCTCAGCGCCCCCTGCCGGGGTTTTCCGGGACGCCGCAGGAGCAGCAAAGTTAAATCCCAACTCTGGGCAGCCGCATCCAGGTACAAAGCGACCAGGGCACTAGGAGGTGAAACAAGCTTCCCGCCAAAGCCCCGGGAATCGGGATTTGATCTCGCTAGGCCCAGCACTGAGCGCCACAGGCTGTGATACTGGGGAATCACTTCTCCGTCCCAGTCCTCTGCAAATCTTAGAAGGAACATTTCCCTCCGGGGCAAGGAGCCAGAGAATGTTAAATCCGCGGAGCAGCGGAGAGATATCAACAGATAAGGGGCTCGCCTAGTTGCAGCCCACTGGCAGGCGCTTCCCCAGGCGTCTGCATCTCCGCCTTAGTCGCCCTCATTAACCAAAGAGCTTGGCAGAATTGCGCCCAAGTCCCACTGCCTCCCGGTTCGCGCGCGCGCCGCAAAGCCCCTGTAAACGAGATCAGGAGACGGTGCACTAGCCGGCAGGGCTGCTGCGAGGTGGCAGCTCCCCGATGGAGAAGCCGCGACCGCCGGCCCCCGGTACCCGACAAAGCAATACTGGCCGCTCGCTGGTTGCACACAGATCTCCACTGCGCACCTTTCGGAGGTGTCAGACAGCGGTCCAGTCTCGCCCACAGCCGATTAGCCCACCACGACATTCCCACTCCTTACCTCCACACTCTCAGACCTCTGCAAAGGCGAGAACACAAACTTCGAGCCCGTGCACTAGCTCAACTGTGGGCTCCCCCGCACTGATGGTGGTCCTATTCCAGTACGCGCAGCTACCAGGCTGTCCCCGCCCAGGTGCCTAGAGATCGACCCTATCCGAGATCTACACCACCCACTAGCCAAACGCTGCTGTCCCTGGGTCCCGGCTACAGGCTCAGTCCACCGCCACGCGGGGATCGGGCAGGGAGCTCGCTCACCAGGTGCGGGGCGCGCTCCTCGTGCCAGTCATCCAGCGCCCTGGGGCCCGGAGAGGCTCCTCTTCAGCACCGTGAGAGAGAAGTGGAGGCAGCCACTGCTCTCTGCCACTTCCCCAAAGTCGCCCCCTAATCGTTGTGCTCCAGGCTGGGGACCCGCTCGACCTCAAGGAGCACAGAGTTCTTGGGCGCAGGGTCGACCTGCGGATGGGCAAGTTCGCGCCCAGCTCAGGCAACGAACGAGGGGGCAAAGTGGGGTGCCCGAGCCAGCTCCACGGGGTAGCTGCGAGTGGGAGAAGGGAGCACCCCGAGACCGGCTGCACTGGCCCGGGCGCCCCCGCGCAGAATAAGTGGAAGGCTGTGGCCACCGCGGGGCAGGGACCGCGGGCAGCCGGAGGCTGCGGAGCCCACCCGCGGCGGGAGGGCAGCGCGCGGGAGCAGGCGCAGCGAGAGCAGCCGCCGCCGGCGCCGCCTTCCCGGCGAGTAGAGCCGCGCAGGGTGCGCGGGCGGGGAGCGCGGGCCGGGAGCGCGGGGCCGCTTCGCCCCGCCCCCGCCCCGCCCCCGCGCCGCACCTCCTCCTTCTCCTCCCCTCGGGAGTGAAACCCGAGCGCCCCACCCCGCGCCTGACCTCCCCGGGCCCCTCCCCCGGGCCCGCCCCTTCCCGGTTTGGGACCCCTTAGCGCCGAGGGTGCCCCCTGCACCCCAGGAGTTCACTCCTGCCTCCCAAGGGTAAGTTCTCTCGAGAGTTGACTTTTCAAGGACTCCTTCACCGGCCTCGCGGAGACCTTCCGTGGCTCCCCGCCCCCTGTCCCGTCCCTCCGACGTGGCTACATTGGGGGGTGGGCAGTATAAAGGGCCGGAGGCTGCGCGGGCCGAGACCCGAGACGTGGCGCGTCCGCCCTACCCGTCTAGGCTACAGGTACGTGAGTGTCCCGTAGTGGGATCGGTGCAGAGGGTGGGCGGGAGCCGTCGGTCCTCTCGGACTCGGAGTTGGAGATTTTGTTCCTCTGTGACATCCTCTTGCGTGCTGAGCAAGAAACTCCTTAACGAAGACTGGGAGAGTCGCTGAGGGTTCTTGAAAGAGCAGTTTGGGGGTGAGGCTCCCACCTAGTTCAGGCCGCTTTCAGAGGGGTTAAACCAGGGAAATGAACGCTTGTGCTGGACCAGGGAAGCAGATCAAGAGATCACCAAATAGCCACGCTGAGCTTAGGCAGAGAAGCTCCATCTAGACCAAAGTCATCTCTTTCAATTCTGGGGCAGAAATTCCCTGTTGCACTTTTGCGAGATGTTTGGGCCTTGCTGATTAAACACTCCTCGGATGAGAAGTTTATAATTGGAAAACAAAGTACCTTTGAAGACTCCTGTAGCTTGATACTTTGTTGCAATTCTACAGCTTTTAAGGAGAGAGGTCAGCTTCACTGGGTTTTAAACTGTAGAATGGGGGAGTGTTAAAATAATAGGATAAGACAGTAAAACCTGGGTTCTCGGTCCTGTCCTGAATGGTCATATGTAACCCTTTCCCTCAGGATGGGGGTGGGGGACAGTCTGCGTTTTTGTTTTGTTTTTCCCTTCCATCTGTGCTTCAAAGGGTGGCTTTAAGGTGCTCCTGCCTAAGGAAACTGAATGTCCTCTCTCAACCGCAGTAACATAAGGATGGCCCTATGGTCCATGTTCACACAGCCGCTTTTAGAGCCAATGCCAGACCTTTGATGGGTCAGGCAAATACTGAGAACAGTCCTGTACATCCATGGGATTCCATTGAGCTCATCCATGAAACAAAGCTCCATTGCGGGTAGAGCATGTCATAGCTCATGCAGGACAGAGCAGATCCAAGAGGGGGACAGTAGCATATAAGTTGCCATCAATTTGTCTTTATTTCCTATTATTGTTCTAATGAAAGAAGTGAAACACTTCTGAAGGCGTCCCTTTAAACCCATTCCATACCCAAATGCCTAGTCTCTCCAACTGGTGATGGGGCTGCCTCGGATGCTTGGGGCCGCACTCCGCACTGGGATTTCCTTTAAGAGGTCTGGGAGGAAGTGTCAGTGCTGGCAGCCCCTTGGTAAGCATTACTCCCTGAGCTGTGCTTCCAGCCTGGTGCGTGGCAGCTGCTGGCTTCTGGGACTTGAATGAAAACCTTAGCACTTCTCCTTTCTGTGCTGGGGGGGGGGGGGGGGAAGGGGGAGCGTGCTCCATTCCGGACATTCCGCTTCTCTGGCCTACGTGGCACAGGCCTAGGAGCCTCTCTGGAGCAGGCTGCTGGCCAACCTCTTGCCTGGATGCCTGGTGAAGGGGGGGGGGGGGGAACCTCTGCTTTATGCTGAACCCTATGTCTCTCAGATGGGCAGCTCACAGCTCATGCAGGGGAATGAAGACCGAAATTAGGACCAAATATATTTAGCAAACTTTTCCTTGCCTCTTAAGGTAGCAGTTGAAAGCAGCCAACACTTTTTTTTTTCTTTTTAATTTAAGAAAAAGAATTTCTTAACATTCAGAGTTAAGCAGTGGAAAGAGGACTTCTGAACTAGGCAAATTAAGTAATTCTGTGTTATCTGGGGAGTGGGGGATTCAGTTTTGCTGTTTCAGGTTGTACTGAACCATCCTTAAAAGAATGTATTTTAGTGATAATTAACTACAAATTACTAATAATTAGCAGGGAAATAAATGATAATTTGAGTGCATTCTTGGCTTAAAATGAAACGAGTGTCAGCTGAGGATTGTGTTTGACCTGACTCTCTTTAAAATTATTTTAAAGTATACAGCGTTAGTTCCTTTTTCTAAATGAAATTTCCTTTCCTTTTTCCTTTGAAAAAGACTTGCTCACTTACATTAAGCTGCTTCTCATCACATTGTACAATTAAGGGTAGTCCTTTTTAAACAAAAACTGTTTAGTCCTCTTCAAAATAGAAATACAGTCCTCCCTAATCTGCTTCAAGTGAACCATGCACATGAGGTCAATGAATGAGATGACCAAAGGGACATATGGTGAAAATGATGAATTCTGGGGCACTGATTCATATGACTTGAAAAAATGCCATCCATTTCCTGATTCACCACCATCTTTACTCTGAAATATAAAGCATCACTTGTGTCTCTGGACTAATCAGCCAATTCTGTCTTGTCTTTACACCCCTCTCTAGTGCTTGAATTTTGGCCATAAGGTTCAACTGCCAGCCCAGAGCCAAGGAACAGGGTGGGGGATGAAGGAGCATCACCTGGAGAAGAGGCAAAGATGCTGCTGGGGACCACAAGTGCCCTTTAAAGAAAACCATGGGAGTGATGGTGTTTAAGATGTGGTAAGACAGTATTAAAATTCTGGAGGAAAAAAAAAATCAGTCCAAAATGTGTGACCTCTTTTCATTTACCTCTTAACTGGATTTTCCTAAAAATGATCGAGGCAAGTGTTACAATTGTCATCCATGCATTTCTCTTTTTATCCCTGGTTTCCTTCTTTTAGATCCATGGCATTTAAGAACTGAGAAGAAAAAGAAAAAAAAAAGAAATTTAAAAGGAAAAAAGAAAGCTTGATCATCTGAATTATCCCATCATTTTTTTTCTTAACACAGCTAGACTTTGCTTAAAAAAAAAAAAAAGTGAAGTTTGATGACTCAGTGTGGTTGCCTAGAGCTAGAGCTCTTTTTTTTTTTTTTCCATATACTATAAATGACTTGGAAGACTCATGATTGTGGCTATAGGTGACACCGTGATGTTCCCCAAAGTTTTGACAATGAAGAATCTCAAGATGGGGAGATTTCAGGGAACTCTCAGCCCCTACTACATTCTCTTGAGCTTCACCAAGTTCAGTTTATGGTTCTTTTGCCCCAAGAAGTATGCATGCTCCTCCCATGCAGAGCTCACTCTCTCAGTACTTACTGGTAAGCAGACCAGTTCTGTTCCTAAAGCAACAGCCCAGACTCTTTGAAAGAAAGTGGCCTTGGCACATTTGAGAATGACCACAAGTGAGTCCATATGCTGTGCCAGTCTGCACTGAAGACTCCATCATGGTCCCTTCTCTGGTCCCAAATCAGTAGGAAGAAGGCCATCATGGTCCCTTCACCAGGTTCTACCTATGGCTGCCTCACCCTTCCCAGGTAGAGGGATGTGCTTTGTTGTTGCTGGTTGTTAAATGGAAGCTGATACAGAATGACCTGCCCTCACCATTCCAGGTGAGTTCTTCTCACCTGTGGGTTCTCTTGAATTCATTCCCCAAATGAGAACCACATCCCCCGACCTCATGCCACATTCAAGAAAGCAACCCAGTTAAGTCCAGTGGCCAAAGCGGTGAACAGCTCAAAATGCAGCCACCCAAGTATACATTCAATAAGATGTACTCACTATCAGTTACAGGGGATGTTTCATAGCAGGGTTGTTTTTTTTTTCCTTTTTCTTTTTTTTTTTTTTGGGGGGGGGGAGTATATAGCCATCCTTAAAATTTCAGTAAGACATTGTATTTTACTTCAGCTATATATACAGAAAACCAAAGTATTCTAGAAATCTAGAAATAGTTTGCCTTATCTTTTGGGTTATATTTCTAGATATATTTTTCTAGCAACCCAATTTCCTTAAGATAAAATTGGTGTCCTCAAAACAGCCCAAGTTGTCTTTTATAAGTATGGTGCAGGGAAAGGGAAAAATGCTAAGTTTAAAAGATTTTTGGAATATCTACAGGAAATGCAGATGGTTTGTGGCATGAAGATAAAGCATCCGTATGGTTAGCTGAGTGTTATTTTCTGACATTGAGACTGGGATATATCTTAAGTGCCTATGAGTAAAGAATGGGTATTTTAAAAAAAAGATATTTGACACTTATTAATCAATGTCATTTATATTCCTGACTTTGAAACTAGAGCTTTGGGAGGAAATAAGTACCTTTGTAAATGTATTTTCAAAAATAGTGTTCACCCTCCTTAGATTTAGAAGCACGAATTACTGTCTTAGTTTATTTCATCACTTACCAGGGAGATTAACTCATAATGACCTTGAATTCAATGAAAACAATATGTATGAAATTAAACCAAAATGTCTTTTGAAGCAAATCAGTAGGAAGAAGGCCTTCAAGGATCCAAAGCCCTTCTGTCAAATCTCATTTCAGACCCCCCTTCTCATTCCCATTATTACGTCCTTGATTTAGCATGTCAGCTTCTCTCATCCAAATACCAACACCTCCTGCAGGTCTGCCTGCCGTCAGTAGTTATTCCCCAAACAGCAGCATCCCCATCACCACCATGCACATACCAACCTTCATAACACTGATTTTATTTAAATTGCAAACTACCTGGCTTTAAAACAAGAACAAAGAACAAAGCTTGCTTGCAGCTAGGTGAGACCATGGAACTTCAGGATCACTAAAACAGGAAGCAAGGTGGTATTTCTTGGAAGGCTTCAACTAACAGGGAATGATCTTTTCTGCCTTTCTTCCTGAAATTTGGTTGTGATAGGTGAAATTTCATGAGCCATCTTGAATTGCAAGGTGACCTTGAGGAGGAAGCTATGAGCCAAGGATGGTAGCGTGAAAGTAGCACCAATCAGTGGTGAATCTGTGGCACCTCCATCTCAGTGCTAAACCTCCTCACCCCAGACTTCACAACATGAGAAACTCTGCTCCGTGTGCTTTATCCATCATCATTTCTGTTTTTCACATAAGAATGCACTTGCTGCTGAGTAGAATGAAGAGCAACACAGAACCATCCCTGCCCTTTTCAGAAACACTGTGGAAGTAGATGTGAATTATGGAGCTGACACCTATGTGATTATAAGTCCTGATTAGTGCAATGGTAGACAAACACCCAGGGATCAGGGACTCAGGAGAGGCACCACTGAAAAAGTAGCACCTGAGTTGACATTTGGTGGAAAAGGAGAGACCAACAAAAAAGTGGGAAGATGGGAAGAGAGTAGACTCCAGAGGAGAGGAGAAATGTTGATTAACATTGGACTTATTATAATAACAATAATAAGTAATCATAATTGCAGAGAATAACAATAAATAACAGTCATAGGCCATTGCACACTACTATAACAAAATACCTTAAACTCAGTAATACATAAATAATAAAAATTTACTTCTCATGGTTCTAAAGGCTGGGGAGTCCACAATCCAGGAGGCTTAGAGATGGTGAGGGCTTGGTCTGTGCCTTCATGATGGCACCTCGTTGCAGGACCCTCTGGAGGGAAACCACTGTGTCCTCGTATGGTGGATGAGATGGAAGGGCAAGAGGGCCCAGCTAGTTCTCTCCACCACTTTTATAAAGTTGCTTATCCCACCCATGAGGACAGAGCCTCACAGACACATCACCTTCTAGATGTCCCAGCTCTTTTAACTGTTCCACAGATGAGTAAATTTCAACATAAAATTTGAAGGTAGCACTTTTAAACCATAGCAATCTGCCCCTGCGTTCACCAGATTCATGTCCTTGTCACAGGCAAAATGCATTCATTCCATCTCAATAACCATGAACTTATTCCAACACCAATTTGAAGTCCAAAGTCTCATTCCTCTAAATATCATCTATATCAGGTATGGTGAGACTCAGGTAAGATTCATATGAGGCAAATCCCTCTCCAGCCGTGAGCCTGTACAATCAAGGAAGTTGTCAGATTCTGACATGCAGTGGTAGGGCAGTTATAGGGCAAATATTCCCATTCCAAAGGGGGTAAAAAGGCAAGAAGAAAGGAGTAACAGATCCCTACTAAGTCTTCTCACAGGTAAATGCTATTAAATCCAGAGGCTTGAGAATAATCTTTGACAAACAATGGGGTGGGGTTGGGTCTATGAGGCTCCTGGTAGCCCTGCCCCACAGTGTAGCTAAATATAGCTCACACATTCTCCTGAGTTGCAGACGAATGCCTGCAGCTCTACTAGGCTGGCATTGCATGCTGTGCCTCTGCTGGTCTAGGGTGTTGAGCAGTCCTGCCCCACAGCTCCACTGGGCAGTGCCCTAGTGGCTCACAGCAGTCCTGCCCCTGTAGCAGATCTGCCTGGGTCCTGGTTCTCCCAGGTCTCCATAGCTCTGCATTCTGTGCACCTTTTGAGTTGCACTGCAGAAACTCTGCTGAAGTTTGTCACTTGTCCCATTCATGAGGGTAGTTCAAACCATACCTGGATCCACTCAAACAGCAGTTGGGACAGCTAAGGAGCACTGTGCTAGAAGGCAGGCAGCTGAGACTTGAGCCAGCTCTGAGGTCTCAAAGATAGCCTGGGTCTCCCTAAAATCATTTGTGCTCATGGCCCTGGCACTCTGGGTCTATGATTGGAAAGATAGCTTTGAAAATCTCTAAAATGCCTTGGAAATCATTCTCCCGTGGTCTTGACAAATAGCTTCTGATTTCTTCACATCTATACTCATTTCCTTACCCTAACTCACCTACGTCTTCTTTCCTAAACATGTCTTTTTGTGCTTTAGAACATGGCCAGATTAAGAATGTTCTTAATCTTCAAGTTCTACTTCCCTTTTGATTATAAACTCCATCTTTACTTTTTTGTCTTTTTTCTTGTGTTTTACCATGGTAGTCAAAAGCCATGCTGTACTCTGAACCCTTTGCCTAGGAATTTCTTCTGCCAAAATCCTAGCTAATTGCCCTTAAATTCTGCCTTCCACGAAGCGCTAGTATGTGAGCACAATTCAGTCAAGTTTTTGCCATTTCATAAAAGGATTACCCCTTCTACCAGTTTCCAATAACATATTCCTCATTTCTGTCTGAGACCTCATTAGGATGACCCTCATTGTCTGGATTTCTACCAACATTCTGATCAGTTGAAAATACAACATGTACAACATACATGATGCAGCTAAAGCAATATTTATACAGAAATTTAGTTGTGAATGCTTTTATTAGGAAAGAACTTAAGGTAAACGACCAACTCAAAAAGTCAGAAAAATAACTGGGTAAAAAAAAAGCAAAGTAGTTAATATCACATATCATAAAATAGACTATAAGGATATAATAGAAAGAATTACTCAAAAGCTGTTTTTAAAAGATTAGTAAACAGAAAAACCTCTGTGATATGAAACTTAGAAACGTTTAACTTTATAAAACTACAGAAACAATGACAGTGCATTTAGAAATACAGTCATTAAAGAAACTGAATAGTAAATACCAAGTAAAACAGAAAAACAGGTGTGGGTGGTTTTCTCAGAAATATTCAAGACACAATTATTCCTTATTTTACAAAGTGTTTTCCAGTGAATAGAAAAATCCTAGACCAAATTCAAACATTCAAAAATGTTTTATCATTAGAAAAAAAATGCAGGTATAATTCATATCATCAGCAAATTAAATAAAAATCATGTGATCATTCTAATAGCAACAGAATATGCATTGCTAATATTGAGCATGAATTTATCATTCAAAAAAACCTCTTAGCTGACTAGTTAATAGAAGGTAATTTACATAATTTGACTATTTGCCAAAACCATCAACAAAAAACTTCATATTTATGGTGAAACCTTGGAGGCATTCTATTAAAAGAGGAGACTTAGACCAGCATCCTTCTTAGGGACCCTTCTCTTTAATACTGGAACAATTATCGAAAGGGGAGAACTTTTTAATTGAAGGTGATACAATTATAAAAACACTTAGGAAAATAGACCAAATCAAGTGTTTAGAATAAAAATTCTGCAAGTTCTGAAAATCTTTCATGACAAATTTATAAAACTAAATTTATAGATCCTAAAGATGGCCTAATAAATTGTATTCTGTACTTGCGTGCATATAAGATGAATTGGTATATATCTCAAAGTCTTCCCAAATTCATCATTTAAAATAGCACACATCAAATCAAAACTTTGACCACCTAAAAAAGAAGATCCTAAAGTTTATAAGCAAAGCAAGAGCAGTATTTCATAAACAATTAAGGAATATTTTTGTGGAAGATGAAGAAGGTTAATGTAAGTCATATCAGTAATATTTACCAAGCTGTACAAATTAAGACAATGAGGTTGACAAAGAGAGTAACCTAACTGAGTCCATGAAGAGGCTCCATCTGAACAGGTAACAAAGGTGGCTTGTGACCCACAGCAGAGAGAACAGACTCGATCTCTGGATCTTAGATAGTTGACCATCGAAATGTACGAGCATTGAGTTAGATAGCTCCCTCAAGTCATTCACAGAAGTACCTTCAAAGTACAGTAAAGGGAAAGTGAGAAACAAAATGTTAAAACACTTTAGAAAAAAAAAAAAAAACAGAAAAACATATGAAGGCATCTGCATGACCTCTGGGTGGGGAAGCGGTTCTTAAAATAAGATCCAAAGACCAGACATAAAGAAAGAAAAAATCAATACAGAAAACCACATTAAAGTTGAGAACTTCCGTTTAATGATATATGACTTAAAAGCAAGCCATGGCCCATGGGAATTTTCAGGGCATGCAAACAACATAAGAGGGTATGCAGAATATATTCTAGAACTCCTGCCATCCCAACGCAGTGGGGAAAATGCAAAAGTAACTGGAGTCTCACTGGCAAATGAGCATAAGAAATCATGCAATCTCCCTAATGTCATGGAAACCCAATTAAAATAAGGAGGCACCATTTCATGTCAATATAATGAAAAGTCTGACAATGTCAATGCTTATTAAATATTGGCAAGAAGGACTTCAGAGGCCTGAATATATTCTGACACATGGGAAGGCATTTCAGCTACTCTTGCAAGGTCTAAAATGTACATTCCATGCTGTCTAGTTGGCAAGGTTGGAGAAGGGACATGTGATGTACTGCCAGTTATATGAAAGCCAAAATATCACATCCATATAATTTATGGGTACATACACAGTAAAATAGCAGCAAAATGATAAACACTAAATTAAGGGATTTTTATCTCTCAGGAGGGTGGGGAGAGGATCACTAAGAGAAAAAAAACAGGGCCACCAACTTTGTCTGTGATTCTGTTTTTCCATTAAAATAAAAAATGAGATATGAGGCAAATACTGAAAAAATATTAAGATCAAACAGAGCTGGTTTGGTGGGTGTTCATTAGATTATTATCTTTTTGTGTATGCTCAAAAGATTTCATAATTCAATAAAGAGGTTTAATGGGAAATAAGGAAGTGCAGTCGGCAGAGGAAGCTCATTAGAGAGGCTTTGTCCTGTAGAGAAACAAAGGCATCGTAGCAGCCGGAGGGACGTGTGCACAGAGGCTGTTTTTTAAAGTGGGTCATCCGAAGTATGTTTGTCTGTTGGTTGAAAGACCTCCATATTCAGGCTGCAATTGTCTGTGCAGTAGAGAAATAAGATAATTCCAAGAACAAAGGCCCTGGAAAGACGAGAGGCAATGGGATTTCTGTTCAGAGAGAGCAGGACCTTCCTGGAATTGTCACAGGAGGGAAGACCAGGGGAGACCAGGCCCAGACAGGAACAGAAGGAACAGTCGTGGTTGGTGCAGATGGATGTCTGCTCCTCTGAGAACCTTTGGTTTCTTAATGACAATGAGGCTGGGTTGTGTGGTGGTTAGAGTGGGCTTATGAAGACAGAAGAGAAAGTATAAGGTCAACATCTTGGAATACAGGAAAATAAGTTTATTGGGAAGATATACTTGAATCTCCCAGCTGCATTGAATGACCATTGAAGCTCATGGTCATTCTTCCCAAATGAACCCCGTCATCGTCCTTGCGGGATTCTCTCCCACATCATTTGGCGGCTCAGGTGCTGGCAAGGTAAGGCTGATGATGGAGCCCAACCCGGAAATGATTTCCTTGGACAAGGGGAGACAGTAACAGGAAGGCTGAGGATGTTTGCAGACTCTTTTGAGATGGTCATGCAGTGTAAGCTAATGAAGGAGGACACTGAGACAAAACCGGTGATGATGTCAATGGACTAGAGGATGAGATGAGGTCTAGGAACCCTTGCAAAGGGAGCCTGGTGGTCCAAGGTATGTCCACAGTGATGGGAGCTAAGAGGAAAGAGCTCAGGTCTGTGCAGGTGAAGACAAATGGGTCTCAGGTGTGTGATCAATACACATTGCAATCTCCAGGAGGAATCCCCAGTGAATGTGGCACAGGACATTCAGACCCTTGAGCCATAAGCAGAATCACTCCATAATTTTGAACATATGGCTCAGAGACAACCCACCTCTATGAAGTAAATCCCACACTAGTATCCAGAGGAACCCAAAAGTATTTGACTCCCAACTCCACCCTCTTTCCATTATACCAAAGGGCTTCTACAAGTTTTAATGCAGAAAATTTAAGAACAATATGATAAAATTTGCTGTTCATCTCCAGAATATCCTCAAAGGAGATGGTGATACCCCTTAACTGGCAAGACTAATCAGAAGTATCTGGGGAGTTTTTCCTACAGATGTAAGCCATGGCTGAACCTATACCCAATGACTTGGAACCTCATGGGGTAGGGCTCAGACCTGTGAATCCGATACACAAGGCCATTCAGAACCCTCAGTATGGTCAATATAAAACCTCACTGTCTGTAAAGTGTGAATCATTCTGGTGTCCCGAGAAGGAATGTACCTAGGGAGCATCGTTGTTAGCACCCATTGTGTTTTTCTGCCCATCCCTAAGGTTCTGGAAGTTTCTGCCTGAGTGTCCTGCACAGCGACTCACCCCCACCTGGGTCTGTGCCGAGGAGCATGTTGTTCTAGTCAGACTCCTGTGCCATCAGAAGATGCTTAATATTTGCTTATCTTGCTCAAACATTCGCTAAAATATCAGTTTTTATCAATTGATTTCTATTTATCAGTAACATCCCAGGCAAAAGTTCTAGTTCAGCTTTTCATCTCTTGGGGAAAAAAAAAACTGAGAGAAACTACTAAAAGGAGGAAAGATGTATTTTGACTCGTGGTTTCAGAGGTTGTAGTTCATGGTCAGTGACTCCTAATGGCTCCTAATTGCTTTGGGCCTGAGACAAGGCAGAATATCAAAGTGAAGAGGCTCAGGGGGACAGAAATGCCCACCCCATGGTGACCAGGAAGCTAAGAGAGCAAGAGGAAGGGGCTGGAACAAGATAAAGTCCCCAAGGCCAGCCCCCAAGCACCCATTCCTTCAATTATGTCCCACCCCCTACTGTTTTTGCCACCTCCCAATAATGACATCACATTGTGGATCCATCAATGCATTGATCCATTGATAACATCACCTTCATGATCCAATCACTTCCCAAAGCCCCACCGCTAAATGTTGCTGCATCAGAACCCGGCCTTCCACTCATGAGCCTCTGGGGGACATTCCAGATCTGAACCCTAACAAGTTTATTGCCAAATGTATTACTTCAGGACTGCCAATATTATGGGAGTCTCTCTCTATTTTCTCTCTTATCCTCGCCTTCCCTCTCTCTCTCTCGCTCTGTTTTCTTTCTCTGCTTCTTTCCCTCTCTGTCTCTGTCTTTTCTGTGCATACACACACACACACACACACACATACACACACACACACAGATGCTGAAAACAGCTTTCTAGCTTTGTGCATGGGCCCAAGGTACCCTCTGAGGGATCACTGAGAGGGACTCTCCACTGGGCAGCACCAAGGCCTTATGATCATTGTTCACTCTTCCATTACCCCCAACTCACATCCAACCAGCACAGGCAGGATTATCTGACCATGCCACGGTAATATTTATTTCACCTTTATCTACCTCCAGAAGATGCTGAAAACTGACCCCAGAGAACTATGTCAGGATCTTAGGGGTCAGGGGTGAGGAAATGGATTAAACCCTCCCTGTTCTCAAAAGTTCTGTTCGCACCTTCCATTTTCCGCCGTGTTCTACATTGTTCCTCTATGTCAGTTAGGTTTTCATCACTGTGACCAAAACACCAGACGCGAGCAACTTAGAGGAGGAAAATGTTCTCCAACTCAAGTGTTCTCTCAAGCCAAGGCAGGGCTTGTTGAATCAAACCAGCGTCCGGTGACTTCCTGCATTGCTTCTGATTCAGTCCATCTTGGGTGGCGTCCAAAAGTTGGCGTCTCATTTCCAGGTGATCCGGGTGCTCCTTGTGCAGGGACCATGCTTTGAGAATTCTGACCTCAGGACCTCAGCAGACAGACAGCCTGCAGATTACCTTCTGAAAGTCAGCACTAATGTAAAACTCGGCCATTCCTCTGCCTGGGAAGCTTTCACTCTTCATCCTCAGGAGCCTCGGCGGTGTGCACAAAGACTGTGTTTGCTCCCTTGGCGTTCACAGGGCCTGGTACAATGATTTCAGTGTACTAGATGCCCCAAAAGGTTGTGGCTTGTGGAATGAAAATACGATGAAAAACTACATTGCCATGCTAGATTGTTTCCAACCATGTTAAAATGTGACAAAAATATGAAGGATTTGGGTAAACTGCTCTACTCACAGAAGGACTCTATCTAATGTGGGGAACTCATTTGTATTATACTGTAACTGATTTTCCTCAGTGCACTCACTTGAAGGAAATCTGCCTTTTAAGTCAGTGTCCAGTTTGCTCAATTCACACTTCGGTCTTCCCGAAGTTGTGATACTACAAAAGGAGCCCTTGCCCATCAAATTGTCCCTTAGAGACTGAGGACCAAAAAAATATATGGAGAGTGATAGGATTTCATGCAAGGCATCCCCAGTCCAGGCAAAAACACATCTTAAGGTTGCAAGACTGAAATAGGGCAGATGTGACACATCCAGAAACACCTTGGTCACAGGATCCCTGCTCGAGCTGATTTCTCCCTCCAGGCAAATGGCCGGAAGCCGGGCCAAGACAGAGTTGCTTTTGAGTCTCAGCACAGACTTGAGCTTGAGGGCACCAGGAAGCCACGGTTCACCTTACTTAGAAAATAACGGGTGAGAAATATATTTTATTTTTATTTTCCAAACTATTTTGAATAAGAGAAAGAAAAATCTCATTTGATTTCAAAGCATGACTCCCCTTTTTTTCCTAAATTTGAGAGAAAGTGAATACAGCCACAGAGTGAATAGACTGCTCCCTGCCTCCCCACACAGGCGCCGGGGCTTTCCCGAGTCCAAATGTTAATTCGAACTGACAAAACACTCCCGGCACTTTAATTTTATTTCATAACGAAAAAGCAAACTTAACTTCTAAGCGCTTTTATTCCAAGTTTAATGGCTTACATTCCCGAGGTCAGCAAGCAGATGGAGTCGAAGACGAGAATGTATAATTGCAGATTATGAAACTGCAAAATTAATACTACTCTGTTAATGTCAAGAGAGGACTGGAGAGCTGGGAGGGATTTTCAAGATTGTTGATCCTCAACCTCATCACACAAATGAGGACACTGAGGCTGGTGTCACCGCATGTCCTTCCTCCTGGTGACAGAGACAGTCGGGGACAGGGCTGCATCAGATGCCATCTTTTGGCATGTGAAGCAGCCCCCCACCTCCCTGCGCTACCCTGTCAATTCCTAACCCAAGGGGGCTCCTGTGCGCTCCTGGTTGCTCTGCGTCCTAGTGCAGAGGCGTCATGCCATAAGAACCCTCAGGTTCCTTAGCATCTGGCTCCTCTATCTGTGGCTCAGCCATTGGTAGGGGGCTGCCCGAATCTACATGGTCAACCAGCAAATTCCAGCCAGGAGGGAAGGGAAGGGAGAATGGGAAGGGGAGTGCATGCCTTGGCTGTGTGGGCACGCCCTGGAAGTTGTACACGCATTTCCCTGGACAGCTATGTGGAGATGTCTAGGACATAGCCTTCTATACCTTAGGAAAAACAAAAGTCATGGTGATTTTGGCTTCAGTTCACTCTCTTGCCATCCAAATATCTATGCCTACCCTTCTTATCACATAAAGTATGCATCCATCTCTACCCACGGGAGATGATCCCCAAGTCCCATATGGTTACTTCATGATGTCACATGAAACACTCTTACACTCTTCTCTGCAAGACCCAGTCTTGCTCCTCTCAACCCCGCAAATATAAAATGAAAGAAAAATCTTCAGTCCAGCCATCAGAGTCAACATTCAATGGCGGGTTAGGACTAGAAGCTTCAGTAAAAAGTAGACAAGCCAGCTCTCTCAGTGGAAGACCAATGGCAGTGGCAGGTGCTTGCTAGACATCTTCTGTCCGAGAAGTAGAATCAGCCTCTTGGTGCCTCTGTCTGGTGGCCCCAGCAGAGCTCTCTGGAAGATCCTTGTTCACTGACCTCCATGGCCTCCAACTTTGTCCACCAGCCTTTGAGGTCCAGCTGAGGACAAATGGCCTCTGCCACTCACCTCACTGCAGGGGTCCCCAGTCACATGCTTCTCCACATGGCTTCCCGGGCAACATGATTTCCTCAAAAACTTAGCAGACACTTGATCATTTAAACTGAAAAATTCTGAAAAATGCAGCATTTTAATTTGCTGTCTTCTGTCCTCTGTCAAAATCCCTCTTATGTTCAGTTCATGGCAACTCTTTTGACAGCATTCCCAATTTTCTGCTCATGTCCACTAACGTTGCTCAGGGCATGTCCTACCTCCCAAGATACTGCCAGTGACAAGGTCATCAAACACTTTGTCACTGTATAACGAGGGTCAACACTTCCTACCCACCAGAATCTGTGTCTTTGCCACCCACTGTCCAAGTGCTTTGTCTCAGCCAGCAACATCAATCTGCCCAGCTGGATTGTTACAAACACAACTCGCATCCTTCCCCTCCCAGGTGCCCGACTTGGCTGCGCACATTCAGCTGTGCATGACAGTGATCCAAATTCACAGTGGCCTAAGCACAAAGGGAGTCCACTTGTTTCTCACATGAACAACTGATGGTGACTGTGCTCCCCAATGTCATCAGGCACCTGTCCCCCCATGCCCCCACTGCTGCTTTGCCATGCCTTGCTGATTTTCTGGTCTTTGTTGCTCAGTGTTTCACACCACCAGATCTGCTTTCCAACCAGCAGAAAGACATACAGAGCCCTGGACCTCCCTTACCTGTGAAGGCCCAACTTGGAGGTTTCACACTTTACTTCTGTCCAATCCCATAACTCAGAATTTAACTCAGAAATAAACTCATTTTTCTGAATGGTATCATGCCTATATAAGGGTTTTTATTGCTCTTGTGTAGAAGTTGATATTGTGGAAGAAGAGTGATCTTTGCAGCACTATGGAATTAACTGTGTCTTTGTTGTTGTTGTCCAATATAAAAATCTAGAAAACTATCTTTAATGAGTTTTTTAGGTACAATTGCAGTGTGGCTGAACTGTTTGCCTCTGACCTTCTCAGTGACACAGCCTAGAAGAAATGCATAGGAAATTCCTCATCCGAAGCTTTAGGGCAACCTGATCCTTGGCTGTCGTGGATCTTCCCTCAGCTCGCAAACAAAGGCACCCACAATGGACTGGGCCAGACCAACACTTCCTCAGGCAAGTGAATTAATTTGGTAAGCCAGTCTACACTACCCCCTCAGTTTCTCTTTCATGCAGATCCCAGTAATGAATTTACACCCTCATCGACACTTAGTTCCTGGTGACAGGAGAGGGACCCAAAGCATGAACTGAGTGAAGCCAGAAAGAGGCCTGCATTTGTGCTACCATGTTTCAGGCAAGAGGCCAGAAGGTATGCCTAGGAAATGAGAGAGGTATGCACCTCATCTTCATGAGATTCGCAAGCACTAAGAGAGAGGGTCTACACCCAGGGAATCGGGGTGCACGATTACAGAAAATAGCTCACTCCCTTTTCTAGAAGGCTAGAAGAATCTTATGCTGATATGGGATGGGCTCTGGTTTTCCTGCCCACCTGAAGACCACTCTCCTGTTGACTCAGTACCCCTGGTCCCCAGTGGCAGCAATGTGGCTGCTTGGTGTTGTGTGCTGACAGCAGACACAGACGAGTAGGAACCAGAACAAGACAGGCAGAGGAGACCAGGCAGGAGAGGCAGGGCAGCCTGCTAACTGGGCTGGTTGGCATGTGCAAGGGGCTCCTCTGGGCATCGCTGGTAGCAACGCAGAGAGGGTGCTCTGTAGTGAGCCAATCCTCAGCCATCAGGCTGCAGGCCACTGGGCTCCCAAAGCTCTGCTTTATGCTGCCCAGATGAGGACCATCTGGGTGATGATAAATATGCAGCATCTTCAGAGAAAGAGAATCTCAATAAAAGATACATGAAGGAA
The DNA here is from genome assembly GCF_964194105.1 of Spermophilus citellus. Lineage (NCBI taxonomy): Eukaryota > Metazoa > Chordata > Mammalia > Rodentia > Sciuridae > Spermophilus > Spermophilus citellus. The sequence continues at coordinate 280,731,148 of NC_138182.1, read as the reverse complement.
AATTTATAAAAGAATAAATGAAATAGATATCAAATATAAAAGTTAGCTTTGCTTAAAAATAACAATGATGTATCATTTTTATCCACCAAATTGACAAAGATGATCAAATATGTATTTTTCCATCTTATTTGTCTGATAGGCATGTGCGGATGTGATAAGACAAACATTAGCATGAGCTTTTAAAATGTGCATACCATTTCACTCCAAATTAAAGAAATAATAAAAGAGGTTTCCAAACAATGGGAACAGAGATGGCCACTGACACTCATATACATGGTAAACCGAAGGAAATAGCATAGTATCCCAAAATAGACAAACAATGAAACAAACTGTATTCTATTCATTGCAGAGCTACAATGGAGCCACTTACACTTTATGTATAAGTATACATAATATACTTATATAAGTATGTCATACATCATATACTCTGAATGCCTGTTTCAGCACAAGGAAAATTATTCATGGCATAATCATAAAAATCCTTTATAAGATATCGTATTATGACATAAGTGAAGATCACAGGTAATACTTCACAGCATGTGAAGTATTGAATCCTAATTGCAGTGTGTAACCAAAAGTGTATACAGAGAAGGGTGTTTATCACATTTTTAATTATGAAATTTCTCTGTTTTCAAAATTTTTCACATTGAGCATATATATTATCTCTATGTTCAGCAAAAAAGAACAATTGATGTTCCCCGTATAGTTACATGGCCTTTGTGTTAGCTTTTCCTGGTTGTATTAAGATGCCCAACAAGAACAACTTAGGGGAGAAAAAGTTCAATTTGGGCTCAAGGTTTTAGAGGCTCAGTCTACGGTCTGCTGCTCCATTGCTTTGGACCCAAGATGACGCAGAACATTCTGGCTGAGAGGCGTGGTGCAGGAAAACTGCAGCTCATGGCAGTTATGAAGCAGAAGATGAGAGAGGAGCCAGAAACAAGATACATAATCCCAGGGCACATCTCCAGTGACCTGCTGGCTCCAGTCACACCCCACCTGCCTTCAGCAGCTGCCCAGTAATTCATTGGGATTATCAATCCATCCAATGGATTAGTCCACTAATTAGGTTACAGCTCGTGTAATCTAATCACTTAACCTGTGGACATTCCTGCATTATCTCACACATAAGCTTTTGGGAACTCCTCATTTCCAACCATAACAGCTTTAAACCTTTGGGTTTCCTGGCTCTAGGGTTCTTACCCCCATTGTCCCTGATGTGCAGATCTAGAGAAATGTTCAAAGGAAAGCCAACCTCCTCTTCCAGCCCTGTGCTCCTGAGACCACGCTGATTATCAGGGATGGAGATGGCTTTCGGCTTGACAGAGCTCCACTCAGAGTTGGGGCACATGCTTAGTGTTTCCTTTTATTGGGGACCCTTGTGTTTCTCATTCTTTTTGTTTGTTTGTTCTGATTATGTCTTTCTTTGTTTAGAATCATCCCTCTGTGGGTTGTTCTGCCCTTTAGAATTTCCATCAGTCCTCATGTTGAGTTTTCTATAACATATCTGGTTAAACCAAATGAAATTTTAACAATTTTATTTTACTTCCATAGGAAGAACTTTCGTCTGGTTAAACCCTACTTCATTATATCTAAGTTACCCAAGTGGAAGAAAAATTCTTTGTTCTGATTCATCAGAAATCCTGGTTCACTGCTCGAACCATATGGGTAGTAGTCCAGCATGGGCCCTGGGCAGTGTTTCCCTGTGAGAGCAGATTGGGTCAGTTTTACTTGAGAATTCTTAGAATAATACTTTCATACTAACCAACCATTTAGAGGGTCAGATTAGAGTGCTGACATAGAAGTAATGTCACACATACACAAACACACACACACACACACACACACACATACACATACACACACACACATACACAAACACACACACACACACACACACATACACACACACATACACAAACACACACACACACACACACACACACACACACACATGAATTTCCCCTGGCTCCAATTAAGCAAGAAGATGAAAAAATAGACAACTTTCACAAAGCTTAATGAACTGTATTTTTGAAACATTTAAAAATAAAATTGAATTCAAAATAGCAAAAGCTACAGATGACTAGAAATCATGTAAAAACAAAATTCATATTTAAAATGCATATTTCACACTGTATTAGAAAAAAAAATATGCTCCACTCAGATTGTTCCTGCAGTTCTCATAGGAGAAGAATGAGAGAGAGAGAAAAATTGATCCAGAAATGCAAGTAGAAAAACTCTTTTAACAGTTCTTGGGCAGCAATTAGCAAATGGGTCAAGTAATTACTATTTAATGTAGTTGCCCTTCTAGATAATATGCTGTTGCTTTTAACATTGGGTTAGGAAATGAGATTCTGGGTGTGAATTGATGATATGAAGTATTCCCCAGGTTGGCAGCTGGATGTACATGTCCACATTTTAAGGATTCAGGAGTCCGAAGCTCATAGGTGATGCATCTGGATCAGATTTTTGAGTAAAAAGAGCAGAGTGCAAGGAAATCGAGAATGATGGAGGCTGTAGGAGTGCTACCATGATAGTAGGAAATGAGGAGAGCTCACGGAAGCCTGGAGCAGGGACAAGCTCAGGAAGAGGCAGCAGTCAACTACATCAATGCTGCTGAGAATTGCCCATTGGATCTAACCATGCCAAGGTCACAGGTGACCTCAACAAGAACAGCTGGAGAAGATGAGAGAAACCAAAAAAGTTTGCTGCAAAGAATGGTAGTACTAGCTCAAACCCCAAGAGAGTAAAAGGTGTCCCACTTATCTAAATATTTAAATTGTAAATGAAATTAATACACTGTCACAGAAAAGATAATGCATCCATCTATTTTGAAAAAAAAAAGTTACTTTGAGGGTTTGGTGGTGCACATCTATAATCCCAGCTACTCCAAGGCTGAGGCAGGAGGATTGCCAGTTTGGGACCAGCCTCATTAGAAAGCTCATGTCTCAAAAAGTAGAGGGCTGGGTAGAGAATCCCTGGTTCAATCCCCCATTATTGAAAGAGGGAGAGAGAAAGAGAACTGGGGGGAATATATACTTTTAATGCAAGATGTTACTATGAGAAGAAAATGGAAAGAGTGTGGGATCTCTCTGAAGGTTTTATTACAACTGCATGTGAATAGATAATTGTCTCAAAACATATCTGAAGTGTTGTCATTACTATTATCTCAAAGGCTAAGAAGTGATACTTTTAAATCTAGAAGGACAGGTTTGAATCTCAGCTTTAAAGCTCAGCCCTCCCTCTGCCTCAAAACACAGAGAAGGTGCTGCCCATAGACTTGTCAAGGCCCAGTACAAAATGATGATGTTGGGTTCATTGTTCAAAAGTGGTCAAGAATTTCAAGATGTCAACAGCAGGGATTAACAAAGTATTGAGACCACCTGAGCAAGGGCCCCATGTGACCACACGGGTTTTCCTTGTTCCAGCAGGATTTGTGGTGTGTGTGGTTTGGGCTTCTCTCTGGCACCACCAGTCAACTTGTGTGGGGCAGAAGGGCAAAGGAAGTTAATGCTTGAAATCCATTAGCAGTTCAGAATCTAAATTGGAGACAGACTCTGGACTACAAGCTCTCACCTCCTTCAAGTCGGCCCACCTGTCACTGTCTTGGTAACACCTACCTGATAGTCTGATTGAAAATTTTACCTCATCCCCCAGATGTCCAGTTCCCTTACTGAGCTATTTTTTCCCCAGATCATCTTTAATAAACCACAGATGGAGTTATATCCCAATAAACTCACTCTAAGGTAAAAGTGCATCTAACATGCCCAACCTGCCAAACACCGTAGCCTAGTTACACCTAGAGAATTCTTGTTGGATTGTGTGGCTGGCTGGGAGCTGCTGCCCAGCGTCATGAGAGATGGTTGCACCATGTATCACTCTCCTGGGAAAAGATCCAAACTCAAAGCTCAAAACTCAATAGGAGATTTCTCCTGAATGTAGCCTATTGCTTCTGAACTATTATAAAATCGAAAAATGGTAAGTTGAACCATTTGTTAAGTTGGGATCTTTTGTATATATTTTACTTCTATTGTGGCTGTTGTCCATCTCCCCTTATTAGGAAGTAAGTTCTGTCTAAGGGATTTTCATCTCTTTTGTCCTGAAAACAATACCAAGGCTGAATGTAGTGCTCAATAATATTTGTCGGATGGCTGGCTGGATAGATGTGTGGATGGATGACAGAGACTCACCTCATAAATCAATCTGGATTTGAGGGCTCGGGGGATGGTGAGGGGATGGAGATCCTGACCACAGGACATCTGTCTTGTCTCTTCTTATATAGGAGTCTTGACTTACACAATGCTATACCACCCATTCCCTTTAAAATGCTAACAGTGCCAGGGCTGAACAACCATTTAGCACTAAGGTCGAGTTAGCATATTAATACTTTTGGCCATAAGACCATAGACCAGAACAAGAGTGGTTGAAATATTGCCTTTAAAGTATAAAACTGCAAACCGCAGGTTAGGAGTGACTGAGTGGAGTAGACAACATGTTAAAGCTGATTCATAAAGCAGCCATCAGATGCCACTGTGTCATCCTTAACTCCACATTCTCAAGTGGCTCTCACTCACTCGGTCAAAGTGAGAGAATGATTAACCTCGAGATGACTTACTCCCCCAGGTACCCCATGACTCCTAGATTATCTGGAAGAACCAGGTGCTCATGAGGCGATGGCGTGGGGTGGCAACTGTGGGAAGGAAGAGGAGCATTTTTCCAAAGGAAAAATGCTCAGAGTACACAGAGGAGGAACTAGGAGCCAGGCACCAGAAGTAGTCCTCACTTACCTGGTGCCTGAGGACCGAGCTGGGCATCTGAGCTGATTTAACGGGTCAGGACTTTGACTCTGCTTTCAGGTTTCTGGATGACATTAGTATTATGTCAATTTATCTCTTTTCCTGTGTCTTTGTTTATGAAATTTCAGAAATGGAGGACAGGCAAGTGAAGGCCTCCTTCCAAAGCCAACATTTTGTTAGCTTTGTCTGTTATGATCTACCAGAGGAAGCTCAAGCTACACATCCATAGCACTTAATGTGTTCTTTGCATTTGGGGGGTACCAAAACAATATTATGCTTGATTCTGGGCTTTCTCATGGATGTCTGCTGGAGTAAATTAAGAGAGTAGAAAAGAATTTGCTAAAACGAAAAGAAAACATTTTTAATAACTTAACCTATCAGCTTTGTACAGTGTGCATTCCTGTAAGACTAGAGGCTCTGGAAGCCAAGGCAGGAGAATCAAGTTCAAAGCCAGCCTTAGCAACTTAGCAAGGTACTAAACAACTTATCAAGAGCCTGTCTTAAAAATTAAAAAGGGATGGGGCTGTGGCTGAGTGGTGGGATGGCCCAGGTTCAATATTTGGTACAAGAAGAAAAAAATTCACCTAAAGTTCACCTGTCCCAATTCTATACTTTCCAGTACCCTGTGTGAAATCCTGTCTCATGATTTCATCATCCTGATTATAGAATTTGAATGTTATTTCAGTGATGAGGAAGGCCTTCAGTCTCTCATCCCCTGCTCTGGACCACTTTCTCTGAGTTTGAATGCCTTCTTCTCTGGGGGTTAGGCTATGGCTGCATCTCAATCATTACACAAATGGAAAGGGAAGCACCCAGGAGAATTATTGTCTCCAACTTTGAGACTGAAACATATTAAAATATAAAGCAAAAATCATTAATCATGGCTTGGAGATGACAGTGAATGTTCACCTTGGGAATTTAAAGTAACACAATTAAAAATTATTCTATGCCTCATCTGTCAATCTTTAGGATGCTTGCATCAGTCACAACATTAACAAGAACAGAAAATCTTCAGCACATCATATATAGTTACGGAAATATCTCAAAGTCAAACTGAGGGTTAAAAAAACAGTTGTAACACTTGTAAAAAACAAAAAAGGAAACAAAGACAGAAAACGGAACTCCTCTGCATTCCATCAACTTTGAGAAGAGCAATAATAGAATTCCAACCTTATAAATAAATATCAATGAGTCCTATAAATGAATACAGAAATACCCTCCCCCATGAGGACATTAGGCCATTTCTGCTCAGCAGTACTGATGTGACCACCGTGGGCCTCCTCCCTCCTCCCCCTTGACAAATGGAAGTATTTATTGTGTGATTTTCTTCAAAACTAACTTCTGTTGTTGCTGTCTGCTTTCTGTTGTAGGTCTGTAGATCAAGGCAATCAGATGCAGCCCAGATGCAGAGAATATGTAACTCCCTGGGTTTGACTGACAGACACTTGGGTATTTCTCATGAGAGGGTGATAGATGCTGTGTGCACGGGGGCAAAGTCAACATTTGTGTCTGCAAGGGTACACTGGAGTAGCTTCATCACTGCTGTGAGCTGTTGTCTCCCTCTTTCTATAAGAGGGTCAAGAGGATTGCTGCCCCTTTAGCCCCACATCTTGACCATATGACTTGCCAGGGTCAACAGGTGTGAGATGATAGGATGTATAGGCTGCTTCAGAAAAGAAGTTTCCAGAACCAATGGGTGTTTCTGTCACCTCTTGATTTTTTTTTTCCTTTAGCCATGACCAGGGCATGTCCCAGGTAAAAGTCTCTCCCTCAGCTTTACCTAGAATGAAGATGCAACCCACAGGCAACATAAAATATGAGGAAAGAATAAACCAGCAACTTGAAGTTGTTTGCTACTGTAAAAAAGATATAGTGAAAACTGACAGATTCTGGAATTACCCGACTGTTATTTAGCTGATTACTCACAAGCCAGAGTCAAGCAAGGCTGTGCCTACAAAACCTCTGGTCAGTACGGTTGAAGGGTTTTTGTCAAAGTTTCAAAATTCTGAGAAATGAAGGGCTGGCAGCATGTAAACAAAACATCTGGATTATGAACAGAGATTTGCAGGGCAATGATCATGTGCCTGCCCTTGTGTTGTTTGGCAACAATCATCATGCTATAAGAATGCTTGGTGCTTTGGGACGTAGCAGTATCTGGCAATTAGAACCCACTTGCACTCTGTGTAATATGGCATGTGCTATGTATGACTTTCTCCAAGAGAAATCCACACTGTCTCCTTTAAAGATGAAGCAACATCCAGAGGTCTTGTTAGCTGAATCTGTAAATTTAGGATGTCCTGTCTAACCACAACAGATCCAAATGTGACTTCATTTCTTCCCATTTTAGATAAGGTTTGACTGATTGATATTCTTTGCTCTCCTTCTCTCTCTTTTTGCCCCAAACAAAAATATTACCACTTTAATGATTTCCTTTCTAAAATATCAGCATTAACACTCATGTATTCAAAGTCATTTGTATAAATTGCATGGGAAGCTGTTGCCCTCCTTGTGGTCAGAGGGCTCTAAACAGAAGTTGGATGGAGGCTGTCAGTGTTCTTGTTAGAGCATCAATAACCTCAGCCTTTGGGAAGGAGGCTGAATGAAGACGGATGGGTGGTGGGCTTCATCCAGTCGGGCTCCTCCACTGCCAACTGTGGACTGGTCTGCCAGGGGCACACTAGTCAAACGCAGTTAACAGATGCCAAGGCCACCCCCCTGCCTCCACTGCTAACTCTTTATCATTTAGATAATGTGACATGCTGCTTGTTGTTTGTTTGATACATGCTGGAGAGAAAGCATTTTACAAAGAATTATTCATAATGTGTCAGAATCCATTGTTTACTTGTGGATCTCAAGCATTTTGAATCGCAGGTGTTTGGAAAGCTAGCAGGTCTGAGTGGAGCCCTGAAAGGAAAAGAGGCTTGTTCTGATTCGCTTGGGCCAGTAGGAAAAATTACACACACACACACACCCCTTAGGTTTTCTTAAACATAAACACTTTATACTACCTTAAATGTAAAATACAAGCCTACCATTTATTAACTCACTCGAGTGGCTTTGGGTCTACATATGTGTTTTCCATCTATACCTCTGCTGGGTCAGAGCAATGGTAAGCTCTGCCGTAAGCTCCACGTTTGGGATGGATAACAGAATGGATGTTGTGGTTGTTGTTATCATTTGTGTAACAATCCAATGATGAATTCCTGGTCAAGAGGCAGTTTTTCTTCAACTTGTGATTCAAAGACCCCAAAACCTTCCATCACAGATCAGCCAGCTCCTGGAGCTGAGGGAGACTCCCGGAGTCTCCTGTTCCTAGTCAACAGAGGGAAGAGATGGTGGAGAGGCTGGTCTGCCTCCCAGATACCACCTGGGAAAGAGCACACACCACTTCATTCATATCTCACTGACCAGACTAGTTTATGGCCAGACCGGGATGTAAACCTGAGGTGGAGAATGTTCTAGGTTGAGCAACCATGTCCCCAAACATCTCTGAATTGTGGAAGAAGGAGCAGCATTTGGGGTGCTTGGATTTCTCTGCCACAAATACCTTGTTGCTTAATATATTCTATGTGTCTGTTTCTGTCCACATATTTTAAAGCACTGGCCTTTTTGTGTCAATGTTGTGTCAATTCTATTTTAAAATTCAAGGTGAACAGCACTAAATTATTAACATTCGATTCAATTTTTCTATACAAATAATTTGAATTCTACTGCTCAAAACATTGTTGTGGAATACTTGCCAATTCATATTCTTAATAGTACTGGGCCCACTTGGAGAGTTTCAGTCTACAACACAACTTTGTGGTGGAGAACAAACATAGTATCCTGCAAAGTATGCAAGCTTTCTCTGAGATACATATATATATATATATATATATATATATATATATATATATATATATATATATATAATGACCCCCAAAACTTTTTCCCTGGGAAAGAATTCAAATAGTTTCCAATTGTTCCCTTCACCTGGTTCATTCATTTATTAATTTAGAATTATTTATTATTCTCCTTGATGCCTGGCATGAAGTCACATCTTCTATTCATTATCATTGACAGAAGTCAAGATTCTTATCACCTGTATTTTCATTGTAAATTGTTAAGAACTTTCCAAAGGGAAGTGAAATGCATAAACCAGTTCCACTCTTCTCTCACCAACATGTCTACCTGCTGGTTTATCTCAAAATGCTCAGGCCAATTCCTGGTTAGCCAGACAGTCCCTCTCCTGCATCTGGCTGGTCGTCCTAGTGCAGAGCAGGACGCAGACCACAGGCTTCCCTTCCCTCCTCCCAGCTCCTCTGAGCCTCCCCACCCTCACCCACCCCCACTTCCCAGGTATCCTGCTTCCAGCAGAGGGGAGAGGTCTATGCTGCTGAGGGCGACGCAGCCAGCAGGCTTTCCTATTTATTGCCGTTGCTGTTTTGTCTTGCTTTCAACCAAATTGAAGAACGACTTAGCTGCATTGTCAGCTAATAGATCACTGAAAGAAACTCTTGATGGTAGATTGTAGAATGACTTCTGGTGTCTAGTTTGAACGGAATTCCAAGAATTGAGTGGCAGAGTTATTATAATTTGATTCAATTTCCTTCTGTTTATGTGGATGGATTTTCTAAGAATTTGAACTTTAAAGCTGAAATGTAGGAATAGAGTTGATGCTGAATCCATTTTTATTTTAGCAACAAGCAATATTTATCCAGGGACATATGAACTAGAAGAAAAAAAAAAAGAATAAGAAAAAGAAAGAGAGAAACATATCATCCATGTCACCAAGGATGGTTTTTTTTTTTTTTTTTTTGATAAATGCTATGTTCTTTCTTACAATTATCAAAATTTGTGAGACATTTTCAGTTTTGTTCCATTATGCAATGGTAATTATTTTAATGATAACTAAATCCAGAAGTAATTATTCAAAATGTAGAGCAGCATATTTAAAATATCACATGATATTTTAAAAAATTAAATTTAAATACATACCCATATTTATATTGTAGAGAAGTATAATGGAAATGCAAATTTAATGAGTAAAGGAAATTATGTAAAACTTCTCCTGCAAAAGAAGAGTTTTTCATGTAATTTAAAAATAGTTGACAGTGACTAGCAAATCTTTTGGAATTTAGAGTCCATTGGATATACTTCCCAAAGTAAATATAAAAGTTTTATCTAAAATTTCCAATGTTTATAGAATATTAAAGATCATATCCTGGTGATTATTTAAATCTATATCTTGTATTTGACTTTACACTGTATAAATACTCCAGGCATTTATAACCTGACAGGATGTCATGTGCACCATGGTGGGGGCACCGGCTGACCCTCCTGTGGGTCAGGATGGGAGGCACATCTGAGTTCACAGGGGCAGAGCTGTCCCACCACCTAGTACCTATTGGCCTGTGTGGGTTACAGACAGCTACTGAGCCTCCCTACTTCTTCCCTTGAGAAGTGGACACTTGCCCTTATTCTTAAGACCAGGCTGAACTGTGACAGACTCTGGCTCCTGGATGGCAGTGGGCGTGGCCCTCCAACCTTTGAGTCTGGGCCTTAGGAACACCACAGCACTTTCCAATCATTATTTTAAGTGTATACACACACACACACACACACACACACACACATCTATATATATGAGCAATGTAATGTTGACAGTAAAATTCGGAAGACTCTACAGGGCAGATATCTCGCACCAACCCCCACAAGTGTAGCCCCACCCCATCAGCAACCCCACGAGAGGTGTCTTGCTGGAAAGATGGACCTACAATACGTGTCACCCACAGTCCACGGTTTATCCTGAGGATCCGTCTTGGTGCTGCATGTTCTGTGTGTCTGTAAGAGAAGATGCATGATGACATGTGTCTGTTGTGACAGGATCACACAGAGGGTGCTCCCAGCCCTCGGTGTTCCCTGTGCTCGGCCTCGGCCTCCTTCCTCTCTGCCCTCCAGCTCTTGGCAACCATTGTCTTCCTTGTCTTCCCAGTTGTGGCTTTTCTGGAAGTCACATAGATGGAATTGACCAAGTGTAGTCTTTTCAGAAGGACTTCTTCCACTAACAATATGCACTGAAGTTCCCCTGTGTCTTTGGTCACTTGAGAGCTCACTTCTATTTAGCATCGAGTAGCTCTCCATCGTCTGGATGTACCTCCACGTTTTTTTTTCTATTCAGGTGCCAAAATACAGCTGGTTGCTTCCAGGTTTGGGTGATCATGAATAAAGCCGCAGTCTTCTTGGAGTGGAGCTCACTCTCTCTTGATCCAACTGCCCTGATGAGAGAGTCCAGTGAGTCACATGGAGAAGACTTCTGGGTACAGGGGGGCAGAAACCAAAATCACAGCCAACACCATCTGCCAGCCATGTGGGTCAACTCTGACCTTCCACCCCAGGTGAGTCTCCAGATGAGCAACCCACAGCTGCCACCAGGCAGAGAAAAAATCCACAGCTGAGTCCACGAATCCACATCACCACTCTGGTCAGTGTGACAGCCCATGGTCACTGTGATGGTTGAGATATGAGAAGCCCCTCCCCAACTCATGTGTGAGAAAATGCAAGAAGGTTTAGAGGTGGAATGATTGGGTTATGAGAGCCTTAACTCAATCAGTGTGTTCATCCCCTGCTGTCGCCCCTGATACCCTGACAGGAGTAACTGATGGTGACTATTCGAAGGTAGGGTGTTTAGAGGACTTGGGTCTCTGGGGGGTGTAGCTTTGCATTTTTTTATTTTTGTCCATGATTGCATCTCTCTCTCTCTCTCTCTCTCTCTGATCCTTGGTGGTCATGTCCTGACCTACTTTCCTCCACCACCTCTTCTGCCATGATCTCTGGCCTCACCTCAGGTCCTGAGGAGTGGAGCCTGCCCTCTATGAGCTGGGACCTCTGCGACAGTGAACCCTCAAATACAGTTTCCTCCTTACTATGTTCTTGTCAGGTCCTTTGGTCACAGCAGTGAAAACGTTGACAAAGCAGCCTCATATCCGTCCATGTCAAGTTTCACTGAAGAGGAGTCCGACTCCAGTCTTTGCGTAGGGTCAAATGAGTGGTGAAGAGAGCGGTACGTGGAGTAGTCTGGATTCTGAGTTTCAGCTCCAGGATCGTGGTGTGTACAACTCACATTCTGAATTTGAGTCTGAGCCCTGATTTAAAATCAGCAGAAATCTTCTGTTCTCCAGAAAGCCGTCCCTAATTACACCTGTCATAGGTTCCCTGTCACCTTAGAGCCATCAGTGCACACCCAGAGGCCACTTTCCTGATGGGTTTTGTACATTTTCTTGCTGCTGAATTAGGTCACAAGCTCCCCAGGGCAAGGAGGTTGTTCTCTAAACTGGTATTTGACAACATTGGGCTCTGCACCCAAACACACCTACAAAGTAGAATTGGCCATTCTCACACATTCCTCTCTCTCATCTTTATTGTATTACACATGTCCATACTTATCCCCCTTTTATAGACGAGGAAACTGAGGGCCAGAGAGGTCAAGGAAGACTCCCAAAGTCACACAGCTACTAAATGACAATGCCTACATTTGAACTGGGACTGCATTTCAGATAACCTTCACGGGTGCTGCCTAACCCAACTATGAAGCATTTCCGAAATGAGAGGGGCTTCTAAGTGAATCTGTGCTTGTTTCCCCACAAAATTCAATACATTTCACAAATCTTTGCAGAGCATCAAAACAGAGTATTTGCTACTCAAAGTGGAGCAAATGTGTCCTATGCATGGTAGCTGCTCAGGAGTCCAACACAGACCTACTCGATTCATTTTGTTGAATAAGGGAATGAATGAACTCCCAGTTGGATCTTTCTGTCCCACCTGTGAGGAACTCACAATCCCTCTTATTACAAAAATGAACATAAGTAGATGCTCTGATAAAAATCAGGGAAGCCAAGTGAGGGCAAAAGTTAAAAGGAGTGAAAGCTTTGGTAGCCAGTATGCCCAGGGTGCTTGTTGGATAGAGTTTCCCGGACTTTCCTCTCCTGGCTCCTCAGCCATTGTCCTTTGTCGTTTCTGGGATGCGGAGATCTCCTCAGGGCTCCTATGGCTTCCCTTGCTAAGTTCCTTGTAGCCCAAGTCTCTTGTTGCCCCAACTCTTCAGCCTGGACTGGTCATTGGTCCTTTGTTTACTTATTTGAACTGTAGTGACTCCAGAGCCATCCTTCTGGGTGAAAAGTGCTCCATTTTATAACTCTACCTTTTGCAGAAGTCAAATTTTGTTTCTTCGGAACATCTGTAAGTCAGCAAAAACAACCGAAGTATCTAAAACGATGCTCGAGCAGATGAACTCCAGCCAAGTGCATCCAATCAAGTGTGAACGGTCTGCCATGTCCAGAATCATGACGCATCACCTTGGAAGGATGCACCACTGGGTAACATTTCCTGAGTCAGTAGATTTTGGACCAACAACAAACTACTGGCCTCTTAGGAGCAAATACTTTTGAGGAGAATCTGCATTCCACTTGCTAAATCATGTAAAACAAGTGGAAGAGAGAAATGGTCTAATTAAACATCACTCAGGGATTTCAAGGAAAAGAGAGATTAATCTGTCTCCTCATGAAGCCCTCCAGCCACAATTGCGATAAATCTGAATGATAGCAATAATCTCTCAGATTTAAAAAAAAAAAATCAGACAGCTTGATCGTTGAGTTGGAACAACAATTCCTTACTATTTAAATAAAAGTTTTTAGAGGACAAGATTTCAAGTTCATAGTTTCATGTTATACTTTAAAATAAAGTTAATATTTGTATTTCTTCCATAGAATCACATACCAATGCCTATCTTCCACTCAAATGGTTAACATCTACAGCATTGTATATAAATAAATGCACTTAGGTTCATACAGAGGCTTTATATTTAGGTAGTTTTGCTAATAAAATTTTGCTCTAAGATAGTGCTTATTTCAAAATAAACACAAGTATTTGCTTATTTGCTGCTCATTTTCACAGTATCCAAAAAACACCTGAAGCTATCCTGGCCTTTAGATTTTCTCATCTTAAAGGTCAACTGTGTTAGCAATAAAAATCATCCTGCTATTTACTGCAGACATGGATTTTTCATTTCTCTTTTTACATTTTAATTGACAGATAACACTGTATGTGTGTGTTACATCCACGTGATGTTTCAAAGTACATATGTATTGTGGAATGGTTCCCTCAAGCTCATTATCAAAAACATCGCCTTCCGTCCTTGTTCTTGTGAGGAGAGGTCACACGCCCACTCTCAAGAATTTTCAAGAATACAATACATCATCATTATCATCACTATGGGCCTCTTCTTCCTGTCCAGCTGTAATGATGCATCCCTGTCCCTCACCTGTCCACCCAACCTGGTAACCACCCTTCTGCTCTCTACTTTGGGGAGATTGGAATTTCAGATGTGGTGGGCAGTGGTGAACCTGTGCCCGGTACCTCAATGTGGTCCTGACTTCAGGAGCACCTGGAAAGATTAATAACTGTCTACTCCTTGTGGTCACCTTCACCTCAGCTCGGGGTCTCGGCACAGCTGGGGCTGTGGCTTGCCCACCTGCTCTGGGAGATAAAGCACGTCCAGGGAAAATGAGCTCCGATGAACCCACAGAGATGCCAGGTTCCTTGGCAACTCGTTATCTTGCAACTCGTTATCATCACTAATGGTGGTGCACTGCCCTCTGTGCTCACAGGTCTCTGTATGCAGACCTTAAGGTGGCCCTCCTGTGGCTGTTCAAATCCCAGGTCAGTAATAATCACCAATTAATTGTACCAAGGCGCCCAGGAACAAAGGACAAGGCTGCCTCCCAGGCTGCAGATGGCACCTTGATGAAGTCGTTGGTGTCCACACACTCCTTGCACAGCCACCTTATTAGACATTTGTCTTTGTCATTAAGTACAGAGAAGACTGCATATCCCTCTCACTGGTTTCATGAGTAAATGTCCCCAAGCAGGCTTGTTTGAGAGGCTGGTAAATTCCAGACAAGGAGCCGTTTGTCAATATGCACAGGGAGGAGAGAGTGTGGAAAAGTCCAGATGGATGGTTTTCTTCCCTGTAGCCCTGGAAAGCTAGATTGCAGTAGGATAATCCAATCAATAGTGGAAATGCCACTTTACATGCTGTATTAGTTAGGATTAGGCTCAGCTGGCTGCACCAAATAGAGAGTCCCAACTTAAAGAAAAAGGAATATATTTGTCTCACTTATAAAAGTCAGGTACAGGTGTCTCTGCTTCCCTAAGTCTGCAGGGCATAGCATCGTTCAGCAGAACCCTGTTACCTCTAGAACAAGTCTTCTGGCCTCAGTGTTCTACCAGGATACCAGAGGTCCAGTCATTGCAGCCATGGTCTAGGGAGGAAGAAGGCAGCCCTCCTCCATGAAGGACATTTCCTGGGAATTTCACGAAACACTGCTGCTTACATTCCACTGGCACATGCCACATGGAGCTCTGAGGAGCATGGGTGAGCTGTCATTCAGCTTGGTGGCAGAGACTAGAAAAAACTTGGGGTCTAAGGAAAAAGAGGAAGCATGTATGGAGGCAGCTCAGACTTTCTCCTCCCGTGTTCAGCACTTTCAATCAGGGGTGATTTTCAGAGACCAAATTTTCTTTTTTAGTACCATCACATCATAGAATCCCAGACATAAAATAAACCAAGAGCCCTTGCCTGTTCACGATGAGGATATACAGAATTATATCCTGACTAGAAATTATTTGAAATCCAATAAACTGTACTCATTATATGTTGACTCCTCTCGTTCCTAGAGAACCTTGAATATTATAGGGATAACTACAGAATTAAAATAGGATTCTCACTAAGCTGTATGAAGATATTTTTCATTATTGAAATTTATTTTGTTTAAAAAAACAGCTAAAAAGCTATAAAAGAAAATCACATTTACCACTCTGAAAGCTCTACAACTTAAACCACCAAAGCTTTACATCCTAGCGCTGGTATTTAGGTCATAGGAGAATTGAGCTTTATTTTCCTGGAGGAGGGGTCACTGCTCTCTCTCCAGCGCCCTCACCCCAAATCACTCACACACACACACACTCACACACACGCACACACATAAACTGACATAGTCAAAATTTTTATTTTGAATTCTCAGTCTGTTGCTATGACGACAACAACAACAAAAAACGGCCCTGGCCTTCACTGGGTCTTGCTGGATCCATTTGATTTTGAAGAGCAGGGTGTATTTCAATCCCAAGGAGACAAGGATGATGGATAGAGTCTCAGACAGAGGCCAGAAGACTGGCTTTTATTCTCAGCTTCCAGCATTGATCCGTGTGGCCACAGCTAGCTGCTCACAGTCTCGGGCTTTGGGTCCACTTCTCAGCTACTTGTATTTGCTGTCTACGCATTGCGACTGGTAGGGATTAACAGGGGGATTCACTGTGAGCACCTTTGAGATCTTCACACTCGGGCTCCTTTCACCCTCATTTCCTGGGTAGGTAATTCGTGCAGATTATACAACCCAGGGTAGTCCACGTGGCGGAGACTTTTGGCATATTCTGTGCTTGACATGCCTTTCTGTCCAGACATCTGAGGAACTGCAGACTTGGCGGCTTTAAAACTTCAAAGAATTGTTTGGATTCAGATGTACTTAAACTATAAGAAAGCCATTTATAACTCATTTTCAGACAGGGCTCGAGGAAGCAGGTTTCTCTGGACACTGTGCGTAGAATTAGACAAGACAAGAGAGTTCGACCAAAACTCTGGGTGGCTCAGTTCCAAGTCTCAGATCTGGGTGCAGATATGAATGAAGAACACCTGGGATTATCCGTTCCTGGCACAGAACAAACGCTGTCATCTGCTGCATGAAAGTGCGTAATGAGTTTCTCCTCCTCATTCTGAGTGGATCTCCTGGCACATCTGAGCATACGGTGCTGTTGTCAATTGCTCTATTATCATAAAGTTCTGATATAAAACTACTTACGTTGAAACAAACCAGTCTGCTAAGAATGTTTTGGTTTGCCTAGAAATTTGGAGGCAGCCTACATTTCCATGATGTGGAAAGATGGGCGAATGTGTACAAAGTTCCAGCCACAGAGGAAGAATAAGCTTCTGTAATCCATTGCACAGAATGGTAGCCCCATCAATAATAATGTGTGTTAATAGTTAATAATAACAGTGCAGTAACATAGTAGACCTAAGAGTGATATAATGTGATAATACTAATGTAAGCCTCAACATTATTAAAAGAAGATCTTAAGTGTTCTTGCCACAAGAATAGTAAACCAAGTAGGTGAACTCATGGCTACTCTAATTAGCTTGATATAACCATTTGGCACTATGTACGAATATCAAAAAGTCACATTATAACACATAAACATATGTGATTGTTACTTGTCCATTTAAAAGAAAGTTTAAGAAAATAAAAGTGAATTTTCACCCTGCCAAACATTTTAAAAGGACTATCAAAGTGGGGAATGTTTGCAGGGCCAGCATGGTGACAAACTTGGACAGAGACTTGGTGCTATTTCTGAAGCAAACCACAGACTTGTCACAGAGTTAATTGAGATCTAAGCCTGAGGGACACTATGATATTTGAGACATTCCAACTTCACTTACATCATAGACTTGACTCAGACAAATGCAGACACAAATCTTATTTTTGCCTTTTGCTATTTATAAGATCTCCAGCAAATCATTTTATCTCTTAGAGCCTCAGTTTCCTAGTCTATAAAATGGAAATAATTGTCTATGTCCCAGGATGGTGGTGTCAAAAGAGATAACTGACCTTAATATGGCTGTCCACCAACAGGGCGAGCTCTGGAGCGGGCACTTCTCTTCTGTCTAGAAGTCGTCTGGGTGGACATGGCCTATGCAGGAGCCCATCTTACCCTCTGCCTGAGCAACTTCCACGCCTTCTACCTAAGGCAAGCCTCGGGTTCCACCGTCAGTGTAAACCCCTGGAGGCCTACACCAAGCCATTTCACCTCACATTCTGTTCTCTGCTCGATTGGGGAACACCTTTATTTCATGAACCTTTAAAGAAAATGCCAAGGTGCCTGAGGCTCCTGAGGGGAGGCAGGGCCCTGAGGTTCCGGGAGAGTCTCTGGCTGAGTCTCTGGCGGGGCCTCAGGTGGCCGGCACTCCCCATCCTCCCAGCAGTCTGCAGCTTTCCTCCAGCGTGAGGTCCAAGGAGGGCGGAAGCCATGCTGCCCTGACAGCCCTGGGGACTGCTGCTGCCTTCTGTCCTGTCCCCATAGCCTTCCGGAGGACCTAGGGGCTGACGCCAGGGCATGGTTCTGAGAGCTGCGTTTAAAGTAGAGGAGCCACTGAAGTCTGCTGGGAGAACAGGGGCTTATTTCCAAATATTGTTCCTTTCAAATCTAGAAACCATGTTGTCTGTCTTTTTAGCCACACATCACACTCCTCTTCTACCAATGTCATTAATTTTGCTGGGAAAAAAAATAAAACCCTTGGTGATGGAACAATCCAGCCGCTGGTGACAGAGGGCACAATGCCTCTGCTGGTCTCTGCCACCCACTTCCTCCTCTTGGGCTGCACGCAGCAGCGCAGAGCAGAACAAAACGCAGGTTGGAGGCGGCAGAAGAAGCTGGAGCCTGCTTTTGTCAACATTCCCCTAGAAAAACTGGCAAAGATCTCAAATGTCAGGGTGTAGAGGCGGCGGGGACACACTTGTGGGTGTGAGTGTGACAGGAGGCCGGGTGCTGGATGAAGACTCCAGTCCATGTGCTGCTCGGGAGTCTCTCCTGGTGGAGACACAGCTCCCCTCCCTGCAGTCCTCCCACAGGAAGGCTGACCTTTGAGGGTCTCCACCAGGGCCAGCCACGCTGGCCTCCAGACTGCTGCTCCAGGAGCCTCGGCCTCCCCATGTCCCCCAAACATCTGCTTGCTGACACCCTCCCCCAACTCCCTGCAGGCTGGCTACCCATGCCTTTCCCACATCTGCACTTGAGGAATGGCACTTTAATCTCCTGTAAGTTACTCTTTTCTGAATCTATGACTGACTGGTTGCCTCACGCCCCTGTGCAGTCTGCATCCATACAAAGGACACCACTGTGGTCACTGATTCCTGGTTGTCAAGTTGTCACTCTTTCTAAGAAGGATACAGGAATAAGAAGAAATACTGATACTATGAGGAAGAAATAGCACTTAGCATCAGCACCCAAGCTCACAAAGAAAGAGCAACTCCACCTACCTTATAATTAAGAATTGCAAATTAACATGCACACAGCCCAGGTTCAATCCCCAGCACCAATAATAATAATAATAATAATAATAATAATAATAATAATAATATTTTTTGCAAAATAATACAACAGCACAGTGGGAAAAGGAAGTGCTTCTCTGACATCTGCTGTCTGGGTGGCTTAAGTGAGCCACGTCACCCTCGAGAGCCCCAGTTTTCCAACATGGTATGTCTGGCAGTTTTCTATTACGGTAACAAAATACCTGAGATAATTAACCTAAAAAAGAGGGAATGTTTATCTTTAGCTCATTGTTTTGGAGGTTTCAGTTCACAATCCACTGTTCCCTTTGCCTTTGGACCAGTGGTGGGTTGACCATGGTGGGAAACACCCAAGGAGCAGACTCTTCACCTCATGGCCATGACAAGAAAGAAGAGGAAGAGACAAGGGTCCCAATCTCACCTTCAAGATCCTGTCCCCAGTAGCCAGACTTCCCTCTAGGCCCACCTATGAAATGTTCCACCACCTCCTGGCAGTGCTATGGCTGGGGCCACACCTTTAGCACATAGACCTTGTGGGGAGACCTTCTCCCTGCAGCAGAAACCATAAATCCAGCTTTCAGATCTGTTGGGGGAAATGCTGACTCGTTCCTGGTATACAATGGGGGAGATGGTGGTTGTCAATGTGACTGGTGGCAGTACACCCTTTGGTGCAGTTTTTTAAAATGATAAAAATACAGTTGGAAAAATTGAGGGGAAACAAGTAAAGTCATAATCATAAGCACTGTTGGGGGCTGTGCAATCCTTTGAAGGCATTTTGAATGCTCAGGGTCCCCAAATATGATGCCTATCCTTTGACCCATTGATTCCCTTTCAATAAAGTTGTAACAAGAAGAAAACTGTAAAATGCAACATATGTCATTATGGAACCATAATAATCAACTGTGGGGCAGAGAGAGGGTGGTACCTCTCCTTCCCAACATAAGAGTCATGGACAACCCTATAAGACACATTAAGAAGAGAAAATCTTAACAGATTTATTGGATTGCAGTTACCCATGATGCTGGAGCCTTCAGAGCAAAGACCCAAAGATACCGGGCAGCTCTGATTTCATGCTTGGTTTGCTGAAGCAGGGACAGCCATGTAGAAATGGGACTGGACAAAGCAGGGATGTGCTAACTGTCAACAGTTTACTCACTGTCAACCCAGTGAGTAAACACAGCAAGGCCTGTCCAGGCTCTGTGGGAGCTACTTCAGATATCTCCATACACGTGTCCTGCATTTCCAGATTGTCCCTCTATGGATGCTGGTGTTCAGGTGCCAATCCACAACACTGAACATGTATGCCTGGTATCAGTCAGATTTCCTTCATGGAAAGTGTTGATGGAAAGAAAGATTCTTGCTGCAGGGTCCACATGCTTCTTGACCTCTCTGAGCAGCATCTCTTCCTCCTGGGGAGGGGCAAGCAGCCTCTTGAAATTGGGGTTTTATGACCTACAATCAAACAAGTGAGGTCAGGGGATTTCTTTATGTCTAGCTGTAATACAGAAAGGGGAGAGAATGTTAAAGTAATATTTTTAGTTTTATGATTGGCTTTGGGGACATGGCGTCCTGCTTTCTATGGCTTGCTTAGAGAAGGAATTCTAGTTTCTATGGCTTGCTTCTGGAGGAAATGAGGTAGGGAAGGTCAGAGGGAAACTTTATTTCCGAGGCTGTTTCACGCTGGGGTAACATTATCTGAAACCCAACACAAGACAATGAATAGTTAGATGTCTAGGTCAATGCTGCAAAAAAGAAAGTCTAGACACAAGACCTACACCTGCAGTCAGTCACCTGATTTATTTCAAAATGGTACGGCTGGGCACAGGTCTGTTGTTGACAGTGCTCAACCCAGTGCATATCCACGGGAAAAAAATTTTGCAAATGGTGAAACAATAAATCTTTTAGAAGAAAACATCAGAGAGCATATTTATGATCACAGAATAGGCATGGATTTTAAAAACAAGCCCCACAAGATGCTAGTCATAAGGAAAAAAATAACACACTGGAACCACATTAAAATTAAGAATTTTTGTAGATCAAGATATCATTAACCAATTGAAAAGGTAATCCCACAGAATAAGAGAAGTTTTTGAAAATATATATTCCAGTTGAAACTTATATCCAGAATATGTAAAGAACTTTCACAAATCATCAAGAAAGACGTAGCAGACTCAATGGGCAAGTGAGCAAAAGGCCAACAGGCACTTCAGAGAGAAGGATATTCCAAATGGCAAATAAACCACGCTGGGTAACCTGAATGCTCACCCAGAGTGTAGTGGGTAAGTAAATTGCAGTGTATATCCGTGCATGGAATGCCATGTCACTATGATAATGAACCCTGCATGTAGCAACATGGGTGGGTGTCAGAAACAACACTGAGAGAAAGAAATGATGCAGAGATGGCAGAGGTGGTCCGTTTTAGAACCAGTGAAGTAGTCCCTCTTGATTAAGGGGAAAGACACAGCAGGATGATTCTCTGGTGCTGGCAATTCTGTGTTCTTCTGGGCACTGTCCACAAAGTGTGATCACTTTGTGAAAATTCACTGAGCTGTATTGTTATGATTTGTGTCTCTTTATAACTTGTGCATGTTTCTGGGTATATTTTGTTCCCCAATAAAAAGTTGAGCCCCCACAAATTGCATTAGATATGAAGACACATGCACACACACATATACACATATGCACACAGCAGTTCGTTAATACTGGGTTGGGGAAATAGTCCAATGTCCCGGATTAAATTTTCATGAGCTGTGGGACAGCAGTTCACTTCTAAAACTCCCGAAGCCCCATTCTAGCTGATAATCCACTGCCTTACTTCTGGGCACCCTTTGCCCAACCACCACTTTGCACTGCAGTTTCTTTATTGTCTCATCAAGTGAGAGATGCACCAAGCCTTGTTATTATAGTTTATTTCCCATGAAATCTGCTGCTTTGTTTTTATGTCTGAACTTAGACGCTGATCTGTGGAAGGCGGCCAACTGATCTGATCCCAGGGACCCAGCCCCTTTCAGCTGAACCAGTAGGTCACGAATAGTTCCTGATGCCACCTGAACTCAACAGTGACTGGTTGTCATTACTGTTGCATGGACTCCACAGAGACAGGGCTGTCAACATTTTCCTTTGTGATGGGTGGGGTATTACACAGGATAGATTGCCACAGGGGAAGGCCAAGGGAACAATATGAGAAGTCTCAGAGGCTCAATGATGAAGTTCTCTCAATCACACTATCCATCAGAGGCCCTGTTTGTTTCGATTCTCCAAGGACCCAGCTGCACAGGCTCCTTGTCCATCAGCACAGTTGGAGAAGAGGAGCAGGTGCTGGTCTTAAAGCGTCTGTCCAAAACAATCATGTGCCACGGGAAAAGCCAAGTTAGTCCAAGCCTGCTCTGGGGAAGGGAGGGGAGCCAGGGCACAAGCCCTGACAGTAATCACGTGTGTCTCTTCCCTGTTGTAGTTTGGAGACGGAGCTGTTTTCAGTAAAGGGAGATGGACCCAGCCAGCAGGTCAGCAGAATCAACTGTGATCTACAATGGGTGACCTGACACCAGATGGCATTCCATCCAGGCAATCATATATAGATTCACTCTTGCTAAAGAAACAAGGTTATTCAATGATCCTTTTTAAAGCACAGTAAGAAAGACTTTATTCAGGACTGTCACCAGAGGTATGAGGACCCCAGCAAATGAGAAAGGAGACTGAGACAATTCCAAATACAGCATGGGCAGGTAGGAATTTACAGCAAGGACAGGGTGGGGTCAGAGCATAGAAAACTACTAAGAGGTGGTGTAGGAAGTAAGTGGGATTCTGACTAAACCAAGCTCCTGGGGTTCTTGCAGAAGTCAGGCATCTCCTGGGGGGTAGGTAGAGGAGGGTGAGGTGATTACTTACTGAAGTTGGGGTTCTGCTAACTTGGATTATATAAAGTAGTGCACAGATGGGCCTAGATGGGGGTTCAGGAGCTTAGCTGAAGTTTGGTCAAGCAAAGCATTTTGGTTATTCTGCAAGTTTAGAGAGCTCTGGTGTAGTTAGAATGATTTAGTTCTATTTTCTTCTGTTTGTCCAATATCATACCTTAAAGATTGCCTAAAGAAAAATCACAATGTTCAGAAATAATTCCTATGGAGAGATGAGGGGCTCTGTATATACCTGTAAGGATCAGGGGAAAAGGCCAGCAGCTGTTAGAAAGGTGGGTTGACAACACCCTGGCAGCTCTCCCTGCTCCCCCGAGGGATGAGATTAAAAGAGGTGATTTCTCCAATAGCAGAGCCAGCTGGATTAAACATTAGAAGTGGCTGATTTTGCATTTTATGGGGTAAGGAGACCATGAGGTGTTAAGATACTGATAAATGTAATATCATTGAATGAATTTTGGGATTCCCTCCCACCCCCACCCCCATCAAATTTGGAAGCCTCTGCTCCATACTCGAACTTCATTGAATATATGCATGGTATCTGCAGTTCCATAAAATTTAAAAGAAAACAAAATAAAAATGAAGCTCTTCTGCAGGTGGTATGAGCTCAACGTAAGTTGTTAATTTTACTGAATGAATTATTTTACCATAAACGTGGATTTGGCATTTGCCAAAAGCCTTCATTTTGCCTGGGGTTCTGCCCCAGCTGCTCTGCAGGCTCACACAGCTCAGCTTGCAGAGGGAGGGGGCGGGAGCTTGATGGTAAATAGCTGTGCTTTGGCTTTGAAGCTGGGCCCCTGGTGAGGGGAGAGGATGCTGGCTCCAAACTCCAGGTGCAGAGCTGTTTCTGATAAGATTAAAAGGATGTTTTTCCTTCCAGATATCATTCCTTCACACAGCAGTGTTTCCTAAACACAGCGATGATGTGCCAAACGGTGCAATCCCTCTCCCAGGAGTACAGCGACTCCTTCCTTCCTGTTATAATGGTCAGCTTTGGATTTTTCTTGGCAATTTCTATCCCTTTGTTTTACCCCCAACTTTAATATTCCTGAACCAGAAGAGGAACTCAGTAGCTATGGTTGTGCTAAAGAACTAGTTTTTATTGTGAATTCTCTTATAAATCAAAATAAAATATGGTCCTATTACAACAATGTTTCACCAAATTGCTTCCAATTGGGTAAAATTTAATTTTCTTTCTTCCCATTGATTCAAAACAAAAGTTTGTAGTGTGCCTAACTATTGCAACATTTGCTTCATATTAAAATTGACCCACTACCCTGCTTCATACAGATACGGATAACCTAACACCACTTTAACTCTTCTAAAGTGTACAGTTCTGTGGCACCAAGTGCATTCACTATGTTGTTTGAGCATCACTGCTACCCAGTTCCAGAACTTCACTAAGATTCAACATGTCTAACACCCAAAGAAATCCTGCTGCCCAAGGAAAATGAATCTCTGTTGTTGAGTGATTTATTAAACAGTACTTTTAACCAAATTGATTGCTTGATAATAAGGGCTGGAAATAATGTGGGACTTCCCTTTGGAAATCCTATCCCCTGCCCAAATCCCAGAACAGTAAGAGTGTGGGTGATCATGAAAACAAACTGAAAACTTTAATATGAAAGTAAAAATACATTTCGAAAGGTCATTCCAATGTGCACTCACACTGCAGATGTACAAAGGCACCATTTTCCCCACATCCACTCTTTTCTTGCTGGCCTTTGTCCTTTCCCATGTTGCCACCATTTTGTTCCTGCCCGCAGTTGACAATGGTGATTGTTAGTCGGCTCTAGAGGAGGAAAACTTTATCTGGGGCTCACAGTTTCAGAGGTCTCAGTCCATAGATGGGACTTGAGGTGAGGTTGAAACTCATGGCAGAAAAGTAGCTCATGTTATGATTAGGAAGCAGAGAGAGAGAGAGGTCTCATCATAAAGACAAAAAATTCCCCAAGTGTGCACCCCAAGACACACTTCCTCCAGCTGCACCCTACCTGCCTGCAGTCACCACCCAGTTAATCACTTTCAGGGGATTAACACGCTGATTAGGTTAAGACTCTCATAACTGGATCATTTGACCCCTAGACTTCCCTGCATTGTCTCACACATGAGCTTTGGGGGACACCTCATATCTAAACCATAGCATCAACCAGGCTTTAGTCATTTGCCTGAAACTTCTTCTAGCTGCACCTCGTACTTCCTTGTCAAATATAGTTTTTAAAAAGACCTCTGCTTGATCAGGTTAGCAAGAGCCTCACTGTATACTTGATCACCCTGCTATCAGACTGGGTTCCTCGTCCCCCAGGCCACTCTTCCTGTCCCCCACCAGTTCATGCCTGTTATCCTGGCCTGTCCTCAGCAGGAATACTACCTATTAGACCTGTTTAACCAAAGTTCCCCTAACTCCTGATGCTTCCTCCTAGTGATTTTTTACCCGCAGATCCTGCTTCTTGGCTCTGAATTTTCCTTGCCCTGCTGTATCTGGAACTGACCCTGGTCTACACTGAGGCCTCTTCTCCCCTATTGCAATCAATAATCCTGTTTTTCTGCATGAATCACTGTGTGACTCTGGTTTTTCTTGGTAGATAATAGCATCCTACTCCCCAGGGGAACCATCTCTGTAACCCTGGGCCAACCCCAGAGGGCAACCCCAGACAATCCTACCAAGGAGGGCAGAATTTGATGCTAAATCAGCAATTTGTGCTACCTGCCTGTTCACCTGCTCCTCTGGCTGACCCCATTCACCATTCTAATCTGTCACACACACAGTGCTCTGCCTGCAAGGTGCCTTTTAGGATGGAGGAGCTTGACACGCTGATAAGAGCAGTTGCAAAAGCTAAGAACTAGGTTTCGCTCTTTCATTTAACCTGAAGGTTCTCTTAATTCCCTGCATAATAATGTCAGTGATTCAGCTTTCCAAGACTCCACTGTCTGAAGAAGACATCTGGATTTCATTTTGAAGGAAAATAAAGAGCCAAGACAATGCAATGAATATTTCCAAGTGCAATCTTTAGGATGGGGAAATGAGTTGGTCCTATTTCTCCTCACCCTTCACTCCAAACCTCAAATCATGAGGCTGCTTTCCAATATTAAAGAGGTTCATTTATAAATAAGTGGGGATTTCTCTAATGTTCCAAACTCAACTTTAAAATGTAGGTAGTTCTGGTCAGGTGCAGTGGTACATGCCTGTTATCCCAAAGCTCAGGAGGCTGAGGCAGGAGGATCAGAAGTTCAAAGCCATCCTCAGCAACTTATCGAGCAACTCAGTGAGACCCTGTCTCTAAATAAAATATTAAAAAAAAAGTCTGGGGATGTGGCTCAGTGGTTAAGCACCCCTGGGAGGAAGGAAGGAAGGAAGGAAGGAAGGAAGGAAGGAAGATGTGGATGGTTCCTGTGAATACAAAGGCTTAAGAAATCTGTAGTAAAATAATAATAATAATAATATTTACTTAAAATATAAACACTGGAATTTCATAATGAAATAGGTTGTGCTTTTCGTTGACCAAAGCC
Organism: Spermophilus citellus; assembly: GCF_964194105.1. Classification (NCBI taxonomy): domain Eukaryota; kingdom Metazoa; phylum Chordata; class Mammalia; order Rodentia; family Sciuridae; genus Spermophilus; species Spermophilus citellus. The sequence continues at coordinate 280,704,781 of NC_138182.1, read as the reverse complement.
TTGAGTCTAAGGTGGTCAGCTTGAGAGTGGTCACAGTATGTGTGTCTCAGAGCCCAGAAGGGGACGTGGCAAAGGACAGGCACTCCACCAGAACCTGCCCAGTGATGAACTCCCTTGGCACTCAGTGGTGTCTTGGAACCGTGGAGCTCCAGGGCCCTTCCCACCCAGCTCTCTCAGCCTCCTTCTTCCTCCTTCTCCTCTTCCTCTTGTCTTTTCCTCTTCCATTTCATCCCCACCACCCTCTGAGTTCTCTCCCCCTCCTCCTTTCTCCTCTCGTTCTTCTCCCTGCCCACCGACTCCCTTTTATAGAAAACACATGGAACTCGGCTGCATTTTGAAGTGGATTCTAATTTACTATCAGTCCTGTTCTTAATTTTTCTCATGGATCCTTAAAATTGTATTGTTTTCAGCAAAAATCAAACAACAAATGAATTATATTTGTTTGTGGCAGAAAAAGAAAGAGAGAAGAAAATAAAAACAAAGAAAAAGAAAAGAGGTGGCCCTGATGCCATGTGGGATTCTAAAGCTGGGCGTGCCCTGGGCGGTCAGGGGTCCTGCAGGGCCTCTCCCACTGTTGGTGCCACCAGGCCACCACCTGGGCTTCTCTCTAGTCTGAGCAGGAAGTGCCTCTTCTCACAGTGACAGCAGTGAGTGATCCTACATGGTCCTGCTTCCCACTTTATGAGGAGAACGTGGCCCAGAGCTCAGGGCAGCCAAGAACTCTTGGAGGGAAGGGTGACTTTACCGGAAGGTGGTGCTTTCTCTCCACCCTCCATTTTACTGGAGGATAATTAACTAATAAAAAGTGTGCAGGTTGAGCACCCCTAATCAGAAAACCCCATATCTAAAATGCTCTAAAATCCAAATTTTTTGAGCACAGAAATAACACCACAAGTGGAAAAATTCTATACCAAAGAACTTCTGTTTCATGTATTGTTATTATAAATATTGTATAAAATTACCTTCAGTCTACATACATAAGGTGTATATGAAACATGAATGAACTTTGTGTTTAGATCTTAGTCCCATCCCCAATGCATTTCATTGCATATTTATAAATATTCCAAAATTTAATAAAATCTGACATTGAAAACACTTTCAGTCCCAAGCATTTCAGATCATTGACACTCAACCTGTATGTATTTATAGCATACAGTGTGATGTTTTGATAGATGCATATATTGAGAAATGATTGCCACAATCAAGTTAGTTCATACAGACGTTGCCTCACATAATTATCTTTGTGTGTGTGTGTGTGTGTGTGTGTGTGTGGTGACCATTTACAATTTACTCTTTTATGAATTTTTAAGTGTCCAGTACATTGTCCCATGTTCACTTATGGGATGAGAGAGATGCTTTGTGAGGACCAAATGTTATTACCCAGCATCTGCCTTCTCACTTCCAATTGTCTGTTCCATGGATGCTGGTGCAACATACATGGAGTGTGTGAGCTGCAGACTGAAATATCTGAATTACTGCAACACAAGAAGCCTATGATTTGTTCCTTAAGTTCACAAACATTCATATGACACTTTACCTCTTGCATTCTTCAGTGGGACAATCTATATATATTTGTTTTCATCAGATGTCCTCCTCATTCATTTAGAGGAATAATTAGCAAATGTTAATCAGCAATATCACACGGCCCTGTCATGCCATCCTATCATGTTGGAAGACTGGGAAAAAATATGGAAAAGCCCAACACACCTTCTTCCAAATAGCCAAGTGTTCAAGTTTTTCAGGTCAGTCCATTGAAGTGGTTTTCCTATATAATGTGTGAAACCAGCTTTCTGCAAATATCATGAAAATTTGTGCTGTTTCTTTTTGGAAACTCCTAGGAAACCGAGTGAGCCCTCCGTGCTGCTCTGGGTGGAGTTGCCTCCTGGGCCTTCCCTCATTCATCCCGACTTCCCTGCACAGCGCCCCCTCTGGACGGCATGATGTAGCACTTGCAGGTAAGCATCCCTGGGCCTCCCAGCTGCCTTTGCCCCCTCTGGGCGCTTGCCTAGCCCAGGTCAGCAGGCGACTCTTCAGCAGCTGTGGGTGGATGGCGGGGAGGCCAAATAGCTAGAGAACAAAAAGGGACCAAAATAACCCTTTGCCATTTCTATTGCCTTGATATGATTTTCTTTTCAGGCTATAAATTCACTTCTTTCAAATAAGAAGCTTTGTTGAATAAAAATATTTGATATAATGAGAACAACTAAGAGCAGAACAGTGAGGCTGAGCAGGAAGAAAAGACTAGCATTAAACAGAGACATGAGGTGGGAGGGAAAGGGAGAAAAAAAAAAGGGAAATCACATGGAAATGGAGGGAGACACTCATTGTTATACAAAATTATATATAAGAGTATACGAGGGGAATGGGATAACAAACATGGAGGGAAATGAATTTCAATAGATGGGGTAGAGAGAGAAGATGGGAGGGAAGGGGAGGGGGGATATTAGAGGATAGTAAAGGTAGCAGAATACAACAGTCACTAATAAGGCAGTATGTAAAAATGTGATGTGTAGCCGATGTGATTCTGCAATCTGTATTTGGGGTAAAAATGGGAGTTCTTAACCCAATTGATTCTAATCTATGAAATATGATTTGTCATGAGCTTTGTAATGTTGTGAACATCCAATAAAAAAAAAAAACTTAAAAAAAAAAAAAAAATATTTCTTAAGATTGCCATTAAGTGTACCTTTTGCTCAAGATGAACCCCCTGAACGTTTTCTTTATTATAATTAAGCCCAATACATAGCAATTGGAAGCATTTGTCCAAATGCTAAAGATTTGCTATCAGCTTGGTGGGAAACAGGAAGCCAAGGAATAAATGTGCATTCAAAATAAGCCCCAAAGAGCTTCTTTTCTTTTCTTTTTCTTCTTATTCTTTTTTTTAATACTGAAGGAAAGTTGGTGGCTCAAACCTAGGACAATCCCTTTGTCTCCTAAGTATTAGTCGATTTAGTTCAGCTTTGCACACATTTGAAGATGCACTCAGTCTCTGCCCAGCACCATGGGGATCCTAAAGCCAGACAACATCTGGAGGAGAGCAAAGAACCAGGGGAAGGTCAAGGGCAGTGAGTGGAGCGCTCAGACAGGAATAAGCCTTGCTAATGGGCAGTTATGTAAGGAAGGCTGGTGGTCCAGCTCCCCAGGCGACCATGAGAATACTGACTATAGTTCTCAAGTATTTTGCACTGGCTTTAGGTATTTGTCTGCAATGCCATCTGTGGGGTTTTTTAACTTGTGATTTTTTTTAAGGCAACACAAAGATCGACAATGAACACTCACGTGGATTATAAACTCCTAAGAGTTTACTAAGAGTCAGTGTATGTCTGTGAGGTCAACAGGCAGCCAATAATATGCAGGTGTGAGATGACCTAATTGAGAACATTAATTATTTTCCTTTGGTCTGGTTTTGAAAGGAAACAAAGCTTATTTCCTTCTCTCTTTTTAAATAGAAAAGGAGCTCTCAGGATGCAAAAATGGGCTCTTGTAGATGAAGAGGTAGGAATCATGGTAAGACGGATGAGAAGAAGAGTGGAAACCCAGGAGTATATCTATGGGGTAAGGGATCTGCCAGGTGTGCAGACCCACCCACTTGGTGCCCCCACTTTCAAGCGAGTGACTTTAGGCTGTCTAAAAGATCCAAGTGGACAGGGGAGTTGGCAGAAGCAGGTTTGCCTGACTTGGGGTGGGTTGTGGAAAGTTGGTGGGCCAGATCCAGCCTGCCGCCGGCTTTTTGTAAATCAGGTTGTATTGGCACAGAGCCACACCTGTTTGGTTACATAGTATCTTATCGATGGTGGCTTTTGCTTTACAAGGGCAGGGTTGACAGTAGCTGTGCCAGAGACCATGGGCACCACCCACAAAGCCTAGAGCATTTGCTGCTGGCTTCTCACTGGAACACAAAACAGAATCAAACAACAAAAAACAGAGTTCTGGACTGTTTGCTTAGGATATGGGGGTGTCTACTTTCTCATTTGAGCCTGAAGTCAGGAGGTCCTTCGCACATTTTCTGAACGGTTCAAGTGCTCAAGATGTGCAATCACAGGCCGGGGGAAGAATCAATAGTGACTCGCATTCGCGTCTCCCCATGTTCCCAGGTCTTGCCAGCTTGCCTCCCAACTTCCATGTGAGATATTTTGTATTTATATTGATATTTACCTCCCTGTGTTAGAAATTAAGTAATATGAGGTTTCTGGGACCGAAGGCCTTTAACACCAATTTATAGCTGCTATTTACTGGTCTGGTTTCCCAGTGATGCCTTGACAAATCACCACACACTCAACATCCTAAAATAAGACAGGCTGTCTTCTAGTTCAGGGGTCAGAAGCCACAAATCAGTCTCAGAGGAGGTGTCACCAGGGTTGTGCTCCTGGAGGTTCTGAGGGGAGACTCTCTCTGGTCCTCTTCTAGAGGCCACCTGCCTTACTGGGCTCAGGCCCTTCCTTCACTTCCCATTATAAACCCAGCAGGACGGCATCTCTCTCTTCTCTATTGCCTCCTCCTCTTTGATTCTGACCCTTTCGCCTGCTTCTTGTGAGGACCCCGTGTTCCACCACGGGAGTTCAGGATAATCTCCCCATCTCAAGACCTTTCACACAATCCCATCTGCAAAGTCCCTTTGCCATATAAAGTGGCATTCGCAGATGCTAGGAACTGGGCTGTGGACATGTGTGAGGACATGTTATTTGGCCTTCAGCCCACTGCTCACCAGAACCATGAGGCTCTGACACCACCTCACCTCTGTGAGGAATTACTGAAGAGTCATGGGGACAAAGGCGAACGGACTCCTCCAGTTGTGCCTAGAGTTCCTCTCTCTGCCTCTCAGCTCTCCTTCAGGAATGGGTGTGTGGGGAGGCGCAGGCAGCTGAGGTCCACTGCACTCATCCCCAGTGTCTGCTGGGGCAAGCCCTGGACAACCCTATCGTGCAGGTTCAGGGAGCCCTCTTGCCCTCTGCCTCCCTGGAAGGAAGTTTCAGATACAGCGAGGAACTTCCCCACCCATACTGTGTCCTTCCATGGTCACATCTCAGGAGGACACGGGGAAATACCCTCCTGGAGCAAAGCAGGGGCAGGTTTGCTGGCACCGTTTTGCTCAGAGGCAAAATACACAATTGGCCACTAGAAGGAGCTCTTCAAGATGGAGCTCAAAGCCTCCTTGTAGACAAGATGGCTTGTGCCTTAAAAACAGCACCTTAACAACAACAAGCCTTAACAACAACACAGGCCTTAACAACAACACAGGCTTCTGTGCTATCTCCCCTGGTGGATGCCAGGCTTCCCCCAGGCTACGCGGGTTTCATTCTCTCCCGCACCCTGGTGTAGCCCAGAAGGGGTTGGGTTCATAAGAACTAGACGTGTTTCCTTCCCTCCACCTGGATGTTGGTCATCTCCTTTGTACCTTAATCCACTCAGCATTGTGTGGTCACCTTCCCGTTACTCCACTCCAGACATGGGTTCCCATGACTTTCTGGTTTCCACTTGGGTGCCCCGTCTGTGGTAGGGTGATCACAGAGCATTACCCTGCTCTTCCTGCTTAGTTCTGCCCTGTGAGGCGGTTTCCCTTCAGGGCACTAGTATAAGCCCATGGTCCAGCCCAACTCCTGATTCCTGGACCACAGATTCTCATGGCATGGACTCTTTCTCTCATTCCTCCTGTGATGTTATACCCAAGTCAAGCAGAGTAGGTAATAAAAACAAGCCTCACCTTTATTTTCCACGCTTGATAGAAGTGCAGCAGCTTATGGCAGTTGGCATCAAAGGGTGACAGAACAATAAGACATTCAGTTTAGTAATCAAAGAGATGAGTGAGGCAAGATAGGACGCTGAGTTCTGGACAAATATTTACACAGTGGTATAAACCAACAGTGACTGCAGGTATGTTTTTTAAGAAGCTGCCATGTTTTCTGCTGCTAGGATGTCAGACAAAGAAATACAAATATGTGAGATTCTTTGCTCTGATCAAAGATGGAAAAGTTTAAGATGTCTTCTCAATACTGTTTCGGCATGGTCAGAAAGAGGGCTATGAACAATGAGTGATTTCCTTATAAAGCATCACTTGCCGTTGCTGTGTCTCTTAATGAGTATTGAATTTAGTTTTCAGATACTGAATGTTTATCAGCCAAGTGTGGATATCCACAACAAGGATTCAATCAGTACAAAGAGGAATGGACTCTAGAATTTTCTTTGTTGTTGATCTGAAAATCACTGCTCCAAGAAGTGGGTTATGGTGGAGTCACAGATCCACAGTGGAACACGCTGCTGAAACACGTGGCGTGGGCAGGCTGGGCTCAACGAGGCAGCTCACAGGGAGTTCTGCCCAACCACAAGGTCATGCAAAACACAGCTGGCTGTCCCCAGGGACCATCAGTGGATAGCTTGAGCACAGTGGTGGAGGCAAGCAGGGAGAGTAGGGTTTCTACCATTCACAGGATCAATGCTGAAGTCAGTTTCCAGAGAGACACGAGTAGAAAACTGCCGCAGTCCGGCTGCAGCAAAATAACTGGGGGGTGATGAGGAACTTGTGAAGATTGATACAGCAGGAGTAGGAGCCCTTTATTGCCAGACTTGTTTACAGACTCTAACATTTTCCAGGCGCCATCCTGACTTGTTTACAGACTCTAACAGAAAACAGTGGTTCAACAAGAGGTGGATCCAGGAAGGAAACCTGCAGAAGACCTCTGAGTGCACACGTCTACTCACCACGCGGTCCAGCTGGGTCTCCTGCAGCAGTGCCGCGAGTCCATCCCTCAGCAGTGTTTACTGAAGGTCTGTGGTACGTAGACTCTTGGTCACTGCTGGGCACAAGCCCACCCTGTTCCTTCCCTCCTGGAGCTGGGGTGACGGGGCAGGAGCCTAGGAGTGAGGGTCCCAGGGCAGGCTTCCTGTAATGTGCTCCCGAGGGGCTCCCTGGGTGGGAAGGTTCTGAGCAGAGTGGGATGGAATGAAGAAGGAGCTGTCTGGAGACCTGAGGGTGGGGTGGGAGAAGGAGGGAACATTCTAGTCAAAAAGACCAAGTGCGAGGACCCTAAAGTGACAATGACCTGAGCAATTCCAGGAACAAAAAGGAGGGTGGGGCTGAGGCAGTTGTGACCAAGGAGATAAGCTGGAATGGTGTGGCCCTATAAGGAAGTGGGGTTCCTCCTCATGTGTGGAATTCCATCCTTCCTGTGGGGTTTGCTCAGGAATGCCACTTGATTAATCTCTTAAGAAGGGGGCCAGGGCAGCTGATAAAACCCATCAGAGTTCACCACATGAGAAGCCTAGTATCTTCCTGCAGTATTTTACTGGATGCTCACAGGAATCCCATGACAGCAAAAGCACAATTCTATTCTTGCTGGGGTCCCATATATAGAAAGTGGGTTACCCTAGAAGGGAACGTGGGCAAAAGAGTGAGCTGACACCACAAACCCACCATCTATATGGGCAGTTAGAAAGAGCTGAAAACCAACTGTCGATCTCAACCCCCCCCCCCCCAGCTCACACAGGAATGGGGACCCTGAGATCCAGGATGGGCCTCAACCATCTGCTCAAGACTGGCCAGAGTCCTGCTGGGTCCTGCTACTCCACAAGCGAATGCTCACTCCAGAGACCCCAGGGTGGCCCCTTGTTCTCAGTGATCTGTGTCCTACATCAATGAAATATGGCATTTTGAAAAGCTTTTGTATTGAGTCTCATTATGCTTTATTAGGTTTAGTAGAATTTAGAAATTGGGGAATTAGAAAGATCTCAATTAGCTTATCTTAATAATTTTTAGCTTTGTGTTTGAAAATTACCTAAAAGTACAAAGAAGTAAAAACAAAAGCAAAACTCCACTACAGACACACACCCATTACCTACATGTGCACTCACACAGGCACACAGCAGGTACACACGCTTTGCACACACACACAAATATACCCCAGCCCCAGCACCACAAGTTATAACCGGAAGGACACCCGCAGAGTCCATGCAAAGTCCAGGGACCTCGCCACACACTGGAATATCACACAAGAGACTTATTATCAGTAGCACGAGGCAGACCGACAAGGCTTTCCCTTCGAGGAAAGCAGCAGCATGTAGGCACTCACAGAGCAGCTCTATAGCCAGCAGGAGGACTCTCATAAGCTGCTCAGGAGTTGCGTCCTAGCTACAGTGGGGTTGCTGGTTTAGCAGGCCCATGTTCTTAGGGGAAGTTAAGCAGCTTTGCCTCAGAATCAAAACTTTGGAGCCTTTAGATAAAATGGCTCCCGACATAAAATGGCAAATCTGATGCCACTATTGATCTGATGCCAATAATAACTCCACCCTAGTGTGCTTGGTGCTCCTGGAGGTCCGTGATGGAATCCCAGTCACAATGTACCTCAGCTTCCACTGTCAGAGATGCTCAGTGTTTAACTTAAGTGCAAAGCTGTCTCTGTTAGACCCCTTCACTTTGGGGGTTTCTCAGTACTCCTGAACACCACTGATGTGTCTGAGGAGTCTAAAGCCCTGTGAGTCCCACTTCCCCAAGGCAGAGCCAAGAGACTTGGAGCTGAGTTCCAGAAGTTTCCAGGCTCCAATAAGCTCATCCTCATCTACCAGTCTCCTCTTGGAAATAATCAGCCCAAGGAAGGGGCCTCCACTGTAATGCACTTTTGGAAGAGGTGCATGACTCTCAGAGGTGACAGTGCCTGTCTGCACAGTACTTGGTGCAGAGAAGCAGTAGGGGCCAAGCATGCCACGGTATAAACCACAGTGCTCCAGGCTGTGATGGAGAAGGTCCTACAAGTCTTGCACATGGCTGAGGACAAAATTCATTCTTCTGGTATCTCAAGAATGCCATGATCTCCCCAATCCACTCCTGTTTTGGAATTAGCCATTGTTGCTTACACCCAGTAATCTGGTCTGATCTTGATTGTCCTAAAGCATATTCCCAGGGTCTCTATGCATACCAGCAGCAAAGCACATTTACATTAAGGAAGGAACTGTACAGTAAACTCAGGCATACTCTTTCTTGTTGATTGCCCCTCGGCGTTCTGTGGTGCTGTGTTGATGCACTACAATTTGCTTAACAAGCCCCATCCATGTACATTAGAAAGTATAGTGTTTGCTGCTTGTAGTACACTATACAATGTAGCAGTGAAAATCCTGACACATTTATCATTACCACCTCTCATTGTGGACTTCCTATAGCTTCCTAGCAGTAAGATTCTAGATGATCATATGTGCATACTAAAAACTTTAATATATAAAATTGTTACACTTAAAAGGATATAAAAATAATGATTGTACCACAGATATATGAAGACACCATTGTTTTTTTACATCCTCTCTGATATTTTATGTCATTAGTCATTTCTCATGTTCACATTTTGAAAAATAAAACTAAATCTCATTTTAATTTTCATCTTTAAATGTATTAAACTCAGCATATTTTCATATGTATTTTTTTCATTTTGCCTATTTATGCCTTTTGCCCATTTTCTACTTTTAAATTAATAGGTAGAGATCACACTATATTACATGTTGTAATGTGTAATATATCCCATATATATATATTATATAGCATGTAGTTTCTACGCATTGTTTTGCAAATATTTTCTTTAAGTCCCTCAGTTGCCATTTAATTTTTATTTATGGTACCTTCTTCACAAATGTTTATTTCACATTTTTGGAATGATTTAACTTTAGAGAATATAGAAATGTAATTAGATGCATTAATAAACAAATAAAGAATAATCATATCAGATCCAGAAGAAAATCCAATAGATAAAATTTAAAGTAAAATAAAATTTTTGACTCAATACTTTAGATAAAACAAAAACTTTTAAAAAATCAACAAGAAAAATGCTTAAATAATTCATCAGCTGTCATCATGAAACATATCAGTTATAAAACCCTAAAAGCACTCCTACTAGGGCCAGAAGCAGGCCAGGGGCAGTGTGTCCACCCGCCCCAGGGCACACTGCCGGGAAGTCTTTGCCGCTCTAGTCAGACAGAATCAAGCAACTGGTGCAAACTCAGGAGAAGAGGGGAAGCCTCATCACCTTTTGCAGATAATATGATTTTATCCCTAGAAAATGTAGGAGATGTAGTTAAAGAAAACCTTTTTTTTACTAATCTTCTTTTTTTAAAAAATCACAAGAAGGTGTCACCATATAAGTACTTGAGACACTCAGCAGCTTTCCTCCACACTAGGAATAGGCATTTTGAAATTGAAATGCTGAAGGATTTCATTTATGACCGTTACTGAAGCTATATGTGGTTTAAAATAAATTTATCAAGAAAATTTTAAGATGGGAACATTTACATTTCAGTATCAATATTTTACTGAAGTCATGAAACCAGATTTCGTGAATGAGACAAGTCATATCCCTGAATAGAAAGACAACAACATAAAAGCTTCTCAAATCCATGGGAATGTGATGCGACTCCAATCAGAATTTAAATGGGGGCTATTCATCCTGGCTTTGCTCCTAAAACTGCAAATTGATTATAAATTTCATAGGGGAGAGTAAACTTGATAATTTCTGAGAATGTTTTGGGGAAAACACCATGACAGGCGGCTTATTTTCCAGATGTTTTAATGTCTGTTAGAGCTACTTAATCAAAACAATAAGATGCTGGCACAGGAACAGACAAACTGATAAGCCAAACAGAGCCCAGTCCAGAAACTAATCCAAAAGCACTTGAGTTACTTGAATTTTTAACATATGATAGGTGATTCTTGGACAGACAACTAATAATTTAGAAGAAAAAGTGTAAATACATTCCTTTACACCAAATTTCAAAATGATTTCTAGATGAATTGAGGAACTAGGTAAAAGATAAAATCCACTTAATGTTACGATAACATGGAAATTATATTTGTTTTTAAACCATGAAGAAAAGAAGCTACTTCTAAGTTAGTCTGGCAACCCAGGTATCAAAAATTAAAAAAACAGATCAAAAGTCCCACCTGATTCCTGAGTATGCATTAACCCCATTGACCTGTTAGAATATAGACCTGTATCTGGGAAGCATCAACTCACCCAAGAGCATTGAACTTGGTGGAGTCAGAGAATCCTGCTCAGGTCAATAGAACATTTAGCAGTTCCTTCTTTCTGCTGGTTCTTCCATTTAATGAGCATAAGAATCCCCTGAAGCCTTTGTTAAAGCAGTTTCCTGGGCTCCACTCCTGCTTTCTACCTTAACCCATCAGGACAGGGCCTGGGAACTGGCATTTCTAGTTGGCTGATGTCCCTGCTGCTAGTCGCTGCCTTTCTCCCGTAGTAAGGACCATGCTCTACAACTTCTCTACACAAACAGTCAATGGTGCTCGTGTACACACTAGTTTGATGCTGCCGGAAAGCACATATTTTACTCTTATTTTAGGGGTTCACCCATGTAAATGGGGCATGAAAACTGAGGCAAGAGGGGTGAACAGTTACCAAGGGTCAAGGGCAGACTCCTACAGCAACAGAGCTGTCAAGTCAGGTTGGTTAATAAAAGCAGTACAGTCATTTCATTTATGTATTAAAAAAAATGACATCAATGAAGAAAGCAGAGCAATGACCTTCAAAAGTTTTCTTCTCCATAAAAACAATGAAAAACTGGCAAAAGTTTTCAGAATTATTTTTTTTTTGAAAACTCTAGAAATTAACCAAAAGGCTGGAGTAGCCTGAAGAGTGTTGATTTAAAAATGAGTGGCTGAATTTTACTAAGGCGATTGGGGTTAGTGCATTTTAACTTGCCTTACTCCTGTCCTTTGCTCCTAGACTCACAGTCATCTTGTCAAATAAAAGTCAGCCTTCTCAAGGCAGCCTGCAGCCTCCACAGCAGAACTGGGCTCTTGCAGAGCCCCATGCCCATTCTAAAGAACTATTGTCCTTTGACCTATCTTATGATTCCCTGGAATTTTCCCACTTGTAAGGCGCCTGAACTTGATCTGACTCAGAGGTTGCTCAGTGCAATGGGCCTTCTCCCCAGGGGTATTTGGTGAGCAATTATAGGCACATGTTTTAACTTTTCAGTTGCCTGAGGTCATCAATAATAGTTGGGGCAAATGAACCAAAGAGCTTAAAAAGAAAACCTGGAGCATGAGATATTTGTAAGAGCTTAGAAAAGGTCTGACACATCCCTGGGGATCTAGAAGGTCATGTACATGTCAGTACCGCATACATGATCTTTTCTATGTGCACACTCAGGGAAGGCCAGAGAATGTCCTGAGCTCTCACCTCTGGCTGACCTTGAAGCTGTGTGTAAAGAGGAAGAAAAGACCAGAGAAAATTGTCAGATGCCTAGTTGAGTGCTGAGAAAGTATTCCAGCACACATAGAGTGCCCTTGGCAAAAACAGGGAGTTTTTTTTTTTTTATTGATTCCAATTAATTGAAGAAATATGTCCACTCTAGCTGACCATTACATTAACTGAATGGAGATTTCAGTGGCCACATATGAAAAAGAATGCAGACTTAGTTCAGAAAAGTTTCTAAATAAGCCAAGCAATAGTAACCAGTAACAGCTACCAGAAGGAATAGCAATAAACTGGAGTGGGGAGGACTTCATATTAACTACATTAAATTATTCTAAATGACTTTTAAAGAGAAATTTATAAGACACAAAGAAACAGAATAGCATGATCTACCCATGGCAGGTGGCAGGGGGAGCAATCAGAAATCATTGCTAAGTAAACCCAGATGTTGGACTTACTAGACAAAGATCTTAAGTAAGCTACTTTAATATGTTCAATGAGCTAAAGAAGACCATGTCGGAGAAACTAGAGGAAAGTATGATATCTTACCCAATAAAGGATATCAATCATGAAATAAAAACTTTTTTAAAAAAGAAATAAAATAAAAACAGTTTGATTTAAAAAGTATAATAACTGATGTGAAAAATTCACCAGAGGTCTCTATAGTAGATCCTAACAGAGAGTAGAAATAAGCAAGTTTGAAGATTAACAATTGAGATCAGAAAGTCCAAAGAATAGAAAAAAGAATTTTTAAAAATGTGATGTGTGAAACACCATCAAGATTACCAACACATGGATAATGTTAATCTCAGAAGACTGGAGAAAAAGAAAGGAACAGGAAGAACATTTTTAAAAAATGCTGAAAACATTCTCAATTTGATTGACAGCATTAATCTGCATATGCAAGTAGCTCAGTGGATTCCAACTAGGGGAACTCAAGGAGATCCACAGGTATACACCATCACCAGATGGCTGGAACTCAAAGGATGAGTCTTGAAAGCAGTTAGAGAGAAGCAGGTGATCAAGGAATTCTTCTTCGTATTGACGGCTTGTTTCTTATCATAAGCCATGGGGACCAGAAGGCAATGAGGTGTCATAGTCACAGTGCCAAGAGGAAGGAAAACAACAAGCCAAACAAGACTGTCAGCAAAGGACTTGATCCCTGGAAAAATCACCCTTTCTAATCGAAGGAAAAAGTAAGACTGGCATAATTTGTCATTAGCCGACCTTCCCTTCTAGCAACAGTGGATGAGACCTTTGAACTGAAATGAGGACTGTAACTTGAATCCGTGTGAAGAAAAAAAAGAGGGCGCTGGGGATGTGGCTCAAGTGGTAGAGCGCTCACCTAGCACGTCTGAGGCACTGGGTTTGATCCTCAGCACCACATAAAAATAAAATAACGATATTGTATCCACCTAAAACTAAAAAATAAATATTTTAAAAAATTTTTAAAAATGATGCTAGTAAGAACAACAAGAGTAAATGTAAAAGACAAGGTAAACACAGACTTTGTAACCATTTCTCCCCTGATTTAGAAGACAACTGGATGAGGAAACAATTGTACATCTGTGTAGCTTATAAATAGTTTATAAAGATGTCATTTGTGGCAATAACAACCCAAAGGTGGGGGAAGGAATGGAGCTACACAAGATCAAAGTGTTTTGCACTATTGAAATTCAGTTGGTATAATCAGAACTAAGTTGTTACATCTGAGACCTACCACGATGAAAGTAACTGCAATACACATGACCAAATAAAAGAAAGGGGAATTAAAATGGTAGAACACTAGAACATAGATATATTTAACACAAAAGACGGTGGTAAAGGAGGGAAGAGGAACAGACAAAGTGCATAGAAAACAAATGGCAAACGGGCATATGTGGACAGATGCCCATTCGTGGCGATGGTACAATAACTGAGAAAGGATTGATGCAAACACAGATGGCAGATCCCAGAACAATAGAAACGGGGGAGAATCAGAAGAAAAACCCTGGTGGTAAATCCTGCACCCCTGGCCCAAGCAGGGGTCCATTTATTCCTTCTGCAAGCTCTTGAGCTGCTCCTACCTGCTCCAAGTTGCCTTCCACTCAGTGGTGGGTTTGCCAGGAAGAACAGGAAGTTGACATTAGGTTAGGTCCCCTCCAGAGATGCAGGGAGGATACAGCTGCCCCAGCCACTGGCAGGGTATATGAGGCACTAGCCCAGCCTAGGAATCAATATGACACTGTGCTGCTGCTGGAGGGGGGGGCAAGGGAGCAGGGTCCAGAGCACTTCCACAAGCACCCTCATCCTGCAGTGCTGGTGACAGCATGCCCCTCGAGGATTCATGGAGCATCCTGACCTCACCATTACAGCTGCTCTGCTCCCTGCTTGGGGTGGACCAGCCCTGCAAGAGTGGGAAGCTTACACAGAGAGGGAGGAAACTGGAGCTGCCACGGAGGTATGGCTGTGGGTGGCCATAGAGACCCCAACCCCCTGCGAGCTGGTCTGACCCTGCACCCCTCCAGTCCTCCAGGAAACACCAAGCCTCAGAGGGCTTCCTTTAACCCCTGTCTCCCACCCCTGCCCCCAAAAGAATCCACAGGACAAGAAGCTGCATGGGATATCACCACTGTGGCCTCACCAGTGATGGGAGATATGCTCAAAGAAGTTTCTCCAAACTGCCAACAACAACAACCAATTTCTGTGCATCTTGCTATAGGAAAGATGTAATTAGTTTTCTATTCTCTCTACAGAAAAATGATATTACAAAACTGTTGTCAGAGGAAGAGGCAATAAAGAAGCGTGCAGAGGAAGAAATCAGAGAAACGATTTCACAGAGGTGCGCCCGGCTGTAGGATAATGACAATTTCATGTGTTTCTTTCTGGATGTAGGGGTTGGTGATATTTGGTATCTTTTTAATATTTAATTCTTCATGGCCTTTTTCTCATGTTTTCATGTAATTCTGTATTCTTTATTCCTAAAATGGGCTCCCAGATTGCATGAGCTCCTGACTCCACACCTAAAGCTGAGCCAGTGCCCACTGCCCAGGGTCTCGTCCACACCAGCTGTGGAATCCCCCAATGTACTGTGAGGCAGTTGGTCAGGGAAGTCCCTCACAGTTTTTAAAACTTTCTGTCTTATAGGTTTTGTCTCCTTTGTCATCACTGATACAATGTAGTCGTATCTTCCTCTTTTTATTTAATCTGCTTTGTCAGTAGTTTTTTTAATGAGGTTTTCTGAAAACCCGCTCTTACTGGTATAGATTTTGTCTTTGTTTTCTAATTCAGTTTCCACTGCCATTCCCTTCTCTCTTTCTGCCAACAAACATAGACTAGGTTTTTGTTTGTTGGTTGGTTGGTTTTTTTAAAGAAGTGTAGCTGCAGAAGTCTCCACCCTCACAGAGCTTTTGGTCCAGTGGGGTTATTTGTGCTAAGAAGAAAAATAAAGGTAGGAAAGGAGCTAGGGAAGTGTGGTATGATGGGGAGGATATGTCCTAGATTGGAGGATCAGGGGAGGACTTTCCACAGAGGTCACATCTGAGCAGAGGCCTCAGAGACAAACCATGCATGTTCTGGATAAATGGATACTATATGAAAGGGTCCTGAGGTAGAATGGAGCTCAGAGTGTTCTCCAAGCCATTGTGCATTGTGCAGATCAACTAAAGAAGAGAGAGAGTGTGTGAGAGAGAGAGATGGTAGGGAGAATTCAGAGAGGTTCTAGGGCTCAAATCTCACAGGACCTTATAAACTGTAGGGAGTAGACAGGGAGTGTGTGGTTTTTTTACTCTGGATATGAAAGCAAGACAGCAGAGGGTTTGAAACATCAAAACAAAGAGTCAGATTTACATATCAATTCACAGACATCACTGTCATGTGATCCTCTCCCTTACCTCTGACTCTGCTTCTTAGAACTTGTTTGGAGTTGCCCAGAAGTACAGAGTAGTATGATCACAGCCAGAACAACTGGGCAGGAATGAACACTAGATTTGGGCTCAATAAATGTGAGAGAAAGAAAAAGATGTCTGGGTGTTGGTTCAGAAAGCAAGGTGCAGAGCGAGCGGGTGCACAGAGAGCAGCTGGCCGGAGAGCCAGAGGCCGTGTTACCTTGCAATCTAACTATTACACTGAACTCGTTCCAAACCTCCTCCCATCAGCCAATATGTTTTTTCTTCATGCACTTCTTGGTCTTATGGAATTGCCACTTCTCATTGTCTGCTGACCCCATAGAGCACGTCTTGTGTCTTTGCTTTCAGGAATTCTCACCTATTCACACTAACTCTGCCATGTCTGTTGTGATAGTGAGATTTCATTTTCCCATAGAGATGTTTTAAGTTTTTTGTACTCAGATCTATGAAGCTTCTGACTTAATGTCATGCAAAGAAAGACCTCACCCATCCCCAGACTCTGCAAATACTCCATTAATCTTTCTATTGATAAAGATGCATATTTATGTTCTAAGCCAGTTGGCAACCCTAGTCCCACTAGCACTCTGGTGAGAGAAACATTTAAAAACAAGGTCACTCTGTTACACTAGCCTGGCCCTCTGTGCTAGCACCCTGCCACACTAGCACCCCTGGCTACATGTGTGTTCTTGAACACTAGCACCCCCACTGCACTAGCACTCATTACACTGAAGCTCATTACACAAGCACTCCTTTTCACTTTCCCAATCCCTACAGGGTTGGAAATCTCCCAAGAGCTGTCATCAGGGAAGACTCAAGTCTCCTTTGCTGCAAGCAGTCCTCAGGGTCCTGTCCCCAGCTCTCAGAGTGGCCACATGCAGCTTCTCACGCAAGCAGGGAGGAAGGAGATGAAGGACAGCCCTGCCTGCTGGGCTTGACCTTTCCCTACATGTGTCTGGAGAAATGATGGATGACCACCGCACGGGAGACACACTTAAACTCCCCTCAGAGGGCTGTCTGGACCCCAGTGACCCTTAATACAGACAGGGACGAGCTTTGGAACACAAGCTCCCAGCCTTTCCCTCATCTGCTGCAGTCACCCCATTTTACCTGTGCCCCAGAAAGCCACTCAGAGAATCTCACTGTGGGAGATTCAAAACCAGGATGCTCCTCAGGTGCAGCCACAAGTACAAGGAGTGGGCCCACTTCTCTATCCCCTGAGAACTCGGGTCTTCTCTTGCAATCTGTGTCCAAATGTCATTGTGAGTTTTGTGCTCATAAATGTGTCAAAACCAGAATCCATTCCCGGAGCATGTCAACACAAACTCAGTACCATGGAAATCCCCCCACTTCTGGACACAGCGGCTGCCCTGAGAGACAGGGAACATGGTTTGCAGCAGGGAGCAGAACATCATATGCAGGGAAAACTTTCTGGGAGAAAGACAAAAGTTGTCTGAGCTTGATCCTGGTTCAAATGACACAATTCTGAGTGTTATCTGGAAGGCGATATTCACAGAAACCTGACGTACGATGCAGGAGCAGGATTAGCACAATGCCTATCTATCTATTAGTCCTTGTGTGCACTGAAAGAAATGAGTTCCTCCCTCACAGTTGCTCTCCATGGGCGGGTGGGGTCCGTTTGCTTCTTAGGGACATTTGGCAGTGCCTGAGGCATTCTGTGTTGTCACAGCTGGAAATGGTACTACTGGCATCTAGTGACTGGATACCAGGCAGGTAGTTTAACATCCTGCATTGCTCAGGCCACCCCCGGACACTGCTCCCCCAAGATAAGGAGCTACTACCCAACCCTCCTCTAAAACAACAAGGGTCACCTCCACATCCCCTCAGATTTTCTCCTAGTTTAATCCAAGAAGAAAATGTTGGCCTAGACCCAGGGAACGTGATACAGGAAAAATGGCAGAATCATAGCAATGGGGATGGGAAGGTCCTGGGAGGTGAAAACTGCATAACTTCCCCCAAGTTATCTTGTTGTTGTTTTCATTTTGTGATTTTTCCTCCACTTTGTCAGCAGATGCTGTGTGGAATATTCCAGGCTGTCTGTGGGCCAAACCACCAGTGATTTCCTGAGTGCTGGACTGTTGGACCACCCAGCCAGGCTGTTGTTCCCACTCACCCTTTTCACCCGACCTCCGTTCCTCTCCTCCTGGCCAAGGTGAACGCCAGCCCTGGTCCCTCATTCCTGCCTGTCTCTGTTCCAGGAAGGTCTCCACAATGACGCTCTGGTCCTCTCTTCCCACAGGGCTCCTTCTCCTTGTACCTCTGCTCTCTTATGAGGCAAACATCCCCTTGAGTCACTCACCAGCCTCTTCCCAGACGTCCATTTCCCTTCTTGCAAATGTGGTTTCTGCTGGCCGCCTCCCCTGCCACTGGTAAGAGGCTGTGCTCCAGGCTGAGCTAAGGATCTGCTGCTCAGCACCCGAGACACTGGGGCTTCTGTCAGCTCATTGCTCAGCTGAGTCAGAAGAGCCAGGTTCTAGTTACTCAGATCCTTGCTTGGAGTGAGATCAGTGATACCTGCCTAGGCCTCACATTCTAAAACTGTTAGGATCACAGCGACATACCCATTTCTGGACATATACTCAAAGGAAATGAATCAGCAAACCAAAGAAATGCATGCATGCCCATGTTTATGGCAGCACTCTTCACAATAGATAAGATATGGAATCAGCCGAGATACTCATCAGCAGAAAAATGGATAAAGACAGTGTGCTACCTACACACAATGAATATTGCTCAGCCCCAAGGAAGAATGAAATCCTGGCACTTTCAGCAAAATGGATGGATCATATTATGTTGAGTAAAAGAAGCTAGATACAGAAAGACACACACTGCATATTCTGTTACATATGGAAGCTAGAAAAAGTCAACTTGAAGGTAGAATAGAGAGTACTAGAGATTGAGAAAGGTTGGGAGGGGGGAGAAGAGGGAAAGAAGATGGTTGGATTTGATCAGTGCCTGCTATATGTGTATAGGGAAATATCCCACTACCCCCCTTAATACATACAATTAATTATGTATTAATAAAATATAAAAGAAATAAGATCAAGTCTATTAAGGCTCATCACCATCATCATCATAATGGATACTTTAATGTCTTGGTGATTCCATACTAAAAAGCCAGGTGAGGAGTCAAAGTATAATCTTAAACACATTTGTGACACTCTCAGTGTCAAGACACTGAAAAAAATCACACAGTAGCCCAGGGACTGTGTCCCTGGGCCCCAAACGGCAAGAACAAGCCCTCAGAGCAGGGGCTGTGCATCCAGAGCACTTGTGCCCATTTCCTCACCTAGGAAACTGGAAAGCGAGAATGAAAATAAGGTTACTGTCCACCCTGCTATGAGAATTTGATAAATTGATCTCCACGATGTGTGGAGGAATGAGTCCAGATAAGCACAAGGTACTTGATGGACCTTGCCAAGCTGCAGGGAGGACATCAGCAGCAACAGCACTCCCTTAGACAAACACAACCCAGCTTCTCACCAGCTATCAGGAGTCTTCAACCCCTCCTGCCGCATCTGCATCTCACCCTGTAACCACCTAGCCACAGCAGCAGGCTCTGTAGCCACCTCCTACCACACGCTCTACAAAGGGCACTTTGGCAGAACCCAGCCACCTGGGGACTCTGGGCAGCACAGAGTGGGTGCAGAATGCTGCCATGCTCACTCCAAAGGTCCCTAACTTGCTGAAATGAGGTTTACTGAGAAAACTTAAAAGCTAATAAAGTTCTATGTAGGGCATATGAGAAACCTTATTAAATGAAGATGAAAAGTGAAAGTTACTTGATAATTATTTTAAAGGAGAGATTTGCAAATCAAAGTCTTACTCTTTGCACCTATTAAATTAGCAAATGTTAAAAGAAGAAGAAGAAAAAGGAGGAGGGGGAGGAGGAGGAGGAGGAGAAGGAGGAGAAGGAGAAGGAGAAGGAATATTGGCAGCATCAGGAAGGAGAGTATACCCCAGCTATTGAGGAAGGATTGCAAGTTCAAGGTCAGTCTGGGCAATTCAGCCAGATCCTATCTCAAAAAAAAAAAAAAAGAACATTAATGATGCAGGATAGGATATAAAAATCCAGAATTCTGGTGCATCACTAGTGCAAATGGAAATTCATATACTCGCAATGAAAAGGAATTCGCCAATGCTTCCCATAGCCACTGATAATAATCCTGGTTCTCAAAACTTTTTCTAATGGAATTATGAAGAAAAGAAGAAAATACACAGAGGTGCACTCTGAACATTATTTATAATAGTAAAAATGCAAGACAACTCATTACCTTAAATTAGGAAATAGATAAGTAAATATATTAATTCATCTTTTCAATAAATATTTACTGAATGCCTCTATTTCTGGGTAGTTTGTTATATCAGCTCAATAAGATATTTTGTAGTCGTTAAAATGATAGATAAGAAAATACTTAAAATAAAAAATGAAATAAAATTCATAATAATACATCTTGGCCGTGATTATAATGATGCAAAATTAAATATTTTTATTTGTGGCATTTAAATGGAATCATGGGCAAAGCGAAACTGCTGAGGTATTAGAAGGTGAATTCTGGAGGATTTTCTACTGTACTCTGTTTATCCTTTGTTACATTATTAGCAATGAAGAAAATTCTAATTAAAAACGTACAGGTTCCTCTCATGCGGCTCAGTGTGGGTACCACCTGACCTGCTCTGGGACTCACACTGCCGTCAAGATGCTCTGCACACAGAGGCAGGAGCCTCCCGGGGCTCGCTCGACCTCAGCCACCAGAAGGTGAAACTCTGGGGGCCTGAGCCTACTTTCCCAGGAAGGCCCTGCTTGTTTGTCTCTGGACTGTTCTGCTTTGTTTTATTTTTGCTTTTTCACATATGATTTAAAACCCCAAGGAGAACCCTTCGGAGAGTGATTTCACAAGGAATCCATTCATTCTCTTCCTGGGAAAACAGGGAGACAGAGAGCTATTCACTTGCAGTCCCTCTGGGAATCCTTCAGATTGGGACGCACTCCACCCGTGCTGACAAACTCACCTCCTGGCACAGTCGGGGGGGGATCTGGGTGCAGAGGCTGGTGCAGTGCTGTGCTTCGAGGGGGGCCACCTGGAGTGTAAGTCAGCACCCAGCCCTAACAAAAGGGAGAGGCGCTGCACTCCAGAGGAACTTCCTAAGTCCTGGAGAACTCATATTCAGGCCGGCGCAGCAGTCCCCCAAAGACAGGGACTGTAGTCGGCTCCCACAGGGGTTTGCCTCTGTCCTCGTGGAAAACGGTCCCACCCAGGGAGGCATTTTTATTTCTAACATTCTGGAAGCATGCCATCTGTAATCAGAGTTTGTTCACTCTGAATTAACTGCAAATGATTAAATCAGTCTTTAAAATACTTTACTACAAGCAATCAAGCACAGCTTTGATTCCCTGGGGGGCTAGAATTTCTGTTCCCTGATCATTTGCCTCCGCATAACTCTGTGCATTAAAAGAAAAGAAAAATGTGCTTCTTAGGTTTCTTCGGGTATGACCCTGGAGATGCGTTTCCAACTAACCTTTAAAGATGATGTCCAAGGACTTGATATTTCCTTGCTGGTTTTTAAAACAACCATGACACATTGTTGTATTTAATGACCTGTAGAAAATGCCTTGTGTACTTCAACTTACACAAGAAAGGAGGAATTCATAGGAGAATAGCAATTGTCTACTTTGGTTCTAAATATTTGTCTATTAGTTTTTGCACAAGCTGATTCTAATGGGGAGGGCACACTGAGGTTTAATTGTGAGTTTTAATTGTGAGTTAATCCACAGTGGAGACTCAGTCACCTGTGTTTGTTCATGAACAGTCCCAGAGTACAATGACACAAGTACACCCAGCCCAGCTGCACTGCTGTGCCTTCCCTCCCCTCCCCTTTCCTCCTCTTCCTCCTTCTTTTTGTAGTAGAAGGATTTTTGTGATATATTGTGATATATATAATATGTATAATATATATTATTATATATAATATGTATATTATAATATTATAACATATAAATGTTATTATATTATAATATGTATAATATATAATATAAAATAAATATTTTATATAAATAAAAAATTTATTTTATATAAATATAAAATGGAGTATTGCTCAGCCCCAAGGAAGAATGGAATCCTGGCCCTTTCAGCAAAATGGATGGATCATATTATGTTGAGTAAAATAAGCTAGATACAGAAAGACGAACACACACACAGACACACACACACACACACACACACACACATATATAAGCTTTACCCTTTTGGTGTACAATTCAGTGACGTTGCGTACATTCTCAGCACTGGGCAACTACATCCACTATTCACAGAGCATGTTCATCACCCCTCGCAGCCCTGCACCCACTGAACAGTAGCAGCATTGCAGTGTCCTTCCCCCATCACACCTGGAGGCCTCTATTCCACTTCCTGTCTCCATGGACTTCCCTTCTCTGGGTGCCTCTTACAGGGGGAATTGCCCCCTCCTTTCACTTGGCCTGATGTCACAGTGTGGACCAGAGCTTCATTTCTCCCTTAGGATGAGTGCTGTTCCCCGGCTGGACACTCTGCCTTTTGTTTGTCCCTTCATCTGCTGGTGGATGCTTATTCCTATCTTCCGGCTTTTAAGTGTCGTACTGCTGCGAAGCGGGTGGTGTGTGTGGCATATCTGTTCCAGTCTCTGCTTCTAGTCCCCTAGGGGGTGTGCCTGGGGGTGGGAGTGCTGGGACTCATGGTAATCCTATGGTCTTTGGGGATCCCTCAACTGTGTTTCGCAGTGGTTGCACCATTTCACATCCCCTTGCGGGACAAGGACTTTTCCCCATATATTTGCAGCCTTCTCTAAGGGGTTTCATATCCCTCCAGCTCTGTCCACCGGGCCCACTTAACATGTGAGTGGGTGTGGTGGCAGGTTGAGATGCACGGTGAGTCCTCAGTCCCAGGCCTGAGGTCAGCCTGCGGCTGTGAGTGCTGCACCCCAGGGCTGAGCGGCCACACGGCGGCTGCATGCCTGTGGCCCACACAAATGAGGCCTGGAGTCGTCTCCAGCCTCTTTCACACCTCCTTTCATTTCACCTGCTTTCCTTCGGCATGATCATTTCTTCATTCCAGGGTCTCTTGCATGTGTCATTTCATGCCCCCGTAATAAGCTCGCCCACAGAACCTGTGATTGTTCAATTCACTGATTATTAGGCTGAAGTGTATGAAGCGGTCATTGGTCCAAGGTCATTGCAGTCTGACGGTTTCTCAGGGTTAACAAAAGTCAATGCAGCAAGGGTGGTAGCCAGGTAATGTTTTCCAGACTTGCTCCACAGCCCATCAACTCCCCTCGTCAAGCCTGGAATGACTCCTATCCCCATCTCAAAGATGGGAAGTGTGAGGTCCAGGTTCATCGAGTCCATTTCAGCCTCTTAATTATGGCACTGCTATTCAATATACCCTTCCCATGTCCTTCTCTCCTTCCACACTGCTGCTGGAGGTGACATTCACTGTGTTCACATTATGTCTCTGAAGCTTTGTTCAGCCTGTAATATTGTCGTTCTTCCCCATTCACAGGTGAAGAAACTGAGGCTCAGCTCATGACAGTGCTTGCTGGTCAACAACTGCTGTCTAAGAGGCCAACATAAACAGGTGCTGTTCTTCCTGGTAGGAGAGCTGAGGAGCCTTGGTCCACCTTGCCTGTGGATGGCATCCGCCCTGACCACAGCACCACACTGTCTGCCTGGCTTCCCCCTGGAAGATGGTCTGCTCAAGGCGCCTCTCATGCTGCACAGCCTGTCCTTCAGACCCCAAATCAATCAGCACCACTAACAACATCATATTCACCATCAAAGGTGCAAGTCTTCACAGCAAGAATTTTGTTATCTTAGCAGAAAAGCTGGGGTGAGTATCCTGCAGGGCACTTATTATAAAACTCAGCTTTTTGATCAAATGTTGGCCATGGTCAATGTTTCTGAAAGCCAATAGGGAAGTTTCAAGTGAAGCAAGACTTAAAGTTCACAATCCCAAGCGCAGCATCTGTTGTCCAAATGGGTGGGTTTCTGCCAAAGGACAGTTCACATATTTAGCAGCCTAAACCCCCCCACCCACTACGAGCCACTTACTTGTTTTTTACCCCCTTTTCCACCTCCCAAGTTCTGGGGAATCTGAAGCTTCCCCAGGGATTTGGGAATTTATCATTCTGGGAACATTCATCAAAAGCTTTAAAAAGTTAAATCTGGCTACAGGACTTTTCCCTTCCTGTCCCAAATTCAAATTCTGCCCCATGTGAGTCTTATGTTTATGTTGTCAAACTTAACAAATCTATAGGAATAAGAGAATTTGAGGGAAGCTACAGAGCTGTCTTAAAAACATGTATCCAAAATTGCATCAAAAATACAAATAATTACAATGTATCTATTTGTCTGGGGAATGTTGAAGTGTAAACAAAGTGAACCTTCAATCATTTTAAAAAATAGACATGTCTTTAGTGCTTTCAATAGGTAGGTGATTCTATTTTTATGTTCTGTTGATGGACTGGTAGAGAAATATTTAAAATAGAAACAAATAAAAGGAAACCCTTGCTTCATTGATTAGAATATGTTTTAAATTATAGGATAAAATCACCAACTCCTGATCCCCAGCCAAAAACATTAAGTAGATCCAGATGTCATAGATATGAATCCAATTGTTTACATCACATCTGAAAAGCAGACATTCAATCTTGCAAAGATACTAGGTGATGTATCAGATAGTCTAAAATATCAAGGACAGAGAACAGATGTTTGTTTTGTATAAAAAGAATACAGTGAAACAAATGCTCAAGAGTGATCTTGGATATACATCAACTCTCCCCAATAACTGAATGTGTTCAGATCAATGAGATTTTCCTAGTACATACCCTTTCTCTTGGCATAAAGTTTCCTATGAGAGTCAATCATTAGGGGGCAAAGAATAATGATATAAAAGGAATAAATCACCGATTTAAAGTTTGAGTTGATATGGTGCATAAATTGACTCCAAACTCATTCCCTAGCAAGACCCTCTTTAAAACATGTGGATCTCCCTGCTTTGGCCATTTGGATCTTTCTCCAACATGGGTGTGCCATCTGTCTATAACATCTGTCATGCCCTTGATTGCCAAAGTCAATTTGCATGATTAGACTGGCATCTTTATCGCTGGTATATTTCTGATTACTTGTTTCTCTTCTCACCCAAAGAGGTGTAGTTCCACATGGACAAAAATTACAAAAATCATGTTATCCAAGCCTAAAATTGGAACACTCATCTTTTGAGGACCCTGACTGTAATTAGGTGTGCAAGGGGCTACAACCTCTGAGCTGCCTGAAGTATCCAGGACGGATGGTCATTAGCCTCAAGAAGTCATTAGCTGAAGTCCAAGGGTAATCATTAAATGCTAATGTCCTCATAGCACTTTCCGGTCCAGACTGATCTCTCTTCAAGAAGTTGCTACATTTGAATGAGAGAGACTCTAAAAGGCATTTAGGGTTTGTGAGACATCCAGTTTTTTTAAATTTAATATTCAAATTATTACAACACATATTTTTTGAAAGCCAATGTATATCTATATGACACAGATTTAGACTTCTGAGCTGATGTCACCATCTTCAGTCACTGGAAACCGTGGAGAACAGCTGAGATTGGGACTGAAGGAGCAGTCCACACACTCTTGGCTGCTCATTGAGCCTCTGTCTCAGGTGGAATGCACAATCCCTGCTGGGTCCCTTTTCAGAAAGGCCCTGCTTTCTGGATCAGACTCCTGGAAGCCTTAGCCCCACTGACTGAGCTGCAGATACTGGATTTCCTGGGGAGCACAGGTCGCAGAGGGGAGGGCGGACCATGTGTGACGTCCCCAGGCCAAGCCTCCCAGGAGTCGTGATGTCCAGCCCTGTCTGAGTCCACTGTCTGTTTTCATGAACACTATGCCACAGACTCGATAGGTTACCAAGAAAAGAGGTTTATTTTGGCTCGTGGTTCTGGTCCAGGGTGAGGGGCTGACTCTGGTGATGGGTCAGCAGAGTCCAGAGGCAGCACTGATGGTCACATGGGGAAAGACAGAGAACATGAGGGTGTGTCTCCTCTGTTCTCTCTTTCTGATAGAGGCGCCAGGAGTCAATCACAGGGCCTCCACTTTGATGGCCTTGTCTGACCCTAATCCCAAAGTCCCACCTGTACACGCCACAGTCAGTGAAGTTCCCACTCTCTTCATTCCTCACAATGGGGATTAAATTTCGACACAGAGGCCTGAGGGGACACTCAAGCCACAGCAAGCCCCATCTGTAAAGGTACAGTGTGGGTGAAGGAAGAGGCTGTACTGTGACAGAGGTCAACCCCTGCTAGAGAGGAAGACATTGGCAGGGCTGGGGAGTGCAGATAAGTAGGCTCCAGAGAGACAGGCCCAGACCACTTGGCTTCTAGAACTGAGCAGTTAGTGTCCAGGCCAAGCCCAGCAGCACAACAGTGAGGCAGCATCTCAGGAACAAGTACATTTCTAGGAAAGCAGGCTGGGAAAGTTTTTCGATGCTTTATTATGCACTGAGGTTTTTTACAACTCTTGGTAATATTAATAATACACACTTAGTCATACTTTAATAGTCATCCCATTAACTACCTCTATTAAAAAAGGAGCTACATGAAATAGAATCAGAATTTGGTACCTAGGGAAAAAATCTTCAAGTTGCATAATATGGATTTCCCCCTGAACATTTGAGGCTGCTCCCACCCTCCTTCCACTCACCCATAGGTACAGACATCATGGATTCAAGGAGCAGTTACTTATTTGCTGAACTTGAAATGTGAGAAAAATAAAAGTGGCTTTTTGTTGTCCCCTCCTGACATAGGAGCAATATTTACCTCCAGGACATGATTGCTCTTTCCAGAGCTGTCTGCCTAAGAGCACAATTAGCTATGAACCTTCCTGCCCTGGTGGAAGTGGGGAAATGAAGAAGTAGGAAGAGGGAGGCAGTTACTTTGCTCCTTAAGGAGGGATGCCTAAGACCTGTGGGAAGATGCAGAGTACCTAATCCCCACATTCAAGGAGAAACACATCTCTCTGGCTCTTTGAAGCAAGTCCTCTGTGAGGTGCATGTCTAGGGTTAGAGAACCAGTCTTTGAATTCTTACTACTAATGATAGACAAATCCACACCTAAACTACAAGTTACAACGAAACTTAAGGATATATTTTTATATTATTCATTTGTCTGAAAGCAAAATGATTCTGAATCTGTTTTAGAAATGCACATATATATCTTTGTTTCCAAAATCATTAGCCAAACAGAAAATGCATCTATGACTTCAAGCAGATGGAGACACCCTCAGCCCCACCTACCGACAGCTGTTGCTTTGTTGTGGAGGAAGACATGCAATGGGGTAGGATACCAAATGATCACTGGCAGTCCATGGAGTCCCAAACCCAGTACACAAATGCAAAAATGAAACATCTTTGCAAGCTATGAGCTGCAGGATACCCAATCAGGGCAAATGAAAAATGAACATGCAGACCTCAAGGGATGCCTCCTTCTCCTCCTCCTCCTCCTCCTCCTCCTCGTCTTCCCCCTCCATTTTCTTCCCTTTCATCAGTTGCTGGGACAGGTCATCACAGCATCTCCATCTCCGCAGGATGGAGGAGGTGAGCTTGCTCACAAGGTCTGAGGTCTGTCTGTGCTCAACTTCCTTCTGATCTAGGGAGGAAGAGTGGCTCCATTGTCTGTGACTCTAGCAAACAGAGAGAAATGACCTCCAGGTAGACGGAGGATGAGCAGTCAGTCCATCTGGTAAACCACCTAAGACTAGGCATCGGACATAGAAGGACCCTGTGACACTGTGTGGCTTCTACTGTCACAAATGCAAACATGTGCTTTCCTTTTTCATTAAACATTTTATTTTGAGAAAATTAAAGATTTTCATGCACTTGTAAGAAAGCCTATAGGAAGATCCCTGTATTATGTTCCCAGTTTTATCAATGATAACATCTTGCAAGATGATGGATATTGACATGGATGTAATCTCTTGACATGTGTCATGCTTTTGAAATCAATTTAACTCTGTGAAAAAGTAGCAAAGCTATAAACATCCCTAAGGTTAAGCGAACAATCTTGAGATGACATGTTATATACTTATGTACAGGATGCTTTGTTGGCTGGGCAAGGAACAGCAGGTGCTGATAAGTCACTGAATCCTGGCTGTTTTGAAGTGACCCAATTCCTCATTGGCAGCATTTACCACGGAGGAGGAACATTTTTACATTTTGTTTCAGTTTAGCATTTCCTAAAATTAAGATGATAGAGTGTCCAGCAGGGAATGCACCAGAAATCATTAGGCAGAGCAGAAAGAGGAAGCTTCCAAACTGCACAATTTGAGCAGAGAACAAAACAGTCACTGCGTAGTGGGAGAAATAGAGGATTAGGAATGACAGGATGGAGAGCAGTGCGTTGACGTGGGGATTCCTGCAGGGGTCCCTGGTGCCCATGGTTCTCATCTGCTGAGTGTGTCTTCCCAGGGAGAAAACCAAGAGCAGAACCGCAACAAGGAAGATAAGTAATGGTGGCACGAGTCCCGCAATGAAAATATAAAATGGTTCAGAAGGTGTGTCTTCACTTTTAGTCCTATTTTTGGAGAAATAGTTCTCAATGACTCCTTTGTAAAATGGCCACATATATTTGCCTTGGAGGCCAGAACTGATCAATGAGTGGAGCAGAGACCCCAGGATCAGCCACGGCACCAACTTGGATATCCTCATCTTTAGCCAGAAGAATATAGGGTGTGGAATGGTGGCGATCTTGACACAGTAGAAAACGGCAAGCCACGTGGCAAACCAAAGCCCCAGTTCATTTACAAACATGAGAATTAGAAGATTATCAATAAACACAGACTCTTTCACCAAGGAGAGACCAGCCAGATGGATGCTAAAGATGAGCACCTGCATACAGATCCTCGTCGTTGCCAGGCAGGAGAGGAGCAGATTCAGGGAAGCCAGTCTTCTCTGCCTCACCAAGGCGATGCCACTCACCACCAAGATGATGCCATTTGCAAAGACCCCAGTGAGGGACTGAATCACTGCCCAGAGAAGAAATATGATGAAGTGAGCCTCTAGCATTTTAAGAAGAGAAAAATCAGTTATTTTTTTTAAAGGATGTATAGATTTCAGACAGTGCCAACTATTCACGCTTTCCAGTTTTCTTTCAGCTCCATCAGGACCCCTGTGGAAGGCAATGGAGTAGGAAGGGGTGTGCATTTGTTTATATTGCCACTTTCTCAATTCAGTTCTGAGACAGTCAAATAAGAAAGAGATACTCTGGCAACGATTTGCTTCTTAGTGACGGCTTTTGCATTTTTTGTGTCTACTTAGCTTTCAAAGTCATCACAAGCAAATAGTGGAATCAGACACCTTTAGATCTGCTAGGAAACCAACCCTAGGTACGCAGTCCTCACTCTATCATGAGGGACTAATTGTGGCTACAGATGTGGCTCTACCCAAGGTTACTGAGGCAATGAAGTCCTACAACCAGCAATATAACACGGCTAACCTAAGTAGCAACACTCCAATCTTCAAAGATTGAACAATTAAGGACAACCCCACATTTAATCTTTTATATGATAAAATGCAGATGATAAGTCACAAAATGTCATAAAATACAAAAGAAAGATAATTAGGCTAATATGTATGTATAGACATTGGGTCAAAAACCTAAAGGAAGGTGAGGTACGATAAAGGGACTCACTCAACACCTCTCATACCAGCATCATTTGTAGGATAATTCAAGTGTTGAAATCTTGTCCCTGCTATTCTTCCAAAATGATGAGAATTGTATGACTTGAGCTGATAGTTCTAGAGGAGAGATAAAGACAAAATAGCACATGATTCAATTTGTGGCTCTAACTGCCTGGCAGACTATGGAAAAATTAAATTAGCATTTATTAACATGCATCCTGTTCACTTTATACCACACCAGATGTCTCACCTCAGTCCCGCTGATGCTTCTTGGTTGGGGTGGTCTCTGTGCTACGTAGGATGTCTCCCTCCTCCCCAGCCTCTCCACGCTGGATGCCACAGATACACCCTGCTCCTCAGTTGTGGCAGCCAAATATTTCCAGACACTGCCAAATATCCTGAGTCACAGTCACTCCTGATGGAGAAGCAATGCACCAGCCCAGGTGGGTGGAATGCAGCTGTCTTGAAGGCATTCTGAGACAAGGTACCTTGAACCACAGTGGGGTGGGAAATAGCACTGAGCTGGTTCTTAAGACAATCCACCACCACAGCAGGGGTCAATTCATAAACACTGGGAAATCAGCTCTTCCAACCTAGCGCTAGATCCAAACACACCCCACAGACCCATGATGAGGTACATGTGCTTATGAATATGTTTTAAGTATTGTTTGGAGGGGTCAAAAAAAAATCTTGATGAACATTCATTTCCACAGAAAATAGGAAGGGAAGCCGTATGGAAATAATTAGGGGGCAAGAGTAAATCTTTGGGCAATTTTATCATTCTTTGAATTTGCAACGTCTGTAATGTGCAGGACTTTACTTATTCTTGTCACAACTTCAGCAAGATGGTGAGAGCCAACAGGAGCATCAAGCAGGCGCTGAGGGAGGCAGCTCCCAGTGGACACCATCAAGAGAGATCCAAGTTCAAGCTTGGCAACAAGATGAGCCTTGTATTCTCTCTCCAGTGGAAAGAAGGAAGTATCAGAACCTCTTTCCTAAATATGTTACATTTTGCAGACTGGAAAAGCAAAAATGTAAGGGCATCCACCCATGAAATAAGGATGCCAAGAACTCTCAGAAGGGCAGTTAGCTGTCCTTCCCCAGATTCCCATCAGTCCCTCATTACAACTGTTACTTCAAGTGCAAAAACCGGTTATCTGTCTCTGTGCCTGGTGAAATTCAGCATCATTTGTTTTCCACCTCTCTGTTCCTAGACATCCAGGGTTGTGACACCAGCATTGTGTCTGTCCCTGTTTGCTCCAATATTGCCAAGACACTGCTGGCCTGGGCCCTGGGGTGCTGCAGCATGGTCTGAGCTCTTCAGTGTTGCAGAAGGGATCGCTACTGGGGGAAAGGAGGAAAAAGCACAAGTTCCCTCCCGAGTCTAAAAAACAATACAGTCTTTCGGAACTGACAGAAAAAGAGAAGATGATGCATGGTTCACCGAAGACTTAAAGCAACAACTATGTCCAATTCTATTTAAAACATGCTGTTTTTTTAATCTTTTGAATCCCAGTGTCTTGAGGGCCGTTTGATTCTCAAATAGCCCATTGTACCTTTTGTTACAACCAGCTTGGGGAGCAGAGGCACTTCTTCAGAGGGAGCTTTATTTCGTGCGGAATAGGTCTTCTGATGCCGGAGCCCTCGGAGCCAAAAGTACAAAGGATGAGGCTTCAGCTACATTCCATTCATGAAGTAGTTTCCTTCATCTGTCACTTCTGGTGGCACACAGAGAGGCTGCTGAGGGCATGACACTCCTGGACAGGTGTCACCAACCAGCCTCAAATTGCACTTCTTACACGAAAGGCTGGTGGAATAAGAGGTGTCTGCTATGGTTTGGATTTAGAATGTACTCCAGTGTCCATATTGGTGGCTTGTGCCCCAGGCAACAATGTACAGAGGTGGGGCTTGAGGGGATGCTTGCATCATGAAGACACTAGATTCATCAAAAGATCAGTCCACTGTGGCTAAATGCACCACGGGCAGGTGGAGGGGATGCTGGAAGTGGGATCTAGAGGAGGAAGGGTCACTGGGGGCGAGCCCTGGAAGGGTTTATCTTGCCTTGGATCCTCTGGCCCTGCCCTCTGCATCTGGCTGCCAGGAGCTGAGCCTCTTTCCTCTACCCTCCCTTCCACCCTGATGGTCTGCCCTGCCTCAGGCCCAGAGCCATGGAGGAGGCTGACCCTGGACTGAAACCTCCTAAACCATGAGCCAAAATCCGTCCTTCCTCTTCTAAGTTGTTTTCACAGTTGTTTGTCACAGTGACAGAAAGCTGGCTAAGACAGTGTTTATGGACTGGGGTGCCACATTTGTGGGATTGCTAAGTGAATGTCCAGTTCACCCCCGGGAGCCGCCCTCAGTCCTGGGGTGGCATCTACAAGGACGAGTTCTTCCTTCCCCTTCGGATCCCATCCACCAATCTAAGTTGTCGAGGACACGGGCCATGCTCTTGTGCTAAGCAAGAGTAAGCTCAGTGTCTCAATGATCAACAGAATAAACCTAACAAAGCAAAAATGAGGCTAAGGATAGAGCCCTGTGGGGTCTCTCAGGCAGTTTGTTTTATTGAGAAGGACTCATCCGAGAGTGGCTGCTTCTGAGATGAAAATCACAAACGTCTGGCTTCACCTGTCAGTCAGTGGCTCGGAGCGTTGACAGTTTTACATGGACAAATGGCTTGGAACAGATGGAACAAGACCCGATGTGGAGAAATTCACATGATTATTACCCTGTATTACCCTGATTAAATTCGTTCACTCGCACTCATCTGTAATGAGCACTCATTAAAGGAGACAGCACTAAATATTCTTGAGGTAGCTGACAGGCGGAAAGAGTTGCTTATTTATATTCAAATCATTTAGCTCCTCAAAAGAAGCTCGATCTTTTCTGGATGCTGTTAGACTGATTTGGTGAGCTTTTCAGCAGGTAGAAGGCTAAAATATTCATTTTCTGCTTTGCAGCTGCGCATGGACATTCACTTTGATATTATTAGTCATCAGGAAAGTGAGCGATCTTTTCAATACCCTTCCCAACTGGGTCTTCCCACTTCATTATCAGGGGAACAATTTCTGCTTTAAAAAACATGTGCACATATTAAGATTATTGTGTATTTAATAAGATCAGTCAAATAAGAACGAAATAGACCCTTGCAAACCAAAGCAGACATTTTTTTTTTTTTCTGAGTCTTCTTTGGAGCAAGACTCAGCCCTTATAAAGCCTATATGGAATTTATTCCACTTAAAATTCACAGCATCGTGGTTAAAAAGCACCAGACACTTTCAGACTAATCGTTCTTTAAATCCACTCGTTTGCTTCTCTCCAGTTGCCTCTGTCGTTGATCTTGTGGGCTAAAATTCAGGTCTTTAATATTCAGATCACTTCTGTGCACTTGTCCCTTCTCTTTCTCTATTTATCCTAGTAATTTATTTCCTCACTCCATCCAATATCCTGAAATTTATTTGCATTGCAGCAAATAGAGTAACAGAGCAAAGCACGACATTGCATTGAAGCCTTACACATAGAGAACTTCAAGTGCCTTACAGACAAGAGTCCCTCGTGGTGATGAAGAGGAAACAGAAGCTGGAGATTCTCACCAGAGGCATCTGAGGCCCTCCGATTTTGTCTTTGGCTCTAAACGAAGTTCCCCTGTGGAATTTCAAATCATTTATTGCTTCTTTCCACCCTCCTCCCACTCCTTCCCCTCTTCTTTCCCTTCCTCCCTCCCATACTTCAGTCCATGTTTATGGTGTGAGGTGGAGACAACAGCTTCTAGGCACAGAGCAGGTCGTAAGGAATAAGTCTGCCATCTGGGAATCTACGCCACGGTGGGGCAGATGAGAACCAAGCAAGTGAAGAGAGAGTCATTCCAGGCAAAGTCAACGGGAGTGTGATTTTGGAGAGTGTGGTCAGGAAGGGTGATGGGAGGTCTGGGTGCGAGACCTGGGCATGAGCATTCAAGGCAAAGTAGATAGGACCCCCTACCACACCATTGAAAAGAGAGTACAAAGTCTTCCAGAAAAATCAAAGGCCAAAACTGTTTTTCCTGGAGCAGAATGAACACAAAAGGAAGCACCAAGGAGATGAGATTAGAGGGGTAGGCACAGCCAGATCCCCCAGGGCGTGGGCCCCAGAAACAGCTGGGCTTTGTCTTCAGCGTGATAGGAGCCCATTGTAAAGTTGGGTGAGGGAAAATTTGTCACAATCAGACCTGTGTACTGAAACACGTACTCTGACTGCTACCTAAGAACAATCCATTTATTCTGGATAAAATACCTGGAAGTCAGGAGAGAGTAAACATGGGGCAGAAATACCAAGTTGAAGGCTAGGGTAACGGATCAGGAAAGGGATATTGTGGACCTGAGCTAGACATCTGGTGGTGGGAAGAAGTGACTGGATTTGGAATGTAGTTGGAAGGTAGCACTGACAGGAATTTCCGATGGCCTTGAGGGGAAATGAAGACACAGAAGTCAAGGGTTTGCCTTGTGTCATTGCCATGACCCAATGAACAGTGGGGTCATTTTTCAAGAAGGGGAAGATGATTGGAGGAAAGTTAAAGTCAAGAACTAACATGACCATCCAGGTAGAAATGTTATCAAGCAGTGGATGACAAACTTGGAGTTTGTGGAAGTCACAAGTGTTGGAAATATGCATTTGGAATTTGCTTGTGTATAGATTATAGTCAACACCATGAACAGATTGACCAACTGGAGGGTCTGAGCAGTGTAAATAAGACACTGAACACTTTGTGCATTGACTGTCCTCTGCAACATCATCTTTTTCTGGAAGGAAGTATCAACACTTGAGTACCAGAAGCAGCCCACCACTATTTGGGGGTGCTGCAATCTCTCTATGTACTACTGATTCTATTTCCTTTTTCTTTTAGAAATTTTACTTCTTCATAAAGAAGATTAGTTTGTTGATTTTTTTAAGCAGTACTTGATAAATTAGATTATCCATGTTCTGTTGGATTTATCAAAAAAATGCTAATCGTTTCTTCTTTCATAAGCACCAGAACAATTTTAAAAGCATGGGAATGATCTGCTACATGGAAGATGGAAATCATTGACAATGAATAAATCTAGGGCCAGAGGCTTTTGGAACAAGGCAGAATATCTACCATTTGTGTAGTGCTTAAAAAAATGCTAAATAAGTAAAAGATAGTATCAGTTGGTCCTCTCAACGACTCTGTGAAATCAGCATGCTTTACACTTTTGGCATTATTAAGTTCCAATGCCCAGAAGTTTGTAAATTGCTCTCAGTCATGCAGTTTAAGAGTAGCATTTCAAATATGTAAACCATAACCTGCCTCCAGATTTTATAGGTGTGCCTAGCCATCAGCCTCCACTGTCCCCCGTGGTAATATGCCTGAGATAATGAAGAGTCTTCTTACTGGTTTAGGTGTGAAGGTTGACAAGGTGCCACATTCTGCCTGGCGAGCATTCATTCCATCTTCAACTGGCCTTTTTTTTGGAGGAAGTTTCACCTTTACCTATGGGACTTATTTGGGGCTGGTCCCATTGCTGCATCCAGGAGTATATATGTGACCTAGATGAGGCAGTTACATATCCACTCACCTGGCCAGGGGACATTCATGCAGGGATGAACATGAGCCCAAATCCGTCACATTGAAATCTAACTAATTCCCAAACTTTGGATTGAGCAGGCTGAATAACATGTCCCTCTCTGCACATGAAAGGAAGTAGCTTGCTCTAGTCCTTGGCAACCATCTTGCCACCATGAGCAGGACTTCAATTTGCCTAAGAATGACCCCAACTGAAGGTCAGGAGTACCCAGGTAAGAGAGAGCAAAACCAGCTGCTGCTCAGAACATTCCAGCCAGCCCTTATTTACTGCTGGCCTTGACACTCCAATGAACCCACGAATTCCCAGTTTTTATTGATTGGAACTTGAGGTATTTTGTCTTGTTAAGTGCATCATATAGCTGTGGGCTTTGTGGGAAGGCAATGAGGTGCTTTCTACTTTTGACATTTAGGAATTGGCATCAAAGAAGTCACCTGCTGAAAGCTAGTCATTTAGTGACATACCTAGGGCCCAAACCTGTGATCCATAAAGTGAAGTTGAGAGTTCTACTTATTAAACTCAGAGTTTTCTCAAACATATCTGTAGAATAATTATTTTGGGAGGGGGGAGAGGAACACAAATTTCTTTTTTTGGAGTCTTTCCCTACATGTTTAATTATTTCTTCCCCACCACATCCTTACTCTGACAACTGAGGTTCTTACTGTGCTCTAAGAAGAGTTCATATAGTGTGCAGTTACCCCAAAAAATCTCTACCAGAAAACTTCTAGAACTAGTAAATGAATTCAGCAAAGTAGCAGGATATAAAACCAACACCCATAAATCAAAGGCATTTCTGTATATCAGTGACAAATCTTCTGAAAAGGAAATGAAGTAAACTATCCCATATACAATGACCTTAAAAATAAAGATACTTGGGAGTCAATTTAACGAAAGAGGTGAGAGATCTATACAATGAAAACTACAGAAACCTAAAGAACTAAATCAAAGAAAACCTTAGAGGATGGAAAGATCTACCTTGCTCTTGGAGAGGCAGAATTAATATTGTCAAAATGACCATAATACCAAAAGCACTATACAGATTTAATGCAATTCTGATCAAAATCCCAAGGGCATTCCTCATAGAAATAGAAAAAGTTATCATGAAATTCATCTGGAAAACTAAGAGACCCAGAATAGCTAAAGCAATCCTTAGCAGGAAGAGTGAAGCAGGTGGCATCACTATACCAGACCTTAAACTATATTACAAAAACAGCATGGTATTGGCACCAAAAAAGCCTGGTAGACCAATGGTAAAGAATAGAGGACACAGAGACTAACCCACAAAATTAAAATTGTCTTATATTAGACAAAGATGCCAAAAACATGCATTGGAGAAAAGGTAGCCTCTTCAACAAATGATGCTGGGAAAACTAGAAATCCATATGCAACAAAATGAAATTAAACTCCTTTCTCTCACCATGCACAAAACTCAATTCAAAGTGGATCAAGGACCTAGGAATTAAACCAGAGACTCTGCATCTAATAGAAGAAAAAGTAGGCTCTAATCTCCATCATGTGGGATTAGGTCTCAACTTCCTTAATAAGACTCCTATAGTGCAAGAATTAAAACCAAGAATCAATAAATGGGATGTAATCAAACTAAAAAGTTTCTTCTCAGCAAAAGAAACAATCTGTGAAGTGAACAGAGAGCCTATATCCTGGGAGCAAATTTTTACCCCTAACACATCAGATAGAGCACTAATATCTAGGGTATATAAAGAACTCAAAAAGCTAAGCACCAAACAAACAAACAAAACATCATCTAGATAGATGCTGGTCACAAATAATTAACAAATGGGCCAAGGACCTGAACAGACACTTCTCACAAGAGGATATACAATCAATCAACAAATACATGAAAAAATGTTCCTCATCTCTAGGAATTAGAGAAATGTAAATCAAAACTACTCTAAGATATCATCTCCCTCTAGTTAGAATGGCAGTATTATGAAGACAAATAACAATAAGTGTTAGTGAGGATATGGGGAAAAGGTACACTCATACATTGGTGGGACTGCAAACTGGTGCAGCCAATATGGAAACCAGTATGGAGATTCCTTGGAAATCTGGGAATGGAACCATCATTTGACCCAGCAATCCCTCTTTTCAGTCTATACCCAAAAGACTTAAAAACAGCATACTACAGGGACACAGCCACATCAATGTTTATAGCAGCACAATTCACAACAGCTAAACTGTGGAGCCAACCTAGATGCCCTTCAGTGGACGAATGGATAAAAACAATGTGGCATATATACACAATGGAATTTTACTCAGCAATAAAAGAGAATAAAATCATAGCGTTTGCAGGTAAATGGATGGAGTTGGAGAAGATAATGCTGAGGGAAGTTAGCCAATCCCAAAAAACCAAACGCCGAATGTTTTCTCTGCTATAAGGAGGCGGACTCATAGTGGGGTAGGGAAGGGGAGCATGGAAAGAATAGATGAGTTCTAGATAGGGAAGAGGGGAGGGAGGGAAAGGGAGGATGCAGGGGGTTAGCAAGGATGGTGGAATGTGATGGACAGCATCATCCAAAGTACATGTATGAAGACACGAATTGGTGTCAACATACTTTATAAACAACCAGAGATATGAAAAATTGTGCTGTATATGTGTAATAAGAATTGTGATGCATTCTGCTGTCATTTATTTAAAAAAATTAATAAAAAATAAAGTGTGCAGTTGCCATATACATTAGAGGTTTTACTCATTCCACTCTGTACAAAATATCCTTGGCATTAAAGGTAGTACTTGTCTAGGAGATGCATGGTCAAATAGGTATTAACACCCATCTGTTTTAATCAGCTTTTTCACTGCTGTGACCAAAAGAACTGTCAAGAATAATCAGAAGAAGAGGAGTTTATTGGGGGATTCATGATTTCAGATTGCATCTTTAGATGGCCAACTCCATTGCTCCTGACCAGAGGGGAGGCAGAAGACCACGGCAGAAGGGCGCACATGGTAGCAGGAATCAGAGAGAGAGAGAAAGAGGGAGACCTCTCCTCTCCCCGAAGACAGATATAGACCCCAAAGTCACATACTCAATGACTCACCTCCAGCCACACCCTACTTGCCTACAGTTGCCACAATTAATCCCTATCAGGGGATTAACACACTGATTAGTTAAGCCTTTTAGAACCAATGGATTCATCTCTAAACTTTCTTACATTTTCTCACACATGAGCTTTTGGGGACACCTCATATCTAAACCATGACATCATCTAGATAGATGCTGGTCACAATTGTTGAGTTGGACATACAGAAGGTGTCACATATGCCTTCTTGGATCCCAAAGCACCATTTATGCCCTGATCCCATGTCAATGGTTCTCTCTTCCTTTGAGATGTAGAAGGTGGTTTTGCTGTCTCTCAGGAAGGGAACATACCTAGGAATTGCAATGGAGGGACGGGCTGGGCGGGCCAGGTTCTGATGCACAGAGGCTTCCTGAGTCTTGTCCTTTTCTCCTTTAAGCAGCTTTCTACTGTTTGGTCAATTCCTAGGAGACCCTCATTATTGTGCCTGGATCTATTTTGCTAGAAGCAGGGCCCAGGCTTTATGATTCCACACTTTATACTTGGGGAATTATGTCCATTCTTTGCATTTAGGCATAGATGACATATGTGGGTGGCTAAATGTGGGGTGTTCTAAAAATTGTTGTTGAATAGATAATAATGAAAACAAATGCAGTTTTTCATCTTTGGAAAGGCATCACTACCCCCACTTTAGTATCCCATAAACTTTATGATGCTCTTTTAGGTTATAAAACATCATTCCATCTATTCACCTGCATTGGTCTGAGTATGGTTTGTCCTCTCCTTAACTCATATTGAAATCTGGTTCCCCATGCAATAGTGTTGAGAGGTGGTGGGGCCTGTGCCAGGTGGTAGGATCGTTAGGGGGAGTTGATGCCTTTCTCCTGGAAGTGGGCTTGTTTTGAGAGTGGGTCACGGTAGGCCAGCCAGCCCTTCTTGTTTCCCTCTTCCTTTTGTGCTGCCGCACCTTTCTGCCTTTCTGAGGTAGCACAGAGCCTTTGCCGCATGCAGTCAACTGATCTTGAGCTTCCAGCCTCTAGAACCATGAGCTAAATAAACTTTTTCCTTTATAAATTTCCTGGTCTTGCATGTTTTGTTCTGGTGACAGAAAATAGACTAAGATACCACCTTTTGCACACATTTGTGGCAAATGAATAGAGTGAAGGATGAAATCCATGACCAAGATATAGAGTAAATCTCACTGCCCAAGAGAGAATGAATAACCATAAACTTGGCTATTCAAATTCAATGAAGTAAACATAGAAGAGAACGACATCACATCAGATCTGTCAAGGATATTAGTGATGACTGTGCCAATTCCTTACTATGTGTGAAATGAGAAAATAAAATTCCAGAAAAGATGCATAATACCCTAAACATTTTTTCAGAGAGTATCCAGATGCCATATATTCTGGAAAAAGGGAATACTCGGGATTTCTTTTGCCTAATCCTGACCAATGCATCCTTTACAGAGGCACACTGAGTGGCTACAGCAATGGTAGCTGTGATTCTCCCAAGGCAAAAAAATGTCTGTGGTTTGGAGAGGAGCTGCACACCCCACACACACCTCTGTACCTCACCACTGCTGACCACTTCGAGTCTGCAAACTGGCCTTAAGATGTGAGAACTGTAAGGAACATTCAGCAACATTACCAAAGCCATTTGTGTAGAGTGAAATTGGTTTGATATATTTTAAATTGCAACAGCAGCACATTAGAAAGGGAAATAGAAAGGAAACCTTCAATTATAATTTTCAGTGGCCATTAATATTTATTACTATATACTTTACATTCCCCTACATAATTGCATAATGCAGAAGTTTTATTCTATGACCTAGCCTTTCTTAAGTATTCACAAATCTGAATGTTGTCTTGTTATAGTTAAGTAGACAAACCAATTTTTAAAATCTATTCTTCCTACCCAGCACAAAACATAATTCAGATAATCACAGATTCTACTGTGGAAGGAGGAGAGCTGGATAATGTTAACAATTAAGCAATCAGGACGGTTTTATTGGGTTAGGTCAACTCTTTTCTTCTAGTTATGATTTAACATAGTGATTCACAAAGTTTACTTCCTCCTAAGAATTCACACAACCATGAAATAAATGGTTTTGGCCATGAAAACAAGATGATCTCAGATGTATTTCAAAAGTAATTATTGTCAGATCCATTCAAAGTGCATCATTCTTTGATCTGAAGCAGAGAAAATAAATACGATCATGGAAATGCAGCAGCATAGAGTGGGAGAGAATAGTCCGACACGCAGGAGAAGAGCATGGGCTTAATTATATGGACTTATAATTAATGCAGCTCAAATGCTTGTGCTGACCCAGATGGATGGGAACAGACATTTCGGCCACATTTTAGCTTCTAACCACTTTTAAAACTGATTTAAGATGCCTGCTCTTAAGCCTTATGCTTTTTTTCCGAAAGCCCTGTCGGATCTACAGCATAAGTACTTGCATGGCTCCTGCATTATTACTGGTGGGTTGAAGTTTGACAGAAAGAGGACAAACCCAAGCTTCTACAAGGTTAGATGAAGATCCCAAAGCACTGAGCCAAGAACTCTGAATCTTGGGGTGGTGAGAGAGCTGCCCCAAGTAGAAACAGAGGCCTCATACCTCAGCTGGGTTTCCAGCAGCCCCACATCTGCTGACACTGGGGACATCAGCAAGCACTGACAGACACTTTGCAAAGCAGGATCCCCAAAGTAAATCTCTTACAGCATCTCTGACCCCACTTTTAATTTCTTTTGCTATGAGCTTTTATCATGACACAGAAGGAGTCTGTACTAACAATCTATGACTTTAGCTAGAATTCTCAATGACCTGTAACATCTTGGTTGCATTTTGATCTCAAGTCATATTCAGCCCTAGTAAGACCCATATGCTTATTTGTGGAAGAAGAGAGCCGGGGTGGCACTCAGGAGCTCTATCTCCAATTTTCCCATCTAGGAAGCTCTTTCCCTTTAGTTCATTGTAAAATCTGATTTAACAAACCCTTTCCTCTGGCAGTTCTTATAGTGAGTTTGATCTGGGGTCCCAAATTCCTAGATGTTACAGGAGAGCTTGAAACATTTGCTTAATTCCAAGGTCAACATCAAAAATAGGCTGGACCAAAGCAGTATGGAACTATTTTACAAATACAAAGGGCCTTGAAGATCCACTGCTTCGTTCAGCAAATGAACAAGCTCTTTGGCATTGCACTGTTTATTTGTCCACTGAAAAAATGCTGGGACCCTTCCAAATTGCACAGAATTATTACACGTCACTAGCAATGTGTGGGAGCAGCAGAATGATTCTGAAAAGCAATGCATCTACTCAAAGAATGGATCACAGCTGCATTTGAAAAAGGTTATCTACTTTCATCATTTTGGCCATAACATGGCAAGTGTTAGGTAGAGAAATAAAATACCGAGCAAGACTGGGGAGAATTTTCAAAAGACTTGAGGAGAAGTTTGCTAACTCTAATTGCACAACCTCTGAATAATTTCTCAGGGAGACTCTAGCTATAGGTCATCTTGCCAAAATACTCTGGAATGATAGCTTTCTTCCTACCTCTCTGGAATGTAACTTATCAGTTTCAATTCTCTCAGTTTCCTATAATTCAATAAAAGTTAGCAGTGGTATGTCCAAGGGCAACCTCTATATTAGATATGGATTTTTAATAAAACACAAATATGCCCATGCCTGCTTCAGCAAGTTGTTCTGCACCATGCAAAAGTGTATTAAAAGTGGAGGCACATTTACATTTGTTTTGCATTTGTTATTTAAGAGGTTGAAATATGCAAACTGTATTCACTCTTGTCAATACCTTCAAGCCAAAGAAAATTTTATTAAAGTTAAGTTAGATTCATGACCAACAAAACCCCTAATATTCCTCACTTTGGTGGAAAAGGTTTTAAGAGGTTGCAGCTTTTAAAATAACAGGCACTTATTTCTTATCTAAAACTGAGAATTATTAACAAATGTGTCTGTCATAAACCAGGTATGAATAGCCCTCATGTAAATAGGCAATTAAAAGGCAAGCCTGATTATAAGCAGTTAATAGCCCAAATGGAGATATTCTAGAGTCTGGAATTGGTTCTGGAAATTTAGTAGTAGATGAAAAAATTATTTAGTAGTAGATGAAAAAAAGGAAGTTAGCCTATCTTAGATGGAGTTTTAGGGACATTTTTGTTTAATATCTACAAAATATAGAGTTCAATGGTAGGAAAAAATATTTTTAAATGATGAAAAAAAATTGTTCTAATATTCATCAAGAACTATAATCTCATTCACATGCTGGACTCAATTATGGATGCCGACATTAAAAGAAATGTTTTTTTTTTTTTTCCAAAATAAAGTCATTTTTAAAAAATGTACTTTCCTATTTGCCCCTGGAAACACTGAGCAAAAAA
This sequence comes from Spermophilus citellus, assembly GCF_964194105.1. Lineage (NCBI taxonomy): Eukaryota > Metazoa > Chordata > Mammalia > Rodentia > Sciuridae > Spermophilus > Spermophilus citellus. The sequence goes on along the minus strand of NC_138182.1, from coordinate 280,661,991 downwards.
GTGGAGACAGAGGGAGGTGAGGAAAGAAAACTGCGTGTTCAGGGAGCGTCCTCCTTGTGCTGTGGCCAGGCAGATGGGGGGACCCATTTCTGCAGCACCAGCTCCTCAGTGCAGTTGCAGAGTGCTACACTGGGGTGGTGCAATGCTAGGCCTCTGAGTTTGCGTTGGGCTTTTCGGGGCACAGTGCACCAAATGGTAGGGTGGGGTCCATCTCTGGCCTGCAGTAGAAAGGCTGTGGACCTTACCTCCAGACCACATGACTCCTTCCTCTCCCAATTCAGGGCTCTGCTCAAGTGTGACCTGTAAAAGACCTCATCCAACCTCATGTCACCAGCATCTTTACCCTGTTGTATTCTCCCTTTCATCAGTACTTACTTTTTATTGATCTCTCTTCTTAGAAAGCAAAATCCTGTGAGAATGAAGATTAGTTTTGCTCACTGCTGTGTGCCCAGTAAATGGATGGTGTTTAGTGCATCATGGGTGCCCGACGCATAGTGGGTGCCTGAAAACTTCCGTTGAATGAACAGATAACTAAATGCTTAAAATGAAAGTACATCTCCTCACCAATGGCATTGAATAAAAGGACACCAGAGATTGTAGCCTGAAGAAAATGATTAAAATAATGGCTATCATTTTGAGTACTTGAAAAAATATCAAGATTTCTTCTATGTGCCTCTCGTGGACTCACGGCATGAAAAGTGTGAAAAGCCCATGCCGTGGTGTGGAGAAATCCCAGATGGGAAAACTGAACACATCCCATCATCAGACACTATCAGACAGATGCTCTTGGATGAGCAATGTGGAGCCCGGGGGAGGGACCATGTTACCAGCTTCACACATGCACCATTGAACTGATGGTTATGGTGCCTGCTCCATCTGATTAACATAAATCTGTGCAGAGGTTTATATTAAAAATAATGGGTCAATAACCAGTGTGGACGACGTGGGTTGGAGAAGGAAAGCCAAGTAGATGAGAAATAGGTGATGAAAAATAGGCCATGAGAGAAATTCCAGAAGAAAACTATGACATGATTCAGTAATGTGTTACTTAAGAACAGCCCACATGCCAAATCCTGATCTCACAGAGAAGACAATCTAGGAAGTGATGTTTCACATTCCTAAAGAAGTTTCAAGTTGATGCAAGCATATTTAACACAGAAATCTGAAGGAGATTTTGAGGGTTTCCTTTTTTAAAAGATTGTGACTCAACCCCAACCTGTATGAATATATGCAAAGAGCACTAGAGAGGAAGCTGAGTCTCATCGCCCTTGAGTGGGTGCAGGTCCAGCCCTGTGTAGACAGAGCTCGACCTTGAGCCTCCCTCATGAAGGCTTGAGAAAGGTGAACCCAAGAGATCAGAAGCCAACCTAGGACCCACGAAGACTCTGCTGTGGCTCAGAAGCCCCCAAGTGCCTGCATCCACACCTATCCCACTTCATTATCAGAGCAGGGTGGAGGGAGGGGGATCTCCTAGAGCCCACAGAAGAGCCCTAGAGGCTGGGTTTCCATTTTTTCATCTCTACCAGTGGCTCTTCTCAAATCCAATTGGGTTTCCATCTATAAATCTGATCTGATCTTAGTTGTGGCTATCCCCCAAAAGTCGCTTTGCCTGAATGTTGGGAGAAGATTTTCAGGTCTGGTGCTGATGCAATATATTTTCTGATAAAAATACAGATGGATTGAAATTATTATTTGTCTATCCACATGAGTACATATCACCATGTGAAAGATGGGGTTGGTCATGTAGATATACTCTTCTTCACAAGAAGTATTTTTCCTGGGGGATTCTGATTCAAACCCACTGGGATATCCCTGATCTTTCCAGGAAGGTGGTCATCAAATGCATGTTCACATTGTGACTCAAATGCACAATGTCTGAGCAGATACCTTCAGTTCTCACGAACGTGAGCCATCTTCCTCCTGCTGGACACTTCCCAAGGTCCCTGTGCAGTCCTCACCAATGGAGTACAGCAGGACTGATGAATTTCACTCCAAGGCTCTGCCCACAAAAACCACCCAGGCACTATCCTCACCTTCCCATTCTTCCCTGGCTGCCTCCAGAGGATTCCAAGAAGAGGGAGTTGGGGTCACTGGATGGAAGGACAGGCTCCCAGAATGCTCCTATGGATCAGGTTCAACAAACCCACCTACCCTGCCAAACCCGCATGAACTTACACACGCGTCGGAATTGAATGACTGCTAAACTGGGCCATCCAAACTGTGGGGCGATTTCACAATTAATGATCTCTAGTAGTTTTAGTTTATAAAAATTTTGTTTTAATTATGGGAAAATATACATGGTATAAAACTTACCATTTTAACCATTTTACATGAACAGTTCAGAGGCACGATGCACATTTATACTTGTGTATAACCATCACCTGCTGTCTCCAGAAATCTCTTCATCTTGAGAAATCAAAACTTGGCACCCTCTAAACAATGATTCCTCATTTCCAATTCCCTTCCTCCTCCAGCCTTTGAGTACTGCCATCCTCCCTCCCTCTGTATGAGTTTTACTACTCTAGGTACTTCTTGTGAGTGGACTCATATAGTTCTGTATTTGACTCTTTGTGACTGGCTTATTTTGCTGAGCATAATGTCCTCTGGTTTCTCCCATGTTGTAGCACATGTTAAAATTTCCCTCCTTTTTAAGGCTGAATAATGTTCCCTGTTTGGTGTATACATTCTCCTGTCCATGGGCACTTGGGGTGTTTCTATCTTTTAATCTGCTGTAAATATGCTGCTATGAACATGGGTGTATAAGTGTTTGTGTTGTCAATCCTTTTGCATATGAATATCCAGCAGTGGAATTGCTGCACTATATGGTAACTCTGTTTTTAATGTTTTGAAGACCCCCGCTTCCCGCTGTTGTTTTCCACAGTGGCTGTACCATTTTACATCTCCACAAGTAGTGTAGCATTTTCCATTTTCTCTTTGATAGCATTTGTTATTTTCTGTTTGAATTTCCTCCAAGAAAATCAGACAAATCTGCTAGGTGCTGTGGCATATGCCTGTAATCCCAGCTGCTGGGAGGCTGAGCCAGGAGGATCGCCAAGTTCAAAGCCAGCCTCAGCAACTTAGTAAGGCCCAACGCACCTCAGGAAGACCTTGTCTCTCTATATAAAATATGAAAAAGGGTTGGGGATGTGATTCAGTATTTAAGACCCCTTGGATTCAATCTCTGGTACTTAAAAATCAGACAAATCTGTTCAATATCGTATCAATGACTATCTTAAATTTTAATCAATATCTTTGGAAATGGGCTCCAAAGTTAGAACTATGTCAAAATATTCATTCTACTGTTCTTTCCTTGATGTGAGCCACACCTTTTCCTCCCACAATCGATGCCGTGGCCGTGTGAAGGTGAGATGGCGTCAGCTCTCTTGAGAACAAACTGTGTCATCCGGAGGTGACTTTGTGTGTCTAGGTCTGATGCTCTTCTGGGCAGGTTTGCTGGGTTTCCTTCAAGAACATCGCAGCGTATCTGGAGCAGTAAGTAGGAAACATAACTTTCCTCTCACATGTACCCTTAAGTTTACTTTTCACAGGATTCCCATGATGCTGCAGGTCTGATCGGAAGACTGCCGCGCTCCAGCTAGACGGGGAATTCTAAAGCAAACACACCAACAAATGCTTCTCTTTCTTCTTAGTGTAATGACACCTCACCCTTCTTTCGGGGGGTGGGGAAGACTTGGCCTCCCCATATGAGTTAGAGCTTGTGGTATCTGCCGCCATGCCTGGGTTATTTCACTCAACATCTTACCCTCCAGGGCTACTCACTTTGCCGCAAATGACAGGAATTCATTCTTTGGGTGACTGAATAGCATTCCCTGTGTGTATGTACCACGTTTTCTGTATCTATTGGTCTGCTGATGGACACCTCAGTGGATTCCATGTCTTAGCTGCTGTGATTCGGGCTCTGGGGAGCAGGGGCATGCAGGCATCTCTTACCCAGAGTCGGGGTTGCTACATCCCATGGTAGAACTACCTTTAGTGTTTGATGAGCTGTCCGGCTGCCCTCCATAGTGGCTGTACTAATTTACATTCCCACCAACAGTGCACAGAGTTCTCTTTTCTCTACGTTTCTGCCAACATCTGTTATTTTCACTTTTTTTTTTATAATAGCCATTTTGACTGGTGTGAGATGAATCTCAAAAAAAGGAGAAAGCAGAAATACTGATTGCTGGGGGCTAGGACGGGTGGGGAGGGGTCGGGGGAGGGTGGGTGATGGGCACCAAACACTCTTAGATAGGAGGGGCCAACTTGGTGCTGCACAGCCCAGGAGGCAGGGTCTCAACAACCTCTCATGGGCCTTCATGAAGAATTAGAAAAGGGGACTCCGGAAGCTGCAAAGGCAAAGAAAGGATGAGAGGGAAGTGGCAGCCGTCCTGCCCCGGTAATTACACACCACACACGTGTTGAGTTGACACGTGCCCGCCCCCCCCAGCATGAGCAATTACTATGTGTCAATTAAAAAGAAGAATGAAAATTTTTAAATGAGCATTGGGTTGTGATTTTAAGACAATTTTCAGAAGGCTGAAAAAATAGTTTGATTTTATTCCTTATTCCTCCATTATTCCCTGACTTATAAAAATGATTTCTTTTTCTTTTTTTTTTTTTTTTGGAAAAGAATCCTGAACTTCATGCAAGATTAAATGCACGAGAACAGCCAGAAATCTTTCAGACCAAAAAATAATAAATGGTAGTGACTTTTACTATCCGTTATTAAAGTGCATTTTGAAGCCACAATGACTAAAACTCAGTGATACTGGACCCAGGAAAACCAGGGGAATAGACAGATGGTCCAGATAAACAAAGAAGTATTTGGAACCATTTTGGTATTTAAAGCAACGGAACAACTGTGGACTACTTGCTGGGATGAGTGGCTGATGCTTTAGGGAAAGATGAGGTTAGATTCTTTCATCTCAGACTTCATACAGAAGTAAATTAAAGATGAAGCCAATGTTGGTGGAGATGTAGACCCATTCGAACTCCTACTCCTGACTGGTAGGAGTGAAATAAAAAAACAGTTGGTCAACTTATGATAAAGTTAAACATACACTGTGTCTGATATCTGGCAAGTCCAGTCGTAGCTAAATGAAAATGCATTCACAGAAAGACTGGTGCAAGAATGCTCTTGGCAGGGCCTGGAGGCGCACAGGAAGTTGAGGCAGAGGACCACAAGTTCAAAGCCAGCCTCAGCAACTTAGTGAGACCCTGTCTCTAAATACAATATGAAAAAGGATTGGGGTTGTGGCTCAGTGGTTAAGTGCCCCTGTGTTTGAACCCCAGTACAAAAAAAAATGCTTGTCATGGTTTTATTCATTACAACTAAAACACGCCCCAGTAAGGGTGAAGCACAAAAGCCTAATGTTGAGGGGGGAAGCCAGACACACAGGAGTGTGTGCCCCGGGACCCACGCCTGGGATGGTTGAGTGGGCAACGTGAACCTACAGGGAAAGGAGTCAGCAGTGAGGGTGGTGGCCCAGCCAAGACTTGTGGGGACAATGGAGCACTTCGGCAGGGAGCAGCGACACTCTGCATTTGGGTTTCAGAAATGGTTGTGGGCTCCTGTTCTTAAAACTCATCAAGCCCAAGCCCTTCCACGTGCCTCACACGAATGCCAATCAAATTAATTAGACAAGGATTTGATAGTTAAAAGTCTTACAAATACAACTGCCTAAAAATTAACATTCCCATGGGATCAAAAATACCATGAACAATATTAAAAGAGGAACAATAACCACAAAAAACAATGTGTCCAAGAGACTGAGTTAATATACTTTAGAATTTAGAAAGAAATCTCAGAACTTAAAGAAAAAGCCACTTCAAAAACAGTGAACAAAGGTTATAAATAGGCAATTTGTAAAATAAGTAAATAGGCCCCCACTTTTAAAAAATGTGTTATTCATACACCACTAATGAAAAAAAGAATTACAAATAGAAATTTGCATGAGTATTTGAGTTTTAAAGAGGCAAAGAGCATGAATAAACAATTCATAAGAAAACAGTAATGTCATCACATGAAATTAACTGCCACAGAGGGTAATATGGAAACATTTAATAGAAGCCATTTAGAATCCTGAATTCTTTTGATTTGGAAGTTCAGTTCTTAAGAATTTCTAAGGAAATTATCAGGAAACTACTCATGAATTCTTGTCCATGGTATCTTATTGCTTATTGGTTATAAAGAAAACAAAATTTAAAGAGTGATTAAATAAATCATGAAGTACAATACAATTCAATAATTAACAGGGATGTACAGACCTTCAACTATTCATATAAAAATTCATTCACAATATATTAAATTTCAAAAGCCAGTTAAAGATAGAATTATAATCCAATTTTCATTTAAAATATATATGCTAAAAAGCCTCTGGACACATATGTAAAATTTAACAGCTATCTTCCCTAGGCTTGAAAGTAGGGGTAAGTTTCTTTAACTCACTGCTGTTTTCTCCTTTTTAATTTCAATTAACATGTCATTAACATGTGTGATTTTAAAGAACCCAAAAGCCTCAACATGTGCTCTCCGGGCCCTGTCATCTTGACTTAATTGGCCACCCTTTGAAGTTCTGTTCTACTCAGGGTTGAAATCCTAGTGAAATCATAGCAGTTAGTGCAGATTCACTCCTTCCCTAAATGTCCCACGCCCCAGTTGTTCCCAAATGGTCCATTTGCCATCTACCACAACCAGCCCAGCCCTGACCAGCTTAGTCACTGGCCTACCCAACTCTGTCGATGGGGCCCAGCAGGACAAGGGGCGGGGCCAGGCTGATCTGAAAAGTGACAGTCAGCCATGGACTCTCCAGCCACAACATGTTCTTCCACATCAGCAGGAAGGAAACTCTGACGGTACAACACGGCTCACCTGAAGGAGCCAGAACATGAAGACAAACACGGTCAGGTTTCACAAACATGAGGGACTGAGGATTGTCACACTGTTAGGGACAGAAAGTTGAATGGTGGTTGCCAGGGCCTGGGGAACTCAGGGATGAGGAGTTATAGTCTACAAGGGACAGATTTCATTTACATTTGTAAGATGAAAAGATTTCTTGAGACCTGCAGCACAGCATGTGAATGTACTTAAGGCCACTGAACTGTACACCTCAAAATGATGGAAACAGTACAGTGATGACCTGTGTATCCTAGTGTGACTTAAAACCAAAGCCAGCACATCTGATGTGATGAAGAAGTAGGGTAGACTTGACCTGTTCAGGGCTTGGAACTGAGAAGTGGCCGAAGGGCAGCCTTGTCCTCCTGGTGCCAAGTACAGGGCTCCTGCCTCTCATCCCTCTGCCACTCAAAGTTTGGCTCTGGGAACATCAGAGCGATTGAAACAGACCCTTCTACAATCTCCCTCTGTCACCCCAGGAAGAAAGGGACACTGTCAGTGCACACTTAGAGGGGCCTACTACTCACCAGGTTCTGTTCGGAGTGTGCTCTTCATGTATAGATCTCATTACTCCTCACAAAAACCTGTGAGGTAAGAACTAGTTTTAATCTTGTTTTATAGATAAGGAACCTGAGTCTCAGAGAGGTTAAGTAGCTTTCCCAAGGGCACCCAGACTGCAGTGGAATAGGTAGGATACGAACCCTAGAATCCATGCAGGGAACCACTGTAGCTGTGGCCTCATGAATTGCCTGAAAGATTTGTTAGTTTCTCCCTGGACTCCATCCCTAGAGATCTGGATCCAGTACCTGGTACCTGGTGGTGCATGTCTGATGAGCTGACAGGTGTCCCAGGGCTGCTGCTCTGAGAACCACACACTAACTAGCACTGCAGTATATTTTCTGGACTCTCAAAGTAGGCAGTTAGCCTTTCAATGTCGCCTGAAGTACACCAGTTACTTTCCACAATTAAATCTAGTAAATAATCATAATGCACAAGTTACCTGCAGATCAGATTAATTTACCCCAAATGACTTGCTATTGATATGCTAGTGATTGGGAGCAACATTGGCCGACATCCAATTTAAAAAGCTGTTACTTACTCAACTATAGTGCAGCAAATATGAGGCAATGTATTCTCATCCCAAGCCTGCTGGGGACCCAGAGAAATGGAAGACCAAGGAATATTGTTCTGTAAAATTACCGTTGCAGGACAATATGGTCTTCTGATCACTAGAGCATCGTTTTTTGAACTCTTGGAAGAAGATGCATCGTGACTACAGCATCCCACAAAACCCTCACTTCCTTTGGCTCTCCATCTGTACTCTGCTGTTCCAGGAGAGGTTGCCTTGGATACGAGCTTCCTCTTGCCTGCAAAGTCTGTCCCCTGTGGCAAATTAGCAAGTGGGCATCCAGGGCTAATAAATGTGTCTGTTCTAATTCTCTAGTGTGGCTGCTCCCCCCAAGTTTGCTAACCTCCGTGAAAACTAACAAACCAGATTCTGGACTCTCAGAGTGGGAAGACCCCTGTGACCCAGGGGAGCAGAGGGAACATGGTCTCCTGTCCTAGGAGAGCAGGTGGCATCCCTCTGATGAGGCACAGGGACTATGAGGGTGAGGAGGTCGGCTTCTGAAAAGCCACCTCACATCTCTAATTGTGACCACCTTCCCAGCTGCCTCTGATAAAGGTGGTGGCTCATGAAGTGGCTGATCTCAGTAGCAACCTCCCTCCACTCGGAGACGCCCGCCCAGTTCAGTAGCTGGGGTGCTGTTTCCTCACATCCCAGAGTCTTTTGTCTCTATGAGCCACCTAGACCATGACCATGCTTTTGGCCAGTGGACACGATTACAGCCTGGTCTCTGGAAGTCTGAGAAATTGGGGGTGGGCATTCCTGGTGATGGAACCACTGTGCCAACCATCTGGAAATATTGGGAGAAAAGCACCGGTGGCCACATTCACACCAGGTCACGGGGTCAGGCTCAGCAGCAGAGCTCATCTCATTATGGATTTGCTTCTGTACCACCCTGCCTCTGAGACATAGCAGCGTTGGCCCCACAGGGCTGGGAGTGAAGGCACTCCTGCCGCTGGCACTCCCCAGTCACCTCCTGAAAGGGGAGGAAGCCCTTAGATGGGACCTCTCGCCAGCAAGGGCCAGGAGAGAGTTCACAGCAGGTCTTTTGGGTCACATCACATAGGCAAGAGGCTCATGTCAACTCCCCAGAGAATTTCTCAAGATGGGGAAATGGATAAGACTGAGCATTCAGCTAGGAAGGCGTTTTCAAATTGTAGGAGGTATTTTAAAGAATAATAATCACAAAGGAAAATTCTGAAATCATAAGCCATCAAAAAATAAGACCAAGATCTGAACCTCAATTGTTCCTTATATAGAACATGACCCAGCAATTACTGGGGTGCCCAGAGCACTTAATCTGTCCTTTTTTGAACTCATACCCCCAAAATGACTGTGCTGGGAAGTACTGCACATTCTTATGTCCAATAAGCCTCTGCCACTTCCTGGACCGTGGGAGGCTGAATGATCATCCCCACATGTCCATGTCCTAATTCCCAGAACCTGTGAATATCCCCTTTTACCTGGCCAACGGGACTTTGCAGACTTGATTTAGGTTATCTACCTGGAAATGAGAAAATTACCCTGGATTTTCCCAGGTCCCAGCCTGTCTGCCTGAGCTCTTTAACATCAGGAGAGGAAGGAGGGGAGTGCACAGTGGGCAAAGTAAGGACTAGTCAGGGCAGCTGGTTCTGAGACCTGGGGACAGTTTGCAAAGATTGGAGAAAGGTCCTTGCAGCTGACTGGCCCCAGGTGACAGTCAGTGAAGAATGGGGGACCTCCATCCAGTTGCTCCTAGGAACTGAATTATGCCCCTGGATTGAGCAAGGAAAAGTTTGTATCAAGGAGGGAGCCCACCCCTGCCAGCACTTTGATTTCAACCTGATGAGGTCTGTCCCCAACTTCCAACCTTCAGAAATGGAAGATAATAAATTGGGTTGTCCTAACCCTCTATGTTTTGAGTCATTTGTTATGGCAACAACATAAAATGAATACATAGTTCCCATCCAAGTTTCACCTTTAATTAAAACCTTTTCATTTGAACCAATATTGTTCTTTCTAGCCACAGGCTGTCATTGGCTTGAGCACTGGTTTCTTTTGTAAAGCAACCCGCCTGCTCAGATGAAATCACTTAGAAAGTTCTTTGCAACTTTTTATGCTACTAAGCTTTCTGCATGAAAAGCCTCAGTAGATTTCCAGGCTGCATTTCAGCCCCCATGAGCTGGCCTGGCCCCAGCAGGGCTGGATAGGAGTGACACAGTTCTATTCCTGCAGGCAATGCAGGAATGTTATCTTTTCTGACCCGAGTGGTGGCCTCGATCCCATCTGGCACCGGCTGAATGACACATTCTGGAATACATCAGCACAAAGAAGGAAAAGCAGAGATACTGATCTTCAAGCCTCACAATCTGGTTTTAATATCATTCGTCTACAGAAAAATTAGCTATTAGAGAGCGATTTCCTCAAGTCCGCATTTAAAGACCCCTTTAATCTATCCATCTGCTAAATTCATCTTGATAGCAATGAGGGGAATTTCAGTGAGCATCTGAATTTCCTTATGTATGAAATGAAAACGAAATCACATTCCTTACCTAGTCTTCTGATAAAAATTAATTTGATATATACTTATATAAATCTGTGTGTATAAATAATATGCAGATTTGTAGTGCACACACACACACACATGCATCAGCCAGGACTGGCTGGTTTGTGCAGTATAACTACCCATTGCCACCTACAAAGCCCCCAAAGTCAATGGTTTGAAGTAACACAGTATTTTAATTTGCAGTTCTGTGGGTCAGAGGTTTGGACTGGGCTCAGCTGCAGGTTCTTCTGTTAGTTTTGCCAGTTATGCATGTAGCTACAGTCACCTGGTGACCCAAAGGGGACTGAGGGGTCCATGCCAGGCCCATTCACATGCCTGGAGGCATGGCAGTGGTCAGCATCCCTTCCTGTAGATCATCTCTCCCTGTTGACTCTGCCTTCACATAGTGGTCTCCAGGGAGCAGGAGGGGTAAGCGGAGGCTGTGAAGTCCAAGGGAAACTTGCCCAGGACTACCTCGGAGTCCTTCCTCAGTTCCTCTGATCAAAACAAGTCAAAGACCCAGGCTAGCTCCAAGGAGGCAGAGAAAGAATAAGAAGTCTCATTGCAAGGGGGCACATATGTAATGACAGGAATAATTGGTGGCCTTTTTCATCATCCATCATAACTCCAAATCACAAAAGTCTATTTTTACTCATGTGGCATGTCAGTCACAGTCCACAGGATATCTGTTCCACTTGAGTTCTCATGTGGAAAGACAGGACAATGGACATCTTTGTCCATGCACAGGATCTGGCTTGGTTAGTGAGCCAGTGGAGGGATGTCAGTGGACTGTCTTGCAGACAATCAATTGCTTCTATCCAGGTCCCTATCCAGTCATGGTGGCACTTCTGACTTCAGGCCTATGAAAGGTGACTTTGGAAAGAGGAAAATTCAAATACCAGTAAATGGTCTTAGTGGCACAATGCATACGCACCTACTAAATGCATGCACACATGCACACACACACACACACACACACACACACACACACACACACACATCTACTAGTTTGACACCGACCTTGGATATTTGGACTTCTCAGAACCCCTCAGATGTTCTGGGAATTACATGCCCTAGCTGAATCTCAGTTCAGAAAGAAGAGCAAGACTTGTAGTATTACCAACATTTCTGTAAGACATTTTGATACACATTTTTGTTGTTGTTCCAGAGATAATGAAGTAAATGGAATTTACTTATCAATATCCAATCACTTTTTGATCAAACATGGAAGAATTGTACCTATAAATGAATCTAAAAATGTATTGCCATTTTATCATTAGTACATCATCCTTTCCTTGTGTATAGGTTTGGGATTCTAAGCTGCAATAGTTAGGCTATTCACAAAACCTAGCTTTCACTCCTTCTGAGACCTGGTTACACCTTTGGCCACTTAAAATTAAGTGTGGGAATGTGCCTCGCTTTGGCTGATGAAATTCTATTTTATATTTTCATATTATTTTACATTATAAAGCACTGTTACATAAATTAACTCATAACAGTTATAAAGACAGTAATTGGAAATTGACTTAATCTCACACAAACCTTGCTAAATAAAGATGATTCTGCAAACAACATATGTGCTTTTAAAAGACAGAAAAACAAATAATAATGAATCACCACTATTACTAATTGGAATTGCTGGACCAAATAACAGCCAATAATTTTTAAAAAATCGAAATCAAAATGGAAAAGTAATATTTTAATTGCATTACTTTTATTATTTAAAAATATTTTAATGTTAGAGTCTGTAATTCTGGAATGGAGGAGGAAGACAGACTTATAAATTACAGCTGCCTAATAATGACTCAACTTTTCCAGGTATTTCATATTTTTAAAATGAGTCTTTCTATTCATGTAGATGGTTATATCAACATTTACCTGAAATCCAAATTAGGGAAGGGTATTTTGATTTTTTTCAACTTAATATGCTACCTGCATAAATTAACAACACTGAGCTTGCTTTCACGTTTTCTCTTCTCATTTCACATTTATGGAGATGCATGCTATTTCTCATTAGGTTTTAGGTAACAGTCCTTGTGATAAGTTGGAAAGAGAAGATACGTCCAAGTTCTAGTTTCTAGAATGTGTGAATATGACCTTATGTGGATACAGTTTTTCCAAATGCAGTTGAGCACCTTGAGATGAAAGTTTTATGAACTACCTGTGGGTCCTACAGCCAATGTCTGGGGCCCTTAGAGAGAGGAGAGAAAAAAGGCCACTTAAAGATAGACAGATGGGAGCCAAGGAGAGTCCAGACCTGCCAGCAGCTACCAGAAGCTAGGCAATTTCCCCAGGCCTGAAAAAGCCACCAGTCTTGCCAATGCCATGATTTTGGACTTGATGCCTCCATAACTATCAGAGAATAAGTTTCTGTGAAGCCACCCAGCCTGTGGTAGTTGGCTGTGGCCGTCCTAGGAAACAGTTCCTCCCACACCCTGTCCCCCCTCCTTTACCGACATTTTCCAACAAGCCAGCAGAGTTGCAGTCTCTGAATTAATGCTGTTTAAAATCTCAGTGGCTTCATTTTGCATCCTGGCCTCCTTTGAATTCTGTAGGATAGCAGAGGTCACGTGAAGTAGATCATCTGCTCTCATCTGTGAACATGGACTTGGGATCCCGCCTCCTTTAGGTGCAGTGGTTCTCTTTACATAGCAAGTTCACCTCTCATCTGTGCAGGCAGAGTCCAGGGGAAAGAGCTGAAAGGAACCGAGTCTTGCCTTGGCCCTGCTCCTGCCAGCTCAGCCCATGAGCATGAGGGCCGGAAACCTCTGCGCTGTGCCGCCCTGAGCGCCACGTCTTCACCCCTGCTGTTCTCCAGGATGGAGAGTTGCCTCTGGAGGTGGCCTCAGTCTGGCATTAGTTATTCCTCCTGTCCATTAAAATGCAAATCTGTACCTCTATGCAACCATCGTGTGATAGATTTGGACAAACTGTGGAGTATTTCTCCTCTATTCTCTACTTGTTGCATGTTGATCTGGATTGTCTATCAAAACCCAGCCTATGCCTTGAATGCCAGATGAAATGCCACTTTCCTCATTCAGAGTTTCCCTGTTGACGTCCCCTCCACTCTATTCCACAATGCACTTTTGTTTTTGTGGTGCTGAGGATCGAACTCAGGGCCTCGCAAATGTTAGGCGAGGGCTCTGTCCCTGAGCTACAGCGTTAGTGCCTCTCAAGGAAACAAACTCGGCATTGTTCAGGAACTTGTCCTACAGTAAATGTATTAGCATGCTATTGATGCCTAACAATATCCCACAAACTTAGCAGCTTAAAACAGCCATTTATTATCTCAGAGCTTTTCAGTTCACACGTCCAACATGGGTTCTCTGCTGAGGATGTCGAACAAGGTCTCACGCAGGCTGCCTCCTCTCCTGGAAGATCTGCAGAGGAAACTACTGCCAAGCTAATTATTCTTGTGGCAGAACTCAGTCCCGTGCAGTTGAAGGACTGAGGTCTCCTCCCTTGACACATGACATCCCCTATTAGCCATAAGTGACCCCATGAAATTTCTCATGCTATGTATGAGAAATATATCCTGCTGCATACCTCTCCTTCTCCTGTTTTTAAGGACACCTGTGGGAACACTGGGCACACTTGAATAAATCAGAGAATCTCCATGTTTTAAGAACAACCCATGAGTAAGTCTCAGGACATCCATAAGTCCCTTTTGCTGTGTAAAGTGACATAGTCTCAAAATGGGCTAAGGAACTGAACAGACACTTCACAGAAGAAAAAATACAATCAATCAACAAACATGAAAAATGTTCATCATCTCTAGCAATTAGAGAAATGCAAATCAAACTACTCTAAGGTTTCATCTCACTCCAGTCAGAATGTCAATTATCAAGAAGCGAGGATGTAGAGGAAAAGGCACACTCATACATTGCTGGTGGGAATGCAAATTGGTGCAACCACTCTGGAAAACAGTATGGAGATTCCTCAGAAAACTGGGAATGAAATCACCATTTGACCCAGTTATCCTACTCCTAGGTTTATACCAAAAGCACTTAAAATCAGCATAGTATAGTGACAAAGACACATCAATGTTTATAGCAGCTCAATTCACAATAGCTAAACCATGGAACCAATCTAGATGCCCTTCAACAGATAAATGGATAAAGAAAATTGGTACACATACACAATGGAACATTACTCAGCTTTAATTTAGAATGAAATTATGGCATTTGCAGGTAAATGAATGGAACTAGAGAATATCACCCTAAGTGAAATAAGCTAATCCCGAAAAACCAGAGGCTGAATGTTTTCTCTCATAAGTGGATGCTGATCCATAGTGGGGCTGGGTAGAGAAGAATGAAGGAACTTTGGACTGTGCAGAGGGGAGTGAGGGAAGGATGGGGCTTTGGGGATGGGAAGGACAGAAGAATTGCCTCCTATACACATGTATAATTACACTACTAGAATGACTCAGCACCATGTACTGCTGGAGGAATGAGAAGTCGTGCTCCATTTGTGGACAATGTGTTAAAATGCATTGCACTGCCAAGAGTAACTAATTAGAACAAACTTCTTAAAAGAAAAAGTGACATAGTCTCAAGTGCAGTGTCTTCTTGTCTTCAGGGTCCCAGCGATGAGGATGTGGAGGTCCTCAGGGCCGTGCTTGTACTCACCACCATCACTTATAGTTAGTGAGGGCTGTCAACCCAGGTGTGATATGGTGTTGGCACCATGTATTGCTCCCTCCCTAAAACCATACAAAACAAAGGCAGTGGGTACTGGTGAGACCTTAGAGTGTGACATCCAGGACCACAGACTCGGACAAAGTTGCCTGGAGCCAAGTCCTCAGTCCTCTCATCTGCAGAATGAGTGAAGTACCAACATCTGCCAAGAGAGTGGCTCAAGAATTCAGTGACTTAATAATGTGTGTAAAAAGGCTTGTATACCAACGTGGGAAGCATTGAAGGAGTTATCTTAAATGAATAAAAGTAATGAACATAGATGAGAGAGACAAAGAATGGCAGTTGAAAATAAATTGTTTCTATTTCATTACACCAGAATAATGCATTATTTTTTATGTAGGTAAAGTATTTGAGATTATAGTATTTCCCTACTTTTGAATTAATAGTGTAAGATTTATCCTCACTAGACTTCAACCTACTTGGGCAAGGAATATTATTTATATGCATTTGATGCTCACTGATCAGCCAAGTGTTTAATTGGATCAGAATTATATAATGAGGATGTCATGACTGTTTTCTGTTGCCTATTTCCAGTCAGATTGCTAGGTAAGAAAATAATTATAAAAGTAGATTTTTCCAAACTGTTCTTTTTTTTAACTTTTGGTTTTCCAAAAACCAATTTTTAGAAAGTTTCATTATTGAAGCAACTGTTCTGACTGAAAGTAAAATCGTATCATAGTTAAGTAATAATCACTGCAGTGAAGATTTCTCAAGGCCACCACGACACTGTAGCTGGCGTTATCAACAGGCTGCGGCCTGATATTTACCAGAAAGGATCTACAAAGCTCACGCCTGCCTCTGGGGCTCTGCATTCCCTTGCCAAGCAGAGCTATACCCTGAACACCTCCCAAATATCTTCACCAGGGTTCATGACACTGAGGGGAATAAGGGGCTGCATCCATGAAAGAGCACCCAGTGGTGCAAGAATTAGGACCAGGATGGGGACTGGAAAGCAAGAACTAGTCACCGGGGCTCATGGAAAAAGCCAACCTCAACACTCAGTAGCAGAATGCACGTGGGCTGTCCCTCCTCAGGTCACTAGGGGTGTTTGTGTGCGTGGGAAGGAAAAAGAGAAATAAAACCTAGATCTCTAGAGAAAGGAAACAAAAGAGGGAAGATACCATCGAGAAAGCACAAGGCAGAGGAGCCCAGTTAGGACAACAATGTAAGAGACAGACTCACACAAAACAGGAGACTCCCAGGGACATGAAGCAAGTTCTACACACTATTGTGAGAGACATACCTAAACTAAAGCCCCCCAAGGCCTAAAAACGAAATGGTGGGAAAACGGCAAATCAATCAAACAAAGAAAAACAGAGGTGGCAACATGAACCAAGAAATCAAGCTCAGAGCAAAGTTTTTAGAAAAACATTGGAAAGGGTCATTACATGTGGCTAACAGGTGTGCTCTGAAGTAAAAATGCTTAAGGTAGGAAACATTTTTATTGATTTTTTTGAGTTCATTGTTTCCAAGAATATTTAACACATGCCTTCCGTGTGCCTGTCTTTGTGTTAGAAACCAGAACCAAATTTAAAATAAACCTTAGTATGGTCAGTATTTTAAAAGTTTAGGCCTAACAAATTAAATTAATATGCTTGTATTTTTAATCTATATACCGATTAAGGATATTGGAAAGAGGTACAACAGTGTGTGTACCACTATGATTTCTTTTCTTATTTATGCATTTATCTACTTCCTAATTTCTTCATTAATAAATATGATAAAATCCTCATATGGTATTTATAAGTTATGAATCTTCTTTAAGCTCGACTCACTCCCTTTCATATATATATGTTACATCATATATGTATGTATATCATATAAATATTATATATAATATATATGTGAATTATATATTATTTCATATACACACACACACATATATATACATAAATATATATGGTTTTTCTTTTTAGTTGTCTATGGACCTATGCGTTATTAATTTTTATGTGGTGCTGAGAATCAAACCCAGTGCCTCACACAAGCCAGACAAGTGCTGTACCACTGAGCAACAGCCCAGAACACACATTAAAATTCAGAAAAGTATATAAGATTATTTTAAGAGATTTTTAGAATTATATGTTTTTTCATATAAAAGAAACTAAAAATGATTCATATAAAGATTTTTATCAACTACTTTAGAATTTTTCAATCCAGGAAAAAAGGAGACAGGAAAGCTTAATGTTCCCAGAGATGTGATTTTTCAGTTCAGGCTTCTCTGCTGGGGTTGAGCACTGACGGCCCTGGGGACAAATTCCAGGGGACTCTTCTACCTGTCCCTTGCAGCTCCCCGTTCCATTCCCTTTTTGGTACGGTGGCTCTGGACCATAGTGACGGCTCCCAGTGCTGGAGCACCTCGGCCTGAGCAGCAGCTCTGCTCCTGCACCCCTTCTGCAACCCTCTCCACACACTGCAGCGTCCCTGAGTTTCCACCCACTCTGTGGCCTGCCCTGGCCTCCGGCCTTTCTGCCTGAGTCCGGGAATGTTGGAGGACTCTTCTGGGTTTTCTTCACTGTTCTCAGCAGAGGTGGTCCTTCACAATCCATGGCCCGAGCAATGTGGGCATGGCCCTCTCTTGAAGTTCCTGGCATCTAGAGAGCTTTTTACTCTGGTTTTCAATGCTGATAGAGATTGAGCAGAGACACATGTAAGAGGTGTGGACCAGTCCCAATAACATGTTACTGGCAGCTAAGTCAGAACCTCCTGGGGAGTCAATACTTTAGTACCATATAATCTTAAATAAAATAGATATTGTGAAACATTCTAGGTCATCAAAAATGTATGAAGAATATGATAAAAAAAACACAACATGTCAATCACATGACTTAAGAAATATATGCATCCCACACCTCCTGAGAATACCATACGCCCAAACTGAATCCATCTCCCCAGTAGATACCTGGGTAAGAATCATGTGGTTAGGAGCATGGACCCTGGGGTGATGCGCTGAGTCTAAACATGGTCTCTACCACAAGCTCAGTGACTTCATACAGCTACTTAACCATTTCTCACCTCTGATATGTTTCTTTCATCTGAAACAAATAGTAGCACTTACCTTGAAAAGACCTAGGAACGCAGAGTAAGTGAACTGTAAGGTAAGTAACTGCATTGAGAACCATCCTGGCCTTCCTGTGCTCCCTCTGTTGCAGGTGGCACCACCTCACTGCCTCGCTGCACAAGACCAGGTCATCTGTAACTCAGTGCTACTCCTTATCACCATCCTTAGGAGTCACCAGGTCCACAGGTTGTCATTTCTCTTGAATTCAACTCCTTTCAATCATCTCTTCTACAGTTTTGCAAATTGTTTGTTTGTTTGCAGTGCTGGGGATTGAACCAGGGCCTTGCACGTGCCAGGCAAGTGCTGTACCACCGAGCTGCTCTCCTAGCCCCTGACAATCATTCCTTAATTAGACTACTTAAGCACTGCCTCTTCTCCTGTTTCTATTTGATGTCTCACAAAACTGACAAATTGATTTTTTAAAATTTAAAGTATGGGAGTAAGGACAGGATATCTCATTACTCTTATTCAACAACAAATATATGAAAAAGTGTTCAACATCTTTAGCAATTAGAGAAATGCAAATCAAAACTACTCTAAGAGTTCATCTCATCCCAGTCAGAATGGTAATTATCAAGAATACAAACAACAATAAATGTTAGTGGGTACATGGGGGGAAAGGTGCTCTCATACATGGCTGATAGGAATGCAAATTAGTGCCATCATTATGGAAAGCAGAATGGAGAGTCCTCAGATAACTTGGAACAGGACCACCATTTGACCCAGCTATCCCAAAGGACTTAAAATCAGCATACTACAGTGATGCAGCCACATCAACATTTACAGCAGCTCAATTCATAAGAGCTAAACTATGGAAACAAACTAAGTGCCCTTCAACAGGTGAGTGGATAAAAAAAAATGTGGTATATATACAACTTAAAGAAGAATGAAATTATGGTATTTGCCAGCAAATGGATGGAACTAGAGAATATCACGCTAAGCAAAATAAACCAATCCCAAAAAACTATGAACCAAATGTTCTCTTTGATGTGTGGATGCTAATTCACAATGGGATGGGAGTGGGTAGGGAAGAATAGAGTTACTTTAGATTAGGTAGAGGAGAGTGAAGGGAGGGGTGGAGGTAGGGGTAAGAATAGTAGACGAATAAGACATTATTATCTATGTACATATATAACAATATGGCCAGTGGGATTCTATGTCATGTATAACCAGAAGAATGAGAAATTATGCTCCATTATATATGATGTATCAAAGTACATTCTACCGTCATATATAACTAATTAAAACAAGTTTAAAAAAATTTTAAAAGATATATAATTTTACTATAAAATATACATAACTATACATATATATTTATGTATGATGAAAGATGTCAAGGAGGATCCCAACAAAAGAAAGAATTTACATTTGTGAATTTGAAGACTCAACATATTGTTATAATGTCAACATTTCCTCACTTCATCTACAGATTCAACCCAAGCCCAATGAAAATCCCAGTAAACTATTTTGCAGATATTAACAAACTTATTCTAAAGTATACGTATGTAGAATTGCAAGTGCTTTTTATAGTGGATTGATATCTTGAAACTTCACTGAATTTATTAGTTCTAACAATCTGTGTGTGTGTGTGTGTGTAGTCTTGTGTTCAACATATCAGATCATGCCATCCATAAACACAGCACATTTTACTCCTTCCTTTCCAGTTTGGATAAATTTTGTCCATTTTTCTGACTAGGACTCCGAGTACTCTGTTGAACAGAAATAATGAACGTGGGCATTGTTGCCTTGTTTCTGACCTTCATGGGAGAGTTTTGATTTCCCCACTGAGCATGATGGAGCTGTGGGATTTTCATATATGGCCTTTATTAAGTTGAAGGGTTTATTAAATTCCTTTTGTATCTAGTTTATTGAGAGTTTTTATCATAGAAGTATGTTGAATTTTGTCAGTTTTGATTTGCATTTGTTGGGATGATCATGTTTTTATCCTTCATTCTGTTGATGTGATGCATCACCTTATATATGAAGAGGCCAAAGACCCAGAAGTCAGCAAAAGACTGAAGAAGAAGAGGAGGAGGAGGAGGAGGAGGAGAAGAAAGTGTGGCCTACATTAGTTGACTTCAGAGCTTGCTAAAAAGCACTCACAGTTAACCCAGAATGGTATTACTGAACTGAAAAATCAGTGGGATACAGAGAAAACCCAGAAAGACCTGCACAGCTGTACTCAATGGACTGCCGAAGGAGCAACAATGATTCAGTGGAAAGGTAATCTTATCAACAAAGGTGCTAGGACCATTCTGACAGGCATCTGTGCACAAATAATCTAGGCCTTATGACTTCTATAAAAATTAACACAAAAGTGATCGTAAATCTAAATGTAATACCATAAAACTTCTAGAAGAAAACAGAGAAAGATCTAACAAGCTTGCATGTAGCCATGAAATTTTAGATGCAGCACCAGAAGTATAATCTATGGGAGAACAAGTTGAATAATTAGACTTCACTAAAATTATAAAGTCTGCCTTTGTGATGATACAGTAAAGAAAACCAAAAGACTAGCTACAAACTAATAAAAAGAAAAAGAAAAATGCACAATCTGTATTCTACAAAGGATTTATATCTAAAAATATAAAGAATTCTTGAAACCCTAAAATAAGAAGATATATAATCTGATTTTAAATGTGCAACAATGTCTCACCAAAGAAGGTATAGAGATAGCAAACACACAGATCAAAAGATGCTCAACGTCATACGTCATCAGGTAACTGATGACTGAAACAGCAGTAAGATACCACCACAGACCTACTAGAATGGCTGAAATCAAACACACTTGCCACAGCAAATGCTGCAAGGATGTGGAGCCAAATAACTCTGACCCACCGCTGGTGGGAATGGCAGGCAGTTGGGCAGTTTCATACGAAGCTAAACATAGTCTCACCGTGGGATCCAGCAGTGGTGTCCTAGGTATTTACTCAACTTATTAGGAAGTGTATGTCCATACAAAGACATGCATGTGGACGTCTGCAGCAGCTCTATTCATAATACCAAAAACTGGAAGCAAGCAAGATACCCTTCAATAGATGAATGGATCAATAAACTGTGGTACATCCATATAATGCCATATTATTCAGAAATAAAATTAAATGAGCTGCCAAGTCACAGAAAGACATGCAGTAAACTTAAATGTACACTGTTAATTTAAAAAAGCCAATTTGGAAAGATTATATACAGTATGATCTCAAATAAACTAGAACATCTGTAAAAGCTAAAAACATAAAAATTGTTATCAGCTGGCAGGGCTCAAGGTGAGGGAGGCAAGGATGATGGGGAAATAAGGGATTCTTAGAGCAGTGAAGCAATTCTGCATGATTTTGTGATGATAAACATGACCTTATGCACTTGGCAAAACCTGCAGAATTTTAGAATTCAAAGAATGAAACTCAAATGCGTCCAAATTTTTAAAAGCTCATGTTAGGAGTTTGTGGGATCCCAGGAAGGAATTCAGAACGTGATTAGAGAATCTATTGTCATGCAAACGTGTTAACCTCTTGATGAGAAAGAGAAAAAAAGCTTCTGACTCTAACTCTAGAAACAGTCAAGTCTGAAGAACTGAAGGCAAAGGGAGCTGCCCAGAACACATGCGGGGGGGGGGGGGGGGGTCAGGGGGTGCACCACCATGCTGACACTGTGACAGGCACACTGCAGCTCAGCAAGAGCAAAGGGGCGGTGGGTGGGGGAATCCAGTTTTCTCCCTGTAGGAGTGGGAATTACAGAAGGCCCAGGGGAGGATGCTGCAGTGATAAACTGTAGTCAAGAGACATCCATGTAAACTTGCGTTTAGCCGAATATGGATACAAACGGTTACACTCACAATTATTTATAGAAGTGTAGACACAGAAGGGAGGGCATGCCCCTACATCTCCCTGTTCTGTCTGCTGAGAACTCAGATCTCAGGTTCAAACACGGTACTCTCATGAAAGGAACCAGGATTGCTTAGAGAAATGACTGATTCTAAGACCGGGGTGGGAAATGCACCGGATGCTTCCAGAGCCAGATAGTGAGGAAGCTTTCAGAGGGAGCTCCACGTTGAGGGAGGTCTGTTGACAGGACCCAGGTGCCACTGATAGAGTCCCCAGTGATGAAAAGCCTTTAAACAATGCATCCACCAAGAGTCTCCAAGGACCAATCTGAATAGCAAAACAAATGAAATAGTATTGAAATAAATACCTGTGACTCCCTGCAGGTACAAATCAGTTACTAAATAAATTTATAAGAAGAGACAAGTCTGCTATGTAGAAATATTTCAAATAATACTCTTCCCTCAAGGAAGGGGAGCAGGAGTCCCTCTCCTGAGGAGCTGAACACAGTAACTACCTTCCAAAACCTGCAGTGTGGAAAGGAGGAAGGCAGAGAGAAACTCACAGACGTCAAACCTGGCACACTCAGCCAGGTGATGAAGGTCAACATCAACATCCGTGATTCCTGTTGCCAGCACGTAGTCTTGATCTAACGCAATGATAATGGCTTTTTACCTCTGTGGTCTTTCTCCCAATAACCTATAATTCCAGCCTTATGATGGGAAAATCATCAGCAAGCCCCAGTAGAAGAGTATCCGGCAAAATACCTGACAGTGTTCTTCAAAACTGCCAAGGTCATAAGAAACAAGGAACAGAAACTGCCACAGTCAAGAGTAACCTGGGACAGGTACCTGAATCCAATGTGGCATCCTGGATGGGATCCCAGATCAAAACAAGGACTCTAGGTATAAAGGGAACATGAATAAATTATGCATTTTAATAAGAAATAACGTGTCAATATTGGTCCATTAATGGTAACAAATATACCATACGGAGGTCAGGTGTTAATAGGGGTAAAGAAAATGGGTGTGGGGTATATGGGGAGGCTTTGAAATATCTTCTAAATCATTCTATACATTTAAAACTGTTTTAAACAGTAATTCCCATCAAAACCTTCAACGTTTCCCATTGCTTGCAGGCTGAAAGTGAAGCTCCATCCTTGCTACTGAGTACCATCCCCCATCTTTCTCCCCTTTCCAAATCCTCCCCTGTTTACTTACTGTTCTGCCTCTCATTGTTGACTAAAAATTAAGACAATGACAAAAAGAAAAAAAGAAAAAAAAACATGACACCTTCCTCAGTCCCTTATCTGTGGACCTGTTTCTTCTGCCTGACCTCCCACTCCCCCAGGTCTTCCTTGGCCAGGGACTTGCTTTGTAGAAGAGCTTAGCTGTCCTCTCCTCAGACAGCCTCTGAAATGGATCCTGCACCTTGCTCTGCAGTTTGGCTCCTATAAGGTGTCATGTAGCCTTGTCCTCCCTGCTCAGGGCAGCCTGAGTCCAGCAGCAGAGGATCACGTGGGACCTTGGGAGATGCCGAGCCCCACCTCACCAGTCCTGCAGAAGCTGCCGCGGCTGCATCGGAGATCTCCAGAAGACCTGCAGCCTCAGTTTAAAGTGCCTTGGGGCTCTAGAATTTGGTTCTTCTATAAGCCCCAAGCACCAAGTTCTCTGATTCTCTTTGATTGTCTGTGTCCTGGCCAAGATGAACTCAGTGAGGACCGGGGCTACGATTCATTTTTTTTTTTTCTTTATCTTCAATATGATCACAGTATCTGGGACACTCATGGAAACAGAACTGAATTAATGACTAGCTCAAGGACACATTAAATGAGACACTGGCAAAGCTTTATGACTTTATAGGTTGATATCTAACACCCTACTTTTCCTTGCCAAAATTTGGGAACAACTGAAAGATAGGCAAAGGTCAGACAGATGATGTACGGAAACTTAGATTTATTGCTGACAAAGCTGATTTGTCAGATGTGGCTTTGCTGTGCAGATAAGTGCCTTATTTATACTTGGCCCAGCTTCAGGCAGACAAAATGCTCACTGGAGGTTTGCCCTGGGGAGTGAAATCTGCTCTCCTAAAACTGAAGGCCTAGGGAAGTAGCTCTGGATTGTGCTTTCTGAAGGCAGAGAACTGCACCCCTCCTAGCTGGCTGTCCCTCACCGTCAGCTCTGCCCCTTCCCCTTGGGTGTTACCTCGATAAAGCAGTAAGTGCCCCCATCCACAGTGGGAAATCCAGGCATGTATGGGGGCTCAGTGGTAGAGTGCTTATCTAGCATGCATGAAGCCCTGACTTCCACCCTAGCTCCAAGAAAAGAGCAGGCATTAGCAGGATAAAAGAGAGAAAAGAGAAATGTGAAGGATCAGCTACCACCAGAACTAAAAATCTCCCACGGACAGGATGGTGGAGCTGACCGGGGTCTGGAACACTGAACAGGGCCTGATTGGCTGGACTCTGCTTCCTGAAGGGGGAGCTCAGAGCTGCCCCACAGGGAGCCAGATTAAGTGAAGCTGCCTCCCTGTGGTTTCCAGGTGGTTCCCAATACCCAGCTCAGCACACAGCCCCCACTGGCCACCCAAAGAGAAGGGCATGGGAAACCGGTTATGTTTGCCTCTTCCACTGGGCCTGTTGGTTTTATCCACCTTTTGTCGATTGACTACAGAAAATGCCATAAGATGAAATACAATGGCATCCTAATGCCCCCCAAAAGTCTGAACTCTTAGCCGTGATAAGCTCAATTTTGTGGGGGGCAGGGAAGAACCTTTAATGCAGTCTAATGTAAGACTACAAGAGCTCAGATCATATTGTTTAGAATATTCCTCATTCCTATATACATGCATGATTTCACTATTGGAGTTCACCACGTACAGCCAGAGGAAGGAGAAGTTGTGCTCCTTTGTGTATAATGTGTCGAAATGCATTCTACTGCCATGTATGACTAATTAGAACAAATTAAAAAAAAAAAAAAAAGAAAGAAAGAAAGGAGACCAGTGGAATAGAATAAAGGGATAAGGGGAGGGATCAAATTATACTGTTTTATTGTGTGCATGTATGAATATATTATAACAAATCTCACTGTTATGTATAATTATAATGTGCCAATAAAAGGGAGGAAAACAATAAGTTAATAAACATGTTAATAAAAGTGTAAGTTCAATACCAAAAAAATGAAAATGTTCCACAACTAAAATAAAATAAGATATTCCTCATTCTTTGCTTTTTCTGTACATTAAATACACAGATTGGGGGGGTTTCCTCTAAAATCTCAGAGTAATGAATATATTTAATGTACATTTGGTACATTATAATATTATAATATTCCATAATTCTCTTCTATGTTTTATAGTTCTTGGTGAAGGAGGAGAATGTTATATTCTATAAATCCCTAAGCTTTCTAGAAAGCCATTGAGCATATGGGACTTGTAGGTCTATTATCCTAGGAACTCATGATGCCCACTAGTCGAACACATTTTTGAAACATGCACAGTGATGTTTAACAGCAGCTACAGTTTTGGAAGTTGGGGTTGCTGATATCATCACCTAGTAGATCCACAGTCCTCTAAGGCAGGTGGTTTTCCCAAAAGCCCAGCAACCCATCCTGATGTTGGGTAGACAGATAATCCAGGGAGAGTTTTCCCTAGAGGCTTTAGAAGAAATCCCATGCTAGCAACATAGGATTTAAATATTTAGCATGTCCTGCCATATACCCCTAGCCACTTCCCTGGCAGACATTACTAATCAATCATAGCAGACCTCTGCCTTCACCCTACTCAATCCAGGGCTTGAAACCGATCCTATAATTTGGCTGGAGCTTGCCCATGAAATGAAAGCCAGCTGATACACCACGGTCTTGTGAAAACTGGAGGCTTCCTCTGTCTCTCCTTCCCCTTCCTCACCCAAACATAGCTGTGTGCAGGTCCCCAGCAACCTCTGCTGCTGCTGGGAGAGAGTCTTCCAGAGTCAGCCTGAGGTCTAAATTCATCATCATCAGGTTGTCGTCACCTAGCCAAGTGGACGGCATCACAGAGCTCGTGGGCATCTGTGAGTTTGGAGAGCAGAGGGGCCTGGATTATCACCACAGAGACCAGAAGCATCAAGGTTAAGTGCACAGCACTGGGAGAGCTGGAGGTTTCCTCTGTCATCTCCCTTCCCACCTCACCTGGGATGTCACTTTGATAAAGCAATCAGTGCCCCCACCCACAGTGGGAAGTCCAGAGGAGAAAAGAAGGCAGCGTGGGAGAAGAAGCAATAAGAGGTGCATTTGGCCCTTGGTGACAGAAACACTGAAGAGCTGCTTTATCATGTTAAGCAACCAAAGCTGAGTCTAGAAGAAAAACACGGACTTTTCTCTTTGAAATAGATTAATTGGCCATAGAATACAACCTTGCAGAAACATAGACAATGCCCCATCCGGACTCAAATATGCTAAGAAAAAGGAGTTTTAGAGAATTATAGATATAATAAATTACATGTATATATTTATGGTAATGCATTTATAATGTTATATATTTATCATATATTAGTTTTATTACAAATAAAACTGGCAAAAACAGCTTTGGGAAATCCAATACACAGACCCACAAGCCAACTGTGTAGCCATATACATAATAATTTGTGTCCCCAAGTTTAGGCAGGGTAGTGTTGGTGCCACACATTCACAACGCATCTCTCGGGACTCTAAAGCCTCTAAGCCAGCTGCAGTCAATCCAGCAGCTGCTGGGGAGAAGGCACACCCCGGCACAGA
The DNA here is from genome assembly GCF_964194105.1 of Spermophilus citellus. NCBI lineage: Eukaryota > Metazoa > Chordata > Mammalia > Rodentia > Sciuridae > Spermophilus > Spermophilus citellus. The sequence goes on along the minus strand of NC_138182.1, from coordinate 280,635,122 downwards.
GCATGCTGTGTGGCGCCCAGGGAGAGCACCAAGTACTATTAGAAACTATTTTTTAAAAAGCACAGCACATTGTACTATGTGCAAAATTAAACATTATTAAATGACAGGGGCAAATACTTTAGATAGATGAAGCCATTTTGATGGAACTTTCAAAGCAGCAATTGAATGAATTGGTCCCACCAGCTCTTCAATACCCAGGTTCATTTTCCAGCACGTCTCAAAAGTTAAAGGAGGGCTGATTATGTAGCTCTGCGGTTCAGCACCCCAGGTTCAAGCCCCAGTGCCACAAAACAACCACAACTGTCCTGAAAGGCAGCATGTCACCAACCAGACAAAGCTGTTGCCATGGAGAAAACATGACCCTAAAAATAATGAGGAGGAAAAGAGGAAGGTGGGATCCCGTGAACATCAGTGGAAAAGAGGAAGGGAACGGAGGGAGGGAGGAGGAGAGGGGAGGCATCGGGGACTGAGATGGACCACATTACATTCTGTGCAGGTGCGATGACGTCAAAACGAACCTCCCTATTATGACTAACTAGAAAGCAAGATAAGACGTCTTAAAATGGCAGTTATTTTTGAAGAAGAAAAGAAATGTTGGTTCCACAGGAAGGATGCTGTCCCTTGGGCAGGTCTCAGGAATGTGATCGCCAAAGGGGAGATCCAGTGGTGATCTCTTCCCTGGGACCACCCACCCCAGGAACATCCCCTGGGCTTAGCTTTGTCATCTAGGAAGCACACACAAGGCCCCAGCCGCTGCCCAGGGTGGCTTAATTGATAAGAGTTGGGCAAAAGAAAATGGGTAAGAGGAGAAGGGAAAGGGGAGCGGGGGAGAGGGCAGCAAGCCAGAACAGGGAGTAGGAGGAAAGACGACTTCTGAGGGCCAGGGTCTGGGAGATGGCCAAGTCATGTGTTATCCCCACGATAGAAACGATAGGCTGCTAAAATTCGCTTTTTCCAAAATTTTAATATTATAGGGAAATCCCAATAAAACATTAAATTTTTAAAGCAGAATTTAAAGTATACACCAAATAATTTTATTTTATACTCTTTTTTATGCAAGAAATGACTATAAAAGTAAAGTTTAAGAGTAATAATATTCAAGTAACTGTATTTGTGGATTATTTTTATTTCCTTCTATGTATTTATTATTCTGTTTTGCCATCCAAATAAACATGCATTACTTTAAAAATCAAATAACAAATGTAGTTTTAGAACATTTGTTTTGTATGTGAGTACATTTTTAAACACATATAAAATATCCAAGCATGATTTAAAATTGTGGTATTTCTTTGATCAGTAACACAAAGATAGCTTGAGTGATTCATATGCAATTTTACTCTTTGTCTTAATCCATATGATACAGTCTTACTAGGAATCATTAATATATATGATTTTGGGGGGTAGTGGTGATTGAACCTACATATTTTAAGTGAGAGTCACAGACACCATGGAGTTTGGTAAGGTGTGGTTGGCTCCGGGGTCTCGGATGTCTGATCATCTCTCAGAACGTAGCAGGGTGGTCTTGTTACTTATACACACTACTGCCACATATAACAAAAGCCACCAGCCAGAAGGGAAATGCATGCTTTCAGGCGACTCAGGAAGGGCTTTTGGCTTCTGGGTAATGCTGCAGTGTTATTCTGTGACCTGTGCATTGCCCTCGGTGTGACCCAGCCCCTGAAAACTGGCAGACGGATGGACGATGGAGACTGAGTGGAAGAGACAGGCAAAACTGGGCATGCTGCATCTGCTCAGATGGAGACTTAAGGACCCCAGTGGGGACATTCCCTCTCTGCTCTGTTCCTGTTGTCCTACTCCCTGGGGTCTCAGAGTTACCCGAGCCTCTAACCTGTTGCCCAGGGTTCTCTGGGCTGTGCCGAGTTGGTGACAGTTTACCTCCTGGCACCCTTCCCAGAGTCACAGGCTGTGCCTCACACCCTCTCTATGCTTTCCCCAGGAGCAGAGGCCCACCTCTGTAACTACTTTGTGTCAACTACAGCTGCCATGAGCCTTATCGGGCCAGGGACAGGAAGCAGGGCATGTTCTGTGTTGGCAGAATCCTGAGTGAAAACTGGCTGTTTGATACCAGACAGAAAACACTCACTCAGGGCTCTGGGAACAAGAGCTCAGCAAAGATGCCCTTGACCAGCCTGATGCTAGCGCCACCTTCCTCTGCTGCCAGGAGGTGTCTAGAAGCTCCAGCTCTGGGTGCTCCAGAAAGACTTCCAAGCTGCTCTAAAGGAGGAACCCAGTCCTGGCCTCTGTGCTCACTCCATCCACTCTCTGGCTCTGGCCAGACCTGGCTAGTTCCGCCTGCACTCTCTCTCTTTCCACCCGACCGTCAGTCCATTTATCCTTGTGACCATCCACATTGTTGCCCATGCGCCCAATTCATCACTTCTCTACAGATATTCAATGGACTCCTAAGACCATGAAGCAGTGTGGTCCCTGGACCAGCAGGATCAGAATTACCTAAGAGAGCGTTGGAAATGCACCTCTGCAAGTCTTACCCACTGAATTAGAACTGGGAGAGCTCAGCAAGCCACCCAGGTGATTCTGACTCCTGCTCAAGGCTGGGACTACAGCCCAGGATTCAATACCCATCACCAACCAGTCATGTAGAAAGATAGATGCACATTTAAAATAGCTCTTTTCTATCAGCGGGGATACTTACGTCATTCTCCTCACTTCTCAGACTCCTTCTCCACACTTGTATCACAGACTCTCAGGCTGGAGAGTCTTTTATTGATTATTCTATCACACTTCTGTGAAATTAAAATTATATTCATATAAAATATAAAACATACTATCATTTCAAAAATATCCTGTTAATAAGTTTCTGAATATTAAATATTTCTTCTGAGTTTATTATAATTCCATCATTATAAGAAACAATTGTTAAGAACAACTTGATACAAATTTTTGATAAATATTTATTCAACAAAAGTAATATATTATGAACTCATTGCCTAATAAGATGAGTGAGGGTCTTTTATCCTCAATAGCTCACATATCCTTTAATGAAGTAACCATCTTGCTTAGTATAGAAATGAGCAAGGAATAAGCATCAACTCTATTCTCACTTAATGTCAAATGTTGAAATCTGTTTGCATAAATAGAGATGGAAATAGAAGTTTTCCAATTTACCAAACTTTTTCTAAATCATATGACCAAAATCACTTAGTAAGCTAGCATCAAAAATTCTTTTAATAACCTAAAAACATGACTATAATTTTCTTTAATTTTGTTGAAAACCAAAAATCAGAATCTATCTAACTGGAAGCTGAGTTTATTTTCCTGTTATTAAGAACATTTTTGTTATTTCTGGACTCACCCACCCCCAATATTTATCAGATTTGTCAAACGGCTTTCCTAAAGAGGGAACTTGATTAATTGCTATACTCACAAACATTTGGGGGAATCAAATGTTCTGAACTGTAAGACAGTATAACCACTTTAAATAGAAGATCCAGCTCTGGGTATGGAGAACATTGTGCACCACAGAGCCTAAGGGGGACACGTGCACGGCACCTCATACAAACGGCAATTCCTGGACATGTACACAGTACAGTGACCCTGGGAGGTTTTCGTCTTATTATATACTTTGTATATATTAAAACTAAAGACATGACTTAGTTCATGGAAAATAGACTTCACGTTGTCTAATTAGCCAAATGAGTCATCGTTGTCAACCCAATCAAGTCAGTCTTAATTTCTATCAAGGGGGAAAAAAATCCTCTGGCTTCAGTTTTAATTAAAAGTGTTGATAACCACATTACTTCTGAATTCAAAATTGGAGACAGGGAGATAAGAAAGTTTGAGAGGCTCACTGTGGGTTCCCAGCTGCGTGATCGAAGGGCCCACGGCTCTCGGTGCTGGTGCCTCGGCCTGGGTTTTCCCAACCAAGATGTCCTTTGCCAACCATCTGGATAGAAAGGAGGTCATTCAAAACAGAACAGAGCAAAACAGACCCTCTCACCCCCAGCAAGAGAGCTGAACTCAGACCAATCAATGGCAGGCTGGAGCCCCCTGGATGGCACCCGGCACTCTTCACAGAGCATGAGCAGCCCAGGGAGGCCAGCCAGTCTGTGGGGATGAGCCTGGTGGGGGTTAAATGGTGGCCCCCACTTCCTAATCTCTGGGGTCACCCATGAATGTGCTGCCAGGGCAGCATTTTGGTGGGGACTTCTGGCCTGCACTTCTGTGGTCGGGAGCCACCCTGTCTGTGCGTTAAGGCAGCTCCAGGAGAAGACGTGCCCAAGAGTCTGAGGAGGCTCACCAGGGCCGCTCTGTCTCAGCAGCAGTGCTGGCTGCCTCCAGGCTTCTTGGGAGACTCCCCAGGAGTGCCTTTAGTATTGCAGGGAAAGTGCCATTACAGAGGCAGCAACTGAAATGTAAACCTGGAGTGACAACTCGGGAACAGAAACCAAAGCCTGAAAATGGAAGGGAGAGGATCAGGGCCTGGGAGGGGACTCAGAGGAGAGGGGAGCGTGGAGGGGCGGATGGGAGAAGGAGAGGGGAGCGTGGAGGGGTGGATGGGAGAAGGAGAGGGGAGCGTGGAGGGGCCAGTGGGAGAAGGTGGATGGACATGAAGTATCAGGGCACACGCATGCATGTAGGGAATACCACAGTGGGTCCCAATGGTGGGTACAATGACATGTGCTAATAATTATAATAAATACAGTTACAACTGGCCTGTGGGTGCCAGGGTTCCAGCTCAGGGTCAGGGGAACCCTAAATGCTTAGGACCTAGTGAAATAAATTGAGGTATTTGGTGAGTTCTCTGATTCCATGACTGCAGCTTACTCAATTTAGATCAGAGAGTCTCCTGAGTACTTCACGCTTCATGATAAAGCTGAGAGTCAGGACTGTCAGGTCAGGCCTCAGGGGTTTCCCAGGGCTGAGCTGCAGCCACCTCACCTTTCACCTTGGACTGGGTAAGCCACCCAGCCTCATCCCAGGGCTCTAGGTGCTCCATGCTCAAGGAGTCTGGGCACTGTCCTTGGTGATGTCTCATCCCTCTGAAGAGGAGCAGTGGCTTTGGCTGAGCTGGCCCCTGTGCTAGCCCCTGCTCCAGCTTGCATTCCTGCCTTGACAGGTGCCAAAGAACGTCCGCGTTGTAGACACCTGGAGTTCCCCATCAGCCAAGGCTCCAGCTATCATGCCAGAGGAGAAATGGGTGCACTTGTCCCTTGGTGTCCATGAGGACTATCTCCAGCCCCCCCCCCCCATGGATGCTAAGACACAAAGATGCTCATCTTCCTCATATAAAATGTCAGTATCTGCACATGATGAAGCACAGCCTTCCGTAGATTTCCAGAGATCTCTAGGTTACTTATAAACCCTACTACAAGGAAATGCTGCTTGCATAGCATGTGTCGCAACAACGGAAGATTCTTCTTTTGGATATTTTCCATTTGCAGTTGGTTGAATCCATAGATGTGAAACCTGAAGCTTGACTGTACACAAGACTGCTGAGTTGCAGTACACCCTTGTTCCGGATTGGTGGCTCTTTTCATTTTTTAGCATTGTTGTAGTTTGGATGTGAGGCGTTTCCCCAAATGTTCATGTGTGAGACAATTCAAGGAAGTTCAGAGGAGAAATGATTGGGTTATGGGGGCCTTAACCCAATCAGTGAATTAATCTCCCAATAGGATCAACCGAGTGGTAACTGAAGGCAGGTAGAGTATGGCTGGAAGAGGTGGGTCGCTGGGGGAGTAGCTTTAGGGTATGTATGTGTATCTGATAGTGGACTCTCTCTCTCTCTCTCTCTCTCTGCCTCCTGATCATCACATGAGCAGCTTCCCTCAGCCACACTCTTCCACCATGTTCTGCCTCACCTCGAGGCCTGAGGAATGGAGCCTCTGTCTGTGGATTGAGATTTCTGAAACTGAGCCCCCAAATAAACTTTTCCTCCTCTACAGTTGTTCTGGTTGGGTCTTCTGTTCACAGCAGAAAAAAAAAAAAAAAAAAAAAAAAACTGACCCAAACAAGCACATAATAGTTATGCACATAACACTAGGATTCACTGTGACAGAATTATGCAAGAATGGAAGATGATTTGCTTCAATTCATCCCCAGTGCTCCCCTTTCCCTCTCCTCCTCTCCCTGTTCCCTTTCCTCTGCACTACTGGGCTTTCTTCTCTTTATTTATAGCTTTTTTGAATTAGTGCCTTATAAATGCACAAAGGTGAAATTCACTGGGGCATATTCACGTATGTATATAGGATAGTTTGGTCAAGGTGGAATGAAGGTGTGAACTATCCCATGTGCAGATTAGATTGGTGGTTTTTAAAAAGTGGGGTGGGGAGTTGCACAGTCTCTGGGGTCCTGCCGGTTATGGACTTTCAACCACAGACTACACAGTCACACTCTTATGGACAACTTTAAGGAGGTTCACAGACACCACCCCACAAAGTCCATGACTATAAATTTTAATGATTCTAGATGTCACGCTTTCATTCTGGAAGCCATCCAGGCCACCAGAGCCACCCACCTGCTCACCTCCTTTGCTTACCTGTAAAGACGCTCACACGAGTCTGGGCCCCAGGCTGACTGGGACCCCTCCTTGTTTTGTGGACTAAGTATTGTAGGTGGGTCGCTGGGACATCACAGGACATCACCTTCATGAGCTGACAAGAAGACCAGCTGTCAGGCTGCCCCGCAGAAGTGGCCCTGCCATCCTGGAAAGGCACTTTCAAGGACACCACGGTCACACGTCAGGGCGTCCCTTGCTGTGTGTGACGCGGAGCTGGACTCGGCTCTCACCTATTCTGCAGCCTCATCCCGGCCCTGCCTTCTTCTTTTTATTTTCTTCACTCCAATTTTCTCAGTTGTTTTTTTCAAAAACCTCTTTACCAAGGAGGGTGACAGCAACGCAGGACACGGGCTGCGGGACTCTCATTTGGCTGATCTCTGTGGAGTCTTGGGTTGAATTAATTCTGCTTCCCGTTGCTGCTAGCACATGGCAGGCTGGGCCAGGCGCAAGGAAGGAGCCCTACCCTGGCTCACTCCGGGGTGAAGGGTGAGGGCCCTCAGTGGGCAATGACCTCTTCCCGGGCAGAGCCCTCGGGCAGTGCTGGTAAGAGACGGGGAGCCCACCTGTGTCTGCACATCTGCTCCTTCTCCCTCTTCTGCAAAGTGACCAGAGCGCAGTCCTGAGGCTCTGCCCTGAATTTACCTGATCCTGACAGCCTCCACGGGAAGACCTGGCACTGGGAACCCGCAGCCCTTTCCTCAGACTCCACCCCCTCCCCATCCAAGAGAAGGGCTTCCAAAGCTGCCCCATCACTGGGAGACCCCGTGGGCAGGAGCACAGGAGTCTGCAAACACTGATGGCCAAGAACAGAGGACCGTCCACCTTTATCCACAAAGTGAAAAACAAGCACATGTTAGGATACACCTGGACAGACAGACAGGAAGACAGATTGCACAGACAAAAACCGGCTTCTTGTAGACAGTTTAAAAACCACCCTTAAGTCTATTTTTAGAGAGACTTAACAGAGAGAGAAATACATTTCTAGAATTTCCTCTTACATGTAGCCCTTACTCAATAATACCACCATCTCTACTGTGATGCTTCTGTCCCCAGAGTTTGACAATGACATTACTGTTTTTTAAAGAAGATTTATCACAATGGCCACAGCTCCTGAATGCTTGGGCCTATTTGGTTTGTATATAGTGCTGGCTGTTATAGAGCAGTTTAAATAACAAGGCCAGCTGTTAGCAGGCTCAACAACAATTTAGAACCCAATATATTTCAATAGAATTAAACTGGCTATTATTACTCAATAACTCTCACCTCCAAGTGTATCTTCAAAGAAATTACAAAGGTAAAATCAGAAGGACCAGCTTTTTATCCTTTCCCCCCAGAGGCACCCGATCTTAACAAAGCTCTTAGCAGTCCAGGGGAAGAACTAGAAACTAGTGAGTCACAAAGGAGGACTTTAACTAAGTAGGTCCTCTTCACCAAAATGAAGACACAAACACAAATTGACCCTTTTAAGTGCAGTATCAAAGATGCTTGCCACTTGTTGACAACAAGAAAAGCAGATGATAAATTATTGCAGTTGGAACAAACAAAATCAAACACATTTTTAGTGATGGGGAGACATAGAGGAAATTAAGATGAGATCAAAGAGAACTGAATCTTGGCAGTTGAGAATCAAACAAGAGATGAACCCTAAGTGACTTCTCAACTTTAGCTTAAGGGCCATCAAACAGAACCCAAAGGAAAAACTGTTTCCTTCCATGGTAAATTTAAAAGAATAAGAAAATGGGATTTTGTTACCCTCCATATGAAAAGAGGTTTATTTCTTAACTTGGCTTCAGCTGTGTATAGTGGCATGTACCTATAATCCCCAAGGCTTGGGAGGCTGAGGCAGAGGGATCTCAAGTTTGAGGCCAGCTTTAGCAACTTATCAAGGCCCTAAGCAACTTAAGGCCTTGGAAATATAAAAACAGCAATGGCGGGAAATGTGGTTCAGTGGTGAAGCCTCTTTGGGACTTCTACCAAAAAAAAAAAAAAAAAAAAAAAAAAAAAAAAAGAAAAGAAAGAAAAAAAAGAAAAAGAATTTTAATTTGGCTTCAAACATTTTAATAGGCATCCGTTTGTCTTTGAAGTGGCCTCATTTTGCTACTTATAAATCTATAAAGGAAAATGTTAAAGGGCCACTTTCTATTATGTTTTTTTAGTTTGGTAGTAATTCTAGATCTTTTATATTTTCTTGTTTTACAGCTAGTTGAATAAGTTAACCTATTTCCAAAGAAAGTTATGTTGGTTACAGCATAATTATTAGGAGACACATAGGAAAAAATCAACTTGAACTGCTGAAACAACTATTTGTGAACTCTCTCTCCATCCTGTTTAACTAATTTAATCTTAATCCTTAATATACCATGGAAGTCATTACACAGACATGCCTTTTGTTGTTGTTGTTGTTGTTGTTGTTGTTATTTGCTCTTTTAGTTACACACGTAGTAGAACATATTTTGACATAGTATACATACGCAGAGTATAGTGTCCCATTTTTGTGGTTGTCATGATGTGGAGTTACACTGGTCATGTGTTCTATAAGAAACTTATGTCCCATTCATTCTACTGTCTTTCCCATTCCCATCCCCTCTTCTTTGTCCCACTCCCCATGCAATCCTATGAACCTGCCCCCCACCTCACCCCCATGTTGTGATTCAGCATCTGCATATCAGAGAAAACGTGTGTTTTGGTGTTTTGGTATTACATTGATGTGGCTGCATCACTACAGTGTACTGATTTTGAGTCCTTTGGGTATATGCCAAGGAGTGGGATAACTGGGTGAGATGGTGGTTCTATTCCAAGTTTTCTGAGAAATCTCCATACTGCCTTCCAGAGTGGTTGCACCAATTTGCATTCCCACCAGCAATGTAAGAGTGTACTTCTTTCCCCAAATCCTTACCAACCTTCATTGTTGCTTGTATTCTTGAAAATTGCCATTCTGACTGATACGGAATTTCAGTGCAGTTTTAATTTGCATTTCTCTAATTGCTAGAGATGTTGAACGTTTTTTCACATATTTGCTGACTGGTCATATTTCTTCTTCTGTGAAGTGTCTGTTCAGTTCCTTAGCCCATTTATTAATTTGGCTATTTATTTATTTATTTTGGTGTTGAGTTTTTTGAGTTCTTTGTATATCCTGGAGATTAATGCTCCATCTGAAATACAAGTGACAAAGATTTTTTCATACTCTGTAGGCTCTCTCTTCACACTCTTGATTGTTTCTTTTGCTGTGATGAAGCCTTTTAGTTTGATCCCATAAGGGCAGGAGTGTGCGCCCATGGCACAGGGCAGGGCAGCAGAACAGCTTGGCCACTCCTGCCTGGTGCTCAGCGTGTGGACGTCTTTACAGAAGGCTGCTACCTCTGCTGCTCTTCCTGTCGTCAGTAGTAACAGGACCCTCAGTCTGGGGGCTTTAGTTGTCTCAATCTAATTCCTTCTCAATAAAACATCTTTGAAGAGTTGTGTGTCTCCTTCTGACATTTGGAAGAAGTTTGCACTAATTCTAAAACAAATGGAAATGAAACAAGGAGAAAGCTGCCTGTGTAAAGGAGGTGTGTGGGACGCGAGAGCACGTGGGAAACTGGGGGACCTGAGAAGACAGAGTGGCTACACAACAGGGAGAGTTCACCCTAAGTCCTGCAGAGACGGGGTTGACGTGGGCTACTGGTACCACAGACAAAAAGATGAGCAAAACTGAAAACAGCAAGTCAAAAACCAGCTTGTAAGGGTTTGAACTGTGTTTACATTGCCAGGAGAGAAGCAAAACGTGAAGTTCCTCCTGTGACCTGGTGGAGTCAAGGTAAGGGAACATTTCCAGTGTCCCCTTTATCAACAAGAGACTAAGCAACTTCAGGAAAAGCTTCAGATTTAAAACATTCTACACAACTATTGGTTTCAAGTGAAATTACAAGTTATAAAATAAAAGTGCGAGTAAAAATGAGAATGGAACATAGAAAAAATAAAGCATATAAGAAAGTAAGTAATCAGAGTAAAATCCACAGCCATGAAAATCGAAAGGGAGATAAGCAGATAAATGAACTAACCCATCAACTAGAGATGATAAAAGAACACACAGGAAGAAGAGGAGTGGAGAAGGGAGAGGGCAGGAAAGGAGAAAGGAAATGAAGAATCACAATGCAAACCTCTGAATTCAAGTGAAACCTTGAAGATGTCCTTTGTTGAAAAAAAAAAAATAGACAATTCTTAAAGCAAAAAACAAAAGGGGGGGGCATGAAATAAAAAACTTTTAAAAACTAGGAAAAAGAAAGAAAAACTGTCCTCAAAATTATGAAGATTTTGTTCCGATTCAAAAACATCATTGCATGATATTCTACAATGAAAGTTTGCTTTTGAACATAGTGAATGATTTTCTGAGAAAATGTCAATCATACACATACACACATATGTATGGATACAGATGGGGGTGTTTGGGGATGAAAAGGAAAGGAGGGAGGGAAGGAGGAAGAAAGGAAAGAAAGAAAAAGGAACTTGACTCCCCCAAAGACTTTGGAGCCAGACCATTTTACAGATGAAGTCTTCAAATCTTGAAAGAAAGACCAATATGTAAAATCGGAAAATAGAAATAATCCCCCACTTCATTTTGTCAAGCTAATGGAGCAGTGTTAAGCTCATGAGCAACAAATACAACAGAATAAATTAAAACTCAAGTCCAATTTCACTTAGAAATGTGGATGTTAAAAAACTTCGATTATACACTTAAAAGATTACCCAGCCCATAAAGGATTATTGATCACATTAATGTAGAACCAGTTTACTGTTAAGAAATCAACTGGGCTCCCTGACCTGGCCTCTGCCCACCGAGGCTGGCTGTGGTGGCTCCTGGAGCGGCCCCGTCCAGTGGCTCCTCGCTGAGCTGGGGGGAAGTGCCCCGGTTTCTGGAGCTGAGACAGGCGGAGGCTCCGGTCCTCGGGGGACGCAGGGCATTCACCTGGGTCCCTGCTTCACCAGCAGCGGAAGCTCATGTGCAGACTGGGGGGCAGCCAAGCCCACCGAGGAAGGCCACTGTCTTCAGTGCTCAAAGATCCCCCTCTGGTCACTCTGAATCTTCCTTAGGGCACGTGACAAAGAGCTGGGTGAATCCTGGAGATCTCCCACCCTGCAAAATGGCCTTCCCTCCCAGAAGGGGACACGGAGGCCCCGGGGAAACCAAATGACAGGAGCCCTGTCCGTGTGAAGCACCTGGTGTGGCCTGGATCCGGATTCTGCATAGCACAGAAACCTGAGCTCCAGATCCAGGACAGAAGCCAGGTGCGTGAGGATTGGACCTCTACACTGTCTTTGAAATTGGCTGAAGACTGAGGGTCCCCAGGGACTGGAAGAAATCACAGTGCCGGCTTGGAAAGAAGAAGAGGAGCCACAGCCGCCGCCGCCGGCGGCCATACCGCCGCGCTCCCCTGAGCGCTGGTCCCTCCCCGCCGCCCGGTAACAGGCCGCCGCGCCTCCGCGCTCCCACCACCGCCGCCACAGGCCCGCCGGAGCCGGAGCCGGAGGGAGTGGAACGGCCCCGCACCCCGACCGCCGCCGCCGGCGCCTCGGACCAGGCCGCGCCAAAGCCACGTCCCGCCTCGCGCGAGGAGGAGGGCGCGTGGCCGTTGTGGGACCTGGACCTGCCGGGACGCGGCGCCGAGTCCGCAGCGCCCGCGCCGAGCGGCCCCTGCCGCTCGAGCACCCCCGAGGTCCCTGGGCGGCTGAGTGTGGTTTCGCCGCCGCCAGGCCCGCACCGCCGGAGCCCCGCGGAGCCGCTGCCTGGGACGGAGCCCAGGCCTGTGATTGAAAACATCAAGTCATGAGCCAAGGTGGAGGAAATCCATCACGACTTCAGCGCGAACAGTAAAGCTGCAGCCCCAGGTACACGGCTCTATCGGCCCCATCTCCTTCTCCTCGCCGCCTCTCCGCCTTGCTTCTCTCCAGCTGTCTCTCCCCCCAAGCTCAATCTCTAAATCTAGATTTCAATTTCTTTCCCCCATCCCGCCCGCTCTCCCGCGTGTCTGGTACCCGGCCCCCGCGCCCCGAGGCGCCGCCTCCCCTCCCCCAACCCGCACCCCCTCTCCGGGGGTCCCGAAGGCCGCTGCCGCCGCCTCCCACAGAGCACCATAGAGCAGACTCTTCACCACGCGAATGAGCTGCCGAATTAAATGAAACAGCTGATAAGATGAGAGACAATTTAAAATCCAAGTGAACCGAGAACACGCACTGAGCCCTGATCCGCTGAATTCAAACTCCCGGTCACCTGCTTCCCGCAGACAAGCTGCCCGGCTCCTTTTGCCCCTTCTCCTTCTCCTCTCCGCCTCTCCGCCTTGCTTCTTTCTCCCCAGCTGTCTCCCCTCCCAAGCTCAGTCTCTAAATTTAGATCTCAATTTCTTTCCCCCACCCCACCCGCTCTCCTGCGTGTCTGGTACCCAGACCACGCGGCCCTGAGGCGCCGCCTCCCCTCCCCCAACCCGCACCCCCTCCCCGGGGGTCCCGAAGGCCGCCGCCGCCGCCACAGCCGCATCCCGCGGAACACCATAGAGCAGAATCTGCACCGCGCGAATGAGCTGCCGAATTATATGAAACAGCTGATAAGATGAGTGACAATTTAAAATCCAAGTGATCCGAGAACACACACTGAGCTCTGACCCGCTGAATTCAAACTCCCGGTCACCTGCTTCCCGCAGACAAACAGCTATGACACTGCATTAATTCATCCGGCTGAAACAACTGGTCAGCCCTTCTCATCATACGAATGTAAATGCCTACCGAGCCTTCATAAGTAGTGGCCACTGGTTTGAAACGGGGCTTGGGAGAGGAGGACCCACACGTTGAATTGGTCGCCCGGCAAAGGGAAACGACGTCATCAGACTGCTGCAGAGGAGATAACTTAGTTGAAACAGGTGTGTGATCCCATAGCCTTACCTCTCCACACATCGGGAAACCCTTAGGGCCCCTCCCAGCTCTCCCGTGAGTGCTACAGCCAGCCCGAGGAAGTCAGGGGTGGTGCGGGTCCCGCGGAGCGGAACCACCACCCCCACCAGGGCTGACAGCTGAGGTTCCTTGCACCAGCTACCGGGGGCGTGGCTACTGGAGGGCAAGTAAAATACGCTGAGGATTCTCAGCCCCAAACTCTACAAGCTTAGGGTCTGAGGGAATGGCAAACTGGAAGAGTGTGCCCAGTCGTTCATGAAAACAGGGCTCCCGGGAGCAGCAGACTTGGCGTGTAGCCAGTATTGTGAGAGGGGGCCTGGCTAGAGAAAAAGTGGGAAGTGACTAGACACAAGAGGAGGCCCTAGACACTCAGGATTGGAGACTCGCCCAGTCTGGGAGGAGCTACTGCACAGTGATTGGTTCCCGCGTATTGACAGGAGTAACTTGACCTGGTGGGCACAGCGCCATCTCCTGGAAGAGAAGTTAATCAAACTCTAAGACTGCATCTATTAGGGTTTTTTTTTTTTTTTTTTTTTTGATCTGGGTTTTTCTTTCATTTTCATTTTTTCTTTCTTGTTGTTTTATTAATTTTTTTTTCTTTCTTAAAAATTTTTTTTCTACTAATTTTAATTTAAATTTTTTTTTAAAAAAATTATTATTATTACTTTATTTTATTATTTTTTTTAAAATCTTTTTCTTTTTTAGTTCCTATTCTTTTACTTCTTTAGTCTTTTCATTTTTCTTATCCTCCCTTTTTTCTTGAATTCTACCTGCCTATTCTCATTCTCTTTAGAGACTTCTTCCCTTCCCTTCAAATACCTTTCCTCCCAAGCATCAAATTAATTTATAGGGTAAACAGTAACTCAACAGTCAAACAGAACAAGAAGCAACATGAGCAGCTTCAAAAAACAAGGAAGAAAAGGAGTACAAACAATGCAGGAGAGCCTAAATATTCAGGAGGACCTAGAGTCATCAGATAAATGGTCATATAAAGAACTCAAGGAACACCTTAGACAGATGGAATGGAGCCTTAAAGAAGATACAAGACAGCAAATTCAAGCAGCGAAAGAACACATTGAGAATGCATTTCACAAACAGATAAAAGAAGAAGTTAAGCATCTTTATCAGGAGATAGAGGTTATAAAAAATAATCAAACAATAATTCTAGAAATGAAGGAAACGATAAACCAAATGAAAAACTCAATTGAGAGTATCACTAACAGAGTGGAGCAGGTAGAAGCCAGAACGTCAGATAATGAAGACAAAATATACCATCTTGAAAAGAGTCTAGCCAACTCAGAAAGGCTGGTAAAAAATCACGAGAAAAACCTCCAAGAATTATGGGATAACATAAAGAAACCAAACTTACGAGTCATCGGGATAGAGGAGGGCACAGAGATTCAAACCAAGGGAATGAGAAACTTGCTGAATGAGATAATTACAGAAAACTTTCCAGAAATAAAAAAGGAAACAGATATACAAATTGAAGATGCATACAGGACACCGAGCACACAAAATCACAGTAGACCAACGCCAAGACACATTGTTATGAAGATATCCAATATACAGAACAAAGAGAAAATATTAAAAGCTACAAGAGAAAGGAGACAGATTACATTTAGGGGTAAACCAATACGGTTAACCACGGATTTTTCATCACAGACACTGAAAGCAAGAAGGTCATGGAACAATGTATTTCAAACACTGAAAGACAATGGATGCCAACCAAGAATTCTGTATCCAGCAAAATTAAGCTTTAGGTATGACAACGAAATAAAAATCTTTCATGATAAACAAAAGTTAAAAGAATTTGCAGCCAGAAAACCAGCATTGCAAAGCATTTTGAACAAAACACTACAAGAAGAAGAAATGAAAAACAATAACCAAAACCATCAGTGGGAAGTGCCTCAGTAAAGACAGAGGGCAAGGGGAAAGACAATCATGGAGAAACAAACTAAATTTTTTTTTTTTAAAAAGGATAAACAATCAAACATGGATGGAAGTTCAAACCACATATCAATAGTAACTCTGAATGTTAATGGCTTAAACTCTCCAATAAAGCGACATAGGCTGGTATCATGGATTAAAAAAACAAATCCAACAATATGCTGCCTCCAGGAGACACATCTGATTGGAAATGACATACACAGGCTTAAGGTGAAAGGATGGGAAAAAATATACCACGCACACGCTCCTCGCAAGCAAGCAGGGGTGGCCATCCTCATATCGAATAAAATTGACTTCAAGACTAAGTTAATCAAAAGGGATAAAGAAGGTCATTATATACTGTTAAAAGGAACCATTCACCAACAAGACATAACAATTATCAATATTTACGCACCAAATAATGGTGCTGCGACATACATAAAACAAATTCTCCTCAAATTCAAGAATCAAATAGACCACAACACAATAATTATGGGAGACTTCAACACACCTCTCTCACCATTGGACAGATCCTCCAAACAAAAGTTAAATAAAGAAACTATAGAACTCAATACCACAATCAATAACCTAGACTTAACTGACTTATATAGAATATATCAACCATCATCAAATGGATATACTTTCTTCTCAGCAGCACATGGATCCTTCTCAAAAATAGACCATATATTATGCCATAGGGCAACCCTCAGTAAATATAAAGGGGTGGAGATAATACCATGCATTCTATCTGATCATAATGGAATGAAACTGGAAATCAATAACAAAAGAAGGAAGGAAAAATCCTACATCACATGGAAAATGAACAATATACTACTGAATGATCAATGGGTTACAGAAGACATAAAGGAGGAAATCAAAAAATTCTTGGAGATAAACGAAAATACAGACACAACATATCGGAATCTATGGGACACAATGAAAGCAGTTTTAAGAGGAAAGTTCATCGCCTGGTGGTCATTCCTCAAAAAAAGAAGAAACCAACAAATAAATGAGCTCACACTCCAACTCAAAGCCCTAGAAAAGGAGGAGCAAAACAACAGCAAATATAGCAGAAGGCAAGAAATAATTAAAATCAGAGCGGAAATTAATGAAATTGAAACAAAAGAAACTATTGAAAAAATTAACAAAACTAAAAGTTGGTTCTTCGAAAAAATAAATAAGATCGACAGACCTCTAGCCATGCTAACAAAGAGAAGAAGAGAGAGAACTCAAATTACTAACATACGGGATGAAAAAGGCAATATCACAACAGATGCTACAGAAATACAGAAGACAATTAGAAATTATTTTGAAAACCTATATTCCAATAAAATAGAGGATAGTGAAGACATCGATAAATTTCTTAAGTCATATGATTTGCCCAGACTGAGTCAGGAGGATACACACAATCTGAACAGACCAATATCAATGGATGAAATTGAAGAAGCCATCAAAAGACTACCATCCAAGAAAAGCCCAGGACCGGATGGGTATACAGCAGAGTTTTACAAAACCTTTAAAGAAGAATTAATACCAATACTTTTCAAGTTATTTCAGGAAATAGAAAAAGAGGGAGCTCTTCCAAATTCATTCTATGAGGCCAACATCACCCTGATCCCGAAACCAGACAAAGACACCTCAAAGAAAGAAAACTACAGACCAATATCTCTAATGAACCTAGATGCAAAAATCCTCAATAAAATTCTGGCGAATCGAATACAAAAACACATCAAAAAAATTGTGCACCATGATCAAGTAGGATTCATCCCTGGGATGCAAGGATGGTTCAACATACGAAAATCAATAAATGTTATTCACCACATCAATAGACTTAAAGATAAGAACCATATGATCATCTCGATAGATGCAGAGAAAGCATTCGACAAAGTACAGCATGCCTTTATGTTCAAAACATTAGAAAAACTAGGGATAACAGGAACTTACCTTGACATTGTAAAAGCTATCTACGCTAAGCCTCAGGCTAGCATCATTCTCAATGGACAAAAGTTGAAGGCATTCCCTCTAAAATCCGGAACAAGACAGGGATGCCCTCTATCTCCACTTCTATTCAATATAGTTCTCGAAACACTGGCCAGAGCAATTAGACAGACGAAAGAAATTAAAGGCATAAAAATTGGAAAAGAAGAACTTAAATTATCACTATTTGCAGATGACATGATTCTATACCTAGAAGACCCAAAAGGGTCTACAAAAAAACTACTAGAACTAATAAATGAATTCAGCAAAGTGGCAGGATATAAAATCAACACGCATAAATCAAAGGCATTTCTGTATATCAGCGACAAAACTTCTGAAATGGAAATGAGGAAAAACACTCCATTCACAATATCCGCAAAAAAAATAAAATACTTGGGAATCAACCTAACAAAAGAGGTGAAAGATCTATACAATGAAAACTACAGAACCCTAAAGAGAGAAATAGAAGAGGATCTTAGAAGATGGAAAAATATACCTTGTTCATGGATAGGCAGAACTAACATCATCAAAATGGCAATATTACCAAAAGTTCTCTATAGGTTTAATGCAATGCCAATCAAAATACCAACGGCATTTCTTGTAGAAATAGATAAAGCAATCATGAAATTCATATGGAAAAATAAAAGACCCAGAATAGCAAAAGCAATTCTAAGCAGAAAGTGTGAATCAGGCGGTATAGCGATACCAGATTTCAAACTATATTACAGAGCAATAGTGACAAAAACAGCATGGTACTGGTACCAAAACAGGCGGGTGGACCAATGGTATAAAATAGAGGACACAGAGACTAATCCACAAAGTTACAGCTATCTTATATTTGATAAAGGGGCTATAAGCATGCAATGGAGGAAGGATAGCATCTTCAACAAATGGTGTTGGGAAAACTGGAAATCCATATGCAACAAAATGAAACTGAATCCCTTTCTCTCGCCATGCACAAAAG
This sequence comes from Spermophilus citellus, assembly GCF_964194105.1. NCBI lineage: Eukaryota > Metazoa > Chordata > Mammalia > Rodentia > Sciuridae > Spermophilus > Spermophilus citellus. Next base: position 280,616,796 of record NC_138182.1, on the reverse strand, counting down.
TTAACTCAAAATGGATCAAGGAGCTTGATATCAAATCAGAAACTCTGCGTCTGATAGAAGATAAAGTTGGCTCCGATCTACAGATTGTGGGGTCGGGCCCCAAATTCCTTAATAGGACACCCATAGCACAAGAGTTAACAACTAGAATCAACAAATGGGACTTAATTAAACTTAAAAGTTTTTTCTCAGCAAAAGAAACAATAAGAGAGGTAAATAGGGAGCCTACATCCTGGGAACAAATTTTTACGCCTCACACTTCAGATAGAGCCCTAATAGCCAGAGTATACAAAGAACTCAAAAAATTAGACAATAAGATAACAAATAACCCAATCAACAAATGGGCCAAGGACCTGAACAGACACTTCTCAGAGGAGGATATACAATCAATCAACAAGTACATGAAAAAATGCTCTCCATCTCTAGCAGTCAGAGAAATGCAAATCAAAACCACCCTAAGATACCATCTCACTCCAGTAAGATTGGCAGCCACTATGAAGTCAAACAACAACAAGTGCTGGCGAGGATGTGGAGAAAAGGGTACACTTGTACATTGCTGGTGGGACTGCAAATTGGTGCGGCCAATTTGGAAAGCAGTTTGGAGATTCCTGGGAAAGCTGGGAATGGAACCACCATTTGACCCTGCTATTGCCCTTCTCGGACTATTCCCTGAAGACCTCAAAAAAGCATGCTACAGGGATACTGCCACATCAATGTTCATAGCAGCACAATTCACAATAGCTAGACTGTGGAACCAACCCAGATGCCCTTCAATAGATGAATGGATAAAAAAAATGTGGCATCTATACACAATGGAGTACTATGCAGCAATAAAAAATGACAAAATCATAGAATTTTCAGGGAAATGGTTGGTACTAGAGCAGATTATGCTTAGTGAAGCTAGCCAAACCCTAAAAAACAAATACCAAATGTCTTCTTTGATATAATGAGAGCAACTAAGAACAGAGCAGTGAGGAAGAGTAGGAAGAAAAAATTAACATTAAACAGAGACTTGAGATGGGAGGGAAAGGGAGAGAAAAGGGAAATTGCATGGAAATGAAGGGAGACCCTCATTGCTAAACAAAATTACACATAAGAGGTTGTGAGGGGAATGGGAAAATAAACAAAGAGAGAAATGAATTACAGTAGATGGGATAGAGAGAGAAGTTGGGAGGGGAGGGGAGGGGGGATAGTAGGGGATAGGAAAGGTAGCAGAATACAACAATTACTATTAGGGCATTATGTAAAATTGTGGATGTGTAACCGACGTGATTCTGCTATCTGCATTTGGGGTAAAATTGGGGGTTCATAACCCACTTCAATCTAATGTATGAAATATCATATGTCAAGAGCTTTGTAATGTTATGAACAACCAATAAAAAAAAAAAAAAAAAAAAAAAAAAAAAAGAAATCAACTAATGTAACTTTGTACATTAAGTGATCCAACATGAAAAACGAAGAATCCTGCTATTTGCTAAAAGAATGTTCAATGAGTTTTAATACCATTTGCTATTTTTTTAAGAAAGTGCAATAAAAGTGCAATAACCTACAAATAAAACAATACTTTCTTACTATGATTTTTAAAATTGTAAACCAGCAGCTTCTACATGGAATTTTGAAATGTTGGACGTAGTCTGGTTAAAATTAGAAATAATTGTAATTATTATGATTGTATATAATTTTGGTTTATACACTGAGATATGGCATAGAAATTGAAATGTATCAAGAAGGAAAACGCAAAAATTATTAAAACCTGCAGAAAAATAGACTTAAAAGTCTGAGAAAATATTCCTAAATAATGTTTGAGAATCAGAGAGAAAGTTGACAGAGGGATCATTGACCAATGTCCAACAATATAAGAGAACTCGGTAGGTGGGGTCTTGTTCCAGCACACGGGCATCAGGGAACAACCTCGCTGATAAAACAACTCTATTGTGAAAAACAAGGTGGTCTTGAAAAGACAAAGGAGCAACAACCTCCGTTCTCAGGTAAAACTCATCCACCATAGGTGTCCGTCTTCCCCAGCGAACCACAGGGCGTCAGGATCTAACCCTGGCCTGGCCTGTTTTCTTTCCTTAGGTCTTCAAACAACTCAAGCAGCCTTCTCCCTTGACATGTGTGTGCCTTGCTGTACCCCAGGGTGTCTCTCGATATCCCCCCATTCTCTCATATACATGTATCTACCTCCCTTGATAAACCAGTCTCTGCCTTTAAAAAATACAATGCAAAACTCAAGAGAATAAGTTTGTGCAAATAGCTTAGACATTTTGTATTAATAAACTTCAAATAAAGAACTGATGTTGGGTTGCCAAAGCAATTATCCTAAAATAACACATATGTCATTTTCAAAGGTTGTCAGCATCATGTCAAAGTTAGAATATAAACCCTGCTTACTGTTTTTCAATGATTGTAAAAAAAAATATCAACTTCCTGTAAACTTTCAGTGTTTTGTTTCTAATAAACTTCAGACAAATTTTGCCATTAACTTTCATCTCAGCTCAAAACACCATCATTCCACAGAAGAACATGGAAGGGGGGAGGGAAGGATCCTGGGGGGACAGAGACGTACCCGAGAAGTCAGCAATGCCACTTCAATAACAAGGACAAATTCTTAATAATCCCACACCACAAAGGGAACAGTACGCTGGCCATGTCACCTTAGGCAGTCTGTGGAACTCTGGTGAGCTCAAGAAATAAAGGCTCAGATGTGGACGAACTCCACAGGAGAATATTATTGTGTTTTCCCCACATTTTTATTGGGGCAATATAGTTGTACATATTGATGGAATCTGCCATTGTATTCGTAAATGCACACAAGATAGCAGTACCCTTTGGGCAATGTCACATCTAGCTCTACCCTCTCCATCACCACCTCCTACTGATCGCCCTTTATTTTTAGGAGATCCACCCCCACCTATGTTTTTCTTTTTCCTCTCTAGCTTCAAAATATGAGAGAAAACACATGACCCTTGACCTCCTGAGTTTGGCTTATTTTGTTTAACAGGATGGTTTCTAATTCTAACCATTTTTCTGCAAATGCCTTAATTTCACTTTTCTTTATGGCTGAATACAACTCCATTGTGTATATGAACCACATTTTCTTCATCCATTCATTCATTGATGGACACCTAGGCTGGTTCCATAGTTTGGCTATGTTTTTAAAATTATTTTTATTTATTCTTTTTATATATACAAGACAGCAGAGTGTATTTTGATGTATTATATACGTACGTGAAGTAAGACTTCCCATTCTTGTGGTGGTACATCATGTGGAGTTTCATTGGTTGTACATTCGTATACGAAAATAGGAGAGCTATGTCTGATTCATTCTGCTGTCTTTCCTATGCCCACCCCCTTCCCTTCATTCCCTTTTGTCTAATCCAATGAACTTCTATTTGTCCCTCCCCCACCCCTTGTTGCATGTTAGCATCCACATATCAGAGAGAGCATTTGGCCTTTGGTTTTTTGAGATTGGCTTACTTCACTTAACTTGACAGTCTCTAGATCCACCCATTTAACAGCAAATGCCATAATTTCATTCTTCTTTAAGGCTAAGTAATATTTCATTGTGTATATGTACCACATTTTCTTTATCCATTCATCTGTTGAAGGGCACTAATTTGGCTCCATAGTTTAGCTATTGTGAATTGAGCTGCTATAAACATGCATGTATCGCTGTAGTGACGTGACTTTAATTCTTCAGGATAAAAACAGAGATGTGGTATAGCTGTACCACATGGTGGTTCCATGCCCATTTTTTTTTTTTGAAGATTCCCTATACTGATTTCCATAGCAGTTGTTCTAATTTCCAGTCCCACCAACACTGTAAAAGTGTCCCCTTTTCTCCACATCCTCTGCAGCATTCATTATTACTTGAGTTCTTGATGACTGCCATTCTGACTGGAGTGAGATGAAACCTCATGTAGTTTTGATTTGCATTTCCCTAATTGATAAAGGTATTGACCTGTTTTCATGTATTTTTTGCCATTTGTCTTCTTATTTCAAGAAGTGTCACTTTAATTCACTTGCCCATTTATTAATTAAGTTGTTTGATTTGGGGTATAAAGTTTTGTGAGGTCATTATATATTCTAGATATTAACCCTCTATCAGAAGAGAGGAAAGGAGAGATTTTCTCCCGTTCTGTGGGTTCTCTCTTTTTACGTTCCTAATTATTTCCTTGCTATGCTGAAGCTTTTTAATTTGATGTCATCCCATTTATTAACTCTTGGACTTATTTTCTGAGCTTTAGCAATCCTATTCAGAAAGTTCTTCCTGTGCCTAAAAGCTGGAGTGTCGACCCTACGTTTTCATCTAGGGGTTGCCTAGTTTCTGGTTTAATTCCTGCGTCTTGATCCATTTTGAGTTGACTTTTTGTGCAGGGTGAGACCAAAGGTTCTAGTTTCTTTCTCCCCTACCTGGATAACCAGTTATCCCAGCATCATTCATTAAATAAGGTGTCTTTTCTCAATGGATGTTTTAGACATCTTTGTCAAGGATCAGATGACTGTATATGTGTGGGTTTGTCTCTGTGTCTTCTAGAGAATATTATTGTTCTAAATGTTTTTCATGGTAATAACTTTGTATACATTCTCTCTGTACATATGTATTTTAAGCTTGTTAGACTTTTTCCAAATATTTTGTACATATAAAATATAAACTACGAAGTATATGCAATCATGTATAACTTAGCAATGGGAAATCATTCTGAAAAACATAATCATTAGGTGATTTTGTCACATGAACATCACAGAGTATACTTTCATATGCCTAGATATAAGTCAGCACTTGAGATGGTTTAAGTGAATACTTGAGATGGTGTAAGTCAATCTTTGAGGTGGTTTAAGTCAACACTTGAGATGGCTGAAGTCAATACTTGAGGAAGTCGGTATCAACACTTGATGTGGTATAAGTTAACACTTGAGATGGTTCAAACCAACATTTGAGATGGTATAAGTCAACTCTTAAGATGGTTGAAGTCAACACTCGATGTGTTACAAGTCAACACTTGAGATGACTTTATCAGCACTGGAAATGGTGTAAGTCAACTCTTGACATAATTCAATACTTGAGATTATTTAAGCTAACACTTGAGGCAGTATAAGTCACACTTGAGATGGTATAAGTGAGCGTCTGAGATGGGATGGTGTATGTCATTACTTGAGATGGTTCAACTCCACACCTGTAGTGTTATAAGTCAACACCTGAGATGGTTTGTGTGAACACTTGATATCATAGAAGTCAGTATTTGAGATGGTATAAATCAGCACTTGAGGTGGTTTAAGTCAAGAGTTGGTTGGTATAAGTCAACTTGAGATATCTTAGTCAACCACTCCTTGAGGTGGTGTAAGTCGGTACTGGAGGTGGCTAAGTCAACACTTGATTTTCCCCCTCTGTGCAACAGGATGGGGCTGCTGCAGGTGTCATATGGCATACTGTTTTACAGTAAATGTTTTTTAATAAGTAGATGGAGTTCCGTCTAAAATAATAATAAGAAGTACACTGTGGTAAACCATGCACCAGCAGCATAGACATTCATTATCACTGCTAACATCACGTACTGTACACAATTGCATGTGCTGGCTGTGCAGTGGGCTACTTCACACCAGCATCACAGAGCACCTGGGTGATGCATTGCACTGCCTGAGGAGCCATGATGTCTTTAGATTCCAGCAGTTATTAAAATCTAGGCACTGCTTTTATAGTTGTGGCCAGTTGTTGATCAAAACCTGGTTAGTGAAACCAGAATGAACCAAAACCAGAAGGAACCAAACCAATTCTTTATACGAACAGAACTGTTACCATAAATGAGATCTGCCTGCTTAAAAAGTAAGCTAAAAGCAGGTCTTGGTGCCCCTGAGCCATCTGATGAGGAATGTCAGGAAGATGAATGGCCAATAGTACAGTATAAAGCAACAGAGGCAAACTCAAGACAGAGAGAATAGATCAAGAGACCTGAGCGTAGATCTGTTTACAGTTGCTCACAAGCTATAGCATAAACACAGTGATTGGAAACGTTTACTATAAACACACTAAATGACGGAGCTGTAAGCCTAGTTGGAGCTGCAATTAGCTCTGTGGACCAACATCCAAGTGGCAGAGGGCACGCCCTGGCCTGTATCGGGGCCCTCCGTGCTCTCATGCTCCCATTCACGAGGGGCCAGGCAGCTTTCTGACTCTGGAGGACAGCTCATTCCTCTGGGGAAAATTTACAGGAGCTGCAACTATGCAGTCCTGTTTCCCTGTTGTGCCTGATGCCCGATAAACAGAGATCCACATCAAAAGCCCAAGTCAGATTCCATCACCAAGATCCACACGGTCGCAGGGTGCTGTGATGTCGTTCTGGCAACTGTGACTCTGTGAGCTCACTTCCCCTGAGATCCTGATTACTTGGGGAAGACCAGGCGCTCTTCCTGGACACACTGTGTTGCGCCTGCTGTGGACGGTGATGACAGGAACCTGGCCTGCCCTGATCCCACTGCCCATCGGCACCTTGACCTTCCTTCTAGGAGCTACATTCTCTGAATTGTGAAAAGCTGCTCCCGGTTGGGAACGGTTTGGCTCTGTACAAAGGTATTTTCAGCTAAAGGCCTAGAGCATCTTTGAAGCAATAATATATTTTCTCTAATGTCACACAACATTAGCACAGTTTTCCTGGGAGGACTCCATCAACCGAAGGAAATGTCACAACTCTGCACCCTTCGCAGGAAACAATCGAGCTTATTTTTTTTCCTAAGTTCTTCAGAGAAGGATAACCCATCATTCCTCAGGTACTCTGTTCCAGTGTCTTTACCAACACCAGAGAAATTCTGGTATTTATGGTAACGGCAACACATGGGAGACAGAGCTTCACTCTGACTCACCCAAACAACCAGTCTGTGAAATCCAGAACACAATGAGATATTTTTCTTATCTTTTTCATCACTGTCTTCTCATCAGGATTCTATGTGAGTTGATTTAAAAAATAACCCTGATTCAGTATCCAGCTTGTTTCTTAACATTAAAATGGAGTCATTTATCAAGTTCACAATTTTGAAATAATGAGGTCTCAGACTGGAAGCTATGTGTCTACTCTAGTTCCATTATAGGTCCAATTTAACAAATAATGAAAATTATGATCTTAGGTGATGGAAAAATTCTGTCACAGGCCGGGCATAGATTAAGGGGACGTGTCCATCCCTACCAGGAGATGCCCTCACCGACTTTCTTATTTTCAACCCATGCACTTGGCCAGGAAGCAGAAGGAAAGACAGACCATAGGGTCAAGCTCAGGGACTGCGATCTGCAGCACACGATCCCTTTGAGACTTGGAATGCCGTGTACTGCCGTGGTGGGGGCCACATGGAGGTCCACAGACTGGAGGCTCTAACAATAGAAATATGTTGTCTCGCAGTTCTGGAGGCCAGAAGTCCAAGAGCAAAGGGTCGGCAGGGCAGGTTCCCCTGAGGCCGCTCTGCTGGGCTTCAGGGGGCATCTTGTCCCCGTGTCCCCACGAGGTCTTCCCTCTGTGATATCGGTGTCACAGTCTCTTTTTCCTAAAGGATACAGGTCCTGTTGGATTAAAACCCACCTGAAGACCCCATTTTTAGTTTAATTGCTTCTCTAGTGACCCTATTTCCATAAAAGTTGCCTTCTGAGATGCTGCAGGTCCTGAGCCCAATACCTGAATTGGAGGACTCGGAGGTGGGGCCACAACTCAGCCCCAATGGCAGGAAGGACCAGGGTGGGCTTGTGCAGTGTTTCGCACACAGGGGAGCACGTGGCTGCAGGCAGGTGGCAGCCATTGTTACTGAAAGGGTGCCCGACACTAGCAGCATGGTGGACACACGTACAGAGGGTGCCTCCAAAGGTATTCATCTGCTTCTTCCCTAAATGCTTCTTTCACTGAAGTTCCTTCTCTTCCTGTGCCTGCAGTGAGCTGGATGAAGCTTCCTGTGTGCTAGCTTGGGTAACTCTGACTACTGCATGGAGCCCACGGCTTATCTGATGAGAAAATGAGGTGGGAAGGGGACACTGGGTGTTTCCAAGTCCTCTCACTGTCCTGTTATTATTGGGCCTGGTTCCCCGGGGGGGGGGGGGGACAGGGCAGTAATGAAGGGGGAGAACCCAGCTTCTCTGGCAAGTGAGAAACCAACAGTCAACAGACTGAGGTGGAAAAAGAAAGCCCTGAGAGCTAGAAATTAAAATCAATGATAATTTGAAAACATACTGATTTTAAAGCATCACCATGTATGTATTGACACCAAATATTTTGGTAATGTGGCTCCTTCATATACTGGAAAATTTTCTCCAATTTTTATTATAGCAGCTTTTAACATTGGAATATTTTTAAATATTCCATATTTTAAAGTACTGCTAAACTTTTCCCAAATTAAGCTCACACATCAAAGTCTGAGCACCTCTTTGTCTTTAATCATTAATGATAACAAAATCACAAGTTAAAAAGAGACACCCCCCAAATTGACTGAAACCCACCCAGCTGAGCCCAGCTGTTATGATTCGGATTGTAAATGTCCCCCAAAGGCTCATATGTTGAAGGCTGGGTCCCCAGCTGAGGTGGTGGGACTTTATTTGGAGCTAGTGGAAAGAAGTGGGGTCATTGGAGGTGTATCCTTAAAGGGCATGTTAGGGCCCTCTCCCTCCAGCTCCCCTTCCCTTCTTGGCCGCCGTGGTGTGAGCATCCACTATGACGTTCAGCCTCATCACAGGCCCAAAGCCATGGAGCCAAGCGGCCGTGGGCTGCAGCCTCCAAAACTGTGAGCCCAAATAAGTCTTTCCTCCTTTAAAGTTGTTTATCTCAGGTGTTTTTGTTACAGTGATGGAGAGCTGACTAAAACATCAGCTTAAACGGTCAACCAGGAAGGAGACTGTGAGTTCCAGCGTTGCCGTTTCCAGCCACTGGGTTAGAGGTGGTTTGCTGTACAGAACTGGCTACTTGAGGAAAACCAGTGGGTGAAACAGGTTTTACCTCTCATTCCTGCGTGAGAGCACCAGGAAGGATCGCACAAAGCCAGAGGAGACTGGAATGCAGGCCAGAGGCAGAGGGATGGTGGAATGGCACAGAGGAGCCAGCAGAGAAGATGGAGGGATCAGACAAGGAAGGACCAGGCCAGGGCAGAGAGCCAATGGGGACGGACACCAAGAATAAAGGGGACAGTCAGGAGAGGGAGAGAGTCAGAAAGGAGATGCGGCCAGGGTCAGCGCTCCTCCTTTAACAGCCTCACCTTGGAGGAAGCAAAGCTGGACCCCGGAGCTGGCCTTTGAGCATGTGTCCTGGGTGGGGCTGGTACTCCCTTCCTCCTGAGGGAGCCAGCCAGTAACAGCAGGGCGCCTGTCGGTGGGGAAGCAACCAGAGCCACCTGGAAACACCAGGGGATGGCACATGCCAAAGGGCTTCATCCACAAATGCACTAAAGAGTAGCCCACTCAGCAGGAGCCACTCAAGGGCTGCAGTGGCCCTACCCTGCAGCTGTGGGGGTCACCATCTAGCAGAGAAGAGCCTCAAGAAAGAGTGTGGCCCCTTAGAACATGGTCCAAGGGAAACGCACTCCCATCCCTCTCCCATGAAGACATGGGCCTTGTTAGCAGCGTATCCCTGCCCACCGCTGCCCCGGTCACTTGAGTGGATAAGGAGACAGGAATGACAGGTAGAAGGAGACTTCATTCCTATTCCTCAAAGTTGAAGCACATTTGCTCTTTTAGCTACTAGAACTGAATTCACACTCTGAGAACAACTAATATCCGGTGAGACCAAGACTTTAGGACTGAGAGATTCAATTTTATAGCAATGCAAACTGATTCCAAAGTGGTCCACCTTATAAAGCTGATTTGTAGTTAAAGCACACAAAATATTCATTTTCCCTCAACCCCTAGTCTAGGATTTTTGACAGCACCATGTTCTACTTAGATTAAATGGGAATATTCACCAACACCCTGATGGATAGGCTCAGAAGTGAAGGGACGAAAGCCGAGAGGCTGTGATTTCCCTGTGACTAGAAAGAGCTGGGAGGAACTTCAAGTGCAGGTCCTAAGTGTTGGACCCAGAGCTTAATTTCCGTGTTATGCTGTGTTCATCCCAAGTCTCTGCACTAGAATCTCTTCCCTCAAACACTTACCCCTCCCTAGAGTATTTTCTTTTTTATAGACCCATGCTCTTTATCTACGTCCTGCAGTGACAGCTCCGCGGAGGAAACAACTTCAGATATTAGAAATCTAATTTGGTCATGTGAAATAGATCCCGTGAGCTTCGGGCTGCCTGCTCAGGAGCTACAGTGAGAGTTAAGTATTTAAATGTATATGGTTAATACCCTCAAAGCACAGCAAAAGGCAATTCATGGAGAAACCCAATAAAACTATCCCGAAATGATGGACTCTTTAGAGCAGCAGAAACATGCAGTTTTACAAAGGACATGAGGGAAAATGCACAGAAAACAAGAACAATTAGTTCACATGCACAAAAAAACGTAAAAGCAGCCAATCAACATACAACTGAGGTTCACTCTAATATAACAAAAATGCACATAATTCTAGATTCTCATTTCTCTATCAGATTGCCAAAGATCAAGAAGTTGGGTGATATTCAAAGTGGACAGGAGAACTGGGAAACAGACATCTTCCCGCACTGTTAATAAGAATGTAAATAGATACAAACTTCTTCAGGGAAAATTTGGAAGTAACTATCAGAATATAAAACGGACATACCCATATTATTACTTTTAGCAATTTATCCAGCAGGTCTAGGTGCATAGATGAGCTTATAAATTTACTCACTGTAGGATAATGTGTAATAGAAAATTAAACACAGGCTACATATGCACTAGTCTCCAACTGGATATTATTTTCTTGGGAAGAAAACTACAGAATAGTTTTTAAGTAATAGGTAAATATAAATGTGTTCTGATGGCTGGAACTCACAATAGAATTATAGCAAAAAAAATTTAAAAATTGTTTGCAGAGCATGGATGCTGGTTTAGAACAAGGCTTTAATATGCACTGAACATTGATAAACTAATGAGGAAAATACTGAGAATAGCCACCCCTAGCTAGAAGTTAGGGGAGATGAGTGAGAATGGAAGAGGGTCTTTCATTTTTGCACTATGCTTCTTTTACCTGTTAAATTCTTTTTGAGCCTGCATTTTTCTTTTCTAATAACTGAAGCATTTAATGATGCTACTATTTCAGAAAAATGAACTGAAGATAAAATTCAGCTCAGATTGATTGTGTTATACAGACGCCCAATTTTTTTTATTTTTAATTAATTAATTTATTTTAATTAGGTATATATGGCAGCAGAATGCATTTCGATTCACTGTACACAATTGCAGCACAACTTTTCATTTCTCTGGTTGTACCTAATGTAGCATCACACCACATGTGCAGTCATACACATACCTAGGGTAACAATGTCCATCTCATTCCACCATCTTTCCTGCCCCCTTGCACCCCCCTCAAAGTTTTTCCCACTCAAAGTTTCCCCTTTTTTTCCCATGCCACCCCCTCACCCCCATTATGACTCAGCATCTACATATCAGAGAGAACACTCAGCCTTTGGTTTTGGGGGATTGGCTTACTTCACTTAGCATGATATTCTCCACTCCATCCATTTACCTGCAAATGCCATAATTTTATTCTCTTTTAATGCTGAATAATATTCTGTTATATATATATATATATATATATATATATATATATATATATATATATACACACACACACACACACACACACCACAGTTTCTTTATCCATTCATCTATTGAAGGGCATTTAGGTTGCTTCTACAGTTTAGCTATAGTTTGTGAATGGAGCTGCTATAAACATTGATGTGGTTATGTCACTGCAGTATGCTGATTTTAATTCCTTCTGATATAAACCAAGGAGTGGGATAGCTGGGTAAAATGGTGGTTGCCTTCCAAGTTTTTTAAGGAATCTCCATACTGGTTTCCAGAATGGTTGTAACAATTTGCAGGCCCACTAGCAATATATGAGTGTGCCTTTTCCCCCACATCCTCGCCAACATTTATTGTCTGTGTTCTTGATGGCTGTAATTCTGACTGGAGTGAGATGAAATCTTAGAGTAGTTTTGATTTGCATTTCTCTAATTGCTAGAGATGTTGAACATTTTTTCATATTTGTTGATTAAACGTATATCTTCTTGTGAGAAGTGTCTGTTCAGCTCCTTAGCCCATTTGTTGATTGGGTTGGTTGGTTTTGGTTTTTTTTTGTTGTTTTTTTTTTTGGTGTTAAGTTTTTTGAGTTCTTTATATATCCTGGAGACTAGTGCTCTATCTTATGTGCACGTGGCAAAAATTTGCTCCCAAAATGTAGGTTCTCTCTTCACCTTATTGATTATTTCTTTTGCTGAGATTTTTTAGTTTGAGTCCATCTCATTTATTAATTCTTGATTCTATTTCTTGAGCTTTAGGAGCCTTGTTAAGGAAGTTGGGGCCTAATCCGACATGATGAAGATTTGGGCCTACTTTTTCCTCTATTAGGTGCAGAGTCCCTGTTCTAATTCCTAGGTCCTGGATCCACTTTGAGTTGGGTTTTGTGCATGGTGAAAGATAGGCAGACTCCTCTCCCCCTTAAATCTGCTTTGGTTCACTCAGTGCTGAGCCTGGGGTGATCAGCTCTCCTGGGGAGTCTGGGGCTGAGCGGTTTCTGGTATGTTCAGTTCACAGATCTGGGCACCCAGGGACAAGGTGTCACCCCACTGGACCCAGTAGAGATAGGAACAGGGGTGGGTTTCGTCTACAATGACCAATTTTCCCTTTTTAAAGGTCCAGTATGAACCTGAGAAAAAAAGGAAACCATCCCTTTGGCCTCCACGCCTAGCTGTGTTCTCCAAATTGAGCTGTATTAGAAATAAATGTGACGTTCGGATGTTTGAGGGGTGTTATCTTTTAAACCTTTCTGAAACCCACAGTTAATTCTGGGTCTACCATTACAAAATAGCACCATTTTTATGGCAAAAATTAAAATGTACTGTCCGTAGCTTTAGGGAAAGCTGAGGCTACCTGGGGACAGGGTGGGAGGGACAAAGCAGAGCTAAGGTCAAGTTCAGGGTCAGCAGAACTGGCCGGTCCTCAAGGCCAACAATACAAATCTTGGTGACCCCACAGACTGCATGAGGGCCAAGGCAGACACAGGAGGGACCCTTCACTGGATGGATGGGGACCTCTAAGCCCTGCAGTCACAGAGGCCACAGGGTGTCATTCACAGACTCAGCTGTTCTGTAGTATTTGAGCAAAACCCAAAGCATGGGGGAGACCTGGCTGGTGAGTCAGATGGGAAGTCCCCACACCAAGTCCACACCAGCTTGGGGAGCACCATCAGGGAAACAGAGCCGGGAGCCTGTGCGAGTGCCCCAAACTCACCCGTGTCCTAGGCAGAGAGCAATAGTGTCCAGGCAAGGTGGGGGAGGGGCACACCTTGGGCACATCCTGCTCATCAAGGCCAGCAAGAATCAAGGACAACAGTGTGCACCCTGGTGGGCAGGGCTGGAGGAAGCAGGGGATGTGCTGAGAGAGGAAACTGTATTTGTGAGTGTGTCAATGTTTTCTCTTCACTTTTCTCTCCTCTTCCCCAAACCTCCTCTGCATCCAGGTATGTGTTAGTGATTGGCTTACATTACCTCCATGTTGTGGGGTGGGAGATGGGGCAGGAAGGAAGTTCCTAAGTTCTTTAAATTCCTGATTTCTAGCAGCAACCGCTGAGGCCAAGAGAAGACTTCAGGCTGAGTCAAAACAGCCAACCCCGCATGGGAGGTCTGCTTAGTGGGAGAGTAGGGGAGAGCAACAAGGGGGAGGAAGATGAGGAGAATATCGAGATCCACATGTCCACAGCCTTCAGTACCTAAATCACCCCAAGCCCATGGGAAGGAAGAGTGGCCAGGCTTGTCTGTCCTCGTCCGGAACCCTACATGGCCTCACAAATGTCCAAGGCAGAGCAGTCCTAAGAGACCAGGGAACATTTTCCCTGAAGGGACAACCCAGCTAAGGGAAGGATCCCAGCTGCCTATGCAGCTCTTGACCTAAGACCTCCCTTCAGAGGTTGTGCTGTGGAACATTCTGGAACCACTAGAATACTTTGGAATGTTCTGGTCTAATTCAGGGAAGAAAGTGATGCAAATTAACTAAGGTTATTATTGCATAGGAGCTGGGAGGGTCCCACTGAGATCTCTGTGGTGTGCCTTGGTTCCAGAGACACCATTTGCTCGGGGCTTCTCATTACAAGCCGTCTGTCTACCTTCGGCCCCAGGGCTTCTGCTGATCATGGCTGCTGGCTGAGCTCACTCGTAGGGCCCAGCTTGAAACTTCGTCTCTGCTGTTTAATGAAAGTGAGAGAACAGAAAGAGCTTGACCATAAATAGTCTGCCTTTATGGTACCAGCTCCAAGCCAGAGTATATCATCATTTGAAGGCAGCCTAGAAAACTGAAATAAACTTCAAAGCCCAAAGAGAAATAAAAGAAGGGCCCATAGAATATTCTTCAAATGAAATTAACTGACCAGCAGATGCTTTGAGGCTGTCAGACTCCTCAGCTGAAATGGGAGTGAGCACACAGTGCAGAGGGCCTGCACAGCCTGGCTGCTCACTGTCAATTTCTTTGGGTTCTCAAATAAGAATCCTTGAGATGCTTTGCCACATAGCAGATTCAATTTTTTTCACTTAATTTTCATCTCTCCTACATAGTTTTTATTTTTCAAAAGTGAAGATGCCATTTTCTTTAAGGGAAAAATCACCATATAAAGAAACACAGAAAGTGTAAAAAGAATGTAAAAGAAGAATCACCTAATCATAAAGCTATAGAATTTCTTACTGTCTAACTTTCATACGCACATGGATTAAAAGCGTCTCTGAGATATTTCACATACCATCTACATTAGGGCTTTGCCACAAAATAGTCTCTTTTTTTCCTCATGACTGCTACCTTGGCATTATGATTTGGATCCTTAGTGTCCCGTTAGGCAATGTAGCAATGTTCAGAGATGAAAAGATTGGATCATGAGAGAGTAACCTCATCAGTGGATTAATCCACTTGAAGAATTAATAATTTGGAGGAACTACTAGGTGGTAACTGCAGGCAGGTAGGGCATGGCTGAAGGAAGTAGGTCACAGGGGATGTGCCTTTGGACTCTATCATGTCCCCGACTCCACATGTCCACTCCCTCTCTTTATCTTCCTCCTGTCTGCCATGAATGAGCAACTTCCCTCTGCCACACTCTTCCTCCACGAGGTTCTCCCTCACCTCAGGCTCAGAGCAATGTAGCCAGCTGACCGTGCACTGAGACCTCTGAAACTATAATCCCAAAATAAACTTTTCCTGCTCTAAATTGTTCTTTTCAGACATTTTGGTCACAATAATGAAATGTTGACTAACAAATATGGTTTCCAGCTGCCTGGCTGCCATGTGGAATTCAGACTCAAGACTACCACATCAGCTTTTACCTGAATTTTCAGTCAGTTGGCTTGTTCAGTGGCATTGAATTGTCCAACTCCCCATATCATTGAATTGTCCAGGTCCCCAGGACTAAGACCATGGGCATTGGTCATGCCTTTGGTCTTAGTCCTGTCTCTCCCTTCCTTAAAATAAACACGTCTCTAGCATGTATTCTTCTTTCTCTCCTGGATTCTGAAGAATCTTGACTGATCCACCCCCACCTCCCTCATACTGCCAATTTCTCTCTTGTATGCCTTATTCCATGCCTTTGGTCATGCCCTTGGTTCATGTCCTGGGTTCATGTCCCTTGGTTCATGACCTTGGTAATGCCCTTTGTTCACACCTTGGTTCATGCCCTTGGTTATGTCCTTGGTACATGTCCTTAGTTAATGACCTTGGTTCATGTCCTTGGTCATATCTTTGGCCAAGCCCTAAGTTCATGTCCTTTGTCATGTCCATGGTTCATGTCCACGGTTCATCCCTTGGTCTTCTCCTTGTAATGCTTTGGTTCATGCCTTTGGTTATGTCCTTGGTACGTGTCCTTAGTTAATGTCCCTGGTCGTGCCCTGGGTTCATGCCCTTGGTCAACACTCTTGATGGTGTCCTTGGTCCATGCCCTGGGTTCTTGCTCTTGGTCATGCCCTTGGTCTTAGTCCTGACTCTCCCTTCCAGCTCCATCTTGCCCCGGCTCCTCTCAACCATCACCGTTTCTAGAAGGCTCCACGTGGCCAAGCAGATGGGTATATAGTCCTCCTTGTGATGCCCACTCCCTCAGCCGCTCTCCATTCAGCACTCTATCGGAACATAATGACCTCCTTTATGGGGCCTGCCAGAGCAGGAGCTGCATCTTATTCAGCTGAATGAATAAATAAATGGATGAGTCCTAACATATTATTACTGAGGAGGACAAACAGAATAATCTTGAACAAAAGGAGCTTTATAGAATTATCATGTAAATCACTATAGACTAGAATAAATGCTTGGTAATTTAGGGGGAAACAAGGATTTTCTGAGCTTCTGGCAAAGCTTTTTCCCAAGTAAATCATTTCATGCACAGCTTTTGCAAGCGTGTCTTCTGCTGGTCATAATTATGCGTCTCCCACCCCCCGCTGTTTTGAATTACTTTGTGCTAACACCAAAATTGTTCCACTGAGAGTCGGATTTATTTGCCGAAATGTGATGAGGAGAGTGGGATAAGAGACATATTTCACATGCGGCGCCCGTTACCAGCACAGCTGTACTTCTGAGAAATATATTTTAGTTCTTTTGCTCCATTTCTTTTGTAATTTAATAACTGAAGTACAAAGCTCATGAAAGCCGGGAATGTGTTGGAAGGTCAGAGAGGAAACACACACGTGGTACCGTTAGGAGAGACGAGGGAGTTAAGATAACGGGAAAATGATCACTTATGATTCTTGTGGCAGTTTGTGGCTAAATGTCTGTTTCAGCTAAAGACTAAAGGCTGGCGTATTGCCACTAAAAGATGAGGCAATTAACAAATCAATGAATAAAATTCCTTTTGTGCCTCTATTGTAGATGTATTATTTGTTGAAAACGTATTTCATTTAAGGCCAATAGAGTGATATTTTCACGTCAATGTATAAAAGCAACGGTGGCATCTCATTCTGCTCTTTGACAGATCTCCGCAATGCCTTTCTCACCTAGCACAGAGCCTTGCACGCCACACTTGTATCCAAACGCCTCCTATAGTATCTTCTTCATGTGCATAAATAGCTTTATGTCAAAAAGCAACATCCATTCCTCTTATATGTAATTGTGTATAACCCTGAGGCTCACCTTCCAATTCCATGCATGTAACTGATGTGACACAGCAATCTGTATACGGGGTAAAAATGGGAGTTCATAACCCACTTGAATCAATCTGTGAAATATGGTATATTAAGAACTATGTAATGTTTTGAACAACCAACAATAAAATAAAAAAAAAAAGCAACATCCATGAGACACCACAAATCTGAACAGATTCCTAATGGCTGGTTAACTGATTTTCCTCCCTGTGGGGCAGGAATAGTGGTCTTTACTAGATATTGCATCTTTAGAAGGATACAGATAATTTCTTCATGGTTTCCAGGGAATATAGCATTTATCCACACCAGCATTCAGGATAACACCCACAAGGTCCCAGCTGAACTTTTAAATCAGCACTTTTGGGAGCACGAAGTCTGTTTCAGTTTCGCAGTTGCATCTGATGTTATCTAGCCATCAGATCCTGTGATGAAGCAAAGAGCACAAGCTATGTAATACATGAAGCCGCGTCCACGTCCACAGCTGGCCTCAAGCAAGGCACTGACCTCCCGTACGCCCCTCTGCAGGAGGTGGGTCAAATCTCTTTGGAAGATCAACATAGAAATTATGCACAAGACATTCAAGTAATTAGAATAGGCATAGAAGAGACGATAGAAAACAGTAGAGTGTTTTTAGTGGAAGATGGTGGACTCCCTTCTTGTCGGTGAGAAGCCCCCTTACCATCTGAAGTATGGGGATACACACTCCTTTAGACCTGCTCAAAGTTTGAAGGGTCAGACAAGCAATCAAGCTGTGTGTCCAGACAATCTGTGCAGTTTACATGCAATATGCAACTTGGGTCTACATGGCTATATTTTTATATTATGTATGTCTATGTTAATATTTATATTATATATGTCTATACACATATGCATATAAGAATGAAGGAGTTCACTAAAGAGAATGAGCCAAAACAAGATGAGCCAGCCCCTGGGGTGGGGTGATTGCCGTGAATCCTCCCTGTCGGGGGAGGGAAGAAGAGTGCTTGCCTACCCCTCAGGCTAAGGAAAGGAGGCTCTGGGAGGAGATAGCAGAAGGGGAAAGATTGACACTTACATCTGCTACCCTACCCACGGAGCCATGTGAGAGGGAGCTCTGGGGAGAGCCAGAAGTGTATCCCCAGGAATTTGGGGGTGTCTGGAAGCAGAAGATGTTGCCGACTTCTCTTCTGGAGAGCTCTGAAGAAGAGAAGCTGACTCTGAACAGGGGTCAGAACAGGCGGTTTGGACCCAGCCATCAATTCTGCAGCCAAGTGGAGTGAGGTCTCAGCATGGGGTCGCTGGGAACACCACTGGAAGCCAAATCAGAGGAGGGTTACAAAAGCTCCACCCCCGGCTCACTGGTCTATCTGCAATAGACACCTGAGTAGCACACAGCTGCTCCCAAGGAAGTGCTGCCTCTGGGGACCAGCCACACGCAGAGGGGGCAGGGGCTCTGTAATGGCATCTTAGCACAGTAGACATGGCTCTTTCCTCCAGTGCGCATTCTCCTACCCCTGCCCTGGAGAGGTGGGGAGAGGATATGAGGCCCACGCTGGGAGGAGGGCAGCTTTGGCCTGAGGGGAGGTTGAAGCTTTAATCTGTCTTGGCAGGGGAACCCTTCTCCAAAATGAGCCAGCGCATCAGGGCAGCTTGGGACTTCCCAAAATGTCTTCAAAAAGCAGGAAGAGAAATCCAACGGAGCAAGAGTGCAAATATAAGCAGGAGAAAAATCAAGCCATTTGTATGCTTTAGAGTTCGGGGGCACGACAAACCAGTTACATGCTGTTCTCCTACTACAGCAGCCACGGAATAGCAGGGGCGCACTCAATTGCACAAGCCAGATACTCTTTCTAACGGTCAAGAAACGAGGCGAGGTGGGTGGGGAAGGAGAGAAGTCTCCCTCAACTCAGTCCCGGCTATTTGTGACCATGTCATTCATTTCAGTGCAACCTAACTCGGCTGCCCAAATTATCATCTCACAGAGGGACAAAGCCACATGGAACCCAACAAGATTAAGTCAACCCAGTTGTCCACCAAGCCTGTGTTTATGAGTCTTGCCTCGTTACTATTCCTCCTAATCACTCAAACATGCAATCCATGGGTTCCTTATTTTTTGCCCTCAGCGTTTTCCTGTACAAGCCTCTTTCTCTAGCGTAAGAATTTCCCCATCAGCGGAAATTATACCTGTCCTTTACAATGCGGGTTGTTATCATGCAAAAGCATTTCTCTAATGTGGAGAGAAGGACAACTTTTGATGTGAAATGAGCCTTAGATTTCCCCAGAAGTCAGACTTTGAAAATGTGGTCTTCGGGATTTGGAGAACAGCGCAGGGCTGACTCTGAACCTTGGCTTCTGCCCCCAAACAGCCATGAAATCGGAAAGGAAAATAGGTAAAACCACACTGAATTCATGCCTTCAGCAGGACCAGGTGACAGAAAGGGCCCAACATTGGAGTTGCCTGAAGGCAGAGGAAGAAGCACAGATTCCACAGATTCCGCAGCTTCCACCACCGCTCCCTGCTCCTCAAGCCGAAAGAGGAGGCAGGGCCAAGCTACGAAGAAGACCAAAGGGAGCAGAGAGCAGAAAGGAAGCCAAGACCAAACCACCTCGCCCATGACGGGGAGGGCTCCAAACACCAGGGTCATGATTTGGGTCTGAGGAGCCCTCCGAAAGCGCCTGGGTTGATGCAGGAACATGGAGGTGGAATGGTTGGACAGTCCATCCCAGTGTGAATGGACTGACTGGAGGGCACTGTAGGCAGGTGGGACGTAGCTAGAGGAGGTGGGTCACTGGGGGAGTGCCCTGGGAGGGTTCCCCTTCCCCATTCCCCTCTCTGCTCCTCCACCACATAAGGTGAACAGTGCTTCTCCACCATAGCCTTCCGCCATGATGTCCTGCCTCACCTTGGGCTCAGAACAATGGAGTCGGCCCTCCATGGACTGAACCTCTGAAACCATGAGCCAAAATAGGCTTTTCCACCTCCAAGTTGTTTGGATGGGTGTTTCGGTTACAGAAATGCAGAACTGACAAACACAACCAGTCAGGAGCTGAAGCCTTGTAGTAGCGAAGGCACTGGAAAGTGGGTAGGACCAGAAGGTGTTGCTGGAGGGGGAGAATCAAGCCTGATGCTCAGTGTTTTTGGGGACTGATTCCCTCATAGACATTGAACTCCAAGGACGCTGACGTTTCTTATAGAACATGGATGGTGTTTGCATATAACTTACGCACATCCTCATGTATACTTGAGTCATCTTTAGATTATTTAAAATACCTAATACAGTTTAAGTGCTAGGCAAACAGTTGTCATCTGTATTTTTAGGGGATAATGACAAGGAAAATATATTCAGTACACATGCAGTATTTCTTTGTGACTATCCTTGATCTATGGTTGGTTGAATCTATGCATGTAGAACCCACAGATATGGAGAGGCACTGGCCTGAAGAAAAGCTGTGGCACCCTCAGAAATGAGCAGCAAAGGAGGAAAATAAGGATCCTGCTGAAACACCAGAGGAGACTTGAACAAATGTTCTTGATTTGGTGTCTCCATGTGATCAAGCTGTCTGTTCACCCCACGTTAATTTATAAAGGTAATCAAGCCCAGTAAAAATTCTAAGAACTCGTTTATGGAGATAGACAAATTAGAAAATCACACACAAGAATAACCAGGAAAACAATAAAAAGAGCTCAAGGCGGCAGACGCACCCCACCAGACATTAAGACACAACGCAAATCCTCCACAATTAAGCCAGAGTGGCACTGGCCCCCCAAGAGACTGACACATCAAAGGGACAGAACAAAATGTCAAGGAAAAGATGAAAAACAGAAAATCTCCACTTGGAAAAAGATAAAAGTAGATCCACTCATGAAACTATAAAAGCGAACACCAAATGGATCAGGGATATAAAAAAATAAATAAAGTATTCATAATGGAAGAAAATAGGCATGACTTCTCTGATAACCTGGTGTACAGTAAAAGTCTAACTCTCACTTCAAGATCAATGCATTAAAATAAAAGATCAATACATTTAACTATATGAAATTAAAATTCTTAAAGTTTGCATGACCTAAGTGAACTATGAGCACTTTTTAAAAAAAGGACAAAATGGAAGAAAATATTTGCAATATATATTGCAAGTAAGAGGCTTAATGTTGCATTTATTTATGGGAAAGGGGAAGTAAAAAAACGTGGAGATGGGTTGGAATAGGAAGCATTAGTGTCGAACTCACGTTTTAAAAAATGTGTGCATATATACACTTATGCAACCTTACGTGCATCTAAATATATGCACATGTGTGTATGTATGTGTGTGTGTTTGCAAAATCAAGGATCAAAATATCAAAAGTCCTTCAGAAAAATAGGCAAAGACATGAAAAAAACTATTTATAAAAAGACTGATACAAATGGCCCAGAACCATACAGTTTCACTCATAAGAGAAGCGCAAATTAAACATTTGTTGAGACAGCATTTCCCAGCATTAGGCTGTCAGAAACACAAAATCCTTAAAGGCACCTCTGTTGCCAAGATGTGGGAGCAGCATTCTTCTGCTCTTTTGATGGAAATGCACACTGGCACAAAGCCTTCTGGAAGAGAGGTAAGTAATATCAAAAATCTTCACATGCAGCCTAGGAGTCCCACTTAGCCCAAAAACATTCCAGCAAAATGTAAGTTCATATGCACAAGATCATTCCTTACAGCATTGTTTCAAAACATAGGAAATTACCAAAAGATCTAAACCTAGGAGCTTAGCTGGATACACTATATTATACTCACACAGTGGAGTACTATGCAGCTCTGGAAATAATGAGGATCTCTATAAGCTAATGAGGAGAAATCCAGGGGATATTATGATTAAAAAAAAAACCCAAGGACAAAGAAACTTATGTAATATGCCATTTTTTTATGTGCAAGAAAAAAAAGAGAAAATGAAAGACACAGATCTTATCATTATAAAGATAAAATGGGACACAACAAAGTTGAACCCTGCAGAGTGTGTGAGTGTGGGGGAATGGGATGAAAAGAATGGGGCAAAAAGGGACATCTCTGTGTATATAATTTTTGCCTGATTTTGACATTTACGGGTTTCTTTCTTTTTTTTTTTTTTTTTAAAGAGAGGGTCATGCTATGTTACCAGGTTGGCCTCCGGCCACCTTCCCAAGTAGCTGGGTCTCACCTGTGCCCAGATCACGCCCAGATTGGTTTAACTTTCAAAAGGGTCCATAATCCAAATGTTCAAAAGATAAAATTAAGGCAGGAAGATTGGGAAGGTGGGAAGCCTAAAATGAAAAGCAGATGAACAAATAATCCTCGTGTTATTTCAAATGAATGCCGTGAGCACAGTGAAAGGAGAAAGAAGAAAACCTGATCCAAGTAACAAACGAACACAGCATTTGGCCCTTTGCTCCAGGTCTTGGGTGGTGCTGGAGAGAAATGGGGGTGCAGAGAAGAATTGGGGGAAAATCCCATTTTGGTAGGTTTCATGATTGCAGAGGTGTGGGGAGAAGAGTTTCAACACTATTTAAAATGTATTACAGGAATGAGCTAATGAGCAATATGTGTTGATGATTTTAGAAGTCAGAGTCCTCACTGTGGAAGAAGGAACTTCCATGTTTTGGGGAGAGGAGGTTAAAAAAAAACATGGGATGGGTGGGAATAGGAAGCATTAGTGTCGAACTCATGTTTTAAAAAATGTGTGCATGTCGAGAGAAGATGGCAGCGAAGGGAGTGCATCACCCCAGTGCGCCGCGTCACTGTGCGGGAGAAAGACAAGGTGAAACAGCTAAAGGCTATCTTGTTGGGAATTTCCAGTGAAATTGAGGTGCTCCAGAATCTAGTGGACGGATTTCCATCGCGCGAGGTTCGGCTGCGGGGTCTCGGACGCAGGCGATTTCTCCGCACGGAGGGTCGCATCGCCTGATCAGCAGATTGCCCCACAGCTAGAGTCTGCAGCGCGCGCAGGGAAGCGGCGAGGTGCCGGAGCAGGGGTGCAGCGATGCGGATTCTGGGGGCTCCTGCCAGTGGTGCAATGGCCGTGCTTAGTGCTGAGTTCCGGCTTTGAGACAGAGGAGAGAAGCGGTCCAGTTCGGTTCTCAACACCGTCGGACCACGGAGGAGGACAGCAGCCGCCATCTTGGAGAGCTGATGGAATCATCCCTGTTTTCTACTGATCTCAGCTCATTCAGCTACGGAACAGGTGATTTCAGGCTGGTATTTGCCTGCGTCTCACAGACAGATCGCTCAGGCTCGGGGCTGGAGAACCAGTGGAGAATACTCCTGGGGGCTCGCTCCTGGCAAGGCATGCACCAAGCTCTGAGCGGCCGGATACTGGTTCCCGGGGCTGCTTTGGCCCAGGGCTGGGGAACCTGCGGAGACTGCGTGTTGAGGCCATCTCCAAGTGGAGCATGCGCTGAGCTCGGGGTGGCTGGGTTCTGACTCCCGGAACAGTTTTGGCCCAGGGCTGGGGAGCCCGCGGGGACTGCGTCTTTGAGCCTGCTCCCAGCGGAGCGTGCACTGAGCTTGGAGAGCTTGGAGCGGCCGGGCTCTGGCTCCCGGAGCTGCTTTGGCATGGGGCACGGGAACCCGCGGGGATCGCTCCTTGGAGCCTGCTCCTAGCGGAGCGTGAGCCGGGATCGGAGAGGCCGGGTTCTGGCTCCCGAAGCTGCTTTGGCCCAGGATTGGGGAACCTGCGGTGACTGCTTCTCGGTCCGGGTCCTGCTGGGTGCTGTGGGGGCAGGGGGGGCAGAGTGGAGCTACCACCTGCGCCCAGAGCAGGCCAAGTGACCCGCCGGCATGATATCACGACTCCCCAACTGCAGCTGGGGCCCAAGAGAGTAGCCGCCCACGCCTAGAACAGGACCAGCGACCCGACGGCCCGGTAGCCAAGTCACCCCATTTGGAGTAGGGGCGGTGCAGAGCCGCCATCTGAGCCTGCAAGGTAGGCAGACCTGCGACCCACTGGCAGGACAAGCCTGGTAGCCTGCCAGCGTGGTGGACACGTAGCACCGAGGCAGTCACATCACACTGGTTGGAGTGGGGGTGGAGCAGAGCCACCGCCCGTGTCCAGAAAAGGCCCAGCGACCCGGTGGAGAGGCAGTCAGGTACCCCCATTGGGGAGTGGGGGCTGAGCAGAACTGCCGCCCGAGCCCGCAAGGTAGGCAGACCTGCGACCCACGGGCGGAACAGGCCTAGAGGCCTGCCAGCGTGGTAGTTATGTCACCACAATTGGAGTGCAGGCAGAGCAGAGCCGCCACCCGTGCCTGCAGGGTGGGCAGACCTGCGACCGACCAGCGTGGTAGACAGATCACCCTAATTAGAGGAGGAGCACAGCCACTACCCGCCCTGCAAGGGAGATTTTCCAACTCTACAAGAGCAATATAAATAAATAGGGGGAAAATTTCAAAAACACAACAGTTTCACCAAGCAGAAAGAAACGTGAGCAGTATGAAAAGAAAAGGAAAGAAAGGACCACAAGCAATGCAGGTCAACTCAACTTTAGAAGAGGTAATAGCTGCAACAGATGGAATGTCAGATAAAGAGCTCAGGATATACATGCTTCAGATGATCTGGAGTCTCAAGGAAGACATGAGACAGCAAAATCAGACAATGAAAGATCACTTTGACAAGGAACTACATAAACAAATCCAGGAAGCAAAAGATCAATTACACAGGGAGATAGACGTAATAAAAAACAAACAAATAGAAATCCTAGAAATGCAGGAAGCAATAAACCAACTTAAAAACTCAATTGAGAATACTACCAGCAGAGTAGATCACTTAGAAGATAGAGCATCAGACAATGAAGACAAAAGTATTTCAACTTGAAAAGAACATAGACAGCTCAGCAAGACTGCTAAGAAACCATGAGCAGAACATCCAAGAAATATGGGATAACATTAAAAGACCAAACTTAAGAGTCATTGGGATACAGGAAGGCACAGAGCTCCAAACCAAAGGAATAAACAATCTATTCAATGAAATAATACGAGAAAACTTCCCAGACTTGAAGAATGAGACAGAATCCCAAATCCTAGAAGCCTACAGGACGCCGAATGTGCAAAATCATAAGAGATCCACACCTAGACACATTATAATGAAGATGCCCAACATACAGAATAAGGAGAGAATTTTAAAAGCTACAAGAGAAAGGAAGCAGATTACATTTAGGGGTAAACCAATCAGGATAACAGCTGATCTCTCAACACAGACTCTGAAAGCTAGAAGATCCTGGAATAACATATTTCAAACACTGAAAGAAAATGGGTTCCAACCAAGAATCGTGTATCCGGCGAAACTAAGCTTCAGGATGGAAGATGAAATTAAAACCTTCCACGATAAACAAAAGTTAAAAGAATTTGCAGCTAGAAAACCATCTCTTCAAAAAATCCTTGGCAAAACATTACAGGAAGAGGAAATGGAAAATAACAATGAAAACCAACAGTAGGAGGTAGGACAGTAAAGGGGGGAAAGTAATCAAAGAGGAAAACAAATCAGGTTTAGTAACATTAATAAACAAATATGGCTGGAAGAACAAACCATATCTCAATAATAACCCTAAATGTTAATGGCTTAAACTCACCAATTAAGAGACACACGCTAGTTGAATGGATCACAAAACAAGACCCAACTATATGCTGCCTACAGGAGATGCATTTGATAGGAAAAGACATACATAGACTGAAGGTGAAAGGTTGGGAAAAATCGTACCACTCATATGGATTGCGGAAACAAGCAGGAGTGTCCATACTCATATCTAATAAAATAGATTTCAAGCCAAAGTTAATCAAAAGGGATAAAGAGGGACACTACATACTGCTCAAGGGAACCATACACCAACAAGACATAACAATCATAAATATATATGCCCCAAACAATGGTATAGCTATGTTCGTCAAGCAAACTCTTCTCAAGTTCAAGAGTCTAATAGACCACCATACAATAATCATGGGAGACTTCAACACACCTCTCTCACCACTGGACAGATCTTCCAAACAAAAGTTAAATAAGGAAACTATAGAACTCAATAACATAATTAACAACCTAGACTTAATTGACATATATAGAATATACCACCCAACATCAAGCAGTTACACTTTTTTTCTCAGCAGCACATGGATCCTTCTCAAAAATAGACCATATATTATGTCACAGGGCAACTCTTAGACAATATAAAGAAGTAGAGATAATACCATGCATCTTATCTGATCATAATGGAATGCAACTGAAAATCAACAATAAAAGAAGGAAGGAAAAATCATGCATCACTTGGAGAATGAACAATAGGTTACTGAATGATTAATGGGTTTTAGAAGACATCAAGGAGGAAATTAACAACTTCTTAGAGTTAAATGAAAACACAGACACAACATATCAGAATCTATGGGACACATTGAAAGCAGTTCTAAGAGGAAAATTCATTGCTTGGAGTTCATTCCTTAAAAAAAGAAAAATCCAACAAATAAATGATCTCATACTTCATCTCAAAATCCTAGAAAAAGAAGAGCAAAACAACAGCAAAAGAAGTAGAAGGCAAGAAATAATTAAAATCAGAGCTGAAATTAATGAAATCGAAACAAAAGAAACAATTGAAAAAATTGACAAAACTAAAAGTTGGTTCTTTGAAAAAATAAATAAAATCGACAGACCCTTAGCCATGCTAACGAAGAGAAGAAGAGAGAGAACTCAAATTACTAGCATACGGGATGAAAAAGGAAATATCACAACAGACACTTCAGAAATACAGAAGATAATCAGAAATTATTTTGAATCCTTATACTCCAATAAAATAGAAGATAGTGAAGGCATAGATAAATTTCTTAAGTCATATGATCTGCCCAGATTGAGTCAGGAGGATATAGACAACCTAAACAGACCAATAACAATAGAGGAAATAGAAGAAACCATCAAAAGACTACCAACTAAGAAAAGCCCAGGATCGGATGGGTATACAGCAGAGTTTTACAAAACCTTTAAAGAGGAACTAACACCAATACTTTTCAAGCTATTTCAGGAAATAGAAAAAGAGGGAGAACTTCCAAATACATTCTACGAGGCCAACATCACCCTGATGCCTAAACCAGACACAGACACTTCAAAGAAAGAAAACTACAGACCAATATCTCTAATGAACCTAGATGCAAAAATCCTCAATAAAATTCTGGCGAATCAGATTCAAAAACATATCAAAAAAATTATACACCATGATCAAGTAGGATTCATCTCTGGGATGCAAGGCTGGTTCAATATATGGAAATCAATAAATGTTATTCACCACATCAATAGACTTAAAAATAAGAACCATATGATCATCTTGATAGATACAGAAAAAGCATTCGACAAAGTACAGCATCCCTTTATGTTCAAAACTCTAGAAAAATTAGGGATAACAGGATCATACCTCAACATTGTAAAAGCAATCTATGATAAGCCACAGGCCAGCATCATTCTGAATGGAGAAAAATTGAAGGCATTCCCTCTAAGATCTGGTACAAGACAGGGATGCCCTCTCTCACCACTTCTGTTCAACATAGTCCTCGAAACACTGGCCAGAGCAATTAGACAGACGAAAGAAATTAAAGGCATAAAAATAGGAAAAGAAGAACTTAAATTATCACTATTTGCAGATGACATGATTCTATACCTAGAAGACCCAAAAGGGTCTACAAAGAAACTATTAGAGCTAATAAATGAATTCAGCAAAGTGGCAGGATATAAAATCAACACGCATAAATCAAAGGCATTCCTGTATATCAGCGACAAATCCTCTGAAATGGAAATGAGGACAACCACTCCATTCACAATATCCTCAAAAAAAATGAAATACTTGGGAATAACAAAAGAGGTGAAAGATTTATACAATGAAAACTACAGAACCCTAAAGAGAGAAGTAGAAGAAGACCTTAGAAGATGGAAAAATATAACCTGTTCATGGATAGGCAGAACTAACATCATCAAAATGGCAATATTACCAAAAGTTCTCTATAAGTTCAATGCAATGCCAATCAAAATCCCAACAGCATTTCTTGTAGAAATAGATAAAGCAATCATGAAATTCATATGGAAAAATAAAAGACCCAGAATAGCAAAAACAAGGCTAAGCAGGAAGTGTGAATAGGGCGGTATAGCGATACCAGACTTCAAACTATACTACAGAGCAATAGTAACAAAAACAGCATGGTACTGATACCAAAACAGGCGGGTGGACCAATGGTACAGAATAGAGGACACAGTAACCAATCCACAAAACCACAACTATCTTATATTTGATAAAGGGGCTAAAAGCATGCAATGGAGGAAGGATAGCATCTTCAACAAATGGTGCTGGGAAAATTGGAAATCCATTTGCATCAAAATGAAACTGAATCCCTTTCTCTCGTCATGCACAAAAGTTAACTCAAAATGGATCAAGGAGCTTGATATTAAATCAGAGACACGGTGTCTGATAGAAGAAAAAGTTGGCTATGATCTACATACTGTGGGGTCGGGCTCCAAATTCCTCAATAGGACACCCATAGCGCAAGAGTTAACAACTAGAATCAACAAATGGGACTTACTCAAACTAAAAAGTTTTTTCTCAGCAAAAGAAACAATAAGAGAGGTAAACAGGGAACCTACATCCTGGGAACAAATCTTTACTCCACACACTTCAGATACAGCCCTAATATCCAGAGTATATAAAGAACTCAAAAAATTAGACAATAAGATAACAAATAACCCAATCAACAAATGGGCCAAGGACCTGAACAGACACTTCTTAGAGGAGGACATACAATCAATCAATAAGTACATGAAAAAATGCTCACCATCGCTAGCAGTCAGAGAAATGCAAATCAAAACCACCCTAAGATACCATCTCACTCCAGTAAGATTGGCAGCCACTATGAAGTCCAACAACAACAAGTGCTGGAGAGGATGCGGGGGAAAAGGGTACACTTGTTCATTGTTGGTGGGACTGCAAATTGGTGCGGCCAATTTGGAAAGCAGTATGGAGATTTCTTGGAAAGCTGGGAATGGAACCACCATTTGACCCAGCTATTCCCCTTCTCGGTCTATTCCCTAAAGACCTAATAAGAGCATGCTACAGGGATACTGCTACATCGATGTTCATAGCAGCACAATTCACGATAGCAAGATTGTGGAACCAACCTAGATGCCCTTCAATAGATGAATGGATAAAAAAATGTGGCATTTATACACAATGGAGTATTACTCTGCTTTAAAAAATGACAAAATCATAGAATTTGGAGGGAAATGGATGGCATTAGAGCAGATTATGCTAAGTGAAGCTAGCCAATCCTTAAAAAACAAATGCCAAATGACTGCTTTGATATAAGGGGAGTAACCAAGGACAGGATAGGGACGAAGAGCTTGAGAAGAAGATTAACATTAAACAGGGATGCGAGGTGGGAGGGAAAGGGAGTGAGAAGGGAAATCGCATGGAAATGGAAGGTGATCCTCAGGGTTATACAAAATTACATATAAGAGGAAAGGAGGGGTAAGAGAAGAATAATACAAGTGGAAGAAATGATTTACAGTAGAGGGGGTAGAGAGAGAAGAGGGGAGGGGAGGGGAGGGGAGGGGGGATAGTAGAGAATAGGATAGACAGCAGAATACATCAGACACTAGAATGGCAATATGTAAATCAATGGAAGTGTAACTGATGTGATAAAGCAATCTGTATACGGGGTAAAAATGGGAGTTCATAACTCACTTGAATCAAACTGTGAAATATGATATATTAAGAACTATGTAATGTTTTGAACGACCAACAATAAAAAAAATGTGTGCATGTATGCACACATGCAACCTTACATGCACCTAAATACATGCACGGTATACACACTATATGTGAGTGTATGTGTATGTAAACACGCATCGTCTTTTGGGTTCCATCCAGTGAAAGAGCCAAGCACTCCCTTATATCAATGAGTACCTGCTTCACCGAATTTGGTCCCTAACAACATTGCCCACTAGAAGCAACCAGCTCATTCAGTAGGCTAAGTCCAGGTCGGAGGCAGAGCAGGTGCAAGATGAGCCTGGGTTATTTTGTGCTATCTAGGTCATAAAGAAAGGCTACAGGGAAAAAAAAATGGTGGGAATGTGGTGTCTCCAGGACACAGGGATCACCTGAACATGCTCCCTCTAGCCTGATATGGGCAATTTGAACACAAAAATAATTAAGGACATAATGAATTAGAATCCACTGGAAACAACTGAACGTGGCCGTAGTGCGTAAATGAATGACTGAAGCAAGAAGAAAAGAGTGCTTCTGCTCAGAGCCGGGGCTGAGGGCAGACTGGCGAGGGCCGTCTCAGAGCAGGAGAACCATCATCTTGCAACCTGAGAGTGGACTGGATCAGGCCAAGCCATTGGAGTTCAGTCGTCAACAGTGCTTACTCCAGGGGACTTGTGGCGAGGAGCAGGCTATCCCTACAATTTTACCATGTCTCCCTACCAACTTCGCTGCTAGAAAGAACAATAGTCGCTTATGACAGTGAACAAGTTAGGCAGCCCTCTGATTCGGTGACAAAATATTAACACCCCCTTTGTGAACATTTCAGACCTGTGCCTGAGACCCCACCACCCATGGGGCACCCTGCCTGAGAACACAAAACCTAAAGTGACCTCAGACAAGCACGAAGTGAGAAGCATTCTATTTAAAAGTGAAGGGGACGGTATTCTTCAAAAAATTCAATGCCATAAAGGGCAGAGAAAAGCCATGGAATTGTTCCAGATTAAAGGAAACCAAAGAAACTAAACCAAACAGACAACTGAACGCTGAACTGGAAGGAAAATGTTGTCAAGGATTTTATTTTTAGGTCGACTGACAAAATTAGAATGTGGACAGTGGATTAGTGAAAGGTACTGCATTGGTGTAAATGTAAATCAGGGATGTAGACATGCACTCTGGTTGTAAAAGACACTCCGTACTCCATGTGAAATACGTGTGAAGTGTTTAATAGAGCACTAGAAAGCCATGATGGATATGTACGGCTTATACTCAAATGATTCACAGAAAAGTGTTTGTGTGTACCTCCATCCAGAGGGAGAGAGCTCTATGATTCAGCAAAGAGGCTAAAAGCAAGTAAATCTGGATGAAGAGTATAAGGATGTCTTTTGCACTATTTTTATTTTTGCAACATTTATAAATTTGAAGTTGCTGCAAAGAAAAACCTAACAGTATCAATGGCTTTCAGACTCCACTGTGCCCGGACCCTCCCTCCTGTCTACCCTGCAATTCAGCTGCCAGGCCTGCGTCTCCTCTCCTCCACGGAAACCTGATGCAGCAGAGGCCAGCCTTCCTCAATGGCAGATCCCAGAGAGGGGAGTGCCCTGCTCTGGACCCCGGGCCTTGCTGTCTCTTAACACTCAGCACTTCTTGGCCTCCACAGCTCCTCCCTTCTCACCTCACGCCCTCTCCTCTCACCCTTCCCTCCTCTCCTTTCCTTCTCCTGCTCATCCTTTACCTGCAAGAGAATGCCAAGATTCTTCACTTGGATCTAATCTTACTAAACATCCTTTTCCTGAGAATATCATTCCATTTCTATGGCTCCAAATAGCACAAGCTGGATAGTTAGGCAGACAGCTGGTCCTTAATACTTGACAGATGTGAGGACGTCCTTTAGTCCTTGCTGTCCAGTAGCAGCATGACCTCGGTGGCTTTGGACATGGGCACTTTCTCTCATGCACCTGTGGTGGGCAGCCTTCACCTGACCAGGGCTGGACGTTGCTGTACATGGCTCTAAGCTGCAGGTTAGGTGCAGCCTGCTCCCAGGGCCTCTGTTCCTCTGGAACGCGGACTGGGATGCATTCTCAAGGTGATGGCAGCAGCAGAAGAACAAATGTCAATATTTGGTGCCTCTGAAGGCCTAAGCTCAGACCTGGGTCCCTGGCGTTTCCACTCACAGTTATTTGGCCAAAGAAAATCACAGGATCAAGCCCAGAGTCAAGGGGCAGGAAAGGCCCTCTATCTGCCATTGTAAGGCCTGCAGAGACTTATGAGGAGTGTGGCCCCAGAGAGGGGTGAGGCTGGAGCTCCCAGAAGTAAACCTGCACGAAAACATGACCCTGTCTCGCCCCACCCCTGGTGAGAGTCATTGCAACTGAAACAGCAGAAGCACACAGGTCCCCTGGGAAAGAGAGGGGGACATCAATGATGGGGAGAGGCAGTAAGGACAGCTGTCAGGGAGGAAAGAGGGACAAACAATCCACCTGGAAATGTGGACTGGGGGACTTTAAAAGGCCTCCTACCTCTGGACCAAAGGCCAGAAGCTCCACCTCTCTGAGGTCAGATGACCCCCACACTCTGGTATTTCTGGGGAGCCTCAGGAGACTCTCGCTGCACTGGGGAGCTCCCCGGCTCCCTGCACCCCTTTCTCTTAACGCTGTTCTCCTACATTCCCTTCAGCAGGCGCACTTGCTGCTGCGATGCCCGGAATCCAGAGCACGATGGTTTGGATGCTCAGCTGGGCCACAGCAGTGCACGTCCTACCTGCCACAGGGAGACGCTGAGGACCAGGAGTAGGTGACGTTTCCCTTGCCAACTGGTAGCCTGCTCCCATACGTAGACCAACTCAGGCTTTGTTGAAAAACTCTCTCACAGGGTAGGAGCAGAATTTATGCCAGCAAAGTGCAGAGGAGCTGTCCGGAAATTATCTCTGTGGGGATTCTTGTGAAGAATAATATTTCTGATCCAAAGACGCTTACATTTTTACATGCATTTTTAAACTTCCTAGAGAAACAGCCTATGAAAGCATGTTCTGAACCTAGAAAGAAGGAGGGTTGTGAGGCTCACAGTTCAAGTCCAAGCTCTGGGCCTGGGCTGTGCCACAGGTCTGCTCTGTCAACCCTCCCACAATGGCACCCTCCATCCCAGGCTCGTGGGGTTATGTAAGAGGAAACAAAGACAGTGCCAAGTTCCCGAGTCTTGACTAACTCACAGTAGGCACCAGATAAACGCAATGCTTTAAAAAATACCCGGCCCAAGGGGTCTCCATCACCCTTTGGAGTGTAGCTGTGTTTTCCTCTTTCTGGCTCATCTTCTATTGATATGTCACCTCGTGGTGACAAATTTATTGTTGAAAATTTTTAGCTGGCAATTCCAGTGATAGTGAGTATTTCCAGTTAATGGAGATCTTTAACTGGTGATAGGACTTCTCCTGTCCTGGAAACTGGGGAAGAAGACATTAAAGAAGCAAATATGATATTATTTAAGTTTGTCCAATAAGCCTGATAGTTTATTTCAATAAAGTATCACAAGCATGGTGTTTTTTCAGGAAAAAAATCAATTTCTATTTTATTGCTATGCTATCTTCAATTTATTCTAAATAATTCTAGGTAAGGAATAATAATAGTCACAGTCCAATATCGACTAGTTTCTGTGCTGGGAGCTTCTACAGTAGCTCCCAAAGACCCTGTCTCCCATGTAATCCCCACTTCCTCGTGGGGGCTGGACCAATAACTCACCACTTATGAAATGAGGCTGTGAAAGACTGACTTCCTTCCTGTACTCCCTTCACCCCTGCTTGCTATGATAAAACAAGCTGTCAATTTGGGAACTCAAGGGTCAAGGAATTAAGGAGGATGAAGGCTCAGATCAACAGCCAGGGAGGAGGATCCCCCAGCTTGGGTCCCTTTAGCTGAGACCTGGACTATAACCCCCAGAGGGCCTGGGAGTCCCTGAACCCAGAGAGGATTTTGTTAAGAGGTGGGGACCTTGGTCAGGACCAGGTAAATCCATCAGGATGGAATCCCAGGGTTGAGTCTGGTGCCTTTATAAAAAGAGGGAAAGAGAGACAGAGGAGATACTTGCATTTGTGTCCGCCACCCCCAACTCTTGCCAGGGGATGCCTGGCACTGCCTCGAGACTTCCAGCAAGAAAGCCATCACGGTATGGACACTTGGACTGAGACCTCTAGAACTGTGAGTCAAAATAAACCTCTTTTATTTATTATGTTAGCCTGCTTCAGCTATTTCATGACAGCAGCACCCAACAGAGTGGGACACTAACCTTCAGAATCCTCAAATTTGCAGAGTAAAAAAGCAGAAATCCCCTTTTACTTGTATTCAGTACCTCTGGTTCCACCTTCTTCCTCTCCACTGCCTGAGTGATTGTCTGTGGTACCGATGCCTCGTATGGCCGTCTCAGCTTTCTATGGAAAAAGACCTCCTGGTATTTAGAATGTCAAAAGCACTTGAGCGAGCCTATCCACAGCCCAGGCTGGTGCCAAGGCTGAATAATTGCTCTTGGAATTTGCCCGACACTGTCACTTCAGATGAAGCCCCAGGCAGCTGCCACCAGCTCTGCTTTGCCTGTACTGCCTCACAGAGGTGGTCGTGCAGGTTGCAAAATGGCCAGGCAGCACAGCCTGCCACCAGGAAGCTGCTTGACAAACCGCAGCCTCAGTGATTGTCCAGCTCTTACACGGGCAACCTGCCTCGGAAGCAGATGGACCAAGTGAACACGGGATGGAGGTCAGGAGTCAGAACAGAGCGTTGCAGCCCAGGGTCCCCTTGGCATCTGGGAGCAAGCTACCATCTGCTGCACCAGGGTTCCAAGCTTGCCGATCCAGCTTGCAGATGAATTGACATTTTTCAATTTCTTGAATCTGGGGAAGAGTATTGATGACTCTCTGTTGTTGCCATGAAGACAGTGCCTGCTCTGTCCAAAGGCAGCGAGACTGCAGCTCTAAGGCACCAGGATTCCACCATTTAATTCGTATAGACTTGTTGTCTCTTCCTAAGGGGAGAGAGCATTGGTAACTGTGGACTCAAGGACAAAATCTCATTACTCATCTTTGCATCATGTCACCCAAGCCCAACAGCACAATTTTATGAACAGGCATCGACCAGGTCCCACATGGGTGATGGATTCAGGGTCACTCTGCGAGAATTGGGCCAGCAAGGAAAAGACCACACAAATGCAGAAATACCTTTTCGGGGGTCAGGGACAGCTCTGCGACCTCAGGGGTCAGCTCCCGTGCTGAAGGGCAAGAGGAGCAAGAGAGGCAAGAGAGCGAGCGCACCCTGAACCCCTGTATTTATTAGGGAAAAGACATTCGATAGAATATTCCACCCAAATAAGACAAGCGACTGTTACAAGAATCAGGGGGTGTAGTCCAACCCCATTGGGTGACGCCCAGGCCCAGAGCTGCACTTCCTTGCCAAGCAAAGGTAAAGCCCACTTGCTTTGCACCTTGTGCAATGCTGGTCCAATACCCCCACTACTCAAGGCTGAGGGGGTGTGCTCAGCTCATGTGCAGGGCAGCCCCAACACACAGGGGACCACAAAATTGAAGAGATGAGACAGACCTCCAGTCCTGCATCCTGTTCTCCAGGGACCAGCCAGGGACAACACTGTACACGCCCTCTTCTCTTCCCAGGGCTTCTTTCCCTAGGACACTGCCGCATGCACGTCCCAGGAGAGGGGAAATTCCCACCTTGACTGCCCAGGTGAGGCGGCAGCCTGCTGGGCAGCCTTCAGGGCAGGGATGTGCTGCCCACCGCACTGCAGCTGGCCCTGAGAGCTGTGCCCCAAGGCTCTCCAGCTGTTTGTCTCACTGGCTGGAGTCACTTTGCTGGGGGCTGAGTCCCATCTGCAATTTGCTGGCTGGATCCTGGGACAAGCTTTTACACTGGATCCATGGGTACAGAAAAAAAGGAGCAGTCCCTGACACGGGAATTGTCACCAAGACTAAGCGGGGTGCTCTCTCTTTGCTCTTACCTGCTATTCCTTGCTGACTTGTGGTCTGAGGAACAGGGAACATGCCTTGGCATTTCTCCTGTTCAGAGCTGGCTGCAAGTTCACTCATTGCTCTATAGAAAGGTTCCCAGAGACGACTCAAGGAGAAAATCGTTCCTCTCCCAACATGGGTGGGATACATGTTTCCTGAGAAACTGACCAGCAAACGCCTTATCAAGATGCAACTCTGGTGAATTTCATTTGCATCTAATGTTCTGGCCACATTAAACCCAGAACCAAATTTGTGGTCCACCTCCCATCAACGACAAGGGCTGCCACTCAGCCCTGCCAACTTCAGACCCTTGGTCCTTTATTCGGCTTCTTGAAAATGCCTGTTAGATATTGCTCAAATGTTTATTATGTTGAAGTAGTGTATTTTTAAGCCACTTTACCTCTTCTTCTGCAATGAAATAGAACATAAGTTTATTAACATGTTAAAAGACATTTTCCCCAACTGTTATTTCCAAGAACAACTCTATTTTAAATCCTACACTACCATGTGTGGACTACAAATGCAGACCGTGTATTGTTCTTAAGCAAATCTAGCAATAAGATAAAGCTTTTTCTGCTAAGCCTTGAGGTAAATTATGTTCTTGCACAGAATACAAGTGATAGCTGACAAGTCTCGGGGATCACAAAGTCAAGCCGAGTACAGGGTGATGTCATCTCTGCAAACAACATGAATTTTCCTTGAGGGAGATTTGCAAGCAAGTCTCTCTGTCGATATGGCCTGGGGGCATATCCATGTCCAGCCACATGGCTGGACCCTGTGGATGGAGTGGAAGACGGATTTGGAGTAATGTTCTCTCAAACAAATTTACAATTTAAGGAAAAAAATACTGATTGCATTGTAATATTTTCCAGTATAATGATAAAAATCAATCAGTCTGGAATTACAGAATCTAGCAAAGCTGTACATTAAACCCTGGGAGGAGGGGAGGCCTCTTGTTAGGCAGCCCATTTTGAACAAAGTGAGTCTTTGCTTCCCATACGTGGTAACCAGCAGTCACCTGGCACCTGAGTCTAGGTCGTGGACGTGGCGATAGAGGGGACTCTGGAGAGAATGGATGAGCAAAGCGATAATATTGAGCCCAAGAATCAACTGGCAATGGGATCCCAGAACCTAGTGGGCTTGATCTCTCACGAATCATCCAAATTCAATTCTGGGACTTCCTGAGAGAGAGGCTGAATGGTGAGCCTCATCCAGATACTTTTTTTTGGATAATAAAGTGCTAATCAACACCTTCTATGGAAGACCCCTTTCCACACGGGTTTATCTATGAATGAGGTTTGCATGTAAACCACGATTTGCCATTTAAAATAGGATCTGAACTTGGGTTGGCCAACCCCTTGGGGAATCATGACTCCATTACTTTCTGTCAGAGGTAAAGTAGTAATTTTGAACTCTGGACACGGATCCCAGAACACAGCACCAAACCTACCTGAGAAACACCCGCCATGCTCAGACAGCATGTCCTCCCACCTGCATTGACAGGGGCTCTGTTTGCAGACAGTGATCAAGCTCTTCACTCACAGGCAGGTCATTTTAAAAATCCCTTTATTCTTAAATTGCTAGGCCTTAAGGAGATAAGGTGTGTTATGGACCAAGAGGTATGCATGCAGCTGGTAGTCATTTAATAAGCAGAGTTCATGTAAAAGAACGCGACTTGCTTCAGGTAACACTCTTTGGAGTTGACTGGCGTTGCCCGTCCATATTTGTTGGGACATTTTGGTTGCTTTCTTTCATCTGAGAAACCAGAAAGAGCAGAACCCATGAGCTCAGGTGAGCAACGTTACAGCACACCACGGCAGAGGAAGTGCTTCACAGACGCCCAGGTCTAGGTTTCCCAGTGGAAGCCTTCTAATTCCTGTGCCCCTGGGAGGAAAGTGTTCTTCCAACTGGAAAGAGGAGGAAACTCAGAGTTAAAATGGTGGGGACTCAGATAAAGAGAGACTCTGAGCAAATAATGAAATTGGGCCCCAACCTGGACCCAGGCCAAGCCACAGGAGTGCAAATCAGGACCTGGCCCCTGGTGGAGCCTCCAGAGATGGCAATAACCAGCCAGGTGGAGCACACCTTTAATCCCAGCACGGAGCTGAGGCAGGAGGATGGCAAGTTCAAAGCCAGTCTCTGCAA
This sequence comes from Spermophilus citellus, assembly GCF_964194105.1. Classification (NCBI taxonomy): domain Eukaryota; kingdom Metazoa; phylum Chordata; class Mammalia; order Rodentia; family Sciuridae; genus Spermophilus; species Spermophilus citellus. The sequence continues at coordinate 280,578,704 of NC_138182.1, read as the reverse complement.
CTGAGGGACACCCTGTCTCAAAATAAATAAAAAATTTTAAAAAGGCTGGGGGTGAGGCTCTGTGGTTAAGTGTCCCTGGGTTTAATCCCTGGTGTGTGTGTGTGTGTGTGTGTGTGTGTGTGAGAGAGAGAGAGAGAGAGAGAGAGAGAGAGAGAGAGAGAAATAGCCAGACCCAAAGTTGACCCACCCATGTGGACAAATTCCCAGGGCAGCCATTCAGTGCTCCCCGGGTCCTTGTGGGTGTAGGAACAGCGGAGCACTTGGGTGTCCTTACTCTCAGCCTCATGGGGTTGCCCCTGTCCAGTAAGTGTGGAGGGAAGGGGCAGAATGAATATTGGGTACAGATGTGGAGCAGTGACTGGGTCCACAGACAGGTCAAGAAATGGGCAGGGGGACAAGGAGACCTGAGAGGCCTGGAAAGCAAAGCCTAGAGCATCAGAATTCTGACCAGACATGCAAGTAGCAAGCACAGAGCAAGCCCTCCATCTTCCCCCTGAGATTAAGAACAACCCTAGAAGGGCTGGAAAACCCCAGATGGGCAGACCACACTTCCACCACCCCAAGGGACCATGATCCCAAAGTTACATTATAAAGGAAAATATTTCTTGTGCACAGAGATGGTACAGACTGAAATTCATCCCTATGCTAGTAAAACTATACGGCCTGCGATATATACATGAAGCTGCGTCAGATCTAATGTTTAGCACAGCCTTCAGTGTTTTTATAACTGAGACATTTCAAAACTAAGGAAGCAAACAAAATTTGAGTACAACATCCTGTTTACATAATGTTTTCACTACTTAAAAATCCAAGTACTTTGAACCAAAAAGTCTAACTTCCCTCTCCACCACCGTGCCCATGGGAAGAACACCACCCGGTGTCTTATATTTGCAAACATCAAGGTGGAGAAGGTTGGGACTCTGGGAATCAGCTTCGAAGAAGTCAGGTTTTCAAAAGTCTGATTTCTCCAAATTTGTAGAAGCTTACCCTACCAGGGTGGCCCACGGGTGTGGGTATAAACAGTTAATGAATACTGGCAGTGTCTGGGGAGCAGGGAGGAGCCCTAAGCAAGGAGAGGGTAGTCAGAGGGCCAGCAGCCCTTGGTAAGTGAAGCTCTCCTCCTCTTCCTTCCTCTGGGCCAGCTCTGAGTGGCACATCTGGCAACGTGGAGGACACCTGGTACCTGGAGAAGGAAGGATGCAAACACTGCCTGGTCAGGAAAATGGAGGCCCAGCAGAGACCTCCCATTGAGGACTGAGGCTGACGAAAGCAAGCAGGAAATAGGTCCCTGACTGACCACTGGACCAGCCCAGAGCTCCCTTCTGGGTCAGAGAGGAAGGACTGGTGGGAAGAACATCAGCATTTACCTGGCCACAGAGGCTCGCCTACCTCTGACTTCCCTACTGATCCTCGCCCTTTAATCCCGTTTCGTATGAACTCACACTTGGAGGTAGAGCCCGCATGGACGCAGGGTTGACTGACCCACGGGCCGGTTAGGCCTTGTGTGTTCCTGTGTTTGGCAGGAGGTGGCTACGGGGACATCCTCCTCAGGGGCAGCCACTGTCGGGAGGAGCAGGGCCGGGTGATGCAGTCTGCTCTCCACTGACCCTTTCCTCCAGCTGTCACTCAGTGGAGCTGCACCTTGGCTGGCACTCGGGGTTTGTGTCCCATCATCCCCAAGGCCTGGTTCTGCCTCCCAACCGCTCATCAGCTTGGCAGAAGCAACCCTCGAGGTTGCCTTCAATGTCTGCCTTCTGACCACACTGGACATACCTGGCCTCGGAGCTGGGTACCTGTTCACCCCTGGACACACTTCCTCGTGACCACCTACCTGCCTACCAGTGCCCTCCGTACCTGGGAATCGTGTTCGACAAGTTAGAAGAAGATTCCAGAAACCCAAAGCGGGTGAAAGTCCCTTTCTTAATAGGACAGAGACCCTCAGTGTGGGCACAGGTAAAACCAAAGACGGCACTTAGCAACTCGGCACATGCTTTGCTTTAAATGCTGTTTTGACGTCTGCCTTTGACTAGAAATTCTTTCCAAAGGTCAGTGATTAATGATCAGCTGCCTGTTAGTTCAGAGCCTCATTAACCCTTTCATCCTTAATGATGCACTTGACAGAGAGAGCAAGTGCATCTACCAATAAGTGGGTCAGTTCAGTGACCCGTCCGCTGAGGAGCAGAGTGCATCCTGTTTTGAGTTACAGTTCATCGAGAACTAAGCTTTTTATTCCCTGTTTTTTCCTCACATATTTTCTATAATTTTGCATAACATCACTGTGCCCAATGTTAAATGATGGGCAGGTGGGTAAAGGAGGCAAGAATTCAAAAGTTCTGGGCGTAGAAATCCAAAGTGTATAAATATATGAGCATCAACTGCTCGTTTTTTATGGTTTATTTTTGGTTTGGTTGTTGCTGTTTATTTTGCTTTGCTGAGGATTGAGCCAGGGCCTCACACATACTAGCAAGTGCTCTGCCACTGAGCTACACCCACAGCCCCCTCGTTTTTATGGTTATAAAAAGTACTGTGGTGTAGCGATTGCTATTCATTACACCAATATAAAATCAGAGGCTCTTCTTCCTCGTGTATTTTTCTGTCTCCATTTTTCAAAAGACCTAAGGGTGGTTTTAACACATGTCACTGTGAACATGAAGAGAGGCTCAGGTGGAAGCAGGAGGGAAATCCTTGGGCCCTTCCTCCCAAAGTTCGGCTTCTCCACGGCTGGCATCTCTTGGACTCTCATGCTGGTTTAGCAAGTGGGCCCAGGGGAGATACTTATACTTTGCTTTTGAATATAGCAAAATTGAAACAAAAGCCTTATCTTTACAAGATGATCTTTTGAAAATAGAGCAGAAAGCTTGATACTAAATGTGTGTTACACATGGCTACAAAGCAGCAAATTCAGGCAGCTAAGCCACGGTGGGTCCAGGACCACCAGGGGTGCAGCAGGGGCTCTGGGGACAACAGGCACCTGCCAAAACATCTGGGTGCAGTGAGGCTGCTCAGTGGGAGGTGTGCTGTCCCAGGACCCCAGGACATGGGGCTCTCTTCTCTTCTGAGTCTCAGGAGACTGGACCCCACATGAGATGCTGTGGCAGCCCAGATGACACAGGCACTAACTGGACCCTGCCCCCAGGCATGGCCAGGTAGGTGTACCACCCACCATGGGGCCAACCAGGAGCCGGAGCCCTGCCCACCACACTGCTGCCCACCACACTGCTGCAGCCAGTGCCTGCCCAAGCCCTGCTGCTTCTCTTAGTCTGACGACTCCTCTCTCCCCACTTCCCTCCACTTGAAGTTACACTGTGTCTCACCAGACCCCCTCACTGACCCCTCTGCCTCTCCCCCCACCCCCATGTGCATCTGTCCCCACCCTGCAGCAGACTCGTCACAGGGATGTGAACAGGATGACGGCATCTTCCTCAGCCCCCTGCCTCCCCCTTTGCTCTTCTGGTGGGGACTGACATGTTCTATGTGGCCCACACCTCCCGGCTCCCAGGCCTGCCCTTCCTCCCCACACCACCCGCCCCTCTGCTCTTGTGCCTCGCGGGCCATCTGTGCCTTGAATGTGCCCGGTATCTGCACACCTGCCGTTTCCTCTTCCTGGGCGCTGCTCCAGGGCTATGGCGCTCACCTCTCAAGTCCAGCTGAGTTGCACTTCCTCAGGAAAGTGTTCCTCCGCCCTGGAAAGGTCTGGCTTCCACCACGCCATCGTGGTGTGTCTCTTTGCTGGGCTTGGGTGGTTTTGATTTTTCTCTTAGTTGTACTGTTTTTCAGTGGCCAATGTCTCTCAGGAGACCAGAAGCTTCCCGTAGGCAGGACCCACCTGCTCTGTGAACCCCATAAGCTCACTTGGCTCAGCCGCTGACATCTAGCTCACCCCGTCTCATTCTCTGGGTTGTGGTCGACTCTGTGCTAAGCTCTGGCCTGAGCTGTGAACTAGCCAGGGAGCCTCCGTCCTCACAGCGTGCTTCTTAGTGCAAGAGACAGATAGTAAATGACCAGCGACGAGAGACTCTGAGGCCCAACACCCAGGGACGCTGTGGTGGGGATGGGAGACAGTGTTGGCAGAGGACCCTTGAAGCCCATGATAGGAGAACAGAGGTCTGAGATGAGGAAGGACTGGAGCCCGGAAGACTGTTCCAGACTTTGATGGGAGGCCGTGAGGCCCCAGGGCAGGGGTAAGGGCGGCCTTTAGGAATGTGCCCAGAGGCCAGTGTTCCCGGAGCAAGGAAGGAAACAGTCGCGTGTGACATGTTGGGAAGATGGGCAGAGGCCAGCAAGGGAGGAAAGGTCTGCATGTGGGTCTGAGTGAATGGGAGTCCTGAAGGGCCTCATAGAGCAGCAAGGAGTGGGCTGAGGTTTCTGTGCTCTCTGGGTGGACCTTGGGAGAAGGGAACGACAGGTGGGCCAGGGAACAGCGGGAAGCCACGGAAACAGGGAGGGGGTGGAAGAAACGTGTCTCAGGCAAACCAGGAGGCTGAAGTGACTTCAGGGACGCTGGTCACAGTAGAGGACAATGAGGACACCATTTATGAGACGGGAAAGACTGGGAAGAAGGGAGGACTGGATGGACAGATCAGCAAATTGACGTAGAAAGACAGTATCTAAAGAAGGCTGAGCCTTTAGGGTGAGAAATATTCCTAAGGCACAAGACTTCTGACTTTGTTGAGAGTACTCCACAGACATCAAACCAAAAAGATAGGTGTGGAGAGGTTTGTCTTAGGGATCAGCTGGTTATAGGCAGGCTAGGCAGATGGAAACCAGGCAAGACTTGATACTGCTCAGTTAAGGTCAAATTGTTTCTTCCCAGGAAAACCTTATTTTTTGTTGTTGTTGTTTTGTTTTGTTTTGTTTGTCTTGAGCCCACATTACTGAGGGCAATCTCTTTTATTTACCACCTAGTGTTTTCAGATGTTAACCACATCTACAAATTACCTTCTCAGCAACACCTAGATTAGTGTTCAATTACGTAAGTGGATCCTATAGAAAGTTCACACACACACACACACAAAAATAACCCTCACAACTCCAAATAATAGTTCAAAGGAAACTGTTAGACCTTTACCCATGATATAACTGAGGGTTGGCAAACTACCGTGCAAAGGCCAAATCCTGCCCACTGCTGGGTGTTGAGAATAAAGTTTATTGGAACTCAGACGCACCTGCTCATCTGTACATTGTCTGTGGCTGCTTGAGTGTGACCCCTACAGAGGTGAGTAGTTGGGACGGATAAGATGATCACTGTCTGGCGCTTTGCAGAAAACGTCAGTGGAGACCTGGCTCGACTCCCTTTGTGGGGTCCCCCAGCAAGGCAGCTGCCAGTGCCCACAGAAGAGACTCAGGCTTCATCACAGTCATCAGTCTGAAGTCGAGGAAGAGCCGGGTAAGTACGGAAAGAACAGTCGAACACGCCCGGAGGTATTATGGGGGGAAGAAAACCTAAAACGCTTGCATTTGGCTTCAGATAACTGTTACCTCATTGCTCAAAAATGGAAGCTTGGCGCCTCCAGAACTAAGGCTGAGCTCTCAATGAATCTCCCACGGAGGACGCAGCAGAGGTGGGTGCAAGAAAAGAGCACCAGGAAGCCAACATCTTCACAGTCCTGCGTCACAGACGTGTGTAGCAGAGCAAGTAGTCACGGCTTGGGTTGGGCACCTCATCCTCACCTCCTGCTGGGGAACAAACCCTTCAGACACTGCACTGCTGCTTCCTGAAAGGAGTGTATTATGAAGTTTAAACCATAATGAAGCCGTTTCCCTGCAGGACGGTGTCTGAGTTTCGTCTACCACTTGGCATCTTGAAGTATTTTGTCTTCTCAGTGGAAACCCACCTCCTTTTCTTTTTCGGGAAAAAGCTTGGATGTGGATGCTAACACACAATAAGTGGTGGTGAGGGGAGAATAGGAGTTCATTGGAGCAGACAAAAGGGAATGAAGGGAAGGGAGGGGAGGTGGGAAGAGAAAAGACAGTAGAATGAATAGGAAGCTCCTCATAATGGGCAACCACAGACTGGGATCCTAGTTGGAATAAGTTATGTCCCATGACGTACGTCAGAGTACAGTCTACTGTCATGTGTGTCTAAAAAGAATCAAAAACCAGAAAAAGTGCTACAAATTAAAAAAAAAAAAAAACCAACAACAACAAATTATATAGTTACAGTCCTCTTGACTCACCTGAACACATTTATTTTTATTTGGGCACCTAATGTTTTATTTTTAATTGTTTTTATTTTTTAAATACATGATAGTGGAATGCATCACGATTCTTTATTTTAAGACAGAGAGAGAGAGAGAGAGAAGAGAGAGAATTTTTTAATATTTATTTTTCAGTTTCAGTGGACACAACATCTTTATTTTTTATTTTTATGTGGGGCTGAGGATCGAACCCAGCACCCCACACATGCCAGGTGAGCTTGTTACCGCTTGAGCCACATCCCCAGCTTACAATTCTTATTACACATATACAGCACAATTTTTCATATCTCTGGTTGTATATAAAATATGTGGCACCAGTCCGTGTCTTCATACCTGTACTTTGGATAATGATGTCCATCACATTCCTCCGTCCTTGCTAACCCCCTGCCCCCTCCCTGCCCCTCCCTCCCCTCTGCCCTATCCAGAGTTCCTCTATCCCTCCCATGCTCCCCTCCCTACCCACCTAATGTCTGAAAGGCATTTATTCAGAACCTGCACGTCTGCCCTGTGTAACTGCAGTGTTCTGGCCACTGTGCTCAGCACGAGGCCCCTGACATTTGTTCCTGTCCCTCCAGAGGGTGACAGAGAAGACAAAGGCAATCGGGACCCTGCACCCTCTTCCTTGGCCTCCCGTGAGCTGGCTCCCCCCGTCCCGTCTGCAGACACAGCTTCCTTGTCTTCTGGGCCCAGCGTGGCCCACGAAGTTCCTCCTGCTGCTCTCTGCGTTTCCACTCAGCTGTTTAGAACTGTTTCCTGAAGTGCGTGGAATGCGGAATGCGCAGCTTTACACCACGGCAGTTCACATTCCGCTCTCCCCACAGTGTCTGGCACAGATGCCACAGGGACCGGCTTCTCCCTGGCTTGCCAGCTTCCCTGGCGGTGCGGCTGGAGTGCCCCAGACTCAGAGGGGCCTGGAATTCACGACTTCTCAGGTGCCCCTCTGCAGGTTGTCCAGAGTCCCCAGTGGGGCTTGCTCCAGGGACCACAGAGGTGACTTTAGGTGATGCAGCCCCCCCCCCCCCAGAAACACCCACGTCCTGCCTGGTGCTTCCTGGGATGACTCCCAAGTACAGGTTCAAACCCTGCCTCAGGATCTAAACTAGGTCCCATCCCACTTCCCCTCGTGCGAGGTCAGGCCCTTTGAACTGCCCCCTCTTCAGTCCCAAGTCCCCCATCAGGTCTGCACTACTTCAGCCCAGCAGAGGGACCTACACCCGTCACCCTGCAGGGGAAGTGGCAGCTATAGGAAGTCTCCGAGAAACCCTGCAAGGCCACAGGGGAGACTGCCAGAAGCGCCTGCTGTCCCCACCCAGACCTCTCCCTGCAGCATGCTTCCTCAGACCACCCACACAGGCTCCTCATCAGCTCTCTCCACTCCTGCTTGGAGATGGAGGCCGACTTCTGTAGCTATGTTTTCCAGCCTTTTTCATTGTCCTGGAATTGTCATTGGGGTCATTCAAATGGGCAAATAAAGGCATAGCTCACTGGGACAGTGAGCAACCTACACCACTGTGAGTGGCAGCCGGGTTGAGCACTGCTCCCTGTGTTCTGGGGGTGCACAACCTAGCCCCCCGAAGGGACCCACACTCCTTTTGTTTCCCAATAACAATGGAGGCAGAGGTCCCCAAGTAAGCTTGGGCAAGTTGGTCAAGTGCTCTCCCGACCTCTCTCCATCTCAGTGTTCATCTGGAAATTGGGAACAACAGCCACAGCAGTGTCATGAGGTGAGTGTCTGAGAAGTAAGCCCAGACCTGGCACACAAAGGTCCTGAGAGATTCAGGTACAGCTGAGCCTCTGTACCCCAGGGCCAGCCCAGCCTCAAGGGCGAGGAGAGGAGGGAGACAGAGCTGTGAGTTCCCTGGGAGACACACGAGGGGAGTGTAGTGACCCCTTCCCCAGCTCCTCCCCCACAGCAGAGCGGACCTGGTGGCAGGGGGCTGGAAATGAGATACATGAAAGGCAGACTTCAGCGGCTTGAACAGCAGGAATGTGGCCACATCGTGAAGTTCTTCTCCTCCCAGGAGACCTCACTGGTTGCAGGTTACGTGGCTCCTCACTGCCACAAGTTCAATTCCACTCAACTTCCCCCGTGGCACGTTTTCTGTTGAAGTTGTAGCTCCCCACAGTGGACAGTGAGTCTGGTTCCCCATCACCTTGCCTAGACCTTGTCAACAGTGCCCAGGAGGCACTGCCTCATCTGCCTGGAGGGGCCATTTGTTAGGCAGTAGGAGGCACGAATTATATCCTGCATTCATTTATTTGGAAATGGAATTATCAAAACTAATGACTAATGAGAAATGATACTTTTATAGTAGTCACAATTGTAACGTGTCATGCAAACTCACATGACATCCAGAAAGCTGCTGGAATTCACTCCGTCATCCCTGGAGATGCACAACCTGGTCACATCTTCATTGTTTAATCCATGAAAGGTGAGTAAGATGCAAGTGATTTCTTAGAGTTATGGTAAAAGTGATCTGTGAAAACATTATATTTATTAAGATATTCTCACATAAAGCCCTTTTAATGCTTAAAATCTCTTTTTAACACTTCTCTCAAGGCCTAGTGGAAAAGCATCCCTCTCTCAGAACCCAGAAGTAGAACTTGAACTCAGAAAATGAAGACTATCTCTAAGTCAGGATGCGTTTTACAATTCAAGCTGAGCCAGAGTTTTACTAGCAGCAGTTTTTCTTACAAGTACATAAAATAATGCTGCATTTTATAAGCAGTGGCAAGGATCATAGGGGTCGCCTAGCCCCGTATTCCCCGGGGTGCTCCTTAGTGATAAAATTTAACCAAAAGTTTTCCACATTGAGAAAGTTTGCAAAATGTTGTGTCAAGTTTCCCTAGAGCCTTTTTATACCTCCACAGAAATCATGTATTTGTCAAGAGGATATGCCAGTCGCTAGGATTTCCCACATTTATTTGTCACCAAACCTTTGTCCTAGTACTGATTATAGGCAAATAGTGAAAGGGTAAAGTTTCTAAGCTGCAAAGCCTGAGTTAAAATGTAAAGGACCAGGCATTGTAAAGCTGCTTCTAAGCTGCAAAGCCTGAGTTAAAATGTAAAGGTATTGTTAAGTTCCTATGCTACACTCAAAACCTGAAATTCCTGTAGTTGTTAGGACAATTCCCGGGACTGCCCAGTAGATATTCCCCCTGACCATTTAGTTGTTTAATAACCTAGGACCCTGTGCAGCTTGGCACGTAGGCATCTCAGGGCCCAAACCAATCAGTTTGAATGTACCCCCCTTCGTAGGACTGACCTATCACTCCCGCCCGACCTGTTCCCGCCAATGAATGAACTAATCATGTTTGAGAGTTGTTCAATTTTCCCGTGCCTCATGATGATTTGTTCTGATGTATGCAAAGCCCCCGCTCTCCCCCAAAAGTGTACTTAAGCTCTGCTTAACCCCTGCTCAGGGCTCTTGGCCACTCTCCCTTCTTGAGTGAGCCTGGAGCCCCAGCGCGCTGGATTGGATCCTCAATAAATCCCCTTTTGCTGTTGCATGAGCCAGTCTCTTGGTGGTCTCTTCCTCCAGACCCTTACAATAGAAATGTTGCAGAGAAAAGGGAAGTTCGAAGAGATCGCAGGATTTGCCCTCCAAACCCAGCTTAGAAGTAATAAAGCCAGGGCACAGTGTGGGTCTTCTAGGTCTCCCGCTAATTCTACTACCCTGCACTCTTTCATGAATCATTTTTCAATGATTCAAAGCACCATGGTGTACTTGCCTAATGCACTTCCTTAAGAATTTCGAAACTAACAAGTCATAGGAATCTAAAGACAAACTCACACTGGAAATCAACAACCACTGAATTGTGAAATTTTTTCATGTACTGTGATGTCCAGTGGAATTTGTCACCCTGTTTCCTTCCCATCGTTTGGGAGTACCCATGCATTTCAGAGCAGGAGGGGCAGAGGGGCAGAAACCAAGGGAGGACAGAGACCGGCTCCATTAGCTCAGGTCCCCAGAGCCTGGAATCTGTCAAAATTCATGCAACACCCAGGAGCCAGGCTGCTCCCAGTTTGCAACTCTTTCACTTATGATTATGAAAATATCCTTATTACACTGCACCACAGCATAATCATTTGCATTTTTATTGTTTTCACTCAAAAGCTCCTAAGTTATTTAGATAAGCACCATTAAACAAAAATCTGAGTAATTAGTTCTTTTGAGGCATCCTGGTGGCAGCAGAGGAACTCAAAGACATCTATTAACAAGACAATCAGTCCCAGGTGGGACTTATTATAAACAGAGCTTAGCCCCAAAGCAACCTCTCATTAAATCCTGAACAGGAATTGGATATTTCCCTTCCCTTGCCATTCTTCATCCACCAGCTCTGCCACTTGGGTAGGATCATTATATCATTTACCCACAAATCACTGCTAATGGGAAGTCCCGGAGGGTGGCCACAAAACCATCATGCTCTTCTTCTGACATCAGAACTGTGAAATCAGCCCAACTCAGACTCAGAACTTGAAAGTCAGAAGGGAATCAGAGAGATTGAGATCCTTCTACCTCCATGGATTTGCTCAAGATCCACAGCTGATCACGGGATCTGCACCTCCTGTCTCTTACTTGAGGACATTTTCTACCTGGAGATACTGTGAGTGTCCCATGGAAACCAGTGCTCCTCAGTCTCCCATGGATCCCAGGTGCTCTGGGTCAATCATCTACAGCAAAACACTCACTTTTTTCCCTAGAATGACAAATATCCCTGGTGGCAAAAGTTGACCTGGAATGCATTAAAATGAGGCAATTTGTGAGTTCTTGGAAAATCACCAAAGGAAAGACTTACATGGAAAACAAATGAGCGGTGTCGGGTCATTGTTGGAAAGCGGCTCTATGAGTTGATGGGCACCTACAGCAGGTGGGAGAGCTGGATTCTCGGCTGTTCTCCCAGGCCCTGGGTGCCCAGTGTATCCTCAGTCCTCACATCTATGAAGCAGGCTGGCCAGCAGGGGGAGGGGAAGTGACCACTGAACCCTCAACTCTTCCAGTTCCAAGAGCTCACTTTCTGTTCCCCTGCCTCCATCTTTAACTGCTCTAGATCCTGACCCTCACTTTCCCCAGAGCTCTCTCCCCTCTAGTAGAACCTGTGGCAGGGCAAACAAAAGTTTAAACACCAAATCTCCTGCTGCTCTCCCAAGGTTTTGTTAACAGGATTTCCAAAGAACAGACACAGGGAGCCTCTCCACCTGCCACACCCCTGCTTCACTCACCCACCGAGAAGCAGCCGCCTGAAGCTTCTGGGAATAAAAAAAAAATTATACCTGAACCCTGTTCCTGAGGCATCAGGCAAAACACGTGTGTGTGATCCAGCCACACAGCCTCCCCCCTGAAATAGCACACGTTCAGCTCAGTCTCTCCAACATGATATTTGCCTATTTCCCCAGCCACATGGAAATAGTTTTGGGGGGGGAAACATTTCAGAAGGTCAAAATATCTTTGAATTTGTCCTCCTCCTCATCCTCTTTTCCTTGTTTTTATATCTTATTAAAGATCTATGAAAAACAATGCAAGATTTAGTATTGATTTTCTTACAAAAGAGAATTCTTGGTTTTTTTTTTTACTCCCCCGCCATCCCAATAGAGAGATTTCATTTTAACTGCTGTTACATGTGCCATGTTACATTAACTTCCTGCTGTTACATGTGCCACGTGGGTCACCACAGGTACCATGGAGAAGGGACGGGACGTTTCATGGGGCAGGTGAAGCAGGGTGCGTCCTGTTCAGTGCCATTCACAAGAGATGCTGCCTGGAGCCCACAGGGGCAGGGGAGGAGGGAACCCAAAGAAAAGCGAACAAAGCTTAGATTCAACCTGAACCTGAAAAGAAGACATCGGTGAGGAAGAGAGTCAGAGAACTTCAAAGACAAGGGATACCTGAGCCCTGAGCCACATCATAAGCAAAAACAAGACCCCACCCATGGGAGGCCACTCAGAAGCACAAACTCAAATACTTGGTGACACCAAAGATAGGGCTGAAAGATGCCCAGAGCTCATCTCCCTTCCAGTTCCTCCCACCAGACTTCTCCAGAAAGACTGTTCGAGCAACAGTTCCAGACTAATACACCCACTGTCGTCCTCTTTACCATTAACGAGTGCCAGAGACAACTCCCTTTTCTCTCTTCTCCCTCTCAGGGTTCCCCTCCAAATGCTAATAAAGTGGAGAGATTTCCGAGTTTCACAGTCTCAGTTGAGCAGTGCTATTCTTTTCTACAGGCAATAAGGGAAAAAATAAATTAACTTGGAGGATTTTTTGATGGAAACAGTTTACAATCAAACGCCCCACTGTTGACAAAATCATCATAACTGTCACTTCACGCCTCTCTGCCAACGACATAATTAGTGTCATTACCAGGAAGTCACGGAAATATAAACGAGTGTGGATTATACAACACGAAATTGCATAACTATGAGTATTTCACGGTACCTAAGCAGTGTCACCCACTGTACCCCACATGGGCTTGGCACTTGCTTCCCGTGGGTCTTAAGATCTCTCCCCCAGTCTAAGTTGCTGTTCTGTTTCAGCTTCAGAAAGATGTGTCTGAAGGCAGGTGAGGGGGGATGTTCTGTTTGGAACTGATTTGAAAATACGTTAAATTGTTAGCATGTTTTTATGTTTAGAACATGAAATTTCGTTTTTGCGTTTTCTAAATGGAATATAATTTCAAAAGAAAATGTTTTTAAAATAACAACCGTTTATAGCCACATGCATCTGTTTGCATCCCCCACTCTCCTGGGCCACTCCTGCTTGATAGTTAGACCAGCACTGCTCCCGATGCCTGCATCCCCCAACCCCCTCTGCCCAGGACCTACACAAGCCACATGGCTCTCCCCTGCTTTGAACTTCTGAAGCCAGGCCTTGGAAAGCACACACTGGGCACTTCTGAGGCTCATGGCTACCATGTTCGTGGTACTTACCTTAATTATTCCTTTGGAATTGCCATTCTCTGCAAGCCTTCTACCCCCCACAGTCCCATCTCAGGCTGAGAGGTCATAGGCACTCCTCATCTCTAAGGAGAATATTGAATTAAATGGGCATGTCTTATTTCTGTAGAAAAATAAGATGGGCATGGAAAAATATTGGATGAAACTGGCTAATTTTTTTTCAGCAGTGTGAGAGCAAGAACATCCCTACACCCAAAACTGGATGGTTTGCTCATTAAAACTTGGCAGTGGGGGTGTGGAAATGCCTTTTTCATCAAAGAGATTATTCTCTGTTAGCACAGATCTATAGTGAGCAGCTGGTGAATCTCACACGGTACCACTACACTCGAGATCCATGAAGGAGGGGAGTTTTTTTTTTTTCTGGTTTGTTCATGGTGTAGTTATAGGAAGAATAACAGCCCCCAAAGATACTCCATCCTGATCCCTGGAACTGTGCCCACACTGGGTTAGTGCCAGAGGAAACAGGGCACAGAACCCCAGTTGCAGGTTCCAGAAAGTGTCATCTGATTTATATTCTCCATTTTGACTGAGGATTAGGTGTTTTGAATATGTGTACAATATCATGGTGAAGTTTCAGAAAACCTCTGAAATCTGGAACTATACTAGATCAAGGATAAATCCACCTGTTCAAAGTTCAAAATAGAACTTTCTGTTTGAGGGATGAAGCTGAAGCAAGAAAAGTTTGGAACTTCATCTAACAAAGTTTAAGTCACACAAAGCTATTGGCATGATTTTGTGCTTATGCAAATTCCCTGCAGGTGTGGTGTAGAGAATGAACTGGTCCAAAAGGACTGTGGGCAGACCAGGCAGGAAGTGGTTAACAACAGCAAGAACTCCAAGGGCCTGACCTTGGAGCTTTGCAGTGGGACAGAGGGCAAGGATGAAGAGGAGGGAGGGTTAGGAATTATATTAAGAGAAGTTATGTAAGGGACCGGCGAACGACGGAGGAAGAGACCACCAAGAGACCCGCTCATGCAACAGCAAAAGGGGTTTATTGAGGATCCAATCCAGCGCGCTGGGGCTCCAGGCTCACTCAAGAAGGGAGAGCGGCCCAGAGCCCCGAGCAGGGGTTAAGCAGTGCTTAAGTACACTTTTTGGGGAGGGCAGGGGCTTTGCATACATCAGAGCAAATCATCATGAGGCTCGAGAAAATCGAACAACAACTCTCAAACATGATTAGTCCATTCATTGGCGGGAACAGGTCGGGCGGGGGGATAGGTCAGTCCTAAATCGGGCTATACATTCAAACTGATTGGTTTAGGCCCTGAGGTGCCTATGTGCTGAGCTGCAATGGGTCCAAGTTGCTAAGCAACTAAGTGGTCAGGGGGGATTCCTACACATATCTAATGGGCAGTCCCAGGAATTGTCTTAACAGCTACAGGAATTTCAGGCTTTGAGTGTAGCTTAGAAACTTAACAATACCTGGTCCTTTACATTTTAACTCAGGCTTTGCAGCTTAGAAACTTTACAATACCTGGTCCTTTACATTTTAACTTCAGTTTCTTTTACTCTTCCAGTTAGAGATGACTGGGGAATGAGAGAAAGAGTGAATGGGGATTAGAAATATGGGCTTGGACAAACAAAGTACATGACAACTATTCAAAAAAGTGCAAAGCCTGAGATGTTATGGTTGGGTTTGAGTACATTATGGCTGAGCATAAGAGCATGAGTCCTGGACTTGTGTTTGTAACTAGGGAGGAGATAAGTAATTGTGAGGGATAAGAGTAAATGAATGGATATCTCAATCTGACGATCAAGAAGAAGTTTTGTTAGAAACAGAGATTTGGGAGTCATCAACAGATGAATGCAAACAGAAGTGATTAAATATGGCAACACCCCAGGTAGGTGTGTGAATTTAGGACCAAGAATTAAAATCTTTGAGGAATCCCATTTTTAAGGGATGGTAAAAAAGAAAAATCTACAAAGGAGACTAAGGTCAAGGCCAGAGAGAAAGAAAACCAGGAGAACTTAGTGTCATGATAGCTCACAAACAACTTCAAGTTGGTGGGTATCATGCAAAGTGCCAGATACTGCAAGACAAGGCAAGATGGAAGGGTGGGCATTGGAGCAAGCGATAGGAATGTCATGCCACCTGCTGACGAGAATGTCTACGGAACAGTTAGCTCCGAGACCAGCCTGGAGGGTGTGAAGAAGGTCTATGGGTAAGAGTCCAAGGTAGAAAATGAGGGGGAAAGTGAGGCACCTCTCTCAAGAAATTTGACTTAAAAACAGAAGCACAAATGAAATGGCAGGAAATTGTGTCTTTTTGTTTGCTTATTTGTTTTTTAAGAAAGAAATGCTAAGAGTCAAGGAGAGACAAGATATTTGAGGACTTAGGTCAGAAGGAGGCAGCTAGCACCTTGAGGTCCCTGAGGAGCTGGGCTGGACAGATGTGGAGGGGTGGGTTAGAGAAGACAGCACCAGAGTGTCTTCTCCATCACGGGAGGGTGAGGAAATGCCTGCACAGAGGTTGCCATTGAGTTTTTCATCTTGATGGAGGAAATTGCCATCTGCTGTCTTTTAACTCCTCTGTTGTCTTTTAACTCCTCTGTTAAGTAGAAGATGAATTTATCTGAAAACCCAATTTTGAAAAGAGAGGCATTCTAGCATTTAAATCAAAGTTTAATATGAATAAATCCAAGATTCTCGAGTGTTCCTAGCTCAGCTTAGGTTTGAATTTACAAAACCATAATCCAGAGGTTTAAAGTAGTTTAAAAAGTGATTGCAATTGTATTTAATGCTCAATGTTAAGGAAAAATACATCCTTAATACCCAGAAAGAGTTCTCAACCCCCTTCTACGCTTCGACAAATCTCCCACTCTCAGAGCTTTTCCAGAGCCGTGGCAACGCCAAAGACGCTCTCCACCCATGGCCTGCCTTGCTTCCCCACCTTCCTATTCCCATTCCCTGCTCTCCACCTCTCTATGGGGAAGAAAAAAATGAAGCTGTGGAGCTAAATCCCTTTCTTTCCTTGTTTTTCTTGGGCTTTATTATCTCTATTCATTCTCCAGATTCAAAGTTTGTACCACGAAAGATCCAGGAACAAATTTGGCAAACAGCAGATTTTACTCTGAGGACAGGAAGAAGACAAAAAGAATGGACAGGCAGAAAGAAACGCACACCACCAGCTTTGGCTCAACCGTCCCATCAGTCAGCCAGGAGCTGCCCTTGTTGACTGTGATGTCAACGTTGGACAACAGCCCAGTGTAGCCATCCCCATTGGAGTGAAGATCTTAAATGCTGAGGGCTGCCTCCAAAGAAGGAAAGAGGTTAAGTGGATAAAAGGGTGATCAATAACTCTGAAATATTGACCGTGGCACAGTGCTGTGTCTGGTGCTAGTACAAAATTTGAATTATTGATCATGTATGTCGTATGCACATATTAGGCATTGAGTGTCCAGATACTGAAAGATTCCAAGAGGAATGAGCCCGAAGACCAGCTGCGTGACTCACTGGAGACTGGGGATTGGGTTAAGCCAATAACAAAGTCCCCCTGTGGGCTCATAAAACTTAGCAAATGCACAAGGAAATGAGTAGATGCATTTTGGTCCTCCATCTAAGTGCTGAAGAGATTATTCTCATTGCACACCAACAAGGTAAGCATCAAAACCCTTCCTTACAAAGTTCAGAGTTGTCTTATCCGTCAAGCACAAACAACAACAAAATCTCCCTGGCTTTATACACCAGAATCATGTCCTGCTCCTGCAAAATTATTTGTGGATCCAGGAACCCTTAGGGACAATGTCCTGTAAGCTTTGGCTTGGCCTCCAAGGCTGGCTAAAACTGTGTCCCCTCCAGCCCATCACAGGCATCCATAATGGCCACCAAGGAGAAGATAGCATTGGAGGGTTTCCTGCCAGACATCCTGCCAGCCCCTCAGGAGGTCCTCACCCCCAACCTGCTTTCTCCAGCATGCTCCAGGGCACAGGAGGCTGATTTGGGTGGAGCACACAGATGAGCTCTCTTGTCCTCTGGCACCTCATGGGATGTGACCACTGGAGTGAAGCAGCAGGACTGTGGAGGGCAGAAGCTCTGGGAGCAGACGCCCAGTGAGTTCTGGGTGTGGTTCTTCCACCCACTCTCTGTGGGAACATGGTGGCTGACTGCATCTTCCTACCGAAAGCCAGCAAGGGAAGGGAGCGATGCCAGTCAAGGGTGGGATGGGAGGACAGCTCCCTCTGGAGCTGGAGATTCTCTCTCTCTCTCTCCCTCCTCATGGCTGCCCCTCCCCTGCCTTTTCAAGCCGATGCACTACCATAAGACCCCTCACTGTTACCAACATCAACTTGACCACCGTCTGTGTTCCTTTCTTAAAACCCAGCTCACTCACACCTTTGCAAACTCAGAACTTGGTCTGTGTCCCCCACCCCATTACCTACATTTACAATGCTTTTCCCTGGAAGTAGCCAACAGCATTTTACTTGAAATCACTGATTGGAATTAGTTACATGCCCTGTTTAACTACAACAGAACTGGAAAGTTCAATCTTCTCCATTACCCAGGAGAAAGGAGAATCAGATATTGGTGGAGACTAGAAGTCCATCACAGAGGCCCAGAAGAAGATGCATCATGATTTACTTGGCAATTATAGAGAGACCAGTCACTTTGCCATTTTCATCATTAGAAGTGATACATACCTCAGCACAATTCCTCTTTGGGATAATTGCAGATAGGTAGCGCTCTTCCTAAAGCAGTGATCAAGTACAAAATTATCAAATTAACCCCCACATTGGCAGAAGGTTGAGATAGCTGTTTCCTCTCCCGCTAGAGAAGATTAACCAATAGCTCTTTAGAAGGATAAGCGGGACAAGTCACAGATGGCATGCAGTATTGATCGTCTGTGTCCTCACGTACAAAAGCTGGGAATAGCTCTCAAAGAGGTATTGCACAACTGTCACGGAAGGGGCAGAAATACAATGTTATCTTTAAATACTGTGGGATTGATTAAAACAACCAGACAGAGAGAGACGTATTACCCCACCTTGACCAGCCCAGAAATACTCAGCAATGCAGGATGAGCTGGAGTCAGGGGTCCCCAGGCAGGCACGCCCAAGAACAAGCTGATGTCCTTGCTCACAGCTCTGATTCTGCTGCCTGACATATCTACTGAGGTCGCTGAGTCAAGGGTTTTTAACCTGTGATAGATAGCTATATCTCATGAGATCTTCTCAAACTGCAAACTTTGTGTGTGTTCTAAGGAAAGGCTTTATAGGTTAAAATAAGACAAATAAAACATCCCTTACTCCCCAAAAGGCTGGAACAATGGGGTTGAAGAATGTCATTTGATTCTTCCAGATTCAACACTGACAGTTCTACAGCCAATTCTGGTCAACTCATGGGTCTGAGGAGAACAGAGCATATATTCTCATAAAATTGTGAAACTGTCTTAGCGCACAGATAGCATGCAAACTAGTGCTCAATAAAGGCATGCAATGTGAACATGGATTTTATTTTCCCTAATTTTTGAATATGCCATTTGCAGAAGGCCAGAGAAACATCTGCTATACATGATTATTTCTGTTTCCTTTTCCATTTTACAGAAGTCATGAGTGCCTCTCCTGCTTTGCCTTTCGTATTTCCACTTTACTCTCAGAAACTCTATGCGAAAGAAGAAGTGGACAACAATTTCCTCCAAATGGAATTATAGGACACAGTTTAAACCACTCAACTTTGAACCAAGATCCTAAAACCCCTATTTCAATAACTAGTAATTGTTCCGCACAAACTCATGTCCAAAGAATAAACTTTAAAATGGTGATGAGCAACTCTGAATGGACCAAATTTTCTGACTTAAATGTACTGAGGTACCTCAGCCACTAGCCCTCAGCGTCACTGCCCAGTGCCTTAATTAGCCACAGGCTCAGTCTTGCTTGAATTCTAATTGAGTCCTGGGCTAATTGTCCATTAAATACGTTGGAGCACTCGGCAGATGATCTCACAAAGTCTTCATTTCTCCCACCTCTGATTTGCACACAGAAGCCCATCTGGGAAGGCTTAGGATGGCAGAATACTATGGTTGGTGGCTTCCCATGGAACAAAGAAAGGGGGAGAAGATCTGAAATGACTCACACCATGACCAGCACCTTACATCAGAGACGAGATCTTTCAAGTTCTGTGTTAAGTTAGGAACCCTTTCCATCTTGGCATTTTCACATTGCATTTGGGGTGAGGTTGAATACATATATATATCTTTAGGATGAAGAGAGAGGTTGAAAGTGCAGATTCTTGAAAGAGCAGGTAATCCAGCTACCACTGGCCTTGGCCATGGGAGGAGGAAGCACAAAGGGCCTGCACCCCAGAGAGCAGGTGGATGGACTGTTGGACATGCCTCTGCTCCACCCCAAGCTCCCCAAAACTGCATTCCTGGACTTCCTCCTCCCCACGTCCCAAATATCAGGTGACTGCTCATGTTCTTTGCTGGTCCAGATCTAGTCTCTCCGAAACACACACTGCTTTTGTGCCTGAATAAAGAACTCCCACCTGGGGGTTTTGAGCTAAGATGTCATCTGTAAAAATCTGCTCTAGTGAGGTTTTCCTGTAACTTCCACCTTAGGTTTCTTTGGAGGAGACATGGAATTGGTCAGATAGGTCAGTTCCATTATTCATTTCTGCAAAGCCTGAAAGCTGAACTATTGGAAGACTTTCCTAAGTGTGGACTCGGCAGCAGATTCAATCAGTGGCTTGGTTCTGGGGAACAACAGGAACCAAACCAAACCTGTTATGGTTTTGGACACCAGGGTTTTCAGGCCTTGACTCTGATTCCCAGGGTAATCCATCCTTCTACCTACAGGATCAGGTTTACTTACAAAGGATGATTTCTCCAGAGGACCATTCTCAAATTCACAAAATCATAGGTTGTACAAATATAAAATGAACATATTTAACTAATTCAAAGAAGAATCTGAAGAATGAATGTATAGATATCTATCTTATGCATTCATTCTTGCATACCTTTCTCTATCAGATAGATGATAGAGATAGAAATAGATAGATATAGATATATAATTCACACACACACACACACACACACACACACACACACCATCACAAAAGCTGATGCAGATCTACCAGTAAATGCAGAAGCAGTCCCAAACATCATCTTGGTAAGATGCTGGGATCACCTTTTCCACAGGGGAGAAATCAATAGTGTGTATACAGATGAAATTCATTTGCATTTCTATAGAAAAGAGTCACTTTTACTTCTACCAATTGTCTAGAATTTACAGCGGTAACAGTCTAGTCAAAGACAATCCAAGAGGCAGACCCCTATGGGATTGGATAAGGCTGGAGGATCTGGTAGATTGCTCCCAGAATTCCACTAAAAGAGCCACCTGTAATCCTTTGCCAATTTCAGAGTCTTTCAGATTTTTACCTACAAGCTCACCTGGGGATCATAAATACTATCTCCCAATTCTATGCATGGTCATAAAGTGGTTGGTCTCATTAGATTTGGTCTGCTTATTTCCATGGGTGCTACAAGAATGTTAATTAACCACCTATTTGCTTTGTAAATTGAGAACCATGCAGTACTGAGTTATGAATAAGGCCACAGAATTAACTTCTGTTTGGAAGTTTTTCTAAGGAGATTGAATTTTATTTTTAAAGCTGCTATTATTTGTGATCCAGAGATTAGGAAATCAAGTCTAAAAAAGCTCTACTGGAGAATTTTATTGGTCCTCATAGTACCAATAAATCTAATGAATTCCTCTCTTCTCAAAGTCCCTAAAATTTACAAAGATTCTTGTCTTACCAGGAGGTGGCCTGCCTCACTGTCTGTAAGGCCAAGACCCTAAGCGGGGTTAACCTGAGTTTACACTGTTTTCTTAAAGCAGCATGTCATTCCTGAGTAAATAAGAATTCTTCTGAAGTATTACAGTCCTTGTATGGTCTTAGTCACATAATTCAGCTGTGTTCTGGTAAATAGTTGGACAGATTTGTATCCGATCTATGTAACTAGCTGTACTGCCATCATAAAAAAAAAAAAAAAAGAGGGAGACTCAGTAAGGGCCTACGACTTCTCAGGAATTAGTGAGAATGGGGCTGATTTAATAGTGTTCTCATTCCTTTACAAAAGCAGGGTCTACTTAACTGAGTGTCAGCAATGCTTCAGAAACACTAAGAAAGGGTTTCATAATACATACATTAAAAAGAATAACTAAGTTCCAAGCATGAAATGTCAAATCAGAACACCCCCTCACAGGTTCATTTCGTCTCTTCTTCTGCTAGAGGTGAGTCTTGCACCTAGTTCATGAGGCTGTGCTTCCACTCTAAGCAGAGCCGCATAGCTGGTGCCACAGCCAGGGTGCAGTCTAACAGCATCGAACTGAGGTTAGTTCAGAAGCCTGTTTTCAAGAGTCTTCATTGGGGAGCTTCGGGGGCCACAGTGCCTGGAATGGTCCTCTCCATGACATCAAAGACTAGAAGCTGGGCTGGTGGCCTGCACCATGTGGCAGAACCTTCAGAGAAACATCAGAGTAGAGCAAAAATCATCTGTGGTGACAAAGACTTAATGGTTATGGTCAATTTATGAGCATCATCAATAACATCAGAATGCAGGAGCATTAATTCCCCACTGGAATATAAAGCATAATTATTTCATAAGGGTTTGATCAGTGCTTGCTTTGAGATAAGATGTCTAAATCCCTAGCGTCTTCTAATAAGGTGTATGCTTTCTGAAGCATTTATATTCATAGCATCTTACCTGAACAAATTCTCAAAGGAAAAGCCCCTTTTCTAATGTGATGACTATTCCCATATAACTCTTGCAGTATCCTTGAATTAATCTAAGAAATATATAGCACATTAAACAAACTTAATTATTTCTAGTACTTGTATTTTTATACAGTAGAAAATAAATCTTTGCAATTGCTCTGGGGCCTTTGAGGAATCTCAAAAATAGTTCTAGGTGGAAAAGATATCCTGTCATTTTTGTTTACTTTTTTCTAAATATAGCATTCAATCTTGGTAAGGCAAAGTCAAAAGAGTTGTCAGAGGAGATTTTGAACATTTGATTCTGATCAGATCATAGGTATCTGAGAGCCAAGTGCATGATGATCTATTTAATCAAAGAAGAAAAAAAAATCTGAAATCAACATAAAAGGTAATACATTTGCAAAGAATTGTCTTTGGATTATTTTACCAATCAAGGACATAATAAAGTCAACACGAAGCACACACATAAAGCACAGTTGTTCTGGCATGTACAGGTCCTCTGCTACCTAAACAGGTTTTACAAAAAGGAAAGAATCACTTTGCATCTTATAAATGAAGCATTAATCTATAAGCCAAGGAAATAGCCCCATCGAATATGAACATACAGTGAAAATTTAACTGAATTTCTGCCTTCTTTTCACATGCAGCTATTATAAACCTTAACCACAAAAATCCACGTAATTTTGGGAAGTCCAAACTGAGTATTTTCTATGTGAATTTATTTGAAATTCAATTTCATTACTTTGAGGAAGCTCTAAGGAAATTCAATTTATTTGTGTATTTATTTCTATCAACAATCAGAACTGAGCTCCTTCAACTTAAAGAGATGCAACAATCTTTTTTTTTATTGGTTGTTCACAACATTACAAAGCTCTTGACATATCATATTTCATACATTAGATTGAAGTGGGTTATGAACTCCCAATTTTACCCCAAATGCAGATTGCAGAATCATGTCGGTTACACATCCACAATTTTACATAATGCCCTATTAGTAATTGTTGTATTCTGCTACCTTTCCTATCCCCTACTCTCCCCCTCCCCTTCCCTCACATCTTCTCTCTCTACCCCATCTACTGTAATTCATTTCTCTCCTTGTTTATTTTCCCATTCCCCTCACAACCTCTTATATGTAATTTTGTATAACAATGAGGGTCTCCCTTCATTTCCATGCAATTTCCCTTTTCTCTCCCTTTCCCTCCCATCTCATGTCTCTGTTTAATGTTAATCTTTTCTTCCTGCTCTTCCTCCCTGCTCTGTTCATAGTTGTTCTCATTATATCAAAGAAGACATTTGGTATTTGTTTTTTAGGGATTGGCTAGCTTCACTAAGCATATCTGCTCTAGTGCCATCCATTTCCCTGCAAATACCATCATTTTGTCATTTTTTAGTGCTGCATAATATTCCATGGTGTATAAATGCCACATTTTTTTTATCCATTCATCTATTGAAGGGCATCTGGGTTGGTTCCACAGTCTAGCTATTGTGAATTGTGCTGCTATGAACATCGATGTGGCAGTATCCCTGTAGCATGCTCTTTTAAGGTCTTCAGGGAATAGTCCAAGAAGGGCAATAGCAGGGTCAAATGGTGGTTCCATTCCCAGCTTTCCCAGGAACCTCCAAACTGCTTTCCAAATTGGCCGCACCAATTTGCAGTCCCACCAGCAATGTACAAGTGTACCCTTTTCTCCACATCCTCGCCAGCACTTGTTGTTGTTTGACTTCATAGTGGCTGCCAATCTTACTGGAGAGAGATGGTATCTTAGGGTGGTTTTGATTTGCATTTCTCTGACTGCTAGAGATGGAGAGCATTTTTTCATGTACTTGTTGATTGATTGTATGTCCTCCTCTGAGAAGTGTCTGTTCAGGTCCTTGGCTCATTTGTTGATTGGGTTATTTGTTATCTTATTGTCTAATTTTTTGAGTTCTTTGTATACTCTGGATATTAGGGCTCTATCTGAAGTGTGTGGAGTAAAGATTTCTTCCCAGGATGTAGGCTCCCTATTTACCTCTCTTATTGTTTCTCTTGCTGAGAAAAAACTTTTTAGTTTAAGTAAGTCCCATTTGTTGATTCTTGTTATTAACTCTTGTGCTATGGGTGTCCTATTAAGGAATTTGGAGCCCGACCCCACAATATGTAGATCGTAGACAACTTTTTCTTCTATCACACGCAGAGTCTCTGATATGATATCAAGCTCCTTGATCCATTTGGAGTTAACTTTTGTGCATGGCGAGAGAAAGGGATTCAGTTTCATTTTGTTGCATATGGATTTCCAGTTTCCCAACACCATTTGTTGAAGATGCTATCCTTCCTCTATTGCATGCTTTTAGCCCCTTTATCAAATATAAGATAGTTGTAACTTTGTGGATTAGTCTGTGTCCTCTATTCTATACCATTGGTCCACCTGCCTGTTTTGGTACCAGTACCATGCTGTTTTTGTCACTATTGCTCTGTAATATAGTTTGAAATCTGGTATCGCTGTACCGCCTGATTCACACTTCCTGCTTAGCATTGTTTTTGCTATTCTGGGTCTTTTATTTTTCCATATGAATTTCATGATTGCTTTATCTTTTCTACAAGAAATGCTGTTGGGATTTTGATTGGTATTGCATTAAACCTATAGAGAACTTTTGGTAATATCGCCATTTTGATAATGTTAGTTCTGCCTATCAATGAACAGGGTATATTTTTCCATCTTCTAAGATCTTCTTCCACTGCTCTCTTTAGGGTTATGTAGTTTTCATTGTATAAATCTTTCACCTCTTTTGTTAGGTTGATTCCCAAGTATTTTATTTTTTATGAGGATATTGTGAATGGAGTGTTTTTCCTCATTTCCGTTTCAGAAGTTTTGTCACTGATATACAGAAATGCCTTTGATTTATGCGTGTTGATTTTATATCCTGCCACTTTGCTGAATTCATTTATTAGTTCTAGTAGTTTCTTTGTAGATCCTTTTGGGTCTTCTAGGTATAGAATCATGTCATCCGCAAATAGTGATAATTTAAGTTCTTCTTTTCCTATTTTTATGCCTTTAAATTCTTTTGTCTGTCTAATTGCTCTGGCTAGTATTTCAAGGACTAAATTAAATAGAAGTGGTGAGAGAGGGCATCCCTGTCTTGTTCCAGATGTTAGAGGGAATGCCTTCAACTTTTCTCCATTCAGAATGATGCTAGCCTGAGGCTTAGCATAGATAGCTTTTACAATGTCAAGGTAAGTTCCTGTTATCCCTAGTTTTTCAAGAGTTTTGAACATAAAGGGATGCTGTACTTTGTCGAATGCTTTCTCTGCGTCTATCGAGATGATCATATGGTTCTTATCTTTAAGTCTACTGATGTGGTGGATAACATTTATTAATTTCCGTATATTGAACCATCCTTGCATCCCAGGGATGAATCCTACTTGATCATGGTGCACAATTTTTTTGATGTGTTTTTGTATTCGATTCGCCAGAATTTTATTGAGGATTTTTGCATCTAGGTTCATTAGAGATATTGGTCTGTAGTTTTCTTTCTTTGAGGTGTCTTTGTCTGGTTTCGGAATCAGGGTGATGTTGGCCTCATAGAATGAATTTGGAAAAGCTCCCTCTTTTTCTATTTCCTGAAATAACTTGAAAAGTATTGGTATTAATTCTTCTTTAAAGGTTTTGTAAAACTCCGCTGTATACTCATCCGGTCCTGGGCTTTTCTTAGTTGGTAGTCTTTTGATGGCTTCTTCGATTTCATCCATTGATATTGGTCTGTTCAAATTGTGTGTATCCTCCTGACTCAGTCTGGGAAAATCATATGACTTAAGAAATTTATCGATGTCTTCACTATCTTCTATTTTATTGGAATATAGGTTTTAAAAATAATTTCTAATTGTCTTCTGTATTTCTGTAGCATCTGTTGTGATATTGCTTTTTTCATCCCGTATGTTAGTAATTTGAGTTCTCTCTCTTCTTCTCTTTGTTAACATGGCTAAAGGTCTGTCAATCTTATTTATTTTTTCGAAGAACCAACTTTTAGTTTTGTTAATTTTTTCAGTAGTTTCTTTTGTTTCCATTTCATTGATTTCTGCTCTGATTTTAATTATTTCTTGCCTTCTGCTACATTTGCTGTTGTTTTGCTCTTCCTTTTCTAGGGCTTTGAGATGAAATGTGAGCTCATTTATTTGTTGGTTTTTTCTTTTTTTGAGGAATGACCTCCAGGCGATGAATTTCCCACTTAAAACTGCTTTCATTGTGTCCATAGATTCCGATATGTTGTGTCTGTATTTTCATTTATCTCTAAGAATTTTTTGATTTCTTCCTTTATGTCTTCTGTTACCCATTGATCATTCAGTAACATACTGTTCATTTTCCATGTGATGTAGGATTTTTCCTTCCTTCTTTTATCATTGATTTCCAGTTTCATTCCATTATGATCAGATAAAATGCATGGTATTATCTCCACCCCTTTATATTTACTGAGGGTTGCCCTATGGCATAATATATGGTCTATTTTTGAGAAGGATCCATGTGCTGCTGAGAAAAAAGTATATCCATTTGATGATGGTTGATATATTCTATATATGTCAGTTAAGTCTAGGTTATTGATTGTGGTATTGAGTTCTATAGTTTCTTTATTCAACTTTTGTTTGGAGGATCTGTCCAGTGGTGAGAGAGGTGTGTTGAAGTCACCCATAATTATTGTGTTGTGGTCTATTTGATTCTTGAACTTGAGGAGAATTTTTTTATGAATGTCGCAGCACCATTATTTGGTGCATAAATATTGATAATTGTTATATCTTGTTGGTGAATGGTTCCTTTTAACAGTATATAATGTCCTTCCTTATCCCTTTTGATTAACTTAGTCTTGAAGTCGATTTTATTCGATATGAGGATAGCCACCCCTGCTTGCTTACGAGGACCGTGTGCGTAGTACATATTTTCCCATCCTTTCACCTTCAGCCTGTGTATGTCTTTTCCAATCAGATGTGTCTCCTGGAGGCAGCCTATTGTTGGATTTGTTTTTTTAATCCATGATACCAGCCTATGTCGCTTTATTGGAGAGTTTAAGCCATTAACATTTAGAGTTACTATTGATATATGGTTTGTACTTCCAGCCATGTTTGATTATTTATCCTTTTTTTAAAAATTTAGTTTGTTTCTCCTTGATTATCTTTCCCCTCGCTCTCTGTCTTTACCGAGGCACTGCCCACTGATGGTTTTGGTTATTGTTTTTCATTTCTTCCTCGTGTAGTGCTTTGCTCAAAATGCTTTGCAATGCTGGTTTTCTGGCTGCAAATTCTTTTAACTTTTGTTTATCATGAAAGATTTTTATTTCGTTGTCATACCTGAAGCTTAATTTTGTTGGATACAGAATTCTTGGTTGGCATCCATTGTCTTTCAGTGTTTGAAATACATTGTTTCATGACCTTCTTGCTTTCAGCGTCTATGATGAAAAATCCGTTGTTAACCGTATTGGTTTACCCCTAAATGTAATCTGTCTCCTTTCTCTTGTAGCTTTTAATATTTTCTCTTTGTTCTGTATATTGGATATCTTCATAACAATGTGTCTTGGCATTGGTCTACTGTGATTTTGTGTGCTCGGTGTCCTGTATGCATCTTCAATTTGTATATCTGTTTCCTTTTCTATTTCTGGAAAGTTTTCTGTAATTATTTCATTCAGCAGGTTACTCATTCCCTTGGTTTGAATCTCTGTACCTTCTTCTATCCCTTTGACTCGTAAGTTTGGTTTTTTTATGTTATCCCATAACTCTTGGATGTTTTTCTCGTGATTTTTTACCAGCCTTTCTGAGTTGGCTAGACTCTTTTCAAGATGATATATTTTGTCTTCATTATCTGACATTCTGGCTTCTACTTGCTCCACTCTGTTAGTGATACTCTCAATTGAGTTTTTAATTTGGTTTATCGTTTCCTTCATTTCTAGAATTATTGTTTGATTTTTTTTATAATCTCTATCTCCTGATAAAGATGCTTAACTTCTTCTTTTATCTGTTTATGTAATTCATTCTCAATGTGTTCTTTCGCTGCTTGAATTTGCTGTCTCGTATCCTCTTTAAGGTTCCATTCCATCTGTCTAAGGTGTTCCTTGAGTTCTTTATATGACCATTTTTCTGATGACTCTAGGTCCTCCTGCATTGTTTGTACTCCTTTTCTTCCTTGCTTTTTGAAGCTGCTCATATTACTTCTTGTTCTGTTTGACTGCTGAGTTACTGTTTACTCCTATATAGTTATTTGATGCTTGGGAGGGAAGGTATTAGAAGGGAAGGGAAGAAGTCACTAAAGAGAATGAGAGTAAGCAGGTAGAATTCAAGGAAGGGGGAATAAAAAAATTGAAAAGAAATGAAAAGACAAAAGAAGAAAAAAATAGAAAATAAAAAAATTTAAAAAATAATAATAATAATAATAAATTTAAATTAAAGTTAAAAGAAAAAAAATTTTAAAAAAATTCTTAAAAAAATTTAAAAAACAAGAAAGAAAAATGAAAATGAAAGAAAAATCCAAATCAAAAAAAAGAGAAAAAAAAACTAATAAATGCAGTCTTAGAGTTTGATTAACTTCTCTTCCAGTAGGTGGACCTGTGCCCACCAGGCCAAGTTTCTCCTGTCAATACGCGGGAACCAATCACTGTGCAGCAGTTCCTCCTCCCAGACTGGGCGAGTCTCCAATCCTGAGTGCCTAGGGCCTCCTCTTGTGTCTAGTCACTTCCCACTTTTCCTCTAGCCAGGCCCCTCTCACGGGTGCCGCTCACCACAATACTGGCTACATGCCAGGTCTGCTGCTCCCGGGAGCCCTGTTTTCATGAACGACTGGGCACACTCTCCCTGTTTGCCTCCCTCAGACCCTAAGTTTGTAGAGCTTGGGGCTGAGAATCCTCAGCGAATTTTACTTGCCCTCCGGTAGCCACTCCCCCAGTAGCTGGTGCAAGAGACCTCAGTTGTCAACACTGGTGGGAGCGGTAGCCGGGAGTTCCGCGCCACGGGTCCCGCGCCACGGGTCCCGCATCACGTCTGATTCCCTCAGTCTGGCTATCGCGCTCACGGTAGAGCTGGGAGGGGCCCTTAAGGTTTCCCCGATGTGTGGAGAGGGAAGGCTAGGGAATTACACACCTGTAGCCGCAGGTTTCAATGAAGTTATCTCCTCCGCCGCAGTCTGGTGACGTCAGTTCTCTGCCATGGTGGTATCTCTTGCAAATGGCAACAGTTCGTTTCCCTTTGCCAGGCGACCAATGCAACGGGTGGGTCCTTACTGTCTCTCCCAAGCCCCGTTTCAAACCTGTGGCCACTACCTATGAAGGCTTGGTTGGCATTTACCTCCGTAGGATGAGAAGGGCTGACCAGTTGTTTCAGCGGGATGGATTAGTGCTGAGTCACAGCTGTCTGTCTGCGGGAAGCAGGCGAACGGGAGCTTGAATTCAGCCGATCCGGGCTCAGTGTGTGTTCTGAGAGGCCCAGATTGTTCGCCCCAGATCCACGTCAGCTCAGCATTGCCTAGTGATCCTGAGCAAACAGAATTTAGACAGTTTACGACTCCCTGTGCCCGCACAGCTGAAGAGGTCAGAGACTTGATCTTTCCGCGCCCGCCGCCATGTTGGAATCCCGAGATGCAACAATCTAACTTATCCATATCCTCTGGAAGGGCTGGGGTGTGGCTCAGTGGTAGAGGGCTTGTTTAGCATGTGCAAGGCCCTGGTTTAAAAGAATCCCCTGGAGATGGGACCCATACTCTGTGATGCGCACAGAGACAGCAGGCCTCACAGAGAACCTACAGCCTCAGTGCCACGCCTCGGCCCCAGGTGAACAGTGAACACAGACACTCCAGTTCTCAAAGAGCTCTTTTCCTTCCCAGAAAGTCCTAATTGTCCAGAGCTTGGACCAACAAGCAAGAAGGATTGAAAGAACAAATTCTCTGTTGTGTCTCATCAACAGAGACTAGATCACTCTCACCCCCTACAGACATCAGCAAACCGTAGGTCACAGAGCCAGGGTTCCAATCATCACTGCCTCCCATGGGCATAAGTTAACACCCATGAGAAGAAAAAGACACCAAGTCAGGGAAAAGAAAGAAGACCAAACAGAGTCCCTGCACTATTTAAGCTCCGTGGCCACTTGGAACTTAGACTGAGAGTCAAGGAGAAACACACTCAGGTCTATGCACTTACCCATGAGGGCCACTGGCCCAGCAACACGGTTTGTCACACAGATACTGGTGTTCCACTGGGATTTCCAAACTAATACAAAAAAATTTTCAAATGGTAAAACCATAACCTTCATACCAATAAATAACATAAGAATAAAATAAAATGATATAAAATTAATTAGTTAATTAATTAATGAGGGCACTGATTTAAGCATGTATGCCTGGAACATAGAGGAACAACCACATAACTCTTCATAGATTCCTCAAGCCTCTGCTTTTGAAACTGTCGAAGCCTATGGGAGTAACCCCGTTCTGTAATCCTATGGATCCTATTGATGAAATATCATATCTGTTTCATGAGCTTTGAAGTACCTAAGGTAATCATAAATATTCTCTGCTTTAACTTTAATTTTTATAATTGTTGGAACAAAGTTTAGCTAAGTAAACTGCATGATCAAGCTAGACAATTATCATCAGTCTATTGTAACATCATAGCATTGTATTAGAGGCTGCATTATGGGCTGTTTCTAGTACGGACGTTGGCCCACTTTGAGGTCCTGGGTTGCATTCATAAAATGCAGAGTGAGGATGGATGCTCTCAGGGCCTTCTCAGCCCCATGGTCAGTGTGAATGTAGCCAGGGAGAAGTTACCAGGACCATGTACTCTATTCACCTGGGATGCTCGTACAGTAAATAGGTTTCTAGTCCTCTTCACATGCACAACTTGAATGTGGGTAGGACCCAGGAATCTGAGCTTCAAAGAGTTTTTACATTATTCCTTAATAAACTGAAGTTTGAAAATCCTTAGTGTACGTTTTTCCCCCTTGAACAAAAATCAGTTAAGATGATTACATAGGTCCCAGGTTTTCCAGTATTATTGCCTTCAAGTGACAGTCATGTACAGTCATTTCAACTTTGGAATGATGTTGAAAGTGACCAAAGTTGTCACTGTGTTTAATGTGGTCGTAA
The DNA here is from genome assembly GCF_964194105.1 of Spermophilus citellus. Lineage (NCBI taxonomy): Eukaryota > Metazoa > Chordata > Mammalia > Rodentia > Sciuridae > Spermophilus > Spermophilus citellus. The sequence goes on along the minus strand of NC_138182.1, from coordinate 280,547,748 downwards.
CAGTACACTGTGTGCTTGGATCATCATGCTCAGTGTAAGACCTGGAGCGCTGCACGGTCCACAGTGAACAATGTGAGGCAACTGGCAGGTCCCTCAACCCACTCTTCTGGCCTTTCACTTCCTTCTTCATCATCAATGGCTTAGAGAAAATGAAACCAAAATCTGATTGTTTGAAAGGAAAAGTCAACTTAGAAATCCTCTTACCACACTAAGGAACAGCAGTGGGTCGGGGAATAGCAAATTACCAATATCAGAAATAAAATAAGGGTCTTCAGTACTCATCCCATGGACATGAAAAGGTTGATGAAGGATACTATCTACAGTGCTATGCCTACAAACTTGATAACTTGGATGAAATGGACCAATTCCTCAAAAAAAAAGTCAAAACGTATACAAGGAAAAATAATTTGAATAAACCAAAAGTATTGAAATTAAATCAATAATTAATAACCTTCCAAAAGAAAAAAATATATATCTGATTCAGATGGGTTCAGTGGTAAATTAAGAAGAGATAATAACCATTCTCTACAATTCCTTCTAGAAAATAGAAGTAGAGGGAATCATTCCTAACATTTTATGAGGTCAGCAATACTCTAATATCTACACCAAACAAATACAAGATAGGAAATCCATAGACAAATATCTGCCATGCATACAGACTTTAATATTCTAAACAAAGCATTAGCAAATAAAATTGAAGTAAAATAACTCCATATCACAATCAAGAGGGAAATATTCCAGGTATTCAGGGCTATTTCAACATTCAAAAAGAAATTATTATCCACTAGATGAATAGGCTAAAGAAGCAATATCATGTGAGTATATCAGTTGCTACAGAAAAAGCATTTGACAAGATCCAGTATTATCATGATAAAACATCTCAGTGTGATAAAAAATAGTTCAGATTTTTTCTCTTAAATGTAAGTAACATCACACTGAATAGTGAAATACCACATGCTTTCTCCTTAAAGTCTGGAAGGAAGTCAAGTACCATCTCTTTCAGTTCTTATGAAACATCATACTAAAAATGCAAACTAGTGCAATAAGATAAGAAAAAGAAGTTAAACTTTTACTGATTGGAAAGAAAAAAATAAAACTGTGTTCATGGTTGTCTATGTGGGAAAACTTGAAGAAACTACCAATAACTCCTTGAACTAATAAGAGAGTATTGCAATGGCATAAGACACAAGGTTCATACAAAAAGGCAATTGCTCTCTTAAGAAGGGTTGCTCTTTTATTGTATAAAGATGTTAATTCAATAAATGGGTTTTCCACTCCAAGGAGGTTGTAGCCAAATCTTGAAGAGAAAGAAACCTTCCACTAAGGAATCAGTGGTCCTCTGCAGGGAGTAGTACAATGGATACTTTTTAAAAAATTACCTTTATTCTTTTTTTTCCTACGGAGCTGAATAAGAAGAAGGATGTAAGTTGGGTCAGATACTAAAGGGCAAAAGGTCTTTGACATAGGAGATGATGTTAATTGCTAAGATTAATGTCAGAAAATTTAAAAAGATACTGTATAATTCAATAAAGGAAAATGGAGACTAGGGGTTCCTTTATAAAAGTAGTAAAATAGAAGACTTCAATCTCTATACCACTTTAAAAGTTTTGAACAATAGAGAAAAGTCTATTAATGCTTTTGCAAAAAGATATTTTGATCATTTTCTTTCCTACTTATGCATTTGACTTCAACAGTAGCTGGATATTATTTTCTCTGAACTCTGCCTGTCCTACTTTGTGATATTTTTACATGGACTTCGAATGCCTTTGCTCAGTTAGCCAATGGGCTGTGACCCTCTGCGTCTGGTCTCTGACAATGTGTCATCAAATGCAAGGGCTGTGCTAGTAATTGCCACCCTGGTGCTGAGCAGCCTGTAATCACTGCCGTAAAACCAGGCATGAATGTGCAGACTGCGTCTCAGCCTGGCTCCAGAGAGTTCTCACGTATGAAGCCCGTTTTAACTCAGCTTCATGTGGAGCTCAACCAAGCCGTCTTCCAAACTCTGAAATCTGGCAAAATTCCTCAGCCCCAGGGCTCCTCAGGAGAGATGCACAGTGGATGCCTGGTGTCTTTACAGGGTGCTGCGTTGGGTTGGTCCCTGTGGGTTCCTACCAGCTTTCTCCACCAGCTCATCCACCATTGTTTTAGGAGTCCTGGACAAGCCACAGGAGTCCACCAAGCATAGTCACCCCTCCATTATGGGACAGGAAGACCTCCTCTCCAGCTTGATGCTGGGATAATCAAAGAACGTCCCACCTCCACTCCTGCCCTTAGGAGCAGGCTGCAGCTGCCAGGGGCTGGTTTTTAGCCCCCTCTGAACTCCGCTTCCTATTTGACCTCATCTCCACAGCCCAGGCAACAGAAGAACCCTAGAAAGAAAACTACCTGCACAGAGGAATTTCTGCACATAAAGACACAAAACAGGATATTGCACCTTTTATATCTTTCAGGAGATTCAAAGGACCCAGTCTTGGATTACTAAAATTACTAAAACCTGGTTTATATCACTAGCTTCACAATAAGGGGGGGGGGAAAGTATTAAATTTCACAGCATTCCAAACTAAACTATGTTGCCAGTAATGCCTTATTCCCAACCACAACACAGACACGTGTGTTACTATGTGGCTAAGAATCTCAGCGTGTCTCAACACAGCCCTGGTAAGTTGTTCTGCAAACTTTCATTTGCCCAAAACAGATTTCTGTGTGAAAATTTGCAAGGATCTGAGTCTTTTCCTTTCATTCCCCATTTTTTAAAGATAACACAAAAGCTGCTAACATATCTATGCTTGACACCTGCGTGTTAGAATTCAGAAAGAGAAGAGAGCGACAAAGTTCACAACACTTGGGGAAAGAATCTCATTCAAAAATAGCCTTCTGTGGATGCAGAATGATTTGGCAATTTGTAAGAGCTCCTTGTCTCTAACCTTACTCAGGAAATAATTCCTCCAGGATGAGAAGTTTTGCCTGAATTGGAAACAAATGATTCACCTCAGAGGGGTCCTATCAAAAAATAAAGAAGAGACAAGTCCCTTTGGCAACTCCCAATGGAATTCTTTCCTACTAACACACATCAAGATAACAAAAGATAATGCTTTAGTTTTTTTATCCATGGTCCTTTCAGAGAAAAAATAAACAAATAAACAAAATTGTAGAAACAGAAGGTAACCACTGAAGCACAAGCACTAGTTAAATTTTCACTCTTAATCAATTAACATCTATATTGACCACCTTTGGAATATTGGTTTTGAAGAATTTAAAAATTCAATTAAAGAAGTAGAATCAAGAAAGTTAGCAAAAAGGGAGGGTGTTGAAAGTATTGCTATGGGAATAAAGAGTAAGGCCACCATTTGTTCTGCAACTCTGAATCAGAATTAAAACCTAGAAAAGGAAACGCAGGATAGGAAGCTATAGTCCATAAACAGGCCAGATGTGAACAGCTCTGAAATCTTCCTCTGCCACGGGGCAGAGTGGGAGGAGAGTGGAATCCGAACACAAGCAGGTGAGGAAAAAAGGAGGAGGACACAGTGAACCCGCCACCCAGGAAAGAAGCAGACCCCAAAGATGAGGCATGAGGTTCTGCCAGGAAAAAAAAAGATAACTAAGAAATAAACATAAAACAGACTTCCAATGGATGGCTCTGTGCTCCTGAGCAATCAACAGGAACATTGTTCAGCTCGTGAAACGACATAGAGATAAAAGTTAATGTGTGCAGAAATTCAAAAAGAAAAACAATGCAAGAATCTAATCACTTCACAATTTAGAGGGATAAAAGAGAAGACACAAAAGACTGAAGGGGAAGCTAAATGGCCTCCTAAGCCTTTATCCTTTTTGGATCTCCTCTGAATTTCTCTTCAAAAACAAAGGGAAATGTTGTGTCTAACTGTCAGACTACAGGGAGAGACCAGGAGCCTCTGGAGCAGAGATGGTTTCAAGTCTGCAGAGGACAAACCTGTGTTGTGGAAAACGAGACTCAGAAGTCATGATCATTTGTCACCAGTCCTGGGGAGGGCTGTGTAGTCTCCGCATCTGGAATCTTCATCAGCACACCAGCGTGGAGCTCACCTTTGGCCACCTTTCACTGCTTAAGGTCACATACATCGACAACACTTAGGTCCGTGAAACTTCAAAAAGCATCTGTGAAAGTCAGCATCTTCAAGATTAAAATGCCCTGGTATGACTGGGATTTTCAAGATCAAAATGATCTCTGATTAGAATTCCTTAACTTTTTTTTTCAATAGAATTCCTTAGTGTTTTTACTAGGACATTGGAGTTCTACCTCGAGGTGGGTTCGTTTTGACCTGTCTATATGCACATGGACTACAATTTGCTCCATTTCATCCCAGGACTTCCTCTCCCCATCCCCTACTCCCTCCCCCACCCCCTCCTCCTCTCTTACAGTCTTCTTTCTGTCCATTGGTTTTTTTCTAATTGGTGCTTTATCAACACACATCAAGGTGAGATTCTCTGTAGTATGTTCATATTCACACACAGCATAATTGGGTCAGTTTCACTCTGCAGTTCCTGCCTTTGCCCATCCCTCTTCTCTCCCTCTCAAGTCTCCTCCTCACTCCACTGGTTGCCCCTCTATTTTCGAGATGTCTCCCCTTTTTCCCTTATTTGTTCTAGTTTCTTCTGCATATGACAGAAAACATTCAAGCCTTGATTTTCTGGGTCTGTCTTATTTCACTGAGCATGATGTTCTCCATTGTATCCACTTACCAGCACATACCATAATTTAATTTTTTATGGCTGAGCAAAACTCCATTGTGAACACAGCCCACATTTCTTTATCCATTCATCTGTTGATGGGCATCTGGACTGGTCCACAACTTGACTATTGTGAAATGTGCTGCTATAAACATTGACGTGCTTGTACCGCTACAGTGTGCTGGTTTTAGTTCTTCTGGATACACACCAAGGACCGGAACAGCTGAATAATAAGATGGCTGTGTTCCTGGTCTTCTGAGGAATCTCCATCCTGCCTTTGAAAGTGATAGTACTAATTTGCAGCTGATCAACAATGTGTATCTTTTCACCCACATCCTCCCCAGGATTTATTATTATTTGTATTCTTGATGGTTGCCATTCTAAGTGGAGTGAGATGAAATCTCAACGTTGTTTTGATTTGTATTTCCCCTGATTGCTAGGAATGTTGAAATTTTTTTCATTTATTTGTTGGCCATTTATATTTCTTCTTTTGAGAAATATCTGGGTCTTTTGCCCATTTATTGATTTTTTTATTCCTTTCTTTTTTTGGTGTTAAGCCCTTTGAGTTCTTTATATATTATGGACAGTCCCCAACAGAGGAGTAGCTGACAAAGAGCTTCTCCCATTCCTCAGGCTCCCTCTTCACACCTTTAATTGTTTGTTGGGCAGAAGCCTTTTAATTTAATGTCTGGCTAGAATTTTTGAGCGGCTCCCAACATCTGATTAAAATACCTGTAAGATGTCTATTAAAACTAAAATACTTTGAACAAACTAAGACTCATGGATGCTCAGCATGTAGCTTCAATTTAGAAGACACTGCTGCTTAGAAGAGGGGAACTCTGAGAAGAATCAGAATGTGTTCACTCGCCCGTGTGAGAATCCACGCAAGTCACCAGCCGGGGGAAGACAGGCGAGCCCTGAGTGGTCACAGCCTCTCCATCCTGTTCTGGAGAAGCATGTTGCAGGGCAAACTGCTTCGTGAGGAGGGAGTGTCAGAAGCACCAGGCTCAGGAGTCGGCAGTCGCAGTTGTAAAGGCCTGGCCTAAAGCAAAGCCAGAGATCTCAGCCAAGATTTATGAATCGAGTTGTTTAGGGCACCTTTTAAAAATCAGATTAAGAAATTGCCAACCACATAAACAGCCATCTCAAGGGAACAATTAAATAAATCATGGCCTGGCCATGTGATTACTTGTAAAAACTGTGTTTGGAGAAAATTTAACAACTTGGGAACATGTCATAATACAATATCAAGTGATAAAAAGCAGAATATAAAATTTATTTACAATCTGACCAAATTATGTTGAAGTCAAACACACACACACACACACACACACACACACACACACACAAATACTGAAAGTCAATTAAAAAAAGTTAATATTGGTTCCCTGGGTGATAGCAACACAATGATGCTATTAGAATTTCTCTGCACTGAGCATATGTCTCTTTTATAATAAAAAATAGTCTAAGTATTGTTTAAATAAAAACAAGCACAGTGCCCATCACAAGGATTAGAACAGCATTGACTTTGCCTAAAACTATTGCATATTCTTATGTTGACAGAGACACATCCACACTCTCTTCTGAATATCAGATAAAATAATATATGCCTCTGTGATGGGATGGGATTAAATAAAATAATGTATCTTAAATGACAAACCCAACTGTACCACAAAGTAGCTATGAATAAGTACAAGCCAGATCTGAACATGTGCAATGAAACTAGCCAGTGATCTATCCAAAAAATTCCATGCTACCATAAAAAGGATGAAATCATGCTCTTTGCAGCAACACAGATGAGCCTACAGGACATTATGTTAAGTGAAATAAACCAGGCTCAGGAAGACAAGGCGCACGTGCCCTCACTCATATGGAAGCCGGAAACGTTGATGTCTTAGAGTCACAGAGTGGGATGCTGGTTGGTTGCTAGGGCTGGGAAGGGTAGGAGAGAAATTGGACGATGGGTACAAAAATATAACAGGGAAAGAAGAACAAGTTCTAATGTACCGAGGCAGATGAAAATAGCTTAGAGCGATTTATCAAACACTTTACAGTAGCTAGAAGAGAGGATTACGAATTCTCCCAACACAAAGAAATGAGCATGGGAGGTGACGGAAATGTGATTCAGCTGAGTGATGATCATACACTGCACACCTATATTGAAATACTGCACTATATCCCATATATGTGTACAATTGTGTTAATTAAAAGTAAAATTTAGAAAGGCTCATTCCAGATTAGCATTTCAACTGCTGCTTTCCCACATATATGGGACTATCATCGCAAGCACACTGCTGGTCTTCAGCCCCTCACACCATGTGGGACGTCTGTCCAAAAGCAGGCGATGCCTCTCCCTTGGCCGGAGCCAGCTGGCATGGAAGGAGTTGAAGAGATGCTTCATCATGGTGGCAGAAACACAAGCAGCAAGACGCACAGAGATGAAAATAATGGAAGACCTAATACAAGAATAAACGATCCAGCACCTCATTCTATAGAAGATTTTCACATCAGTGCCCAGGAATAAATTTAGAGCATATCGTTAAAACTGTGTTTTCACATCCCACAAGGACATAGACTAGATTACCCCCAGAGAAAAGCATCAATGTGTCAAATACACAATATAGGTGGCCTAAGGCAATAAGAAATAGGCTTTCATTCCATTCCATTATATTTCCTCTGAACTGCGTTTCTCCTTTCTGTGTTCTGTGATCATCGTGGGCTGGGTTATTCATGGCCAGGATGCTACTCAGCCTTTTCAGATTTATTCATAATTATCTCCAAATAAAAGAGTTAAATTTTATGCAGCCATACAGGAAAAAAGCCAAAGATCTTGTAGGGTGTTTTATAAAGTAAATTATTATCATCCATCCAGAAAAAGCAACATGATAGAATATTTCAATTTTGTCATTGAAAGCCTTCAACAAAGGTAGGTAATACTGAGTATGTAGGTGTTTAATATTTTAATGCAGAAAGATGTTAAATAAATGTTTACAAATGCTTACTTCAAATTCAAAATCAGATGGGAAGCCAAAACATGAAGACAGAGGGATCTAGAATATTTTTAAAAATTTAAAGTTGGCTGAGGATCAAAATTAGACCAGATTTCAGGCTCTGCTTTGGGAAACAAAAAGAAATGCTGGAAGAAGGCTGAAAGAACCAGCCATGATGCCCGTGTCCCCACGGGCAGACCCCCTGCCCAGGGCAGCTCTGAATCCCCAAGCCACTTGGCCAGATGGGTCTCATAGTCCCCAACAGCGTTGTGATCCTGATCCATGTCCCCCTCCAGCCCATGTGTCCCCAGGACACATCTGTGCACCAAAGACCGAGTCAGGAGAGTGAGGCCGGAGGTGAGCGAGGTCGGGGGTGAGCGAGGCCAAGGGTGAGCGAGGCCATGGGTCCCCACCACTGCCTGTGTGTGGGCGAGTCTGGGTTTTCTATCTGTCTTGGACAACCCTACGCACTGCAGGGTTGACTCAGATCAAAGGCCACTCCCTGTCATTTGTATATTCAGACAACAGCCGGGAAGTGGTGCCCTGGGTTGGGTTGACATGCAGGCTGTGGACAGGCTATGGCCCACAGGGGCTTCACGCCTGACTCCCATGAAGCTGGTCCTGGCCAGGAGCCTGCAGAATCTGCTCTTGGTTTCCTCCTGCTCCTCTTGGTCCTTCACTGAAGGCTTGTCCTCTAATCACCTGCTGAGGTTGGAAAGCCTCCGACTCTGGCCTCCGCCCTCTTCCCTCCTCACTTCCCTCTCCCTGTCATGGCCCTCAGCACCCCCCCCCACCTGGGGCCAATTCACTTCCCCAGCCACAGCCTTTCCACAGCTTCACTGAGTGCACCCAGCTGGTGACCCTACAGAGCCATGGAAGTTTCTGGAAGTCATCTACAACTTACATTTGAGCCTGTTATGTCCTCCAATCCTGCTTTGTCCATCCATCTTCCCAGCTTGGCCGGTGACACATCACCTGCTGCACTGCCCCAGGTTTAGGGGTCTTCCTGCATTGCCCTCTTTACCCCTTGCCCCTAGCACACCACATCCTGCCAGCTTGGCCTGGTGACCATATCCTGGGCCCACTCTCCTGCTTCCTGCTCCACCTGAGCTCTCCAGGTCTTGCCCCAAACAGAGCACCACACCTGCTGCTGAGCCTCCAGATCCTCCTCTGCCATTCACCAGGCACATCTAAGCCCCACGCCTTGGTTTCCTCAGCTACAAGACGGGAAAGGTCCCACCCTCTCTCCAGAGCTGTTGAAGGGCTGAAGCAAGGGAACGGTGGCACCTATGGAGCGTGGCCTTACCCTGCCTGCGTGCCAGCCAGGGGGCACAGCCCAGATCACATGACTCATCGGCTGAAACCCGCAGGGCCTTCCCCTGGCATTTCCCTGGGAAGCTTTGCTCTCCTGCACCCCTGCTGTGTGGTCCTCAGCCACCTGACCCAGGACCTCTCCTCCTGCCCCCTGCCCTGCGCATCCTCCCTCCCCAGCCCACTCCTCTCCAGGCCTGGGTAGGCTTTACTTTCTCTATGCCCTGGAATATCTTGGCCCTCCTGATTTGTCACATGTGCCTGGCAAAACTATCACCTTGAAATTCAGCTCTCTACCAGCTGAATGCAGCCGGGAAAGAACAAGACATTCATTGATGGAACCCCTTTAAGCTCTTGGCCGAGAGACCCAAGAGAGCCATTAGCAGCGCCAGCCTGACAGACCGTGGAGCCCTGGTCTTCCTGCTTCCCTTCTCTCCATCTTTCTCTTTCCTCCCCAGCTCCAGCCCCCTCGTTCAGGTGATGACTCACTTTCCACTTGATGGGGGAAGAGAAGCACTTGGAGAACTCCCATCCAGTCCGCCCACTCTGGCCAGCGGCTATGTCCACACCTTCTGCCTCCCACCTGCTCGTCCTCCAGTGACTTCTGACACATGCTCAAGTCCTACAGTCGCTGCTAGAGAGAAACCCACGATCCTGTGACGGGCCCACCTCTCTGTGTCCCAGGTGCCTCTGGAGTAACTCAAGGGCCCCGTCAAACCCTGCACCATCAGCTTCCTGGCTTTCTACAAGATTGTCCCCATCCGCATAGAGATGGCAGTTAGCCATGTCGTCTTACGGTGGAAAATAAGGTTGGCCCTTGCCACCCAACAGCTACCCAGTTCTCTGCCCCTCTATAGCAATCCTCCTGGAACGACAAGACTTGGGTTAACTCTTAACTCCCCTCCTCGAATTATCTCCTAAAAACAGTCCCCCAACCCACTCCCCAGATTCCTCCACTGCACTTGAGAGACCCTCGTCACAGTCACGCAGTGCCTCTGTTTTGCAAAACCCAGTTCTGAAACGCAGACCCCTACTGGGCTTGGCTACACAGCTGAGCACCCCTTCTCTCTGGAGCAAAGTGTCCCTGCTACCTCGCTGGCTGCCTCCCCATCCCTTCACCCTCTTGCACCCACATCAAGAGGACAGGAGAAAGGTCTTTCCTTCTTCCCTAATGATATCCATTCCCCTAACAGGTTCTACCACCTCTATAGCTTTACACCATCTGTGTCAGTCAGGGTTCTCCAAGAACTAGGACCAATAGGAGGTGTGTGTGTGTGTATACTATGTATTGTGCTGCATGTCTGCGTATATAGACTTTTTATGCTTACATATATGCTATATACATGTGGACATGTGTATTTGTCTGCATATAGCCACAGTTAGTCAAATACTTATCTAGATGTGTCTGTGAGGGTATTTTTGTGTGGATGTGGTCAACATCTACAATCTGTTAAGTTTTAGTAAAGATATTACCCTTAACTGTGTAGATGAGCCTCATGCAAACAGTTGACACCCTAAGAGCAAATCTGAGGCTTCCTCATGGAAGGAGGAATTCACCTCAAGCCTACAGCATAGATCCCTGCCTGAGACTCCATCCTGACGGCTCACCCCATGCATCGCAACCTGTTAGCCCCCACGTTTGCAGACCTGAGCCAACTCCTTAAAGTAAATCTCTTCATACACAATATACATAGAACATGCATCTCTGCAGGTCTCTGTAGATACACAGAGATGTACTCAGGTGTATCTATATAGATCTGTAGGTACTTAGCCTATCATAGCCTACATGCATTCCTATACTATAACCCAGCCACGTTGACACATAAAGCTAACCATCGTGCCATCCACGTGCCATGACCCCTCAATATATTTAGTCTGGATAACTTTGAATATTTGCTTTCCCATTCAATATTGCTGTGGGCCAAACTATATGTGCCTTGACCAGATAAACCATTTTACCCTGAGATTCCAATTCATGTAAGAAATGTTCCTCCCACCCCCTGCTAAGCACACCCTGTTTGGCAGTGCTAGTGGATTAGAAGTCTTTCTTTTATTCTTCTACAATGTATTATTAGGAAATGCTTTTATGAGATGTTCCCTTTTCAGTTCCTTTTTTCCTAGTGCAATGTACCCTGGCCTGGGTCATCTTGACCAACATCACTTTCAAAAAGTACAACATTCCCTTGTGGTTTTTGGCTATAAAAGATGTGCTCTAACCCCTGTTGGGGGTCAAAGGGTGCAGAGTCCACTTGGTCACCACCCCTTGGCCCCACTGGCAAATAAAGTTCCTTGCCCTGCTTCAAAACTGACGCGGTGAATTATTTCAGTTCTCGCCATACCAGCATCTCCACGTGAATACCCAACACAATTCCTAAAGCCGAGTGTTGGGACAGACTTCTTCCCCATCTCTCTTGATGGCAAATCCATCCTACGGTCCTCCAGGATTGGAACCTCTGAACATCCATCGCTCCTTTCATTTGTATCCCACAACCAAATCCTGTTGACTCTGCCTTTATCCCCACTCCACAGCCCCACCTTTGTCCTGAGCACCACCACCTCTCACCTAGATGGTCGCCAGGGACACTGAAACTGCTGCCAGCCCTGCCCACCCACAGGTCTGGTCTCAACCCAGCACCCCGAGTGGCCCTTTAAATGTGGGACCTGAAGTCAGGTGTTCCTTCACACTGCACCAGACCTCAGCTGCTCCAGCCACATGCTCACCTGAACTTGCTCTGTCCCTTCCTCTCTGACCTCGTCCTCACTCTGACCACCAGCTGTCCTTGTCCCTGAAGCACACCAGACACACCCTGCTCAGGGCTTAGAGCCCCAAGTCCTGTCCTTGCCTGGGAGGCCTCCCCTACATCCCCACAGGCTAACCTGCCTCTCTCACGGTTTCCTCTGATGCCCATCCTCGGCAAGGCCTCCAAAGCCTGCTCTGTCATCCTGAAGTGAGGCTTCCCAGTGCTCGTGACTGTCCTGCTACCCGCCGTCCCTCTCGCCTGGACACCTGCTCCTTCCCTGAGTCGGTGCATGTATCTTCCAGGGCTCCCTCCCAGAATGGGTGGAAGTGTCCCTGCTTTGCACCCTGGTGTCTCCAGACACACAGAACGGCACTCTGTGTCTGTGGTCGCATGAGCTGCTCTGTGGGCGAGTCTTCCTCAAGCTCCTACCTCTCATCTCTCTCGCACTAGCCGAGGCTCCATGGGGACAGCACTTAGGTCTCTTATTCAGGTGCCTCCCACAGGCAGCCGCACAGGGTGGGCACTGAACATCTCTGCTGAGAGCCTCTGACCAATGGAGGACTTTGGAGCTGACACGGAGGCCCCTTCCCACAAGATGTAGGATCTCGTGGTCCTCGCCTCCCAGGAATCCGTGAACTGGGGTTTGTAGGTTTCTGGGAGATTTGAAATGAGCACTCCATTTTAACCCCACAGTCTCCACTCTACAAGAGCTCCCCACATACTCTGTCCCTCCCCTTCAAAACCCACTGCTCATACTAAGCCTACTCCCCCTCTGTGGGCCTCCTCCTGGAGAGGAGGCTGGGAGGCCCCCACTCCACATTAAGCCAGGACCTGCTGGGATGGATCTGGACATCGGAGCTGCAGACCTGCTCTGCCCAGGCATGACTCCAGAAGGCTGCATCTGCTGCTCGGTCTGCAGCCCCAGGACCTTGTCTTTCCCCCTGAAGAGCACATTCACAGGGGACTGAAAGTCACACATGGAGAATTCAAGCCTGCTCATCCGTGCCTTAACATGGCTTGTAGAGGCAACAAGACTTTCCTTTCTTTCTAAAGCGGGAACTGCATGCTGTATTATGCAGTGGAAAGATCACTACTCAGGAAAAACCTCCTTTGGAAAAGGAGGGAGTGATCCTTATCTGGAAATTGATGGGGCAAAAGGACTCACCTTTAACAATCAGCAATAAAAACCAGGACAGCGGGAGGATGGAGGCTGGGGAGCCAGAGGGAGGTGAAGTCCTGCTGGGGTTGTCGGATGGCAGGCGTCTCTGGCCTGGGTCCTCTGTGGCTGCAGAGGGGGCTTGTCCCCCCACCGCCCCGTCTTCATCAGGTCTCTGCAGCCCCATGGCCTTCCGAGGCTGCCTTGTGAATACTTCATTAACTTTTAAACGTAGACATTAAAAGGCGTGCAGGGCCTTCACCTGAGTGACTAAAAGACCATTACACCCTGCACCTCCTCTTCCTCTTCTGTCTCTCACTCAGGCATCTGGAAAGACGATCTGCAGGATTCCACCATCACTCCTTGGCTATTCAGAAAGGCACTGATATAGGCCACACTGGGAAGGAAGCTTCTGACTGCATCTGCCAGGCTGGGCAGCTGGAGTCCCCTGCTGGGATGGTTCTGGACATCTGAGCTGCAGACCTGCTCGGCTCAGGTCTCCTGAGGACAGGGAGCCCCTAGGATGCCCCAGCCGGAGCCACCCTCCCAGGACCAGATGGCCTCTGGAGCCATTGCCTGCGCTCCGTGGTGGGGCTGGTCTTCACCACGCTCACTCCTCCAGGGAGGACCTGCCTCCTCCGGTCAAGCCTCAACTCCCCCAGCCACGGCCTCTTCCTTCAGGCCACACTGAACATGTGTCGGCCTGATCTCCTCCAGAGTGAAATCATGGCTTTTTGAATGAGTGAGATAATTTTAATTTTTCTTTTTTTTTTCCTTTGAGTGACTTCTAGTGCTTTAAAATATGAACAGTAAAGTGGTGTTCTCATGCCCAAAGACAAAACAATATTATTACAACTCCACGAAGCCATGACAGTCTCACTCACAAGCTCATGTTTTAGAAGTCCCACACAGTCAATGAGCCAATGGACACGAAGCATTTGAAACAGGAGCTCACTCGGCACCCAGATGCGGACAAGCCCAGCCTCCAGAGCCATGCTGCCTGGATCCCAATCCCAGTTACAGTGCTGACCGGCTTTGTGACCTTAGGCAAGTGGCTAACACTCTCTGTGCTTCTCTTTTATCATCAGTACAATAAAGATGTCGCAGTGGCCAGGGCACGAGGACGCTGGGGCAGCGGGGTCAGGGAAGTTGATCAATGTGAGGGACACTGAATGGAATATTTTGTGCACAAGTGTATTTACTATGACCATTAATTCTTAATTTTCTGTCTATGAGTGTGTCTGATTCCGAGTATCTATCCAATCAGGTGGGCAGGAAGCTAACCTCTGGGCAGTGGTGTTCCTCCCCAGGCGGACTCCAGGCCAGCATCTGTCCCACAGGACCTCACAAGGATCCCTTGGGCTCCCAGAGTTCCAGGACTGGCCACAGCCCCTGGGTCTTCCCGGACACACCTGGTGGTCAACTCAGCACACACAGGGTCCCCAGCACCTGGCCTGGGCTGGAGTGTCCCCAGCACAGAGGGAGCAGGATCTCAGAGTAGGCAAAGGGGAAAGAACGGGTGGCCCATGTGCCAGATCCCCATCTTCCACTTAAGTGTCCCCAAGTCCCCAACCTGTTCCAGGAGGCCAACTAGAGCAGAAAGCTTCGGAGTTAACCTTATCAGGTGAACTTCCACGAAGCCATCTGCATCCGTACTTTCTGGCAGAATGAAATTTAATCTTGGCTATCTTAGAGGAACTTTAATCACATGGAAAGATGCTCACATGATCGTATTCAATAAAAAACATCAGGGTGTAACACAGAATCAGGAATTAGGTCTCCATGGGTTTCCCCAGGACAGCTGCGACTCAGTCCCACAGACGAGGTGGCACCGTCTCACCGTCTGGGCCAGGGGGACTGTGGACGTCCTGAGACCCCCAGCTTCCGGTAGGTGTCCTCCCTCCGTGGCTGAGTTTCGCCTCTGATGTGTCTGGTCTGAATCTTGCTGTTCTCATAGGGTAACAGCTGGCCGAGATCCTGCCAAGTCACCTCCCCAAGCATTATTAGCAAAACAGTCAACGGTGACCATCTTAAGACCAGTGGAGATGAGTCTCTGATCTTTATATTTTTTATATTTAGGCTAGCACAGTCCCTGAGGGACAACAGCTGGTGATCAGCATGTGCCTTTGAAGTGAAGCTGAGCGTTTTTCAAAAATCCCAACTCCAGCTCTAATAGTGTTGGTGCCCCATACCTGACCATATTCCTGCTTGGGAAGGACACGGATATGCAGGGCCTGGGGGGGCGGGGGTGAAGTCCAACATTCAGCATGCAGCCGCCCCAGGGCAGTCTCTGCCTACAGGCAAGGAAGGAGGCTCAGAGGCGAGGCCTCGGCACACAGCTTAGTGGTCCAGCGGAGAGTTTGAACCCTGCCTTTCTGCTCGCCCAAGGCCATGGCCCTCTGCCACAGTGGGTTGTGTAAGTTCAGCACCATCTCACTTACCAGGCTGCACCTTGTTTTTTCCCCAGCCCACACTGCAAAGCTTAGCCACCATTGCATACACACCAGAGGTGAAGTGTGCCAGAACAAGAAACCCACCCAGGGCGAGCAGTGCCAGCTACTCCGCAGAGACCTGTGCTAACTCCCCGGCTTATTGAAAACCAATCGGTGCCTTGGTTTCAGTGTTGGACACGTAACATGATCCAGTTTCCAAGACCAGAAACCAGAACTCACACAGGACTGGCAGCAGGCCATCAGGAGCAGGTGCAGGGGAGCTGGGATTGGGGCACTGCGTTGAGGGAGGACAGAGGTGTCCCATGAAACTCACTCTGGCTAAGATTCTCATGCAAGCCACCTGCTCTCAGAACCAGTCTCCTAGAGAAGATGTTTGACAGCCTTTGACAACATCCTGTGGAAAAGCTCCACTGTAGCACGTTCCCCTTTAATTGTGAATTAGTGTGCTACTTAAATACCAGGGCTCCTAACAAAGTTACCAGGTACCACCACTAGAAGAAAGAGAGGTGAATTTCCAAGATGAGGAAGCGGGGTCTAGAGTTTACCCTCCTTAAATAGTGCTGACCGGAATGTGGTCCTCAACCTGGGGGAATATTGTCACCCCCCTGATAGCTTTAAAAGCCTCCTTCTCTTCCAACAGGTTGATTTAATTGGCCTAGAACACAGCTGAACATTGAGATTATATAAAGCTCTTCAAGTGATTTTAATGTGCTATAAAAGTCAAAACCCACACCCCTAAAAGATTCTAGGAAAAGGGATTAAAATTGCTAAAAATTAGAAGGGTCATTTGTAAGACAAGACAAAATAAGAATAACCTCTTTCGCTCAGTAACATGGCCATCTAATGATCTGTCCCTGGCCTTGCTTTTCAACCTTACCTTCCTTCCATCCTTTTTTCCTACAGCTGAAATATGCTTTCTTCACATAGAACATTATTTTTCTCCTCTTATTTGGCAAAGGCTTACTCTTTTTCCAGAAGCTTTTCCTAAAGGGCTCCTATTGCTCTTGGCAATTCTACCCAAGTGGCACATCTCAGGAAAGATTCCCTCAGGATCATGCCTGGAGGGGACCCTCTACATTGCATTTAATTACTTCCTGGGGTGCAGGCTTCTGCACTTGACCTCAGCAAAGCCCAGATGCTGCCCTCTCCTCAGTGGCTGGCACGTTGTAGCCAGCAGACACCTGGGGGAGGAAGTCTGCGAGCAGGACAGGGCTGGGAAGCCCGTCACTCACCAGAGCGGACATTCAGAATGGTGCCCTGCCAGGCAGCTCGTCCAAGAGAACACGGGGTTTACACAAGTCAGAGCTTGAAGAGGACATTATGGAAAGGAAAGGTGAGATAGAAATGGCTGCATTTCATGTGGTGTTATACATTGGTCTTCATATTTCCCTTTGTCCTTATTTTTTAAAAAAACAGAAAACACAAATGTATCTGAATAAACATTATTATTAATATTATTATTATTATCATTTTAATTATTATTTTTCCTGATAGAAATGGAACATACTTACTTTGGACAAGTGGTCTTACAGAAGAAATCCCGTCCTTCTGGGAGATTAAAATGCCCTGGCCAGGTGGCTGCCCTTGCCCATCAATCCTGCCAAGCTCCCCAGCCAAATAGCAGTGGCGCTTCAGAAATATCAGAACCTGGTAATTTATTCCCCGACCGTCTTCCTAGACAATCAAGGACCTCACAACTCTTCAGGCTGAGCAGCCCTGGGGCTGCTCCTTTCCAACAGCTTTGCAAGAGACACTGGATGAAGCCCTCAGAAACCAGCAAGTCAGGTAGAGAGGACCCCAGACGGTGTCTGCACCCGAGCCACAGTGCCCAAGCCAGGCCAGCTTCTGCCATGCACAGCTCAGCTCTGTGAAGCGCGGTTCTCGTCCAAGGCTTCTGGCCATCCTGGGGCGCTCTGAATTAGGCTTTGCCACAAATTGACGGCAATTTGACCAACAGTGCCTGAGTGGCAGATGCTTTATGCACAGTCTGCCTTCACAGGGCACAACCGAGGCCATTTAACAATGGGGGGCTCCCAGCAGCCTACGGAGGGTGGGCAGTGCACAGGGTGGGCAGCAGCAGGGTGGGGTGGTCAGCGTTCAAGGAGAGCAAACAACCATCTCGGGAGCTGCTGATATTGCAGATGAACTGAGAGACCAGGGAGCTTGGCCGAGTCTTGCTGTAGGTCACGGAGAGGTGTGTGCGATTCCAGTCCAAGTATGTGGGTTTGAAGTGCAGTTCCACCACTACGTCCTCTAAATTGGTATTTGACTGTCCAAATGCACCAGGTGATCTTGGAACTTCGTCTGGCCCTTTGCCCTTTATGCTGGAGGATGACTGATGTCCTGATGGGGGCCTCCCAAGGCCGGGCGGCACGGCTGGCCTCCAGCCAGACATGTCCGTTGTCATCACTCACACAGCCCAAGGCCACCAGGTTTTTGTTTTGTTTTGCTTTTCTTCATGATTGGTATTTTTATTAGTGTATTATAATCATCACTGGTGCCCATTTCTCAAGAATTCTGACTTGAAAAACCTGTCAAAGGGTTACTCATTTCAAGGCAGCTCATGGAGAAAAGGGCTCTGCATAGACATCCTCCAAGGAAGGAATCGACTGTTTCATTTTTACTCAAAAGTCAAACTGTTCATGCAAGGGCGCATCTGGGGCCTCTGTGGTCATTTTGCTTTGATGATTTGAGGCTTTGTATCAAACACCTGGGGGGTTCGTTTTGACATATTCACAAATGTACATGACAGAGTTTGCTCCCTGTCAGTCCCTGGACCACCTCTTTCCCTCATCGTCCCCCCCCTCCCAGGTCCTCTTCCTTGACTCATGGGTCTTCCTTCTATCTTTTTAAAATATATCTTTATTTACTTACTTACTTATTTTTCTGTGGTGCTGAGGAGGGAACCCAGTGCCTCACACATGCTAGGCAAGCGCTTTACCACTGAGCCCTAGCCCCAGCCCCGACTGTTTTTCAACCAGTGCGTTATAGTCATATACAAAATTGGGATTCACGGCAGCATCCCCTTCTTCAGCCGTCACTCACCAACTCTGGTGACCCTTATCTTTGACCTAAAGATCCTTGAGAGCTAATTCTTGGGGTTTAAAGAGATTCCAACAAGTAAATGAGAGCAGAAGGATTTCTATTAAGATCTTTGTCTCTTTTAAAAAAAAAATAGAAAAAAAAAGGAGGAGATAGAAGGCCAATGGGAAATATAATTACAGTTGTCTTTGCTTTGCCTTTCATCTCATTTCCAAGGGAAATTTGAAGTCTTGTGTAGCATGTGGGTTGATTTCAGCTGAACAACAGTAAACTCATTAGAAGCTATTTGATGGGATATTTTAGAAAAGAATACAGAGTAGAGGTTGTAAGAGAAAAATGAGCATGCTTTATTCTAAGGCTGGAATGAATTTTCTGTTACATTTTCTTCATACTATAGAGACAAAATTAAGAGAAAAAGTGTGGTCTCAAATTCATGGCTGACTCCCCAACACACCAAACAAGGACCGTGTGGAAACTACGCCTGCATCTGTGCGCGTGTCCTGTGCCCCCCGAGTCTCTTAGTCTCATAATGACAATACCTGTACCCCCAACTTAACTTTTATGGCACGTACAATTAGAATGAGCTGGAAAATACCTTCCCTTGCTCTACCTCCAGCCTCAAGTACCTTTCCCAGGAGCGCAGCTTTCCGAGGTGTTCACCCAAAGCATTTGATAAAGGTAATGACCTCGGAGCAAAGTGACCACAGAGGCTCCCGAGGCCCCCTTCCTGAGCAGTTTGACTTTTGAGTAAAAACGAAACAGTTGGTTTCTTCCTTGGAGGACGTCTATGCAGAGTCCTTTTCTCCGTGAGCTGCCTTGAAAGGAGTGCCCCTTTGACAGGTTTTTAAGTCACTCTTGAGAAATGGGCACCAGTGAGAGAGCCTGTGACACAAGGGGGACCACACCCCACAACCTGGAGTGTCTCAGTGGGACTGGCCCCTGTGCTTCATGGACCTTAGGGCAACACTAAGACAGGCTTCTATTTTGAAAATAATCAAGAAAAACAGTCATAGGTTAAGCGACAGCAGGGAGCCTCGCCCACACTCTGTGCCCTGGCACCTGGACGGATGGCACCATGGCTCCTTGCCTTGAACATCCCTGTGCTGTTCTCAGGGACTTGCCACCCTGAGCCAGGCAACCCGCCTGCAGGGGGTCTCACAGTCCTTCATTTTCACTGGCTTTTTCCTCAGGCGCTCTACCAGTCAGCTTGTGGTAAGTTCTGCTGTGGTAACAAACACGACCCAGATCCCAGGGCTGGCAACCACAGCCGAGTCCTCCCCCGCTGTGTGTGCCTCGCAGGCTGCTGTGCCCTGCTCCCCAGTTCTGGTTCCAGAATGAAGAAGGGGCGTCCATCAGGAGGACACCACGCTCGCAGCAGACAAAAGGGCACAGAACAGGATGCTGGCCTGGGCTTCTGCTCCGGAGGACCACACAGGGCAGGCTCTCCCTCCATCGCCAAGGAAGTCACAGGGCCAATCAGACAGGAGCAGGGGGTGGTCTGTGCTCCTCACAGTTGGAAGGAGGCAGGGCCTTGGAGGGAGGGAGCCAGCAGAGAGGGCAGTGAGTGCTTTGGATAAACATCACAACCTACCATTCAGCTTTGGGTGGTCACTGTGTGAGAAAGCAGAGACTGTGGCTATTCCTCCAAAGATCAAGATTTGCTGAGCCAATAACACATTTCTACCCCGCTGCTCTGTTTCCGTGCCTTTTTGTATATTTCATAACTTTTCCTTTAAGTGAGAAAAACATGGAATTTTTGGAGATACTTCAGGTGTCAGCTGAACCATGTAGCTACCAACCACACACGTGAAGCGAAGTCACTGCTCCACTGAAGCAGGTCACTGTGACAACCAGGCCCAAGTCTTCCTCTAACAGGCGATATCAACCTGGTCACGGCTGGATTAACAGCAGCACAAAACATGGTTTGTAAGGTGCATCTCAACTGCATGTTTATTGAAATGTGAAAGAAAATATATATTACAAAGATAAGCAGTCATTGTCTGAGTGTGCATGTGTGTGTGTGTGTGTGTGTGTGTGTGTGTGTGTGTAAAATAAGATTTGCTGATTAATCCTTAAGTGCATCCCTGCTCCTCAGATTGTGGTCAGTTGGAGCTGGTTAGAAATGCAAAATCTCAGGTCTCAACCAAGTCCTGACTCAGAATATTAACAAGAACCACATCCTATTAAAGTTAACTGAGTAGTATTCTCATAACTGCAAAGTGCATCACAGGAGAGAGAACATGTACACACCCACACGGATCAGGGTGTAATCACATGACTCCTCTCTCCATATCTCCCTGCAGACTGGAGCCCTGGTGTATTAGTCTATTTTCATTACTCTAACACAATATGCAAAGCTGGGTACTTATAAAAAAAACAGGTTTATCTGAGTTATAGTTTTGGAGGCTGCAAGTTCAAGATCAGGAGGCCCCAGTGGTTCAGCCTCTGGTGGGGGCTTCCAGCTAGATGGCACCACAATGGTGGGAACACACGTGGGGGAGATCACAGGTGAGAGAGGAAGATGAAGACCAGGGAGGTCTTGCTCTTTCTATGACAACCAGCTAACCAGGTCCCATGGGAACTGCATCAATCCCTCTGAGGGCACACCCCGGGGACCCAATTGCCTCCTCATCTCCCCACATCACCAGGCTGAGGACCAAGCATCCAACACGTGAACCCTTGTAGGACAACCACACCCCAGACACAGGGGCCAGAGGAAGGGCACCGGAGGGACACCATCCTGCAAGACGTGAGGTGACAGATGGAGCAGGCAACTCTGTGGCATGCGGCAGTCACCCGGGCTGTTAGGCAGCTTCGCCTTTCTGTAGCAAACACCTGAGCCTCTCACCCCACAAGAGCCAAGGTTATCAGGGCTCACTGTTTGGTGGCTTCAGTCCTGCTGCTTTGGGTCCTGTGGCAGGGAGGGCACGGTGAAGTACAGCTGCCCACGTCGATCATGGCCAGCACACAAAAGACCCCAGAGCCCCCTCAAGGACACACCCACGGGACCCCCTCTTAAAGCTTCCACCCTCCCAATAGCACCAAGCGGGGGACCAAGGCTTCAACATGGGACCTGGGGACAGTCCAGATCCACACTGCAGCAGGAAGGCTTCAAAGGCACTGCGGCCTGGGCCCGCCCTGGGAGATGCTTTGGTTTTGGGCACCACATTTTCTAACACTTCTGCAGGTGGCTCTGCTGTGCAGCCTGGGCTGGGCTCCTGAGGTGCAGAGAGGCATGCAGAGGGCATGGAAGGCCATCTGTGGACGGTGACCCAGGCCAGACAAAGCCCTCCGTGAGCCTGAGAATCCTTTCCTTCGCCCTCAGGGTCACTGTGTAAAGACCTTCTGATTCAGGAGGCTGGGAAGAAGGGGTGCTTTGCCCAAGGGACAGAGCCACCAGGAATCAGGGCTCTAGTAGCTTGCGAAGGGCACCTCTGATGACTTGACTTAATTTGATTGCCAATACATGTGTAAAAATCCAGTGACAACTGATGGGGGGACCCCAAGTCCACAGGCTTGGATCTGAAGTGTTTCTACTGGGCACGTCTTCTTGGCCTTGAGTAACTCATCCACTCATCCTGAGTCTCAATATGCTTCTCTGTTAAGTGGGCTTGAAAGTTGTACCTGCCACCTGCCACCGCTCCTGGGGTTCTGAGAATAACAAAGGCATTCCTTGGAATGGAACTTAGCAAGTGCTGCAGAGATGCAAGATGTGCTAATTTTGCACATGATTTTACCATTGTTCTCATTTTGCTTTCTCTTTCTCTAAAGAGTTACTGGTGGCCTCTAAGAGAGAGATCCTCCCACCTCACAGCATTTGAATCTAGGCACACACACTAAAATCCAGAGCTTTCGAACTGGGCTTTTTAAGGCACCGAGATTGACTAAATTTGGGTTTCACAGAGTATTTTTCAAAAACAAATAGGTTCTAATTTTTTATTTTTTTAGTGAAGCAACTGATTTTTCCCCCACCCTCTACTTTTTGGGGAGATACTTAATTTAAACTTCGTTTGCCTTCAACTTCCAACTTGTTTCCATCTTACGGTGACATCATGTAGTCCTATGTCACAAAAGGTTAAAATATCATTAGTCAAAATATTGCCATCAATTATAATATGTGGAATGATATTTAGCTGTTAAGGAATTATTATCATCACTTCTGATTTCATCTTAGAATTTTTTTGCTCTCTGTGTGTATCTATAAGCTGCAGTTTGCTTGTACAAATGATGCAACCAACACAACATGAAAGAGTGTCAACTAAGTGTACACGCTCACACACACACGTATGTGGATGTCACGTTCCTGTGTATACTCAAGAGTGCACATGCCACTGTGACAACTGTGGTGACGAGGTGGCGAACTCCTGCCATTCTATGACCCTCTAAGTTTGCCAGGGTCACAGATAGAGAATGAAGCCATCTGTTCTCTCTGCTAACCTATAAATACACCCTGGGCTGATGACATGCTTGCTGGGGGAAGCAGACTTTCTTTATGTGTTTTAACTTTCAAACGTCTCGCCTGCCGTCAGCCAGGTTGCAAACACTGGCAACGATCACCCAGACTCTTGAAGTGGAAAAATCACTTGCACGGCAGCAACTGACAAGGGGCCTTTCATTCCAAAAGGCTATAAAATTCAGAAGTGGAAGTGAACGTGGGCAAGCCCATATTTCTGCACTCAGGTGTCAAAGCTACATCTCTGGGAAGTTCCCGAACGAGACGCCTGCCTGGTAACTTACGGGGAGACGTGGCAACAACCATTAATCTCCCAGGGAAAGTGGCGTCTGTGATGGGAGAAGGTCTGGACGTGAATCTTGACTTCTACAGGGAGGGATGAAAAATCGGCTCACGGGGAGGAGGGGGACGAAGGCGGGCGTGTGATCCTTCTTCCTCCACCCCGTTCTGCTTTTTCTCTTTAAAAGGGCCCTATTCCTGTCAAAGTGCTCATTTTCCCTCAAATCCAGGTGTGTGCTGCTGGACATGAAGCCGATCCCATGACTCTGAGCTCAGAGTCCCCACCTCGCTGCTCCCCGGGTGGGAATGATTTAGTTGCCTGGCATGGACACAGACTTTCTCAGACTCCACCTGCGGGAAATGGGCTTCTCTGGGGCCTGTCCAGAGATCAGCAGGGAGGCAAGCAGAGTCACCTCTGGACAAGCAGGGTCACCCCGGGGACAGCTGCCAACACACCCAGCAGCACGAGGATGGATGTGATGTGGCAGGACCAGGCTCCTCAGAATAAATGAGACACCGTTTCCTTTGTGAGCCATCCTGGGAAAGGTGGGCATGGTATACTCTAGCAATCAGAGGGGCATAAAATAAGGGAAGATAAAAGGAAAAAGAAAATCATGTCAGAGAATTTTTGTTTCCAAAACAATTCAATCCTACCCCTGGTGTGGTGGGATAATCTAAAAAGGTCCGTCTTTCAACTCAAGTAACAAAGAGAAAACCAAGCTTTGATCACTTCAAAGGAAACCAAATTCAGTAAGTGGGGAGACCTTGAGGACCGAGGAGGAGGAGAGCGGAGTTTGGGGGGTGGGAGGTAACCATGCAGAGGCCCCCAGAGTGCGCCAGGTGAGGGTGGTGCTCTGCAGGGTGTCCAGGGTCAAGGCTGTCAGCAGGCGCGCAGTCTGCAGGTGAGGAGCCCTTCAGCCCCGCTGCAGAGGGCAGCAGACAGGGGCGATGGACAGGAAGCAGGGGCAACCCTGGAAGCTGAGCAGAGTGCCCATCGGTCAGGGTCTGAAGGTCCTGAATTATCAGATTTCTGTGGGGAGAAAGCACAAAACACCAGGAGCCCTGCAAAGTGAGTCCCTGAGAAGTCCCACCACCCTGTGAGCAGAACATTCTGGAAGAGGTTTCCAGATTCTGGGTCAGGTTCCAGACTCCCAAATCAGAATTTGCTCCTTGGACCATATTCTAGAACCAAGCCTCAAATGTAAGTCTGAACAACCCTGCGATCAGGAAGGCACAGAAAATTATAGACAACGAGGCTAACCTCACGACTGGTGTTAGCACTTCTCTGCTGAATAAACTATGCAACCATCACACACACACACACACACACACACACACACACACACACAATCTGTCTCGAGGTCCTGAAAACACACACTGGACTTGAGATTCAATGGGAAATTTGTAGTTGATTCCAGAATTGTGGCTTTAGTTTGAAAGCAGTAAGAGAATTTCATGTTTATAAAAAGTGTTTGAATTTTAAGAGAATTTAATTTCTCTATATTTAAAAGAGCTGAGTAAGTTCTGAGGTTTTAAAATGTGCTTGTTGGATTGTAAATGTGTCTTGTGAGGGACGTAAAGTGTTTTAAATTTCAAAAATACATTTAAGATGATTTCAGGGATTTAACTAGTTAACTAGTTAAGTTTGATTCTTTAGGTCAACCCCATTTGTTCAACTTCTGAATAAATCAAGAAAAGTGCAAGTAGTTATTCTTACTTTTATACTAAAAGTACTGAATTTATTAGTCAAAACAAATAAGTCATCTTAACAGTTAAAGAAAAACATAATTTTTTACTTTAAAAACTGAGCATTGATCTAAACAAAAATTATTCTAAGTACATTGATCTAAACAAAAATTATTCTAAGTATTTTTTCAAAAATGTTAGTAAAAACTAACATTTTTGAAAAAATACCTTGAGTATTATGTGTATACCTTAGTGATCTCAGAAAGGTGCTACATTTTGCTTTGAAGCGTAAGGCTATTTGCTTTTTATTATTATTATTAACCATTTGAAGAGAGAGAAATTATCCTAATGTTTCAGCTAAGTTTGGAGCCTCCGATGCATCAAATACAACTTTTTCCAGTACAATATTGACTTTGCTTCTGTCCAGTTTATGCTCACTAATAATGATATAATAATGACAGTTTAACATTTTGGATTTTTACAGCGTGTCTGTTGGCCTGTCTCATCAGTGTTTTCGTAGCAACCAGCAGCAGTGCACACTCTGGCTTTCCACGTCAACTTGCAGCCTGCAGACAGGGGCTCTTTACCAACATCACTGTGGAGTGACCTTGGATGGGACATTGAAGACTCCTCCTTCTAGAAGGTGTTTCTCCCTTGAAGCTAGAGGGGAAGTAAGAGCTGAAAGCAGGGGAAGGGCTTAGCACTTACCTGGTACACACCGA
This sequence comes from Spermophilus citellus, assembly GCF_964194105.1. Lineage (NCBI taxonomy): Eukaryota > Metazoa > Chordata > Mammalia > Rodentia > Sciuridae > Spermophilus > Spermophilus citellus. The sequence continues at coordinate 280,522,208 of NC_138182.1, read as the reverse complement.
GTCTCAACCTGCAAGGCTCGCTCTTCTCGGCTCCCAACATCAACTTCGAACACATTCTTCCCCCAAGGGAAAAAAATGTAGCCAAGTCCAGGAACCAAGAGACTCTGGAGGATGTCAGGCAGCGTCTCCAGGACTCGGGAGATGCAGCTGCCAGGAACTCAGACATAACCCCATTCCCTGGTCACAGAGACCCATTTCAGGCAAAATGGAAACAATTTTCTTGAGCAATGACTCAGCCCCTTTTTCATGTCCCCCCGCCTTGATTTTTTGTGTTCCTCAGTCCCTCTTTTGCAAACCCACCCTGCCTGAACATCCCTCAGAGGTGTGGTTCACAGTACTTAGCCTGACACCTGGGCTCAAAGGACCACTGATGGGCTTCAGAGGAGTCCTCAGACTTATATGACAAATTTGGGGTAAATGCAAATATTGTCATAATACAGGGAGAGGATGCTGCTTCTCTCCTCTTCTCCAAGGGTCCCCAGGGTTGGAGAAGTGAAGGAGCAACTACTCTCCAGCTCCTCCCACTGCCACTCACTGACCTCTGGTCATTGCCTTGGAAGCCTGTGGACTGGCTCTGCAGGGAGGTGGGTGGATTAACCCCGGTGGAGACGGCAGCAGCTGGCAGGGACCTTGGGATCGCTCTCAGGATCACAACAGCCAGCCTCAGTCACAGCAAAGAAGTCAATGACGTGGCTTCTCGGGCTTGTTGATGATGATATTAACGGTGCTTTCAGTTTGCAGAGTGAGTGTCTCAACAGAGCAGAATAATACAACTGACGAGACCGTGTGGAAGACACAGAAATGCTTGCCAGAGGGATGTGTCTGCAGTAGCCCCCGTGATGGACGAAACGCCCTGACTCTGTGTTCACCCCAGCCCACTGGCCCCAGGCTCCTGCAGGGATGCAAGGACCTGGACCCAGTGATCACTCCCCATAGAAGGAACCTGAAGCTTTGGGCAGGAAGAGGATACTACAAGATATGGGTGGACAAGGTCACATTTAAGAGACTCACAGTGCCTCTCCTGAGTAACACGGCCACCTCCCGCTTTTAGATCTGTCAGTCCTTGGAAAGAGGTCAGTCCTTGAGAACTGGGATGCTATTGATCTTCAAATCAAGTGGAAACACCCTAAGGTCCCTCTTCTGGGTGGATTCAGAGCTCCAACCTAAGGGGAACAGCCTTAGAAGTGGCCCCTGGGTCCCTTAAAAATGTGGGATCTGAAAGCTTATACAGGAAAACCTGACGTGGAGAATTGTTCTTTTCTACAAAACAACAAAGTCCCTCTGCCAGAGAAACCCCACTCCAGCTCCTCACTAAGTGGCAGGCATGGCCATCTGCTGGGAGGCCTCGGCTTCAAGTGAGTGAAACGGGAAGTCATCCGCCTTCCAACTGCCACGTCCTCATCACTTGTGCCACATATCAACCCCCACATCAGCCTGCAGACGTTTGCCCGCACAGGCAAACCTGATGAGGACTGGGGGTGACAATGCACTGATGAGTTCACAACTCTCCTCTCCGCTACTGTAGGTGCTGTGTTTAGCTGAGCATTGAAATCTCTTTGAAACACTTGGCAAATTCTCTTTGTAAAATTTTGCTGAGGGTCTGGGGTGTGGCTCAGTGGTAGAGTGCTTGTCCAGCATGAGCAAGCCCTGGGTTCAACCCCCAGCACCAATAATACCCAGGGATGCCACCATACCAAACCTTGTACACAAAGGGGCATAGCAGCGTTATTCACCATAGCGAAAGGAAGAAATGACCCAACACCAAACAGCTAGCAAATGGATGTTGATCAAAATGTGCTCTATCCATTCAGTGGGTTATTATTTGGTAATGAAAAGTAAAAAAAAAAAAAATACTAATTCGTGTTACCACCTGAACAGACCTCAAAAACACAATGCTAAGTAAAATAGCCAGGCAGAATAGTCTACATATTATATAATTCAATTAACATGAAATGCCTTAAAAAATAAAAGACATACCTGTAGAAAGAGCAGATCGGTGGTTTCCTTGAATTGAGAGAGGATTCATAGAATGAAGGTTGGTTGCAAATGGACACAGGAGATCTTTGAGGCCAGTAGAAATGTCCTCTATTTATATTATGGTGATGGTTACACAACACTGCAAATATACCAAAAATATTTCAGTGCTATACACTTAAAGCTCTTACCAAACAATCCACTAGACTTGCAAGGAATGTTATAGAAAGAACATTCACTTGAGAGTATAATGTCTGTGTCCTAGCCCCAATTATATGCACAATTAGCTGCATTACTGAAGGTAAGGCACTGACTTACCTGCTCTTGGACTGTTTTACTGCCCTCTCCCACAGACCCTGAGCTCTGGCTTAACTGACTGCACACTTTCACTAGAGCACATGCTACACCCTAACTCACGAGCCTGGGTCTCCTGTACTGGTTCACTCCTGCTCGCTCAAAAGAGAGAATGGAGTGTCTGCCCCAATAGAAGTCAAGTGCAGGGCCACATGGGTAACGAGGGAAAAGCATGCTCCTCACTGTCCGGGGGCTCGCCTCCTAAACCACATCCCATAGGGCACATAGAGAGATGCCTAGGGAAGAACTGGGCCGGTCCCTCATCTGCCTGCCAGCTTCTCAGCCAGACCCGTGCACACCCAAGGTGTTTCTTCCTCTTCCTCCACATGGGCTCAGAGTGCTGCTTCACCTGCTTGGACATCATCATGCAGTGAGAACCCAGAGCCCACGGCCACTGCAGGACAGCTGTGTCACTCTTACCAGGGCCTGTTAGGCAGCAAAGGCAGACTGTGGCCTATATCACCCTTGGGCATTAAAACAACAACAAAACAAGGGGCCACCTGCACTCAAAATGTTGGCCAAGACACAGACTTTTCCCTGGAGAGTCCCCCCTGGTGGTGAATGATATCAACCGACTGAGCAAACATCAGGGGCAGTCACAGATCCTCATTCCTCTCACAAGGTTGTCTTCCAAGGAGAATTCTCTTCGCAAGCAGAGGAGAGTCAGCCAGGCTGTGTGACCAAGGAGATGAGCCGGGAGACAAAGCTGAGGGAGTCCCTGACAGAGGGGCCACACGGCTGGCCACCAACACTCATCGCCACAGGTTGTCCCAGTGAGAACAGTGGACCAGGAGGAGGTGAGCTGCAGGAAGGAGACATCTAACTATCGTTTACTGACACCATGGAGCTGTGTCTTCTCCCTCCATGTTGTCTCACTGATCCCCTGAAATAATCTGCACCTCCATCACCATATTACTAAATGGGGGGCATAATGCTCCCAATTAACCTTTAAGTCAAAAGAGAAGAAGAAAAAGGAAGAAACATCTCCTGGCATATTTTACAAAACTTGAAGGAAACCAAACACTTGGTTTTGCCAAACGGTAAGTACTAAATGCTGAGGGCCACCGCGGCTTCCAGACGTTTGTGAGCCCCCAGACGTCTGTTCCCAAGCACGCTTTCTTCTCAACGGCATTTTGAGGGTAGGACAAAGTGCTGACGCAGTACTTTAGCAGAAATGTTTTTGTTTTTTTTTAAAGATCATTTTGTTGTCATTAAAATTCAACAAGCATTTTTGAATAAACCTTCTGTCTGAAACAACAGATGTAGCAACATAGAAAAAGGCAGGCACTGAGCAGGTGAGTTCATTCACAGGGACACTTGGACACAGCCTTAGAAGAGACCTACCACTTCTTTCCTCTCAGACTGTCACCTCCTGGGTATTCCCAGTACAGATCAGAAGTTCAGAACCAGGGGTGACTTTGTCCCCAAGGGCATTTGGCAATGATGGGGACATCCTATCCATACACCCAGCCTCTAGTGGGTGAGGCCAGGGGTGCTGTTCAAAGTCCCGCAATGCAGAGGACAGTCCCACAGCAGAGCAGTCCAGCCCAGGTGTCGGTGGTGGAGAGGTGGAGAACACCTCGTAGGCTGAGCGTCTTTTATCTGGTTCAGGTCATTTGAGGGGAACTGCCTTCTGCCTGTGCTGAGCCACAGCCAGGCAGGGCAGACAGTGCAAAGCAGAGTCCTCCCCACCAGGCTCTGTACTGTGGACTCTGCCCTGGTGCCCTGGTTTGAGGGTGCTGCACGGGAGTTCATGGCGGGAGGCTTGGTCCCGGTGTGGAGGTATTGAGGGGTGGTGCTGCCTTTAAGAGGTGAGGCTTGGTCGAAGGTGGTTATGTCACTGTGGGCACCAGCCTTGGGAGGGACTAATGTAGTTCTCGAGGACCTCAGTTAGTTCCCACAAGAGCAAGTTATTATAAAGGCTGAGCCTGGTCCCTGAATCTCTCTGGCTTAGTGACTTCTTTGCACTTGCTCCCACCAGTGTGTCGCCAATCACCATGAGGCCCTCCTCAGAGGCCAAACACCTGGGGCTACCTGATCTTAGACTTTTAGCCTTCAAAACTGTGAGATAAGTGAACCTCCTTTCTTTATAAAGTACCTAGCCTCAGGTATTTTGTTATAATAACAGAAAACAGACCAACATACTTGGCAAAAATGGGAACAGGAAAGGTGTTCCTGACACAATCAAGAGCTAAGGAAGGGTTTTCTAGAAGATGTAAGTCTGCAATTGCTTTAGTCAGCTTTTTCACCACTGTGACTAAAGGACCTGACAAGAACAATTTTAGAGGAGGAAAGTTTATTTGGGGCTCATGTTTCAGAGGTATCAATCCATAGATGGCTGGCTTCATTCCTTGGGGCTCAGATGAGGCTGAACCCCATGGTGGAAGAGGGTGGTAGAGGGAAGTGGCTCATGTGATGATCAGGAAGCTGAAAGACATTTCATTCACCAGATACAAAACATATACTCCAAAGGCATGCTCCCAATGACCCACCTCCTCCAACCACACCCTACCTGCCTTCAGTTACCACTGAGTTAATCCTATCAGGGATTAATTCAGAGACTAGGTTAAAGCTCTCATAACTCAATCATTTCTCCTCTAAGCCTTCTTGCACTGTCTCGCACATGAGTTTTTGAGAGACATCTCACATCCAAACCATAACAGTAATGAAAGACAAGTATAAATTAGACAAACTAAGAAGGGCAGTATACTAGTCTGTGTCATGTTACTACAACAAAACACCTGAGGCAACTTACTTTAGAGAGAAAAGTTTTATTTAGATCACAGTTTTGAAGGTTCAGAGGACTGAGACCTCCATTGACCCAACCTGGTGAGGATGGTATATGAATCTGTCCTGGACAGTGCCACTACCAGATACAGCCACCAGGAGGCACCTAAGTCATGAGTCACGCCATCAAGCTGGGTTTTGCTCACAACCTTACGTGGGACTTCTCTCTCTCTTACTTTCACTTTCTTTCTCTCCTCTTTTTATTTTTATTCTTGATTCTCCTCTGCCTGAAGCTTGAATCACACAAGAGGAGATGGTGGGGGGTTTCAGGAGGCTGGCGTGATGATGAATTTCACGTCACATTGTGAGCATCTGGAGGAGGAGTGACAGATGGTTCAGGAGATGAGTGGACATCTGAGTGTGACTCACCTGAATGTGACGCCAAGGCAGGGTCGGTAGAGCACAGGCCGAGACAGAACCCACAGAACCCCATAGGACGCTGCTGGCCTGCCACCAAATTCCTCTGCTTGGTCTCCCACGTGGGGCCAGAAACAGTGAACACAACTGTGACCGGTGGCAATGGGGGCCCTCTAGCTCTCCCTCCCATGCCTTCTCCTGTTCCCTGCATAATTGGACTGAAAATGTGGGAGCAAAAATACACACCTGTGTGTGAGCCTTCGGTGACTGCTGTGGGTGGGGTGACGTTAACCTCCACCAAGCACGGAGGCTCCTTGCCACTCTCAGTCCCATCACCAAGAAAACTGGGGACCCCCAGTTATCAGGCACCATGGCCCTGCCCACAGACCGTGGCAGGCAGACAACCGCTGGGCACTGGATGAAGACCCTGCTTCCCGCTCAATTTCTCTCTCCTCCATTTGGCTGGGTACATGGCTGTCCAGAAAGTACACAGTCTGGTGTGGACTTGGACCAAGTTTTAGTAACTGGAGGAGAAAAAGAGAAGGATATTCTTTTGAGTTGAATTGTGTCTCCTCCAAATTCATCCACTGAAATCCTAGCTCCTGGTACCTCAGAATATAAATTTATCTGGAGACAGGATCTTTCAGAAGAGATCGAGTTCATATAAGGGGATTTTAAAGTAGCGCCTCTCCAGTATGACCCGAATCCTGGTTCAAACAGGGAAGTTTAAGTGGGTAGAAGTGGAGAACACCATGCAAAGTGAAATCAGCCAGGCTTAGAAAGTCAAGGTCTGAATATTGGGGAGAGGGGAGAAGGGGAAAAAAGAAAATAGAAAGAAGATCAATAGAGTGAGAAAAGGGAATAAAGAGAAAAGAAGGGAAGGAGGGAAGGAAGGTGTAGAAAATCACTGGGAAATGAAATCTACCAGATTCTGCTCTGTCTATGTGTGAGCACACCACAGTGAACCATGTGTGTGCCGCTAACCAACAGTAAGGATGGCAGAAGGGAGACCCATAGAACAGAGCAGGCAGGTTGCGGGAGGGAGGAGGACCGGGAAAGGGGAAGTTGTAAGGAATGAGATTGGTCAAACCGTCATGTGCCTGTGTGAATTCCACTCTTAGGTATAATCATAACGTACCAATAAAAAAGGAAGTTTGGACACAGAAAGATGTGTAAGACAGGAGGAGGAGCCACAGGAAGAGGAGCAATCTACAAGCCAAGAAGAGAGGCCTGCAGCAGATTTCTTTTTCTTACAGTCCTTAGAAAAAGCAAACCTGCCCATGCCCTGTCTTGGACTTTTAGCCTCTGAACTGTGAGGCAATACATTTCTGTTCATTAAACCACAGTCAGGGGTACTTTATTAGAGCATCCTAGAAAACTTATACACCACCCCTCATGAGCCCCCTGGCCTTCTTCCTTCCTTGCTGGACTGGGGATTTCAAGACCTGGGACAGCCATCCTGGATCCAGAGGAGGAAGCAGATGCTGAGGTCGCAGAGCCGCAGCTCTATTGATGGAGCACATGTGACTACACTTCTATAAACTAAGACATAAAAAGAGACAGGTTAGGGCTGGGGATGTGGCTCGGTTGGAAGAGGGCTTGCCTTGCATGCACAAGGCCCTGGGTTCAATCCCCAGCACCACAAAAGAGACAGAGAGAGAGAGAGAGAGAGAGAGAGAGAGAGAGAAAAGCAGGTCTATTCTTTTCTAAGCCACTTTGTTTTGGGGCTCTTTGTTACAGGAGCTTAGCCTATATCCTAACTGATACGTGTTGCAAACAGGTCATAACTAGCTGTAAATTGACTCTTAGGTGACTTCCAAAGAATGCCTGACAATGTACACTTGACCTCTTATCCTGATACATTCTACATCATCTGTGTATCCTGCCATATCCATCTCTCCCCTAAACCTTCTATTTAGTTGGCCTGGTGAACTTGGTTTTCATTGTCAACCTCACTTGTCTTTTCATTTTCAGACCAAACAAAGCAACTCTTCCAAGATTTTTTTCTTCTGGTCCCCTCAGATCCAATATTCCCTTTATTTCACTCCAATCTGCTATTCAAGTTCAAAATGCTCCCCAGAACTCGAGCCTGCCATTGTGCTATTCTTTTCTTTTCAGCGTAGACACGGTGGAACGTGACTCAGCTGGCTCATTACAGGTAAAGCCCTTTTCCAAAACAGTCATCTATTTACTCTTGTGTCTTTGACTTGGACATACAGTCCCCTTTGAAATTAAAGGAACTTCCTGCAATAAAATACAGAGACAACAGGAGTTGGCTGGACATGTTTGGCCTTTCAAAAATGTCAAAATTAAAATAAAGATCCCTGTTCATTGATACCCATATGCCTGACTTCTCTTAATCAGTAGAAGTCAAAGGAAAAAGACCAAGGGGAAAGAACACCAAATGCTCCTAAATTCTATCTCTAAGGAAAGTCCCTGGTATGAGTTTTCTCTTGTCTAAGTTGGAGTATCTGGAGTGAAAACCCTGGACATCAAACACAGGTGGCTTCAGAGTTTTCTCTGCGACTGATTCCACTGTTTCTGAGCCTTTTTCTCATGCAGATATCCCATGCAAGTGCAAATAGGGGAGCATTCTACATTCCAGATCAAAATTAAAAATCAGTGAAGCATTCGTCTGCAAATGTAAACTAATCAGTCAGTCCTACATTCTTTTCTCCTCTAGTATAAAGGGCAACATGGAAACATCCGAACCATTCAACAATGACATAGCTTGCCTTCTCTGAGACCCATTTTTACCTGCAAAATTTTGGTCCCTCCGTGAACTAAACAGAAGACAAAATACGGAAAAGCCATATTTCTTTTCTTGGCTCTGTCAGTGGAAGAGTGGACGACCTTGGGGGGGGAGATATCCTTTCTCTGACTTTGCTTCCTCATTTGCAAAACAGGGAAAGCAAAGTTCCACTAATTTAGTAATAAATTATCTCATTACCGAATGTAAACACTGTTATTGTTTAGCATTTATTTCTGCAATCTGTCAGGACATTTTGAAATTTCTGCATGAAATATACAACTTAATGCACCGTTTCTCCTTTCTCGAAGTCAGCAGCGTGTTGGCGGAGCCCAGGCAGAATGGCGAACACATGGGCCATGTAAATGAAATGCTATTTAATTTATTTTCAGATGGATAAAAGGAAATGTAATTAAGCTCCCTAAAAGCCTTCCAAATAGACTTCCCTTAAAGAAGGAGTGGTGGAAAGGGAGGTCATAACTGATCAAAGCAGTAAATCAGTTTCTGTGACACTTGACGATGGAGACCAGATTGGGGCATCCAGCAGAAAATCAAACGCAGTGTAAGCCGGAGACTTCCCAGAACGGGGAGGAAACACCAGAAATGCGGATCAGATGCTGGCCAGCGCCAAAGCCAAGACCCTGCAGGTCTGAGGTCTGGGGCTTGGGCTGGCGACTCCTCCCTCTTCTCCTCAGGCACATGCTGTTAAATGTGTGTGTGTTTCCACTTAATGGTGGGAAGCCAACATGCCAGAATAAAACATAAAAAGGAAGGGTCAAGAAAGCCTTGGATCTGCACAGGCCTGCTCAGAGGGACGCAGAGGGTCCATGTCAAATCACCACTGGAGAGTCCATATTGTTTTCTGAATTCCGGTCACTGAAAAAAATGTCTTAATTGTTTAAAAGCACCCAAGTGGAACAAGGAAACTATAGATAAAAATACCTAACATCTCACATGCCTCTTTAGCTTATCATCAGGTTACATCTGCAAATGAGGAAACTCCACACAATGAACATGTATTATATTTCTTTCAAAATCTCTACCCTTCAGGGCATTCAAACTGAAGCAAAAGTATATTTATAACTCAGGCCTCAGTAATTCCACCTGCTTTGAAGTGGGAAATGTCACCCTCTGAGGTCATCAATGCTCCTGGAAATTTACTAACCATATAAACCGGCAGTATTACCCTTTTAAAATATATGTGCCCCACCGCATCAAAGACCTGGACACAGAGAGGAACCTTCTTTGAACTGATGGTGGGGTTAACTCTTATGCATCAACAGAGATAAAGTCATCAAAGTGCAATTTCCTCTCTCAAGAATGATATGTCTTTATCATAAAAATTGTAAAGTAAAATCATGATTCTCCATTAAGCAGTGGATAGCCCATGATCTGTAATTTACCAACAATCACACACTCACACGGCTCTGTTCTGTTATCCCCTTTTCCACATGATCAAATATTAATGTGCTGTTCTTACTATAACACATTATTTTTGAAAAGATAGTATACAATATTAATCTGCCATGAAATATGACAATGCATGATAATCAATTACAATTGATGTTTTCAGCTCATTGTCTTTCAAACAAAGATGGTGAAGACCTGAAACAATCTCTTGTTAAAATAAGGATTTAATAACTGAAGTAAGCATGAAACAACGACCAGGAATGGAATGGGATTAAAGCATAATATAAAAATCCCTTTAATAAAAACAGTCTTGAATCACAGATAAACATAAATTGAAAAATCCATCTTTTTTCTGTAAACATGCCTCAGGATAGAGCCGTACGACAATTCATGGCAGATGCTTATCAGAAATAGTCAGAAATAATGTTTCTCATGGAGGAAGACTTCATTATTAGGTGATAAAAAGCAGCATTACTAGAGACAAACCATCAAGGTCTCTTGGCCTATTTTGAAATGTCCTTGGTGATGGTACCCACCAGTATGCACAAGAACGGTGACACATCAAAGCAGTTCATTATTCTAATAAGAATAGAGTTGGTAATTGATAGATTTTAATTGTAACTTTCTACCAATCTTGTCACAATTCTTGAAGTTTAAATTAAGATAGCGCAAAAAAAGTTCTTAAACGAAATACACCAAGATAGTAACAGTAGTTAATATAGAGTGAAAGTGATTAACGGCCACTTTTATCTTATTCTCTCCAACATCCAAACTGTCTGCCATATGGTTAATATTCTTAGTTAGTAAAATTTCAATATATTTGACTTTTTTCCAAACTGACTGATTTTCACTAGATAAATACAGCACTTCACTGCATCTATGTGAGCCAAAGTCTTCACTGAAATTTTGAGGGATGCTAAAGTAAGCAGAATTTCACAAAAATTAACTTCAGGTCTACCTGTCAAAAGCAAACAGAACATGTCTCCTTTAAACTGGGAGTTTGCCTTAATATCAGTAAAAACACTCTCTTCCCCTAGTAAAAGACTCCCAACTAAGGAAGACATCAGGAAAGTCGCCCCATTCGTAATAACCTCAAAAAATTAAATACTTGGTAATTTAATATAACCAAGAAGGTAAAAGAGCTCTACAATGAAAACTATAGGACCCTGAAGAAGGAAATTGAAGAAGCCTCAGGAGTTGGAAAGCATCCCATGTTCTTGGACAGACAGAGTCAATGTGGTCAAGGTGGCCGTACCACCAACAGCAATGGACAGATTCAGTGCAATCCCCATCAACAGATAATGGCATCCTTCCCAGAATTAGGGAAAAAATTACTTAAATTCATTTGGAAGAATGAGAAATCTAGAATAGCCACAGTAATACTGAGCAAAAAAGAGGAAAGCAGGAGGCATCACAATACTTGATCTGAAATTATACCTCAGAGCTATAGTAACAAAAATAGCATGGGATTGGCATAAAAATAGACAAGAAGACCAATGAAAGAATAAAAGACACAGAGTCAAGTCCACAAACCCATAGCCATCTAATATTTGACAAAGGTACCAAAATGTACCTCAAATGGTGCTGGGAAACCTGGGTAGCTGTGTAGAAAAATGTGTAGAAAAATGAAATCAGATCTTTATCTCTCCCTCTGCACAAAACTCAAATTGAAATGGATCAACGACTTAGGAATTAGACCAGAAACTTCACGACTCTTAGTACAAAAAACCCAGGGTCAATGCTCCATCATATAGGGGTGAGCAGCGGCTTCCTTAACAAGACCCCCAAAGCACAAGAAATAAAACCAAGAATCAATAAGTGGGATACCGTCACACTAAAAAGCTTCTGCACAGCCAGGGAAATGAGTAAGAACTAAAAAGGAGAGTCTACAGAATGGGAGAAAATCTTGGCCAATTCTTCCCCCAATAGGGAATGAATATCTAGAATATACCAAAAAAATCAAACAACCCAATCAATAAATGGGCAAAAGAATGAAACAGAAACTACTCAAAAGAAGAAACACAAAGGCCAATAAATATATGAAAAATGTTCAACATATCAGCAATCAGGGAAATGCAAATCCAAATTACCCTAAGATTTCATCTCACTCCAGTCAGATTAGTAAAGATCAAGATTACAAACAATAAATGCTGGTGAAGTTGTAGGGCAAAAGGTACACTTGTACATTGTTGGTGAGACTGCAGAATTAGACCAGAAACTTCACGACTGCTATTGCTTCCTGGAGTAGATGTACTACTCCAGAAAGCAATATGGAGATTCTTCAAAAAACTAGGTCTGGAACCACCAGATGATCCAGCTATCCCACAGTTTGGTATTTTCCCCAAAGATCTAAACTCAGCCACAGACACGGCCACATCAATGTTCACAGCAGCACAATTCACAATAGCTAAATTATGGAATCAACCCAGACGCCCATCAACAGACAGAAAGATTAAGAAACCATGGTATATACATACAATGGAGTTCTACTCAGCCATAAACAAGAATGAAATATGGCATCTGCCAGTAAACGGATGGAAATGGAGAATATCATACTGAGGGAAAGAAGCCCAACTCAGAAACTCAAAGGTTCAATATGCAGAAGCTAGAGTAAACTAAAGGAAAGGGGGAGGGAGGGATAAGATAACAGAGAACCAATCAAATACAAATTCATATGAAACAAAAGGAAGTCACATAGAGTAGAGGAGGGAGGAAGTGGGGACAGGACAGAAGGGAAAGGAGGGATCATGAATGAGTCTGTTAGAATGAACCCAGATACCATGTTCAAGCGTAAAGCCCTAATAATAACAACACCGCAAACTCAAAACAGCCGTCATGATATCATGGGATATGGAGTAAGAGCGTTCTTTACTTTTATTTTGTATATCCCTATTTCAAATTATTTTGCCTTGCTTTCATTTCTGCATTTATTATTGAGAAAAAGAAACACTTTTCTGCTTTCTTGAAAAACGTTTGCCTTTTAAATGAAAATTCTCTACGAGACCCAAGTGCGTGCATATTTTTGTCTTCACAATAGGCACTGAACCAGGAAAAGCTTTGATACTCCTCAAACTGAGAAAAAGAAGTTTGATTTTTTTTCCAAACTGACTGATATTTTACTGAAGTTATTAACAAATGGGTTTCTCTTCTGGGGGCGATGGGAATGTTCAGAATTGGACAGAGGTGATGATTGCACAATCCTGTCCATAGGCTAAAAATCACCAAGCTTTATAGTATAAGATGGAATTTTAATCATGTGTGAATTATACCTCAAAACAAAACAAACCCACAAGATACTACAAAAGGGCATCGGATCCAGGCCTGAACTCTCTGAACCTGTTCTCCTGAAATCACTGCCCTTCCACCCAGCCAGAAAGAAGAAGATGGGACAGCCAGCAGAGGCCACCTGTCCTCAACGCCTTCTCTCCCAGCTGAGTTTTGTTTAACTGGACATTATTGTCCATCTCTGACCATATCATGAGGAGTGTCCCAGTGAAGGGACATCGTGACAGGAAATGGGTCACTGGCTCAACGTTGCAGACTTGCAGGACCACCCTGCAGTGTGTTCACCCCAAGATTTCCCCCACTCTTAGAAGCCCATATTGATGCCAGTGTCATCTACTTTTGGCTGCATCATTAACCATCACCAAATTTAGTGGCTCAAGACAGCCACCAGTTATGCGACTCAGGATTCTGCAGGCTAGCCCTCTTGGCTAAGACTCTTCCAGCTCAGCTGCAGTGGTCAGGTTGGCTGTCTGGGGTCACCTGGCCAATCTGCCTCTTCATCCAGCAGGTGAGCCCAGACTTTCTCACAGCCAGGCAGCAAGCAGAGCGGACAGGGTCCATGAGCCTGCACATTGGCCGTGTCATCCACATTTTCACAGTCACCTGGAGTCCAAGTCCAGCATGGACCCCAGGAGCAGAGAAACAAGCCCCACCTCTTCATTGGAGGGAGTGGAGTCGCAAGATGGGACACAGGAGGGGAATTACTGCAGTCACTTTTTGAAAATCACCTGCCACACAGTCCTCCTGGCTCAGACCCCACAATTTTAAACACAAAGAAATAAGCACTCAAGAGCTCTCAATCCGCAGAGCTCGCCCTCCCAGTGGGACCCAAGGAACAGAATGTTTTAATGACTTCAAAGCCATGTGTGATTGCAAGAGGAAGAGTTTCCACTGGGAAAAAACATCCGCAGGTGAACTGAAATGCATCTGCATCCCTCGTCCTGTGTCCCTGCCTCCTCCTGAGAGCCGTGGGCGGACACAGTCGATTCAACAGAAAGAGAGCCACAGTCCTTCCCTGGATGAGGAGAGGTCTGGGGTGGTAAATGGAACCTTACAGGCTTCTCAAAGGACTCCAAGCCCGGGGAGATGCTGGGTTTGCCATTCTTAAAGCAAAAGGCCATGTATGTGTTGAGTTCTCTGTGCTGCAAAGACACAATGATCTGGTCCCAGCGTGTGTTTCCTCAGATCCATCTTGTGTGGGTTAAGTTTATAGTGTGTGGGGGAAAGTCACTGGCAGGGGGTGGGGGTGGGGGGAAGCAGTATTCAAAATACAGAAGAATTGGGAAGAAGACCCCAAATACCTCTGCACATCAGAATCATGTAGTAAACTTCCTAAAAGTGCTATTTCTTGGGCTCTACTGTCAGGCATTGTGATCCAATATATCTGGGTTCAATGCATAAACCTGTAATTTGAGCAAGCCTTCCAGTTGGTCTGGGCGAGTTGGGGTTTATTAGTAAGGAATGGGGTGATTGTGTCTGCTCCATCTGGCTTCAGTGGATGTGCTGATAGACACTGTGAGTGTGAGATCCTGTAATCTAAGCTAATCACAGAGGGAAACACTAGAGGGTAGGCAAGCTTATATGCAGTGCATTTCTACCTTACTTACCAGGATCTGTATCTCAATTTCTTGCCATCTACTGATCACTCATTAAAATCTAGTACTTCCATGTTACCTCACACAGTATATGAAAGGATTGCATGCACCTAATTACAAAGATCCCAAGAAGGGATTGCTTAAACAAAATGAAGAGAAATGCATTTGCTGCCATAGCATGGGGTGGAATTGGGCTCCAGCCATCACACTCTCATCCTGGGCATAAGACTGGGGAAGGGAAATAATAAAGCAAATAGACCCTCTCCCCTTTCAAGAAACTTCCTGGGATGTACACGTGTTCCACTCACATCCCACTGTCAGGTCTTAGGCAAGGAGGTCCCCAGAAAGGAAGATGGAAGCATCAGCCTCTACTCTAGACCAACCACCCAGGGGCAGAATTTCTATGCAAGAAGAAACATAAATTGCAAGAAGAAATCCCTTCTGTAACCAGGATATGTCGCAAGTTTTATTTATAGCCCATTAAAAAATTATATGCATGAAAGTGTTCACTGTCAAATTATTCATAAGAAGAGTAAAAACACGAAAACACATTAAATGGCCAACAATAGGAAACCACTAAGTCAACTGTGGGACATCCGTTTAATAAAATAATGTCGAATCACCAAAGGGGTTGTTTAACAAAATTAAACAGCTACTTTTAGCTTGAAATGGTGACACAGGGCCTCTTCCTCCTTCTCGCTTAAGTATCAAAGAAGCACAAACACAGCCCTGAATTCCAGCACCGAGAAGAAGCCAGTGCCTCAGTCCCAGGAAAAACAAGCACAGGTAGCACCGAGTTCCATATGACAAAGCCACCAGGCTCCAGGTCTCTGCAAACTCAAACCCTGTAAAACAAATTTCCGCTAGAAAATACAAACAAAAGAAGCAAAGTAAGAAGGCATTTCTGTCCCCCAACCTCAGTCCCAAGGCACTGAACTAATTCACTCTCTGGCTCACAGTCTCAGCCACCTACCTTCCAGGACTGGAGGTGAGGGATTCCCTTTCAGATAGACATTCCCGTGCTGTCCCCTCGGTACCGGCTCATATCTATGCAGAAACATAGATCCCAGGAAGAGGCGTGCCAGAAAGTCAGGGGAAAGAAAAGCCTGAGGAATCTTGGTGCTTCCCAACGGATGGCATGGAGACAGCACTCTGCTGGGTGTACAGGCACGGATCATGTCTGCAGGAACTCATGACTTATCAACGTTCACAGCAGCTCAATTCACAACAGCTAAATTGTGGAACCAACCCAGATGCCCCTCAGTACATGAGTGGATAGGGAAACTGTGGCATGTGCAGGTCAATGGATGGAGTTAGAGAATATCATGCTAAGCAAGTAAATCAATCCCAAAAAACCCAAGGCCAAATGTTCTCTCTGATAAGAGGATGCTGACCCATGATGGGGGAGGGGGGCAGGCATGGGGAAAATGGAGGAACTTTGGGGAAAGGAGAGGGAGAGGTGGGGAGGGTGCATGGGGGCAGGAAAGATGTTGGAATAGATGAACATCATTATCCTAGGTACATACATGACTGCACTTATGGTGCAACACGACATCATGTACAACCAGAGAAATGAAAAGCTGTGCTGCAATTGTGTGCAATGAATCAAAATGCATTCTGCTGCCATATATACCTAATTAAAATTAATTAAGTAATTTTTAAAAAGAAAGAAAACAACACAGGAAGGATGGGGAGACCACAGCAGCACCCCTGCACCTGAAGCAGCACCCATTCCCACCCTAAGCTCAGGAAGGGAACTACTCACCCACCACAGGGCAGGGAGAAGGCTCCAGAGCACCCCTGGCCTTCTGTCTTCCCAGCCCTGCCTTGGAAGTGTGGTTTCTTCTCTTGGTGATAAGTACCAGTGAAACACCCTTCTAATCCAGAAGGAAGGGTGGAGCAACAGGACTTTCATCCATCTCTGCCTTACACAGATGGACATCAAGTTACCCTTGGGCACCTTCAGGAGAGCACAGGTAGGAGGCGATTTCAAGATACCGGGAGAGGATCCTCAAGGCAGGCACAAGCAGAGATGCTGGAACAAGATGTGATCATGAACAGGAGGTGGCTGAGTAGAACTGCAAAGAGATGGGGTGTACTACCGCACATGGAACAGCTCTGGAAGGATCCAGAAATTGATAATATTGTTGCCTTTAGGGCAGGGAAGCCGCATGGAGAGGGAAATCGTTCGATAGCGTATTATTTTGTACTTAGATAACCGTATCATGCATCCTTATTGAACTTTAATAAAAAGATACTCGAGGGCTGGGGATGTGGCTCAAGCGATAGCGCTCGCCTGGCATGTGTGCGGCCCGGGTTCGATCCTCAGCACCACATACAAACAAAGATGTTGTGTCTGCCAAAAACTAAAAAATAAATATTTAAAAAAAATTCTCTCTCTCTCTCTCTCTCTCTCTCTCTCTCTCTCTCTCTCTCTCTCTTAAAAAAAAGATACTTGAAACAACACCCTTTTTCTAGTTCTTCCCCCATTAATTTCTAGCTTTATGGTGGAGAGAAAGTCATTAGAATTGCCTCATGAATCAGTTTCTAGTGTATAAAATACAGGACCACTACCTGTAATAAGAAAGTATAGAAAACAGGCCACCTAAAACCTGGGACTTGAAGGTCCTCACCAAGGAGGGACAGAGCTTTCCAGCTGTCTCTACCATGGTCAGCCCCTACAAGGCTGCACCAGCACCTGCAATCACACTTGACTTTCCTCTGGAGCACCAACCTACCCTGGGAGCTCTGCTTATGTGAGTCCACTGTTCTTCACTGCTTTCCCCTCATTTTCATCTGGGGACCCCCTCAATTGTCAATACGGCATTTTGACTTCCTGATGTCACGTCCTTCTTTAGAAAAGACTTCCTTTATCCCTGCATTAGCACTTGTATTTATCTGTCCTCAGAAGATTTGTTTGCCTACATAACATTTTACATGAGTTGTCATGTTTATATCTGTAAAATACATGTGATTTATGTGATGCATGTGTCCATCAACTCACTTTTTTACATAAAAATTTATCTGGAAATTTATATCAATGTAATGGATTCAGAATGACATAGTATTCTAATGGAACTCTGTAACATTCAACCAGTCCTCCAGAGATGGAATTAAAGTAATTTTCCCATTCTTTTGCTGTTAAAAATTGTGCTACAATAAATATGTTCAAATGTTATGTGTCAAAAAACTAAATTTAAAAAATGAATGTTTTATGTTACAGTAAAAAAAAAAAAAGCCACAATCTTGAAATAAGACACATGGCTAGGACAAAGTGACCAGGGGTAGACACTAGGGGTCCCGCAGAAAGTAGACACTGCGGGTGGGAGTGGGCACAGCAGACCTCACAGAATGGAAGGCTTCCTTCCACCCCCAAAAGCACTGGGTTTGAAACACAGAGAAAGAACTGTGCAGGATTTATGTACAATAACCACAAAACATTCCTGAAAGAGCAAAAAGACAAGACTGGAATGATGAGAGATTCTCCATCTGTCTGGATGAGGACTCAGTAATTGAAAGGACACACGTCTCCCCCTGTTGGTGGGAGTGTGAAATGCTACCACAAATCCTGAAGGGAAGCAATTGGTAGTGAATTGTTTGTTTGTTTTTCTTTCGTTGTGGTCCCCTTAGGAATCTTTTAAAACATTTTAGATATTTTCCCCTATTGGTAGCCTCCCATGAAGTTTGAACCTGCCTGCAGAAACACTGAATACCTCTTTGAATTTGAATCCCCTATAGCTGTACGATGGGCATCTGTTTAAAGTCAGTATGTACAGCCGTTTTACACCTAGAGCAAGCAGAGTTCTCCTCACCCACCCCACAAACTACCAACAAGTGAAGCCTCTCCTCCTTGAGAACAATTTCACCCCAGGTGAAAATGTGTGCTAGATTAAAAGTCCAAATGGAGCTTGTTTCCATAGAGGTTCAAAAGAAAATAAAAGTCACAAGAGTGACTTTTCAAAGTGCCACTCACAGAGGGTGGGCAAGACTAAGAAGACTAAAGAGGATCTCCAGACACCCAGAGACAAGCTGTCTGCGGAGCTGTTACCCCTCACAGTTACCCTTGAGAGGCCAGAGGAGACAGGATCACCTGAGCCTGGGAGACTGAAGCAGGCAGAGGAGCGCCCACCTGCAGGACTTACCATGTAGAGGGACAGCCACCTCCCAGCACAGACCAGAGTGGGGAGGAAACCCCGCATCCTCACTCTCTTCCCTCTTTCTGCCAGGCTCACCTAGACGCCACAGCTGGGAAGCTGACAGTCACTTGTGAAGAGGGAAAGATTCAGTCCAGGCTCATGGTTGTCCCGTCACCTCGACCGACCGTGTCCTCTCCACCTGGCTTGGCCACCCATGGTTCTTAGGCCTTTCTCAACCAGGAACAGAGCTCTCTTCGCAGAACTGACCTGAAGGAAGAGCAGCTGGCTGGGTTCCATGAAGGTCTCACCTTCTGAATGGGGCCAACCCCTCCCTCCTGGTGCCATTGAGCTCCATGTTCCATCCCTTGCTTTTCCTAAACCTGGGAATCAGACCTAATGACTTGATCAAGTTTTCCAAAATGATCAAGTCATAGGTACGAGGGAAGCTGTCTCCTACCTACTGCATCACGTCTCTCCCGAAACAGACAACTCCTGAGTGGGTCTGTGCGTGGCAAGACACAGCCACCCAAATAGAAACCAAGTGGGCAGTGCTGGCCGCACCACAGAATGGGGGCTCCCAACCACAAGAATGGGAAGTTGTACTCCACGTATGTATAGTATGTCAAAAATATGGTCTGCTGTCATAGAACATACTGTCAGAAGAACATATGAAAAACTAAAAAAGAAAATGTGGGTTCCCAAAGTCAGCTGTTCATCTGACTGATGGGTTCGTGTATAAAAAGTCATAGAAAGAACTCAAAAAATCAACAACAAAAGAACATCTAATCCAATCCATAAATGGGCAAATGATCTGAACACTCACTTATCCAAAACAGAAATAAAATGATCAATAAATATATGGAAAAAAAATGTTGGACATCTTAGCCACCAGGGAAATTCAAATCAAAACTTCCGTGAGATCCCATCTTCTCCCAGTCAGAATGGCTATTACTCAAATAATAATAACAAATACTGGCAAGGATGAAAAGGAACCCTCCTACACTGTTGGAGGGAATGTAAATCAGGGTGGCCACATGGGAAAAAGTATAGAACTAAAAGTAGACCTCCATATGATCCAGGCATCCCAGAAGGAACGAAGTCAGCAACTCAAGGCCTACCTGCCTGCCCATGTTTACTGTGGGCCTGCTGCACAACAGTCACGACATAGAATCAGCCCAGGTGCCCATCAACAGATGAATGGATAAAAATGTGGTATTTGGAGTTTTATTCAGCCATAAGTAGGAATGAAATCATGTCATTTACAGGAAAATAGTTGGTATCATGTTAAGCAAAGTTAGCCTGACACAGAAAGACAAAGCATCATGTTTTTTCTCATGTATGGAAACAGGAAAGAGAAAAAATAAGTGACCCTAAAATAGAAAACAGAAGATGGACTATTAGGAAAGGAAGGTGGGGAGATGAGGGAGAGAGGGGAGGTCAAGAGAGGTAGTAAGAAGGACTGATCAGATCAAAGCATAGAATGTGCATGTTCGGAAATGTCACAGTGAAACCCAGTAATGTGCACAGTGGATATAATCAAATGGGCTTCCATTGACCTCTCACCTAATGATTGGCTGAAGTTGTTCCAAACTGAGCCTGTCCTGTTGTCAAACAACAGTGCTGAATCTTACTTTTCACTTCCCCGACTGGCTGGCATTCTTCTATAAAGTGAAACTTGTCCTCCACAACTGAGAGTATTTGGTTACCCTAGAAAACAGTTCCTCCAGGACAGGAAAGATAAAAGATCAATTTCTCTCTCCTCTAATTTCAAATAAGAGGTCTATTAAATTGCTCCCTCGAGGAGCAATGGAATTTTTGGATTTTCTCTTTTGTAAACATTGCTGCAGATGCATGGATTTTCACGTAGTCTGTCTGTAGAAATCAACTAAAATCACTGCTATGAACCAGTGGGGTTCCAGCCAATGGGAGCAACTGCAAATATAATCTTATGTCCTCTGGCCCATCCCTCTGATAAACCATCCTTGCTTTCTGGCACAGAGCCACCTGTCTAAGGCTTCTCTTACCCTTTCGTGACCTGAAATCAGCCATTGCTTCCGGAGCCAATATTTCCTCAGATGCTAATGATGTTAAAGGTCAAAATCTGGTGGCTAGATATGAATTTCTAAAATATTTCTCTTTAATTTTATCATGATGGTATTCAAAGGCTGAGATAGTAACAAGTGCTATATGGAAAATACAAAAGACATGTGTTTCTGCATATCTTAACATACATGATTTTAAATAATTCTAATGTTACTAATAGAAAACCTACTTGTTTATAATTTTTACAATTCTTTTATCTTTAGATGAATTAAAGGTTTACATCCAATTCTGTACATCAAAGTCACTGGAAATAAATCCTTTCTCTGTTGTTACCAATTTTGTGTATATGCTTCAATTTGCTTTAAAATGTAGTACCTGTATGATTCAAATGATAAAACAATGTAAAAAGGAGATGTTGAAATAGATAACAATTTTATTGGTTTCTTATTTATTCTTTCCATTTCTTTCTGTACATAAGAAATGAGAATATCATTTGCTTTCTCCTGTCCAATTTAGCACACTTCAAGTGCCTAGATAATCAATTTTTCACTTAATGTATATCGGAGATAATACATTAAGTTATCATTTTTATAGTTACACATATTAAAAAGTTTGCTTTTCTTTCAGTGTTCATGTATCACTTTTGATATTTAAGTATATTTAAAAATAAACAATCAAGGGACACATTTTGGTCCTCCCCTTGCTCATGCTCCAGGCAGCATTTGGTGCTTGTGTCCTCCCTCCTTCAGGTGGTATTCTGTTCTCATTTGCATCATTTGCATGGAAAAGTACCCTTGCCTGCTGCCCCCGGTTGTCAGTGCCCACTGAACCTGCCTCTTTTTCTCATCATCCCTTAATACTGATGTTCCTTAGGGCCTTCCACTCTTCCCCCTGCCTCCTCCCTGGACTTGGCTTTCATCTCTATGT
Source organism: Spermophilus citellus (assembly GCF_964194105.1). Classification (NCBI taxonomy): domain Eukaryota; kingdom Metazoa; phylum Chordata; class Mammalia; order Rodentia; family Sciuridae; genus Spermophilus; species Spermophilus citellus. The sequence continues at coordinate 280,500,591 of NC_138182.1, read as the reverse complement.
TAATGAATCTCAGTTCCATGGTGATTCTTACTCTTGAGCTCTAGAAGGTAGGTTCATGACCATGACCTAATTCCTGAGCCACAGAAACCTATTTCCAAGTGTTGCTGGGTCTCCCTGCTTTGTGCCCAAAGGCACTGTGTAGTCAGCATGCACAAGATTGAGTTCAAACTCTTGTCCCTCTTCTCCCGCCCTCGTCTAGCCTCTGGTGTTAAAAATGGTGCCAAGCCAATGGCTTAGCATCAGGCTTCCCTTCTTCCATCCCCCTTCTCCCCTGACTCCAGGGCCCATGGATACCCAAGGCTCTCGGTCTGTCTACCGAGGACACACTCATCCAGCGCATCGACTGTCCTGGACCAGCCCACCACCTGGGTCAGGTGGTCATCTTCTCCTCCTGTCTGGGCTTCTCCAACACCTCCGGCTTCTCGTTTCCATCTTCTCTGACTCAGTCTCCATACTATATTCAGAATAATTGTTTTAAATCAAACCTCAGCATTTCCCTGATTAAAATCCAACAGCTTCTTATTCTCACAACAAAGCCAAACTTTACTTACTTATATTCTAAACTATCTTACCTACTGATGAGCCTTGCGTGGTATTGTTCTTCACGAGTTTCCTCTACTAAATTCAGTTTTGCTAAACTTCCTTTTCATTTCTTGAATTCTGAATATTTGTTGGTGCCTTGATATTTTTACAAAGCTGTTTCTTCCACCTAGAATGACACTTTTCTCCATACCCTCCCAAGTGCTCAGATTCATTATTTAGGTCTTATCTCAATCATTACAACTGGGCCTGAGAATTATAGCATCCAAAGTACCAAGTGTGTGGTCTGACATAAGGTAGGATGTCAATAAATGTTGCTTATTATCATTTGAGCAGTTCCTGGAATACAAGGCAATCTCTAAACTGAATTCATCTTTGGGATCAACTACTTTGCATTTGATTTAATTCATATATCTGTCCTTCTATACTTGAAAGTAGATACATGTAGTTTCCTAATGCAGAAATAAGTGCAAGATAACTAATTCTGAATGATATAGTTAGATTCCAGACCATTTCAAACAACTCTCCATTTTCATTAAATGTTGTTAATTATGCTTTTATCCTATATTTATATTCCCAAACTGCCTAAAAACAGAGAGATGATGTATATATCAACTTCAATGTGATCATTCTTTAATAACAAACTCCAAAATAAGGGATAGCATTTTATTTCACTTGAGGTTGGTGGATAATGGTCTTATCATATAAACTTGGTAGGAAGACCTTTCTATGTAGGAACACACACTGTGAGGCTGAGATTATAGCAAGTACTGTATCATGCAAACAGAGGAAATGTGTCCCTGCATAGAGTGAGTGATAATTAGCAATTGATAAAGAGCCTCAGCTGTGCTGAGAACTTGAAATAAATGGATTTCTGTTGAAAAGGAAGACAGTGAATTCAAGGCTATATACTGACTGCTAGGGAGAAAAATTACAGCAATGATTATTTAGCCAAAGGCTCAAATTTCCACAAAAGCTCTGAGATGCAAATTTTGAATAATCAAAGACATTAAAATTTTAACCTCACTAGCTCTTATTTTATTTGTTCATACTTCCAATGATTCTTATAAAATCAAAAAAGACCAAAGTGAGTCACCTAGAAAGGAGATGAGGATCATGGAACAGGAAAGGACCCAGAGACAACATCCAGTTGTTCCTCTGAGACTACCTCAAGATATTGAGACTTTCTATCATCTATGCAACCATGGACAAGGAAATTTGTTAAAATCTCCTCTTGATGACCAAACTAGTTGACTAGGATTCTTGAAATTGGAATCCAGATATCTCTCTCCCTCTGCTTTTGACTGAAGAATGAACAACGATCATCACTAATTTGTGTCTCAGCTCCTCTGTGTTTCTACATGGCCTGCTAAGTCCAGCTGAGGATGCAGAACTTGGGCCCAGAAGTGGCTAGGTACTGTCCCTTGAGATGTGGAATGGCGAGTCACAGTCAGTCCAATCAACCAGACAACCCTGACCTCTTTCACAGATCAAGACAGAGACATGAAGTGAACACATAAGTTAAAACTGGATGTAGTGCAGCTCCACAGAGAGGCGCTCCAGAGGAAACAGACAGGAAACAGACGACAGGAGGTACCTGAGCAGCAGGTGCGGGGCCACAGGGCCTTGGGGTGAACCACCTGCAGCTTTGGCTGTGGGCGGAAGCAGCTGATAAGGCTGCTGGGCCTGCTCAGACTGACTGGATCACAGACAGACAGTAGGAAGACAGGCAGGTGAAGACAAAAGGCATATAGGTAGGACACTACTGAGTCTTTGCACTGGAAGGGATCTTAAGTCTCCCCCCTGCCTTCAAAGGAAGAATCATTTCTCTGGCTTCCAACCAATAGGAAACCAACTTATTTCCTTCCTCCCCAAGAGCATTTTTTCATCATTATTCTCACCTGGTTCTTAACAGAGTCAGCACAGATGCGGAGAAGCAGGTGAGTCGCGCAGCTGTGAGGTCTGTCCTAAGGCTCCATTTACTCAGAGGGTCAGTCTTTCCAGAAAATTCTCAGGCACATACATGGGTCTTTGATTGTCTCCTGTTCGCATGTCTTTGGAAAACTCCAATTTTATCTTGTGATTGGTCAAAAACCACGAAGATGTCAACAAGTCAATGGGAAAAGGTTATCAAAAGACACAAAAAGAAGAAACACACTTCTTTATAAAGCATGACGTGATCATGTATAACTGCTGGAACCAGGAAATGCCTGTGACTGGCAGCGTGGTGTGCTGGACTCTTCTGGAAGGCAACTTGGCAAAATTACCAATCACCTCAAACATCTTCCTTTCCATGGGTCCAGAAAGTCAGGACAGAACTCTATTCATGAGAAATTGGTGAGAACGTAGAACAAAGTCTTACACATGTTTTCCACAAGGTTCTGAGCAGAAGCAAAAAATCATGGTATATAAACTATGTTGTCATCTCACAAAAGCATGAAATTCAATAACCTTTAAGTTCAATAATGCTTTTTTCATGTAAATTTAAAATATTATTATTCTGAATTGTATAATAGGCAAAATTATTGAGACTTTGTAGAGCTAGATAAACATTCTAAAAACATAATGAGAGGTTACGTGAGCTGGGCCTGCAATTCTGGTTTGTTTCCGTATGTGTGAGTTTTTATGGCAACTTTAGTTTAATACGCATATTTCATTTTTCCTAAAATCATAACATATTAACTATAAAGAAAAGTGAGGCTTCTTACTAGATTGTTTAGGTTTCTGTGTTATCTTAACGTTACCATCAACCCCTTGTCTTTTCTCTTCCAAGGCAAGATAATTCTTGCTCTTTAAGCTTTTCTTCTCAAGACTTACCTACCAACTCTTTAATTATACTACAGCTCTTCTCTAACATGACCTCTAGTGCTTCTTTAAGCACTCTCCAGAGAAAATTCCAGCATATTAAAGAGTTTTTAGAATACCTTCATCACTACCTACCTATTTTTAAAGACATTTCAGTTGAACTCTGACATTTTCGAAATGACGAAAAGAAACAGAGGCCAAGAGAAACCACGAGCCCTCACTCAGAGCCATCAGCGCTGTGGCCTAATTGACTCTCTTGCTTGCACACCCTGTCACAGAGTCCAGCTCACCTCCAGCCTGAGTGGCTTCTCAGTCTCGGATCTGCCGCTCACAGTCAACTTATCTGTTGAACGTAAGAATAACCGAAAACATGCATGCCTCCAAATCTGCTCTCCATAGTTCTCAACAAAACAAATGAGCAGCATTTGCCCTCCTGCTTTTGCCAAGCATGTTCATGCCCGCCTCATTCATGTGCTGTAAAGGAGCAGCAATGAGGCGTAGCGGAACCCAGCAGGCAACTCATCTAAAAACACTAGTGCTTGTCTTGAAATATGACCTCAGACTCACCATAGAAAATAGGTGGGCATTAATGTTTGGAAACTTTATGAACGGGATGAATCATGGATTGAAACTAAGGGCAAACCTCTCTCGAGAAAGCAGAAGGCTGAGCCACTCTGCGGACTCCCAATCCCTGCTGAAGTTCTCCCTGTAGCTACGGCATGGGGAAGAACAGCAATATAAATGAAAACTCACTTCTCAACCAAAGCACTCTTTAAAGTAGGCGGGTAATCGCGGGATTCAAAGGTTGTCCCTTCAGGGACACACTGCGTACTCCCGAACAAAGAACAAAGTAAAGGGCCACACACCAACAAAGCAATTTATTCCATACAAGCTGGCCACTTTGAAGAGAGATTAATGAAAAATGAAAATGAAAGAGACCTGGTAAGCCAAAAGGTTGATAATAGGATTTGAAGGGCTTTACAAAATATATCTCAATGTTTTAAACTTCATCTTTTTCAACATTATTGCTAAAAAGTATCTTGGTTATAAAAGATTCTCATTGTGAGTTGTGAAAAGACCAAGTTAAGGTAAAATAACAAGAAAGGTTTAAAATAAAGAAAGATGATCTAAAGCTCATGGGTAAACACAAACTAAAACTGTTAGGTGACATATCCAAGAAAGAAGAAGAATGTCTGGATGGTTCATTGTGCCAAACAGGCCAACTGATGATGGGCAAAACCACCTCCAATTATAAATATAGTTGAAGATAAATACGGCTGCCCCATGTGAAATGCCCTTTGAGTAGGTTAAGGGTAGTTTAACATTGGCCGTTGGAAACGGCTGACCCTATAAATTATCATAAGATGTATATACTTCCTCTGTGAGGGAGGCTTGTGTTTCTACAAGCCAATTCTTTTGTTATAGTTCAAAACTCCCCTAATAAGGAAGACCTTCAGGCATTAGTGTTGGCTCCCTCATACTTCAAGCAAGTCAAGTGGGACATTAGCACCACCTGGGTCCTGGCAGGTAAATGCTGTGTTCCACATGGAGACGGCTCTGCACCCTAGCTACCTCCCCTCATCTCTGCCTATTCACTTTTCAGGTCCCAGGCCCTGGCCCACAAGTCCCATGGGAGCATAAGTTCCCAGCCAGGGGAAAAGGGAAGCAAGCAGAGCACAGCCCAGTCTAAGCTCAGGAGCCAGAACCCCAGGGTTCAATGTGGTGCTTCCCCGCGAGTCCCTGATAGCCAGAGCTTCTGCACTAGGAATTCAGAGTCCCAGAATGTCAGTCTCAGAGGGTGGATCAGCACATGCAAGGCTCCTAGAACAAACAGTTCTGGGCACATAAAGAAACTTCAATAGAAGGGATTGAAGATGGCGGCGAAGGGAGTGCAACACCCCCGTGCGCCGCGTCACTGTGCGGGAGAAAGACGAGGTGAAACAGCTGAAGGCTGTCTCGTTGGGAAATTCCAGCAAAATTGAGGTGCTCCAGAATCTAGTAGAGGGATTTCCATCGCGTGAGGTGCAGCTGCGGAGGCTCGGACGCGGGTGATTTCTCCGTACGATTTCTCGGATCGGCAGATCGCCCCGCGGCTGGAGTCTGCGGCGCGCACTGGGAAGCAGCGAGGTGCTGGAGCGGGGGGTGCAGCGATGCGGATTCTGGGGACTCCTACCAGCGGCGTAATGGCCGTGCTTAGTGCTGAGTTCTGGCTTTGAGACGGAGGAGAGAAGCGGTCCAGTTCGGTTCTCGACACCGGTTGGACCACGGAGGAGGACAGTAGCCGCCATATTGGAGAGCTGATGGAATCATCCCTGTTTTCTACTGATCTCAGCTCATTCAGCTACAGAACAGGTGATTTCAGGCTGGTATTTGCCTGCGTCTCGCAGACAGATCGCTCAGGCTCAGGGCTGGAGAACCAGTGGAGAATACTCCTAGGGGCTCACTCCTGGCAAGGCGTGCGCTGGGCTCTGAGAGGCCGGATACTGGTTCCCGGGGCTGCTTTGGCCCAGGGCTGGGGAACCTGCGGAGACTGTGTGTTGAGGCCAGCTCCAAGTGGAGCGTGCGCTGAGCTCGGGGCGGCTGGGTTCCGACTCCCGGAATAGTTTTGGCCCGGGGCTGGGGAGCCCGCGGGGACTGCGTCTTTGAGCCTGCTCCCAGCGGAGCGTGCACTGAGCTTGGAGAGCTTGGAGCAGCCGGGCTCTGGCTCCCGGAGCTGCTTTGGCCTGGGGCAGGGGAACCCGCGGGGGTCGCTCCTTAGAGCCTGCTCCTAGCGGAGCGTGAGCCGGGATCAGAGAGGCTGGGTTCTGGCTCCCGAAGCTGCTTTGGCCCAGGGTTGGGGAACCTGCGGTGACTGCTTCTCGGTCCGGGTCCTGCTGGGTGCTGTGGGGGCCAGGGGGGCAGAGTGGAGCTGCCACATGTGCCCAGAGCAGGCCAAGTGACCCGCCGGCGTGGTATCACAACTCCCCAACTGCAGCTGGGGCCGAAGAGAGTAGCCGCCCACGCCTAGAACAGGACCAGCGACCCGACCGCCCGGTAGCCAAGTCACCCCATTTGGAGTAGGGGAGGTGCAGAGCCGCCGTCTGAGCCTGCAAGGTAGGCAGACCTGCGACCCACTGGCAGGACAAGCCCGGTAGCCTGCCAGCATGGTGGACACGTAGCACCGAGGCAGTCACGTCACACTGGTTGGAGTGGGGGTGGAGCAGAGCGGCCGCCCGTGTCCAGAAAAGGCCCAGCAACCCAGTGGAGAGGCAGTCAGGTACGCACATTTGGAGTGGGGGCTGAGCAGAACTGCCGCCCGAGCCCGCAAGGTAGGCAGACCTGCGACCCACAGGCGGAACAGGCCTAGAGGTCTGCCAGCGTGGTAGACACGTTACACCAATTGGAGTAGGGGCCGAGCAGAGCCACCGCCCATATCCAGATCAGGACCAACGACCCGAGGGTGTGGTAGTTACGTCACCACAATTGGAGTGCGGGCAGAGCAGAGCCGCCACCCCTGCCTGCAGGGTGGGCAGACCTGCTACCGACCAGCATGGTAGACAGATCACCCTAATTAGAGGAGGAGCACAGCCACTACCTGCCCTGCAAGGGAGATTTTCCAACTCTACAAGAGCAATATAAATAAATAGGGGGAAAATTTCAAAAACACAACAGTTTCACCAAGCAGAAAGAAACGTGAGCAGTATGTAAAGACAAGGAAAGAAAGGACCACAAGCAATGCAGGTCAACTCAACTTTAGAAGAGGTAATAGCTGCAACAGATGGAATGTCAGATAAAGAGCTCAGGATATACATGCTTCAGATGATCTGGAGTCTCAAGGAAGACATGAGACAGCAAAACCAGACAATAAAAGATCACTTTGAGGGCTGGGGATGTGGCTCAAGCGGTGGCGCGCTCGCCTCGCATGCATGCGGCCCGGGTTCGATCCTCAGCACCACATACCAACAAAGATGTTGTGTCTGCCGAGAACTAAAAAAATAAATATTAAAAGTTCTCTCTCTCTCTCTCTCTCTCTCTCTCTCTCTCTCACTCTCTCTCCTCTCTCACTCTCTCTTTAAAAAAAAAAAAAAAAAAAGATCACTTTGACAAGGAACTACATAAACAAATCCAGGAAGCAAAAGATCAATTACACAGGGAGATAGAGGTAATAAAAAACAAACAAATAGAAATCCTAGAAATGCAGGAAGCAATAAACCAACTTAAAAACTCAATTGAGAATACTACCAGCAGAGTAGATCACTTAGAAGATAGAACATTAGACAATGAAGACAAAGTATTTCAACTTGAAAAGAACATAGACAGCTCAGCAAGACTGTTAAGGAACCATGAGCAGAACATCCAAGAAATATGGGATAACATTAAAAGACCAAACTTAAGAGTCATTGGGATACAGGAAGGCACAGAGCTCCAAACCAAAGGAATAAACAATCTATTCAATGAAATAATACGAGAAAACTTCCCAGACTTGAAGAATGAGACAGAATCCCAAATCCTAGAAGCCTACAGGACGCCAAATGTGCAAAATCATAAGAGATCCACACCTAGACACATTATAATGAAGATGCCCAACATACAGAATAAAGAGAGAATTTCAAAAGCTATAAGAGAAAGGAAGCAGATTACATTTAGGGGTAAACCAATCAGGATAACAGCTGATCTCTCAACACAGACTCTGAAAGCTAGAAGATCCTGGAATAACATATTTCAAACACTGAAAGAAAATGGGTTCCAACCAAGAATCGTGTATCCGGCGAAACTAAGCTTCAGGATGGAAGATGAAATTAAAACCTTCCACGATAAACAAAAGTTAAAAGAATTTGCAGCTAGAAAACCATCTCTTCAAAAAATCCTTGGCAAAACATTACAGGAAGAGGAAATGGAAAATAACAATGAAAACCAACAGTGGGAGGTAGGATAGTAAAGGGGGGAAAGTAATCAAAGAGGAAAACAAATCAGGTTTAGTAACATTAATAAACAAATATGGCTGGAAGAACAAACCATATCTCAATAATAACCCTAAATATTAATGGCTTAAACTCACCAATTAAGAGACACAGGCTAGTTGAATGGGTCACAAAACAAGACCCAACAATATGCTGCCTACAGGAGACGCATTTGATAGGAAAAGATATACATAGACTGAAGGTGAAAGGTTGGGAAAAATCGTACCACTCATATGGACTGCGGAAACAAGCAGGAGTGTCCATACTCATATCTAATAAAATAGATTTCAAGCCAAAGTTAATCAAAAGGGATAAAGAGGGACACTACATACTGCTCAAGGGAACCATACACCAACAAGACATAACAATCATAAATATATATGCCCCAAACAATGGTGCAGCTATGTTCATCAAACAAACTCTTCTCAAGTTCAAGAGTCTAATAGACCACCATACAATAATCATGGGAGACTTCAACACACCTCTCTCACCACTGGACAGATCTTCCAAACAAAAGTTAAATAAGGAAACTATAGAACTCAATAACATAATTAACAACCTAGACTTAATTGACATATATAGAATATACCACCCAACATCAAGCAGTTACACTTTTTTTCTCAGCAGCACATGGATCCTTCTCAAAAATAGACCATATATTATGTCACAGGGCAACTCTTAGACAATATAAAGAAGTAGAGATAATACCATGCATCTTATCTCATCATAATGGAATGCAACTGAAAATCAACAATAAAAGAAGGAAGGAAAAATCATGCATCACTTGGAGAATGAACAATAGGTTACTGAATGATCAATGGGTTTTAGAAGACATCAAGGAGGAAATTAAAAACTTCTTAGAGTTAAATGAAAACACAGACACAACATATCAGAATCTATGGGACACATTGAAAGCAGTTCTAAGAGGAAAATTCATTGCTTGGAGTTCATTCCTTAAAAAAAGAAAAAAACAACAAATAAATGATCTCATACTTCATCTCAAAATCCTAGAAAAAGAAGAGCAAAACAATAGCAAAAGAAGTAGAAGGCAAGAAATAATTAAAATCAGAGCTGAAATTAATGAAATCGAAACAAAAGAAACAACTGAAAAAATTGACAAAACTAAAAGTTGGTTCTTTGAAAAAATAAATAAAATCAACAGACCCTTAGCCATGCTAACGAAGAGAAGAAGAGAGAGAACTCAAATTACTAGCATACGGGATGAAAAAGGAAATATCACAACAGACACTTCAGAAATACAGAAGATAATCAGAAATTATTTTGAATCCTTATACTCCAATAAAATAGAAGATAGTGAAGGCATAGATAAATTTCTTAAGTCATATGATCTGCCCAGATTGAGTCAGGAGGATATAGACAACCTAAACAGACCAATAACAATAGAGGAAATAGAAGAAACCATCAAAAGACTACCAACTAAGAAAAGCCCAGGACCGGATGGGTATACAGCAGAGTTTTACAAAACCTTTAAAGAGGAACTAACACCAATACTTTTCAAGCTATTTCAGGAAATAGAAAAAGAGGGAGAACTTCCAAATACATTCTACGAGGCCAACATCACCCTGATGCCTGAACCAGACACAGACACTTCAAAGAAAGAAAACTACAGACCAATATCTCTAATGAACCTAGATGCAAAAATCCTCAATAAAATTCTGGCGAATCAAATTCAAAAACAGATCAAAAAAATTATACACCATGATCAAGTAGGATTCATCTCTGGGATGCAAGTCTGGTTCAATATACGGAAATCAATAAATGTTATTCACCACATCAATAGACTTAAAAATAAGAACCATATAATCATCTTGATAGATGCAGAAAAAGCATTCGACAAAGTACAGCATCCCTTTATGTTCAAAACTCTAGAAAAATTAGGGATAACAGGATCATACCTCAACATTGTAAAAGCAATCTATGGTAAGCCACAGGCCAGCATCATTCTGAATGGAGAAAAATTGAAGGCATTCCCTCTAAGATCTGGTACAAGACAGGGATGCCCTCTCTCACCACTTCTGTTCAACATAGTCCTCGAAACACTGGCCAGAGCAATTATACAGACGAAAGAAATTAAAGGCATAAAAATAGGAAAAGAAGAACTTAAATTATCACTATTTGCAGATGACATGATTCTATACCTAGCAGACCCAAAAGGGTCTACAAAGAAACTATTAGAGCTAATAAATGAATTCAGCAAAGTGGCAGGATATAAAATCAACACGCATAAATCAAATGCATTCCTGTATATCAGTGACAAATCCTCTGAAACGGAAATGAGGACAACTACTCCATTCACAATATCCCCCCAAAAAATAAAATACTTGGGAATCAACCTAACAAAAGAGGTGAAAGACTTATACAATGAAAACTACAGAACCCTAAAGAGAGAAGTAGAAGAAGACCTTAGAAGATGGAAAAATATACCCTGTTCATGGATAGGCAGAACTAACATCATCAAAATGGCGATATTACCAAAAGTTCTCTATAAGTTCAATGCAATGCCAATCAAAATCCCAACAGCATTTCTTGTAGAAATAGATAAAGCAATCATGAAATTCATATGGAAAAATAAAAGACCCAGAATAGCAAAAACAATGCTAAGCAGGAAGTGTGAATCGGGCGGTATAGCGATACCAGACTTCAAACTATACTACAGAGCAATAGTAACAAAAACAGCATGGTACTGGTACCAAAACAGGCAGGTTGACCAATGGTACAGAATAGAGGACACAGTAACCAATCCACAAAACTACAACTATCTTATATTTGATAAAGGGGCTAAAAGCATGCAATGGAGGAAGGATAGCATCTTCAACAAATGGTGCTGGGAAAACTGGAAATCCATTTGCATCAAAATGAAACTGAATCCCTTTCTCTCGCCATGCACAAAAGTTAACTCAAAATGGATCAGGGAGCTTGATATTAAATCAGAGACACGGCGTCTGATAGAAGAAAAAGTTGGCTATGATCTACATACTGTGGGGTCGGGCTCCAAATTCCTCAATAAGACACCCATAGCGCAAGAGTTAACAACTAGAATCAACAAATGGGACTTACTCAAACTAAAAAGTTTTTTCTCAGCAAAAGAAACAATAAGAGAGGTAAACAGGGAACCTACATCCTGGGAACAAATCTTTACTCCACACACTTCAGATATAGCCCTAATATCCAGAGTATATAAAGAACTCAAAAAATTAGACAATAAGATAACAAATAACCCAATCAACAAATGGGCCAAGGACCTGAACAGACACTTCTCAGAGGAGGACATACAATCAATCAATAAGTACATGAAAAAATGCTCACCATCGCTAGCAGTCAGAGAAATGCAAATCAAAACCACCCTAAGATACCATCTCACTCCAGTAAGATTGGCAGCCATTATGAAGTCCAACAACAACAAGTGCTGGAGAGGATGCGGGGGAAAAGGGTACACTTGTTCATTGTTGGTGGGACTGCAAATTGGTGCGGCCAATTTGGAAACCAGTATGGAGATTTCTTGGAAAGCTGGGAATGGAACCACCATTTGACCCAGCTATTCCCCTTCTCGGTCTATTCCCTAAAGACCTAATAAGAGCATGCTACAGGGACACTGCTACATCGATGTTCATAGCAGCACAATTCACGATAGCAAGATTGTGGAACCAACCTAGATGCCCTTCAATAGATGAATGGATAAAAAAATGTGGCATTTATACACAATGGAGTATTACTCTGCATTAAAAAATGACAAAATCATAGAATTTGGAGGGAAATGGATGGCATTAGAGCAGATTATGCTAAGCGAAGCTAGCCAATCCTTAAAAAACAAATGCCAAATGACTTCTTTGATATAAGGGGAGTAACCAAGGACAGGGTAGGGATGAAGAGCTTGAGAAAAAGATCAACATTAAACAGGGATGAGAGGTGGGAGGGAAAGGGAGTGAGAAGGGAAATTGCATGGAAATGGAAGGTGATCCTCAGGGTTATACAAAATTACATATAAGAGGAAATGAGGGGTAAGAGAAGAATAATACAAGTGGAAGAAATGATTTACAGTAGAGGGGGTAGAGAGAGAAGAGGGGAGGGGAGGGGAGGGGAGGGAAGGGGGGATCGTAGAGAATAGGATAGACAGCAGAATACATCAGACACTAGAATGGCAATATGTAAATCAATGGAAGTGTAACTGATGTGATACAGCAATCTGTATACGGGGTAAAAATGGGAGTTCATAACCCACTTGAATCAAACTGTGAAATATGATATATCAAGAACTATGTAATGTTTTGAACGACCAACAATAAAAAAAAATGCTTTTAAAATCAAAAAAAAAAAAAGAAACTTTAATACATACTAGCGATTTCAACCTTGTGTGGATGTTCACAATTCCAGAAAAGAAAAGCTGTGCACAAAGGAAAACAGATATAGAAAAATGCCCAGAGGGCAGATATTTATGCTAATATGTTCAAAACTATGGATAAAAGTTTGTAGAACGAAAAAAAGAAATTGAAGACCAAATACAGCAAAGCAACCACAGCAAATGCTTGCATTTGTCTAGTTTCATCCCAAGCAATTCCCCAGGGGTGTAGGCAATATCTCCCTCCCCTGCATTATAAAGACAACTATCAAAATTAATCTGCAGCCTTAGGGGTGGCGTTGACAGTTTCATCTCTATAAATGTTATTACTGTATTTAAAAAAAAAAAAAAAAAACCACAAACCTCTGCCCATCTCTCAGCTCGGGCTCCTGGAGAGTTCTGATGGGGAGAAGCACTTCTCATCGATAGAAATTCAATTTGCAGCACAAGTTAAGATGCAGTAAACTCCTCTCCCCCTTGCTCAACTGCTGCTTTCACAATCATAAAATGAGCCTAATGTTTAAATGTGAGGAAGCACTTAGAGTTTAATCATTGAAGATTAAGTCTCTTTCAGGAGGCCTGAGCTGCCCAGCAACAGGTTAAGAATCAATCGATTGTCCCCCTGTTCCTAGGGCCATGGCTGCAGCTTAGAAAAACATTTGTACCCAGCTTTCTAATGCTTGTAAATGCCAAAGAAAATTAAAACTTGCCTCTTCCAAGGCAGCTGCAAGCTTCGAAGGGCAGCACACGGCAGCATTTGCAGTGGTGCAAGGCAGAAGGGTGAACCTGGGAACATGCGAGGTTGTAGGGCCCAGAAGTGTGGCCACAGGACAGCCAGAGGGGCTCCTAGAAGCTCCCTTCCACTGTGGCCAGGAGCCCCTCCACCCACACTCAGGTCAGAAGATGTGGCCTCACATGAGAAATGCTCCAAGCCGCCTGCTCGGCATTCACTTAGTGTCCTGTGGCTCAGACCTCCTCACAGCTGGCACTCCATCCAGGAGAAATGTTTTTCTTTTGTGTCTGTGAATAAGACCAGGGAACACAGGCAAACGAAGGAAAGGAATAATTGCTTGCTGTCACCCATTCAACCTCTCACAGAGCCAATTTGGAAGAAAAGAATTCAACGCTACTTCCCAGCAGGATGTTGACAACGTGAATGACATCATAGAGCCAAACCTCCTGGAGCTACCCACAAAGCCTGTACAAGAGGAGTGATGGCAAGTGAGGACACCCATGGTGTCCTCCTGACAGCCTCTTGCTGCTGGTTCCTGTGCACGTCTCCCAGAGAGGACATGTGGAGGAAAGGGCTGGCTTCAGGTCCCCACGGGGCCTCAGTGGAGCTGCAGCACTGGGCAGGAATCTTTCTTCACTCAGTTTCTTCATTACAGAGACTCACGACACCTAGATCCCAGGGTCTGGCATAATTATGCAGGAAAAGCCACTCAGTAGGAACCCAGTAAATGAGCCAAAAACTGGGTCTGGAAGTAGTTCATCGTCAGAGCCCAGATACAGTCAGTCCTAGCTGTGTTATTTGGAGCTCCAACTTTAAATTCTGTCACCATCACCTTGGCCCCTTTATGGGCCCAGGGTTCACAGCTCTGACACTGGGGACATTGGGGCTGGATGATTCTTTGTGGTGGGACTGTCTCACGTCATATAGGGGGATCAGCAAAACTCTTGGCCAACACTCATTAGATGCCAGTAGTAACCCTTCCAATCGCCCCCAAGCTATGGCAACCCAAAAAAATGCCCTCAGACAATGCCAGATGTCCTGGGGGAAGAACAAAGGGCAAAGTCTCCCCCAGTGGAAACCAAAGAAGCAATGGTGGAGTTGCAGGAGGTCTGGCTGAAAACCATTCCTTGCTGCCTATGGGTTGCATAGTAAACCCCTCAAAATGAGTAGAGTCAGGGGATCCCTGTTCCTGATGGTTAATAATAGTCTTTCCATAAAGCAAATAGACAAACCACCCCCATACCATGGACCCATATCTAGAGTCAGCCTCAGCAAGCTCCATAGGCACAAGTACAAAGCTGACCAGAAGAAAGGGGCTTGCACTCAACAGGAAGAGCAAGACTTTTCCCATTTACACCAGCGGAAATCAGGGAAGTGTGCACAGGGAAATTCTAAAGGCATTATACCAAGGAATATAACACTGGGTTGGCCCTAATATATTAATTGGGGTATATTGCAGATGGAGTATGGGGGTAGAGAGGACATAAGAATGAATCAGAAATTATTACCCTAGGTGCATATATGTCTCCATGACCAGTGTGACTCTACATCCTGTAGAACCAGAAGATCGAGAAGTCATACTCCAGGTATGTATGATGTGTCACAGTGCATTCTACAGCTGTGTATAACTAATTGGAACAAATAAAAACAAACAGAAGAGACACCAGGATAAAAAGAAAATCCAAGGCACTTGGTAAAGATTTCAGAAGCATCACACCTTAGTAATATGGCTAAACTATTCTTCTCACAATAGTCTCCTAGACTCATTCCAGATTAAAGACAAGCCATAAAGGGTTTGAGCTAATATCTAATAACTTAATTTCCTACCAGAACAAAGCCCTAGATTTTTCAAAAAAAAATAACAAAATCTGAACACTCAATAATGTAACATTCTTAATGTCTAGAATCCATTCAAATTTACCAGCTTTCTGGTCCTCTTCCAGGGGTGGTGGCAAGAGGTACGTAGAAGGGTCTAATGTTTGACATTCCATCACTAGGCTTTCCTGGGTCAAAGCCTCTGACACAACAAGGCTGCCCCAAACCCCTGGTAATAGAGCTGTTTCCCTTTGCAACAAAAAAGGATTGGGAAAGCACCCAAAGCCCCATTTTGGCATGTGCAGACTTCAAGGGATTCGTGCTGTGAAACCTAAAATTCTTTTTTTTTTTTTTTTTTTGAGAGAGAGAGAGAGAGAGAGAGAGAGAGAGAGAGAGAGAGAGAGGGAGGGAGGGGGAGGGAGGGAGAGGGAAATTTTTAATATTTATTTTTTTAGTTTTTGGTGGACACATCTTTTATTTTATTTTTATGTGGTGCTGAGGATCGAACCCAGCGCCCCACGCATGCCAGGTGAGCACGCTATGGCTTGAGCCACATCCCCAGCCCGAAACCTAAAACTCTTATGAAACTTTTTGAAATGAAAAAAACACATTGGCTAGGTTTAAAAAAATTTAAAAAGGCTTACTATGTCAATTTATCCAGATGGAAGCAGCTCTCACAGTTGGACGGATGGTTGGTTGATTGGCTGGTTGGATGGATGGATGGATGAATACACGGATGGGTGGATGAATTTCCAACTCATGAAATACTACAGAGGATGAATCCAAAGGCTTAGGAAAATAGAAAGATTGGAATCTCTCACACACACACACACACACACACACACACACACACACACACACACCACTATATCTACAAAGCCCCCAAAGACTTTCACTAATCCTCAGGAGCCACGGTGGCCACTCTCTGTGGGCTGAGACAGGCGCTCTGGTTTCACTGAAGATTACAGGAGTCTAGAACAGCAGAGACCATGTAGTGGTGCTTCACTAGGAGACAGCAAGGCATGTCTGTCAAGCAGACAGCTAGGACAGAGAAGCCATCCAGGTGATTTGGCCCACTGGAATCTCCAGCTGTGGCTAAATGATCATGGAGTCCCTTGAAAAGGAATGAAAGGGTGGCCTCCTCGCCCTGAGCTCCATCACAGGAATAAACTCAGGTCTGGGAGACAGCATGGCGAGGTGGCCCTACCCAGCTCCCAAGCTAAGGACCTGCACCCGCCTGCAAGCCTTGACCTTTCCACGTCCCCTCCTCAGACCCTGGCCTCCTTCTCTGTTCCTTTCATAATGTAGGTCCCATATGAAATACTGTCTTCATCCACTTAACAAATGCTTTTTATGCACTAGGTGCTGTTCTGGCTTTTGGTTAATGAACAGAATAGAGATCCCTGCCTGCGAGCAACCTGTGTTCTGCCTGTCTGTTATGAAATCCTCCACATGACTGGAAAGCCTCAGAGAGAAATTACATGTTGTTGCAACATCTGAGATGTTGCTTGTCTTGTCCACTGCTCGGTGCCCAGCACCTGACATGCAGTAGGTGCATGATAAATAGGTCTCCAGTGAAGAACTGCACCAAATGCTTGCTACTGGGTAAGACAGTCTTTGTCTTTTCACGGTCGCTTTCTTTTCTCCAGTGTCTTTGCACCCCAGCCTTGCTTCCTTAACTGAGCACACTGCAGAGCAAGCCTCAGCTGTGTCGAGTCTCTCTGCCATGCCCATGGGTGGCATTCAGTGACATCTCTCACAAAGCAGTAGTTTCCCAGCCAGGAGGATGATCAGGATCACTTGGGGAAGGTTTGAGAAAGCACAGGTCCCCCAAATTTTGATTTTCTGGGTCTGAAATGGGGTTCAAGGATCTCTAAAAATGCCCAAGAAGCTTGTGTGCTCTGCTCTGCCCCACCCCTGCATCCCTGCCCCATCCTTCTACTTCCCCAGGAATACTGATGAAAATCCAAGTCAAAGAAGGCTCAAGAGTGTGTGGGAACTGGGAGATGGGAGAAGGGAATAGAATATACCTCTGAAACGTAAACACCTAGTCTAAACATCCTGAGGAGCAGTCCACCCACCCTGCCAGTCAAGCCAGCTTCTACGCCACATTTTTAATCCCCAATACACAAAGAAAAAGCTGCAAGCTGTGCCCGCCACTGTGACAGTTAGGCATCAGTGATGTGCAGTGACACCTAGAGATGCAAATTCTTCAGCAGCTTGAGGTCATTGCTGACATTTGCCTCTGGTTTTAATACCCACAATTACGGAAAGGGACTAAGCTGGAGGATCTGAGAGCTTTAAAGGCTGAACAACACATTTGTTCTCCTGGATATCACGTCATAGCAAGCCCAATGAAAAGGATGCCTTGATATAAATTGTTTAAGGAGAGAGTAAGATGCAATGATCCCATTGTGAAGGAAGCTCAGTCTCTACAGTCATCTTCAGAGCTGGAAATGATTCACGTTTAGAACACTGACCTGCACTGTTTTCTCTGTACCAGCAGCAAGTTAAACCAGAGATCCAAAATGCCAGGAGAACCGGGAGGTTGGGAGGCTTGGGTTTCAGACTTGGAATAACTGGATGTGCAATTCCAGGCTGGAGTGCTTGTTATAGAAGCCCATGGAAGACATTACCGTTCTAAATTTTTTTTTTTTTTTTTTTTTTTTTTTTTTTTTAGTCAGGCTTGTTACACAGACAGCATTGAACAGGCCTGTGTTATCACTCTGTGAGTGAAGTCTGAGCTCAGGAGCCACCCAGAGAACAGGGCTCTGGTTTGACCATGGAAACCCAAGGACCAGATCTCCACGACTCATAGCTCTGCACAGCAGCAGAGCAGGCAGAATGAGTGCAGGAGAAGAAACAGGAAGGCAGGGAAAGGAAAGATAGTGTAGGCTGCTGAACCCCCAGGTTTGGGATATGCAGGCTGTCAGGCAGAAAGCAAGCCGTAGGAATTCATATATAATATCAGCAATAAAACAGCGTCCTGTTTTGAAAACAATGAAATACACTGAAGACAATCCTTGGTCTTTTATAAAGATAAGCATTCTCATAAGGGAATGAAAATTTAGCCTGTTACTTTTTTCCTGAAGACAAAATAAAGACAGAAGCTTTCTACTACATGATGAAATTCCTTGAAATTGCCATCACAACACCCTTGACGGTCTCAAAAGGAGGGTGCCGATTTCCTTCATTGAAACTATAGAAATGTGCTTGAGGAGCTCCATAAGTGCAAAATGACTTAAAGCTCGATCACAGCTGTCAATCAATAACACAGAGCACACTTCTCCACAGGTTTAATTCTAGAGGTACTGAGTGTTTTGCAAGACCAAAAAACAGAGGGACATTTTGTTTTTAAAATACATATACAGTACTTTCTGAAGTTGTGAGGATAAATACAACTCTCTAAAATGCAGAACAAAGTCCACTGTGGTAATTTCACATTTTAAATCACAGTTGTTTTTCCCATCTTCCAAGATTTTTTTTTTTCCAGTCCTAGAGGTGGAACTCGGGGCCTCATCTACGATAGGCAAGCACTCTACCACTGAGCAACATCCCCAGCCCCCACCCCTACTGCCTTCCAATAATTGACACTGCTTATAACTTGGTCATTTTCATAAAAATATTTAATGTGATACATTACTTGTGATGACACTTTTAGGGAAAGGTAACTTTTACCCCCTTATCGTGCCAGCCCTCGTCCTGTTCACCATTTCTAGACTTCTGTCTTCCCAGGAGAGTTCTGAATCCAAACTCTCCGGACACTGACCTTGGGTGGGCAGTGATAACCAGCAAAGGTGGCTCTGTGGCAAAGGACCTGGACGCTTCCTGCTGCTCTTGCTGCCTGAGAGCACTCCTTGGCTTTGCTGCCCACCCACCCTCCATTTCCACAGGAGCAGCGGAGAGGGTGGCTCACTGGGAACCGACCTGCACAAAGGGAAAGACCCTCACTCTCCTTCTACTTCACTAGAAAGTAGACACTTTGAAGCAGTTTCTCTCCGGTTCTGACATTTGGGATTCAGGCAATCCTCAGGAGAACAACTCTTCAAATTCTTCCAGAATTCTCTGTCTGAACAAGTGGCACCAATATCTTAATGGCCTCCCATCTTTCTCCACTCCCATCTGTTTTTAGGGATATAATATCTTACTGTTGTTTATCGGAGCTTCTAAAGATTAAAGCATGCATTATTCACTTTTTTAAGCTCTAACATGAGTTAAGATTTTTACCACTAGCTAATGTTAGTTCTATTTATTTCCTCACACCTTTTGAACTATTGTTGCCAAGCATCTTAATTCTTTATGTATTGTACTTAACCTTTGCAATCATTTTATACAGTCAATGTTCATTTATATTCACCTCTTATATTGATCTTCATTTCTTACTGTATTTCTGTTTTGCATGAATTTATTCTTTTGCCAGAAAAACTCCCTTTAGTTTTTTTTTTTTTAAAGTGAAGATCTGTTAGCAACAAACTCAGTTTTATTTACTTAAAAATGTCTTTACTTCAGCCAGACATGGTGGCACATGCCTATAATCCCAACAGCTCAGGAGGCTGAGGCAGGAAGATTGCAAGTTCAAAGCCAGCCTCAGCAACTTAGGGAGACCCTCAGCAACTTAGTGAGATCCTGTCTCAAACAATAAAAAGGGCTGGAAATGTGGGCCAGTGGTTAAGAGCTTCTGTGATCAGTCCCCGGTACCCCTCCTCCCCCAAAAAAGTCTTTATTTCACATTCACTTTAAAACTAAACAAAACAAAACAGGGATTCACTATGTTATCTAGGCTGTTAATGCAGGGTGGGTGGGCAGCAAACTCCTAATCTTAAACACTCCCACTGTCTCAACCTCCCGGGTAGCTGGGACAGAGGATGTGTGTCACCACATTCACTCTTAAAAATGACATTTTCATGAGACATGGAAGTCTAGGATAATCTTTCAGCCATTCCATCATCATCTGCTTCTCCCACATTCCTTGAGAAGTCAGTTGTCCATGTTAGTTTTGCTTCTTTGAGAACATGTACACTATTTCCCTCACCCTCCCCAGATGCTTTTGAAAGATTTTGTCTTTTGCTTTTAAAAGGCTGCTTTGAATTTATCCATGTTGAGAATCACAGAGCTTCTTCATCATGGAACCAAATATCTTTAATCTCTCATTCTGCTTATGGCTTATTTCTCTTCATTAGTGCCTTTTACCATATTTTATGTTTCCTTACTTAATAATATACATTCAACTTTTTGCCTTGTTGTATTTCAGCCTGAATATTTTCTATTAGTTTCCATTTACCATCTATTCCAATGGATTGGACTTGCTATTAACTCATATGATGAGTTTATTAAGTTATTGATCAATTTTTTTTTCAGTTCTAGAGTTTTCAGTTGATTCTACTTTATAGATTCCTGTTCTTGAGAATGTTCTTCACTCTATTATCTACTGTAGTCAAATTCCATCTGTCTTCACTCTACCATGACCTGTTGGGAGGAACATATCTCAGGAGCCCTACATCCCTTCTGTTCTTGCTGGACATGCCAAAAATGAAAGGCCCTGACCACTCATTATCTGGGCTATTTTTCAAGATTATGTTTGTAGCCAACAATTTTGAGAAATGATATATTGTTTCCCTCCAGGACAAAGAGCTGACTTGCTTCCTTCTTGCTATAAAATCGGGAGATTCTCTAGGCTCAGTATCCCTCTGCTAAGAGGCAAATCCACTGAATATGTAGCATTCATTTGAGATACATCACATGGTCCCTGTGAAACTTGGGGGCTATGCAAATATACTGATGCTCATGATTTTGCTAAGCCATGAATAATAAATTTGTTTCTATGACCAAGGAGTCTCATAGCCTTTCCTGAATCTATGAAGTAGTAACAAGTTTACTTGTTATCTAGTGAGTAAGGTAAAGTCAAATTCCAGACCAGACGATCAAGCAGTAATTTTAATGCACATGAGCAAGAATTCCAAATTCCATGTTCTGAGAGTTTTTGTCTTTTTTCCCCTTGATCCTGTTTTTTTGTGTATCTGGTAAGCTTTATTGAAAGTCACATATTGCCTATTTCAAAGAGTCAAGGCTCTCAACCATGTTATTTTCCTCCAGAAAAAATTCATCTTCTATCCTGGTACATAGTCTGCTTTAAAGCAGACCACCTTAACTCAACCAGATACTAACTGATTGGAGGTAAGTTGGCAATTTTTTTATTAGTTCTAATCAGTTATACATGACAATAGAAGCTCTTTGATTCATTGTACACAAATGGAGCAAAATTTTTCGTTTCTCTGGTTGGACATGAAGTAGAGTCACACCATTTGTGCAGTCACACAGATACCCGGGGTAATGATGTCTGTCTCATTCCACCATCTTTCCTATCCACTTGCTCCCTCCCCACTCCACTTTGCCCCATCGAAAGTTCCTCCACTCATCCCATCCCCTCCCCCAATATGGATTAGCATCCACTTATCAGAGAAAACATTCCGCCTTTAGGTTTTGGGGATTGGCTTATTTTGCTTAGCATGATGTTCTCCAACTTTATCCATTTACCTGCAAATGACATAATTTTATTTATATATATATATATATATATATATATATATATATATATATATTGTCAATGTACCTTTATTTTATTTATATGTGGTACTCAGAATCAAACCCAGTGCCTTACATATGCTAGGCAAGCCGCTCTACCACTGAGCTGCTACCCAGCCCCAATTTTATTCTCTTTTAATGCTGAGTAATATTTCATTGTGTATATGTACCACATTTTATTTATCCATTCATCTATTGAAGGGCACCTAGGTTGGTTCCATCATTTAGCTATTGTGAATTGAGCTGCTATAAACACTGATGTGGATGCATTACTGTAGCATGCTGATTTTTAAGTAATTTGGGTATAAACCAAGGAGTGGGATAGCTGGGTCAAATGGTGGTTCCATTCCAAGTTTTCTGAGGAATCTCCATACTGTTTTCCAGAGTGGTTGCACCTATTTGCAGTCCCACCAGCAATGTATGAGTGTACCTTCTTTCCTCACATCCTAGCCAACATTTAATGATGTCTGTATTCTTGATAATTGCCATTCTGACTGGAGTGAGATGAAATCTTGGAGTAGTTTTGATTTGCATTTCTCTAATTGCTAGAGATGATGAACATTTTTTCATATATTTGGTGATCAATTATATTTCTTTTTCTGTGAAGTGTCTGTTCAGTTCCTTAGCCCATTTGTTGATTGAGTCATTTGTTTTTTGGTGTTAAGTTTTTTGAGTTCTTTAAGATTTCTTCCCAGTCTGTAGTCTCTCTCCTCACATTATTGATTTGTTTCCTTTGCTGAGAAGAAGCTTTTTAATTTAAATTTTAGTTGTCAATGTACCTTTATTTTATTTATATGTGGTGCTGAGAATCAAATCCAGTGCCTCACATAGGCTAGGCAAGCGCTCTACCACTGAGCTACTACTCATTTATTGATTCTTGATTTTACTTCTTGTGCCTTTGGAGTCTTGTTAAGAAGTCAGATCCTAGGCTGATGTGGTGGAGATTTGCGCCTCTTTTTTCTTCTGTTAGGCACAGGGTCTCCGTTTCAGCGCCTAAGTCTTTGATCCACTTTGAATTGACTTTTGTGCAGGGTGAGAGTTAGAGATTTAATTTCATTTTTCTACATATAAATTTCCAGTTTTCCTGGCACCATTTGTTGAATAGGCTATCATTTCCTCAGTGACTGTTTTTTGGCACCCTTGTCTAGTATGACATAACCATATTTATGTGGGTTTGTCTGTGTGTCCTCTATTCTGTACCTTTGGTCTACAAGTCTATTTTGGTGTCAATATTATGCTTTTTTGTTACTATACCTGTCTAGTATAGTTTAAGGTTTGGTATTGTGATGCCTCCTGCTTCACTTTTCTTGCTAAGGACTGCTTTAGCTATTCTCTTATTTTTCCAAATAAATTTCATGATTGCTTTTTCTATTTCTATGAAGAATATCATTGGGATTTTAATAGGAATTGCATTAAATCTGTATAACACTTTTGGTAATATGGCCATTTTGACAATATTAATTCTGCCTATCCAGGAGCGTGGGAGATCTTTCCATCTTCTGAGGTTTGCTTTCATTTTCTTTAATTCTTTCTTTAGTGTTCTGTAGTTTTCAATTCTTTTGTTAGATTGATTCCCAGGTTTTTTTGTTTGTTTGTTTGGTTGGTTGGTTGGTTGGTTATTTTTGATACTATTATATATGGGGTAGTTTTCTTAATTTCTCTTTCAGTGGATTCATCACTGATGTATAGGAATGTGTTTAATTTATGAGTGTTGATTTTTTTATCCTGCTACTTCGCTGAATTCATTTATTAGTTCTAGAAGTTTTCTGGTGGAATTTCTTTAGATCTTCTAGATATAGAATCATGTCATCAGCAAATATGGTAGTTTGAGTTCTGCTTTACCTATTTGTATCCCTTTAATCTTCCTTTTGTCTAATTGCTCTGGCTAGAGTTTCCAGAATGATGCTGAATAGAAATGGTGAAAGAGGACATCTTGTCCTGTTCTAGTTTTTAGAGGGAATGCTTTCATTTTTTTTCATTTAGAATAATGCTGGCCTTGGGTTTAGCATATATAGCTTTTACAATGTTGAGGTATGTTCCTCCTATCCCTAGTTTTTGAACATAAAGATGTGCTATATTTTGCCAAATGCTTTTTCTGCATGCATTAAGATAATGATATGATTCTTGTTTTTAAGTCTATTAATATGATGAATTACATTTATTGATTTCCACACGTTGAAACAACCCAGAATCCTTGGGATGAACCCTACTTGATCGTGGTGCACTATCTTTTAACTATGTTTTTTTATGTGACTTTCCAGAATTTTATTGCAAACTTTTGCATCTCTGTTCATCAGGGATATTGGTCTGAAGTTTTCTTTCCTTGATGTTTCTTTGTCTGGTTTTGATATCCGGGTGACATTAGCCTCATAAAATTAGTTTGGAAGGGTTCCCTCCTTTTCTATTTCATGGAATACTTTGAGGATTATTGGTGTTAATTCGTCTTTGAAAGTCTTGTAGCACTCAGCTGAGAATCCATCTGGTCCTAGGCTTTTATTGTTGGTAGACTTTTGATGGTGTTTTCTATGTCATTACTTGAAATTGATCTGTTTAAATAATGTATGACTTACTCGGTTTGTGTAGGTCATATGTCTCTAGAAATTTGTCGATGTCTTTGATATTTCCTATTTTATTGGAATATAAATTCTCAAAATAAGTTTCTAGTTATCTTCTGTATTTTAAACATGTCCATTGTGATATTTCCTTCTTCACCTTATGTTTTAGTAATTTGAGTTTTCTCTCTTTTTCTCTTCATTAGCATGGCCAGGGGTTTATCTATTTTATTTATTTTTTCAAAGAACCAACTTTTTGTTTTCTCAATTTTTTCAGTTGTTTCTTTTGCTTTGGTTTTATTGATTTCAGCTCTGTTTTAATTATTTCCTATCTTCTACTGCTTTTGGTGTTTATTGTTCTTTTTCTAGGGCTTTGAGATGTAGTGTTATGTCATTTATTTGTTGACTTTTTATTCTTTTAATGAATTCACTCAATGCAATAAACTTTCTTCTTAGTACTGCCTTTATAGTGTCCCAGATATTTTGATATGTTGTATCATTGTTCTCATTTACCTCTAAGAATTTTTTTATTTCATCCTTGATTTCTTCTACTATCCATTTGTCATACAATTGTGTATTATTTAGTCTCCATTTGTTACAGTAGCTTCTATTTTTCATTTTATCATTGATTCCTAATTTTATTCCATTGTGGTCTGACAGAATGCAGGGTATTATCTCTGTTTTTTTTTTTTTTTTGGCTTTACTAAGAGTTGCCTTGTGGCATAAAATAAGGTCTACCTTAGAGAAGGAGCCATATGCTACTAAGAAGAAAGTATATTTGCTCATTGATGGATGAAATATTCTATATATGTCTGTTAAGTCTAAATTATTGATTGCATTATATAGTTCTATAGTTTCCTTATTTAGTTTTTGTTTGGAAGATCTGTCCAGTAGTGAGAGAGGTGTGTCAAAGTCACCCAGTATTATTGTGTTGTGGTCTGTTTGACTCTTGAAATTGAGAAGGGTTTGTTTGATGTACATAGATGCTCCATTGTTTGCAGCATAAATATTTATAATTGTTATGTTCTGCTTATATATACTTCCCTTAAGAAGTATGAAACGTCCTTCTTTGTCTCTTCTGGGTAACTTTGGGTTGAAGTCTACTTTATCTGAGATGAGGATGGAAACCCCTGATTGTTTACACAATCCATATGAGTGATAAGATTTTTTCCCATCCTTTCACCTTCAGCCTGTGGATGTCTTTGCCCATGAGGTGAGTCTCTTGAAAACAGCACATTGTTTGGTCTTGCTTTTTAATCCAATCTGCCAATCTATGTCTTTTGATTGATGAGTTTAGGCTGTTAATATTCAAGGTTGTTATTGAGATGTGATTTGTATTCCCTGTCATTTTGATTTATTTATGATTTTTAATTTGACTTGGTTTCTCCTTTGGTTGAATACTCTTTGGTTTAGATCCTCCATTTGCTGGTTTTCACTTATTTTTTTCACTTCATCCTCATGGAATATTTTGTTGAGAATGCTCTATAGTGTAGGCCTCTAGTTGTGAATTCTTTTAATGTTTGATTATCATAGAAGGTTTTAATTTCATTTTCAAATCTGAAACTTAATTTTGCTGGATATAAAATTCTTTGTTGGCATCCATTTTCTTTCAGAGCTTTAAGTATATATTCCAGGATCTCGTAGCTTTGAGGGTCTGGGTTGAGAAATTAGTTGAGATCTAAATTGTTTTCCCCCTATATATAATTTGATTTTTTCTCTCATGGCCTTTAAGATTTTCTCTTTATTCTCTGTGTTACTCATTCTCATTATAATGTGTCTTGGTGTGGGTCTGCTGTAATTTTGTACATTTGGGATCCTGTAAGCCTTTTGTATTTGATTTCCCATTCTACTCTTTAGGTTTTTCTGCTATTAGATCATTGAAACAATCATGCATTCTTTGGGTTTGTTTCTCTGTTCCTTTATCTATTCCCATGACTCTTAAATTTGGTCTTTTCATGTTATCCCATAATTCTCGGATGTTGTGTTCATGGTTTCTTACCATCTTCTCTGCATGGTCAACTCTACTTTCAAGATTATATATTTTGTCTTCATCACCTGAAGTTTTATCTTTGAAGTAGTCTAAAGTAGTTGGTGATGCTTTTCATTGAATTTATAATTTGGTTTACTGATTCTTTCATTTTGAGGATTTCTGTTTGTTTGGGATTTTTTTCACAATCTCTGTATTTATTGAAGTGGTCTTTCACTTCCTGTATTTTTTCTTTGATTTCACTCCTTATACTATCCTTACTTCACAGATCAATTGAACTAGGTGCATTCTGAACTCCTTCTTGGACATTTCTTCTACTGTGTTATCAGTATCTTCTGTTGTTGAAGCATCTTGGTTAGTTTAAGATGCTTTATTCCCTTGTTTTTTCATGTTGCTCTTGTGTATTCCCCTCTAGAAGTATGGATCTGAGACAGCACAAATTCTACCCTTTAGACCTATAGTGTCCCTGAAGATTTCCAATGCAGCACCTTGAATGGTAAGACCAATATCAATAGCACCCAATGTACACTATATATAGCCTAAAACCTAGTACCTCCCACTAAGGTGTCTACTGCTTTGTTGTATTAAACCAAAATGATGAGTTCAATAAGTATCTATAGTATGAACAGAAAATCTGTTAAAATGGTTTACAATTTAAAATGTTGGATGAGCGAACAAAGAGGTAGTATAGTATGCAATATTCACAAGGGAGGAAGAGAGAAGCTAGAAGTAAAAATTCACAGGAAGAGTGGAAGAGGAGTCAACAGAGATTGGCAGTTGGTTGGAGAAAAGTTGGAAAAAAATCCAAGAAAATAGACAAGAGAGGAAGAATACAAACCCAGAGAAAAAATTAAAGACATAAGAATAAACAACAAAAATGCAAAACACCAATCATATATCATTGTCCTCCACACACACATACATTAAAAAAATCCTCTTCCAAATATGGTAGAGAGATTAGTGAATCAAAAAATAAAATAAAATAAATCTTGTTAGAAAGTTGAACTGCCTCTGTCAGTGTTCAACAGATTCTCAGCCCTGTCTTTGATGTCTCTTGGGATCACCAAACCCAGATCAGCCCTCACAAACCCAGTCTCTATCCCACCAATCTGGGCTTCAGATACCTCAGGCTCCGCCACGCTGCAGTCCCAAGGTCTCAATGCTGCTCCTATTGCAGAGAGACCACCAGGGGTACACTCATGCAAAGGAGCAACCCTGAGATGCAGCAGCAAGACAGGGGCCACCAGCATTCCCAGCAGGAAGACTCCAGGCTCCTCCAAACCCACAGGCACCCCTACACTGGACCTGTAGGTCCCAGCTGGAGTCCCAGACAGAGGCTCTTGGAGTTGTAAACCTGATGACACCTGGGCCCCAGGCCCAAGCTGGTGTCCCCAAATGGGTGCAGCCATGTGCAACCAAACCTGGAGTCTCCCCTGAAGAGTCCTCTAGGATGTGGTCACAGCGGTAGTGGCGGTGGTTGTTGAAAGCAGGTAGCTGGTCAGCAGCAGTGACAGCTGCAGTGGCAGCTGCAACTGCAGCTGTGGGGGCAGAGTCACCAGGCGATGTCGGGGGATAGGATCAGCAGCAGCATGGGCTTCAGTTGCATCTGGGGCAGTGGTGTCTCCTGTGGCAGCAGCAACCAGAAAGAAGACCTCCATGTGACCTCAGGTTGGCAGCAGCAGAATCAGAGGCAGCAGTGGTGGTGGTAGCAGTGCACGCCCAGTTGATTGACAGGAGACCTCCAGTTCAGAGGCAGGGACCACAGAGGTAGACTCAGAACCCACTGGAATCAAATGTATGAAATATGATATGTCAAGAGCTATGTAATGTTTTGAACAACTAATAAAAAAATTTAAAAAAAAAGAAGTAGCCACTGAGGTAGCCAAGGTTGTGCCCAGAGAAGAGACCTCCCGGCCAGCAGTGGCGTATGCAGCAGCAGTCTCTGCCAGAACTTCTTGTAAGGTCTTGAACACCTTTCTCCTTTAGCTTCTTGCTAAAGCTAAAGGTGAATGATGAGATGAAATGGTGACGGTGGGGCAGCTCATCTGCAAAATACTCTTTAGCTTCTTGCCTAAAACAGTTAACAATCTAATTAATTTCAAGTAATCATAGACTCATGGGAAGTAGTAAAAGAGTATACAGGGCCATCTTACACATCCTTCACCCAGCATCCCCAAATGATAACATCTTCTATTGATGCATTATGGTTATACATAATAGTGGGATTCATTATGCCATATTTATATATGCACACAATTTAATCAATCTCACTCCCCTCTTCCTTCCCTTTGCCTCCCACTCTCTCCCCTTGATCAACTATGGAAGCACATTACATCATGCTAAGAGCAACATTTATCAAGTACCCTGAGAGGGAAACCACTGAAGGCTGAGTCTCCTTCTCCCAGCCATGCTTGTTGTGAGAATTTGGCCTCCCTGTTCTGCCTCGTTGACAACTTCAAACTACAAATTTGTGTTTTCTAACTCCATGTTAAAAGTTCAGCTGGCTTTACTGCCTTTTACCTAGAGCTCTCTTTTGGACTTCTTAGCTTCTTACCCATTGAAAATGCTCATAGAATATTGGCTCATTTTTCTGTAACTCTCTTCTATTTGACCTTCAAGTCTTGGGTGATTCAGTAGTTCTTCAATTAGATTCATAAAAATGATGATCAGGCACGGTGGTGCATGCCTGTAATCCCAGCAGCTTGGGAGGCTGAAGCAGGAGGATTGCGAGTTCAGAGCCAGTCTCAGCAAAAGTGAGGTGCTAAGCAACTCAGTGACATCTTGTCTCTAAATAAAATACAAAATAGGGCTGGGGATGTGCTCAGTGGTTGAGTTCCCCTGAGTTCAATCCCTGGTACAAAAAAAAAAAGAAGTAGAAGAAGGGGGAAGAGGAGGAGGAGAAAAAGAAGAAGAAGGTTAAATATAATATAATATTATATATAATATATATAAGGTTACATATATGTATAAAATCTTTCTCATTTAAAAAAAAGTCTTGGTCTGATGCGTATCAATGTTTGTAGGAGTGCAATTCACAATAACCAAGTTATAAAACCAGCCTAGGAACCTGACAATAGATAGGTGAGTTCAGAAAATATTGTATATGTGTACAATGAAGCTTTGCTCAGCCATGAAGAATAATGGGATTATTTGCTGATAAACAGATGGAAGTACATAAGTTCATGCTAAGTGAAGCAATCCAGACTAAGAAAGTTAAGGGTTAAATGTTTTCTCATATGTAGAAGCTAGAGAGAGGGAGAAATAAAAAGGAATTTTAAAAATATCATGAAAATAGAAGGGAGACCAATGAAGTCTTGGAAGGAGATGGAGAGGGAGGGAGGAGGGAAGGGGATGGGGTGGTACTGGAGAAAGCAATCTACCAAATCACGTATTCCATGTGCAAATATACCACAATGAATCCCACTTAAATAAACATAATTTTAATGTACCAATTAAAATAATAAAAATAACAGAAGGGAAAACAGGAGAGAAGAGAAAGTTGATCAAGGGGAGAGAGTGGGAGGCAAAGGGAATGAATAGTGGAGTGAGACTGATCAAATTATGTGCGTATATGAATATGGCATAGTGAGACCCACTATTGTGTATAACCAGAATGCATCAATAGAAGATGTTATCATTTGGGGATGCTGGGTGAAGGATGTGTGAATGGCCCTGTATATTCTCTTGTGAATCTACGATTACTTGAAAATAAATAGTAAGGAAAAGAGCTTTTTGGTCTGTCAGAAACCCAAGTCAGAAACCAAGAAATCACTTCCACACACCCTCTCCCTTCACCTCTATAGCCAGTCCTTGATACGTGTTTCTCCAACTCAAACCTCCACCTCTGTTCGTCTCCCCACCGTCACCACTTCATCTCTGACATCATTGCTGAGTATTCTGCAGCTCATCTACCCTCGTCCAGTCTGTTCTCTTTTGGTCTATTCCCCAAAAGCAGCCTCGCAGAGGTTATAAGACAAAGCACTGGTTTTTCTATTGCCAAGTAACATATTGCACAAAGTTAGCAGCTTGAAACAATATATGTCAATAACTTCACAGTTTCCACACCCAGGAGTCTGGACACCCCTCAGGTAGGTCCTGGGCTCAGGCTCTGAAATTCACTTGTTAGCTGGGCTGCGTTCTCATCCGAGGGTTCGCCTGGGACAGAACCCTCTTCCAAGCTCACTCAGGGGATTCACAGAACTCATTTTCTTGCAGCTGTGTGGACAAAGACCCCAGATCTTTGCTGGCTGGCTGTTGGAAGCCTCCCTCAGATTCTAGAAGTCACAGGCATTCCCTGCTATGGGAACATCCCCACTCTCTCCCTCAAGCCAATGACATGATTTCCTGCTCCTGTCGAATCTCCTCACTTTTGCCATATTCTGTTGACCTGAAGCAAGTCCTGGGTTCTGCCCATGCTCAAGGAGAGAGGAGCCCACAGAATATAACTCCATGGGACATGGACTCAGTATTAGAATTCTGCCCATGTCCTGCTGCAGTGGCTCCCCTTCCACAGAACCCCATTGTTGTTAGGAGAAACATCTGTAGGATAGCTTATAAATTCTTAATGCTCTAAATCCCAACTATCTTCCCCTATCTATCTTCAGCTCACACTATCTTTCTATACTCCACCTGTACTTTTCATTTCTTCATATTTGTCCCATGCCTTTACACAGGGCCTTTGCACAGGTAACTTCTCTACCATACCTAACTTCTTGCCTAGATAATACATATCCATTCTTAATGTTTTAACATAAGCATAACTTCCTCCAGAAAAAGCTGCTCATCTCTAATTAGAAAAAAGTCCTTTATTATACAGAACCAAATAAATCTCACTTGTAATTTTAGATATGGCATGCATTTATTTATACGATGATTTGTTTTCAGTCTGTCTTTCCCATTAGACTATAAGTTCTATGAAGTGTGGTGCTGTGTCTGAATTTGGATACATCTTATCTTCCTTGGCTATGAAAATTCTGTATTATACCTGGGACATTTCAGCAATTCCTCAAGGCCTTTTGCAATGGACATATGATTCCACAAGAAGGTAAGAAAAAAAGATAATCTAGTGAAAGGCCTTTCCAAAACAGCAGGTTCTTGAAGATAGAGTCAGCACAGAACAGGCGGAGAGTGAAGAGCCCCTTGCTAGGTGCATTACCAAAGCTGAAGTCTGACCATGACAACCACACAATCGATGTCTTCAACAGCCTCAAGTAACGTCAAAAATCTTCTATTTTCCCTATTGGACATAAAAATCCCCCTGTAATGTGGGCACAGCCAGGTTTCTGAGCATATTTCCTATCACACTGTGCAATGGACTGAAGGTTTTGTGTCTCCCCAAAATTCATATGTTCAAAGTTCTTTACCCCAGTGCAATGGGGTTTGGAGGTGAGGACCTTGGGAGGTTGGATGAGGTCGTGAAGGTGGGGCCCATGATGGGTCAGAACCTTTATAAGTTTCTGTCCCCCTCTCTACTGTGCACACTGGGAAAAGCCCGTGTGAGCACACAGCAAGAAGGTGGAGATCTACTGCCTCTCAGCAGCAACCAGATTTGCTGGAACCCTGACTTGTGAAGCAAATCAGCCACCCAGTCGGTACTATTGTATCATAGCAGCCAACAGAACAGACGGAAATGCCCCCTAAACTCCAGGAGCTTCGGGACACTCTGCCATTCATCACAACACCCAAGACGTCACCATTTGGGGGCCCTGGCTTACCCTCATCTCTACCTACTTATGTCTGCGTCTTAATATACATTTTTACTATTTAAATCATGTAGATCTAATCAATTCTTAAAAACTGAAGTATGCAAAATGTGAGGATGCTTGGAAAGATATAAATAAGAGGACAACTAAAAAAAGAGCTGAGCACAAAAATACTATGTTTTCCATACTATACCACATTAAAGTAGGTGGTATGAAGAAAAAACTCAAAACAGTATGTCACTAGATAGTTATAGTAAGCATTCTACAATTTACATGAAATCTTATTCACTGCTAAACATATAATAAAAATATTTAGAATAAAAAATAATAAATCTGATCCATTTTTAGTAACCAATATCAAAATTTATCTGGGGCCCAATTAAACCTCAGAGACAGCTCCTGCTACCAACTGTTTGAGTCAGCTTTTTCACTGCTGTGACTAAAAGACCTGACAATAATAACTGGAGAAGAGGAAGTTATTTGAGGCTTCACGATTTCAGAGGTCAGTCCATAGACAGCTGTCTCCCTTCCCCAGGGGCAGGACAATGTGGAGGAAAAGTGTGATGAAGGGAAGCAGCTCACATGATGATCAGGAAGGGGAGAGAGAAGAGAGAGAGGGGGGGGGGGAGATGGATCCACGTGCCAAATACAAATATATCCCCCAAAGACACACCCCCCAGTGACCCACCTCCTCCAGCTACACCCCACCCACCTTCAGTTACTGCTCAGCTAATTCCATCAGGGATCAATTCACTGGTTAGGTTAAGGCTCTCATAACCTAATCATTTTACCCCTGGGGTTTCTTGCATTCTCTCACACATGAGCTTTTGGGAGATACCTCACATCCAAACCATAACATCAACTGTCTCTGAGGCTTAATTGGGCCCCAGTTAAACCATTGGTTTTTATTCCTGGGAGTCCAGAGACTCCAGATTTAGTTCGCCAACGTCATGTCTTTTCTCCTCTGTGTACCCAGCCTGCTTCCCATGGTAGCAGGTGATGTACCTCATCCAGCAGGACAATGTGGTCTTTCCCAGGATCTTTGGTCCCCAAAACCCAAAAATGGAGTTCCCTTCCATTTTTAAGTTATTCAACTGCTGGTCCCTATATGGAGCATGTGGTGAATTTAAGGAAAGATTTAAGAAAACTCAAAATATCCTGTTAGTGGTTATTTCGGCCTGTGTCTCACAATGGGCCCACATGAGAATCAGCTGTGTGCATCTCTTACCAACTACCATGCAGGAGCGTCAGGCTTGAAATCAGCCACACTGGAAGTGTCACACCACAGCCATGGACAAGTGCTGCAAATAACAACCCCCAACCTCCAGAAAGACAGTTGTTAAAACATTTACCAGCACACCACCATCTACAATGAAATAGAACTGCGGTCAGGTCTGCTAACCTGAATGGCCAACAAGTTGAAATTCTTCATAGTTTGGTAAGAAATGGCATAAATGAATTCCCACAGTGTTTTCCTCTCAGCCCCACATTGTCATGAATTTGTAACACTTACATAGTTCTGATACATTGCCCCTGTATTGGGCATTACTGGTATATTTGCCTAACAGATTGATATGTGTTATTAAGTCTAAAAACTTGTCCATTATGTCTTATCTCTCCCACAGAACCTAGGCCTGTGCTTTGCAGGAAACATTTAATGATATTTGTTGAATAAATTAGTTACAAGTGAAATTAGTTTCTGGGAAAGCTCCAAATTGAAGGTAGAAAAAATTTTATTGCTCTCTGGAGATAAGGCAGTCATTCAATGTGTCTTAGCTGTCAAGCTCGAAAAAGATGCACAGCTCCAAGCAGGGTACATTAATTCAAATGGAATTGGGCCCCAAGTACTTCAGCAACGTGACAGATGAGAGCTAAGCATCATATCAGGAAAGCAAGAGGAAAAAGGAAGGAACATAGAGGCTAAGGCCAATGATCTAACTTGCAATCACAGTCTAAAGGACCGACCCAGAGACGGCATGGGAAAGCACTCAATGTCCTCCAAACACAATGGATTATTAAGGTTATTCTTTTTAATTTGGTATACTAATGGATATAATGATTATGGAAAACGTAGTCAAGAAGATTCTGGGAAACAACAAGGCATATTCAAGGGAAATACTCCAAAACAGGAACAAAAATAAAACCAACCAAACCAAAACAAGATAGCCAATGTCAAAATGTTTAATAAAATGTAAAAGAAAAAATGAAAAGATATTATTCCTACCTTAAGCATGAACCTGAATATAATGTTTCACTCTGGGACCAATTATTGCAAGAAAGGAGTTAGAAAATGGAAGCAATAAACTACTTTTTTAAAAAGAAAAAAATGTGTAACACAAATATAATTAGATAAGATTTGTATGAACCGAGAAGGTCATTTCCAGTGAAAGGCTAGAGAACAAAGAAGGTCTTTGAATGCAGAAATGGAAACTTCAGGGAAAAATAACCAACCAAATGCAAAAGTCTAGAGAGTTCTGAAACCTTGAGCGGTGCTGGCTGATTTCTGTATATTGTATCAGTATATTTTATTTTCTGAATTTTGCCCTTGTGTCTTGAGGACGGGAAAGCAAGCCCCTGTAGGAGAGAGATAATGTTGTATGCATTTTGGTGTCCTCGGAGTCTGAAACGGTGCCCAACACCATGTCCAATAAGCCCAGAGTCGTGTTGTCTAGGTCTCCTGGCACACAATTTCTATGGATTTGCCTTTGAAAACCTCCTCTCAGAATGAGGCAAATGGCCAAAACAGAGACCATCTGGAATAGGGCTCCTATCTATCTTCCACTAGTACCTGCTCATTTCCTCCTGAAAACTGCCCAGTGCTCACCGTCTCCACTCACATTAATCTGTCTGAGAAACTGCATTTGGGATAAAATGCCCTCTCATGTCTAAATCCATCGCTTAACACATGCCCCCCACAAAAACCAAGACAGACAAAAATGAACACCACAGGTAGAACCTCAAATTTCTTAAGGACTCAAAATTTAAAACACTCACATTTTAATATGAGCTGAAGAAAATTGACCAAATGAAAACAAACCTATTTTGCAGCTTCATTGATCCCTTATTGTTTTTGGCAGCACTGGGGATTGAACCCAGGACCTTCTGCATACCTGCATGCCAGGTAAGTACCCACCACTGGCCTCCATCCCCAGCTTTTTCTCTGATCCTTTTTAAGCTGCCCACTTACTCCAGTTCTGTCTCTCTCTTGCTTCCTTTTGAAGTCTGATTTTCTCTCAGGTGCAGTTGAGTGCAGCCTTCAAGTTGCAGTCCCAGGCCATCTGTCCTTGGCTGCTCCAGGTCTCGGTAATCTCATCAGCTCTCAGGATTTAACTGCAGACAGTGAACAGGATTCCCAAAGCTTCCACTCAGCTCTGACAACTCGCCCTCTTGCAAGCCCACAGGACACCTGCAGGATGCTTTCTCTGCTTTCCCTAAAACTCGAGAAACCTCACGAGCTCCATCCAAGTTGATCTTCCTTTCTCAAAACAACAAACTCCTCAAATTCTCCACTTTACAGCCTCACCATATTTGTATCATATTCAGAGGGCAACCACCAGGAAATGTTTGCATACCTTCTTTGCCCCATGTCTAATCTTACATGAAATAACGCACACAGTGAGGGGGTATAGCTTAGATCCTTTTTTCATTTCAATAAAAAACTCTTTGCTTCTTCCCCTTTTGATTTCCATAGAAGTCTACTCTGTGCTCCTAACCTCTAGACCCTGGAGCACTGAACCAGGGGCCCCTTTGCCCTGGGTCCTCCCAACCCTAGAGAACTAGTCTTCAGTCAGTTCCCCCAGGAGCAGAGCCTGAGGTGGCACTTCTCTTTCCTGTGCTCAATGAAGGGGTGCCCTCCCAACAGGAGAGGGAGGCTAGCAGAAAGAGTAGGGACAAAATGCTAGCAAAAATGTATCCAGCCTGGGACTAAGTTGAGCTGGATGTCACAGGGATGCTTTGGAGCACTAGTGACAAGAATCGGTTCCAACTTCAGACCAGAGGACCAGCCATTTGCAAGCCTTGGGCGGTCAGTGTATGTACCTGATAAGTGATGCAATTCACTTCCCAGAGTGATTCCCTGGGCTAGACAGGGCGTTGTCTAGAGATGTTCAGAGTAGCTGGCACATGGATGCCCCCTGGTGGTGGGTATCAGCAACATCCCAATACCAGTGGTTCTCCAAGTGTGTTCCCTGGATCCAGGAACACATGAGACTTTCCAATGCCCAGGACCCACCCCAGATGCACTGAATCTGAACCTCTGCAGTGAGACTGGGTCCCAGCCATCACGGATTAAGCATTCCTCTAGGTGACTCCAGTGCATACTAAAGTTCAAGGACTGTGATACTGTACCATCCAATAAGGAGCTCTTGAATATCTCCTAAGTCCCCAATTAATATTTCTCCACCAATAAAAAACCTGTAGTAATTCTTTTTTTTATTATTTACTATGTCAAAAACAAACTCCCCAGGGTAATAATAAAAGCTTTGCCTCAAATTAGACACCTCTACTCCTTCAAAGGCCTGTCTCAGCAATTCCTCTTTCATTGTGGCTATTACTCATCACAGAATCACAGAATGTTGGCAGAGAACTTGGAGGTTAATTAATCTAGCTCCCACCACTTTGCAAATGAAACCACAGGGGCCCCCAAATTTTAAGCTTCTTAATCAAGACTACACAACCAGAACTCAAATCTCCTTATTTTAAGTTCAATGTTTGTTGTTATATACTATGCCAATTTTACTCCAAATAAAGAGTACAAAGATTGAGACAGACAAAATTAATAAATTCTAGACATCTGCTACAGAGGAGGATGACTATAGTTAGTAATGATGTGTTGTCTACTTAAAAATAACTAAGAAAGGTCAAAAATCTTTTCATCACAAAAAATAAGTATGTGAGGCCATAAATATATCAATTTTCCCAGTTTAATTATTCCACTGTATGTGTCAATATCAAATAATTATCCATATACCATAAACATATAATTTTTTTGGTTCATTACATCTTAATAAAGCCAGGGGAAGTTTTTAAATAGAAAAAAGTCATTCCAATGGTGAATCACTGTTCCATCAGTTGTACCTCTTTATATCTCTGCTTGTGTGTGTCTACCTCCAGTTAATACACCTGACCAAATACTTCCAACCTGTCTCCATTCCCTCCTCCAGGAAACAATCTGTGACAGATTCAGGTATCAGCTCCACTGTCCCCTCCTAACTCCAGTTTTCTTGCCCTGTGGGTGTTGGTTTTTTCCACTGGAGGGTGGGGAGCAGTGAGGCCCTGGGTGGGGCCACAGTGTGTGGCTCAGATCCGCAACCCTGCTCTCTGCTGGAAGTCCCAGAGAGGGGAGTTGCTGGGACCTAGACAGAGAAGATGCACCGATGGATCACAATTGAACTCCACCCTCAGCCAAGATCAAGCAGGTCAAACAAGCAGAGAACCCCTGGCTCCCAGGCCCAGGAGAGAGAACTGGGTGCTTGTGGATTCACCATTTTGGATGGTCTGTAATGCAAGACAGCCATGAGAAAGCTCTCACGTACTGATCAGATACTGAAGGCCACGCAAATTCTCTTCACTCTACCTACATGAACCCATTTAGTTTTCCTAACAACTTTATCCAACAGTGCTGCTCACTTTACAAGTGA
This sequence comes from Spermophilus citellus, assembly GCF_964194105.1. Lineage (NCBI taxonomy): Eukaryota > Metazoa > Chordata > Mammalia > Rodentia > Sciuridae > Spermophilus > Spermophilus citellus. The sequence goes on along the minus strand of NC_138182.1, from coordinate 280,462,939 downwards.
GAAAACTGAGACAAGAGAAGTGGTACAACTTGCCCCAAGCCACATGGCTTGGGTACGGTTAGGCCACCAGACTCTGAAGCTCACTCTGTCCTCTGTTCTGCAGGTGAAATTTCAAGCATTTGTCTGCTTCTTGACCCCCTTTCCAGGGGTCCCAGACTCCCACAGAATTCCTATAGCTTTACCTTTATCCTATTTAATTGAGTTGCAAAGTTTTCCTAATATTTCTCCCCTCCTGGGTGGGGAGGACAGATGTCACTGGCCCATGTAAAGGGCCTATAAGGAGGAGTTCTATAAATATTGGTTAACTGACAAATTATGAAGAGCTTCATGACTCTCAGCAGCAAGGAGTACAGGGTTGCTGTGGTCACCTAGCTCAGCTCCCATCTACCATCACCTCTCCCTGCAGCCACCAGTAGCACCGCTCTGTGCTCATCTCCACCAGATCTCCAAGACCAACCTTCCTCCTCATGTCCTGACCCATGACCCATCCTCAGTACCTCTTCTACCGCTCTTCCTTTCCTGCTCAGTTCCCTGAAGGATGACTCTCACCCCTTCCTGAAGCAATTCCCTCCACCTTTTATGGCCATTCCCACCCTAATCACAGATACAAATCCTTCCACCTTCCAGGCCTTAGGCACACACCAGTGCCTGGGGCCCCAAGGCCAAGCATCTGCTTCCCTCCCCTGGGGGACACCACACCTCTGCAGCTCTGGTGTGTACATCTCTAGGCTTGTGGAATTCCTTGTCTACCGACAGTGCATGCTCATGCCCAGGTCTGTCACTACCAGAAGCCTCTTAAAGCCAAGGACCATGTCCAGTGCATCCACATCCTCCTGGGCACAGTGACTTGAGCTCAGTAGGCATTTAATAGCAATTTATCAGCAGCGGCTGGCCTTCCTGCGTCCTCACGGCTAGCTTGGTTGCTGAAGGCCTGGTTGCTGGTGTGCAGCAGGGTCCATCACAAAGGAACATCACCCACAGCTTTCCCTGCAGATGTTGCTCATGGCCGAGCAGCACGCTGCCCTACCAGGTGCTGCTGCCAAACAGAAGGTTCTCTTGGCGGGCACGTTGGCCCGTGCTGTGCTGGGCAAGTCATGCCCCGAAACCTGCTCTGCCATTGGCAAAGGGGCCTTTTCAGAGTTGGCTTGCCCCATCCTCTGCAGGCCTCCTGCCACACAAACAGATGGGCACGGGTCTGAGTGTGTGGGGAACGAGTGTGCACATCAGGTTGGAAATCCTGACAGAAGATTTGTCTCTCACCGTGGGGTCACTCCTGTCCAACCTGCAAAAGCTCACCGTCCTGACGTGTGAGGGGGCTGCATGGAAATTACCTCACACTGTAACTTTGGAATCTACAATTAAAGAGCCCCAGACCGGGAGGTGGAGGGTGGGGATGAGGAAGAACTACAAGCAAACATCCTGTCTCTCTTTTCTGCTCTGGTTGGTGGCATTCACGGAGCCACAGAGTGCTTTGTCCTTCCAGGTGGAATGCAGATTTAAGACAGGTCTTTGGGCAGCAGATAAATCCACACTACAGGACCCACGTGGCTGCCAGGGAGTCTGCGGAATAAAGACAGTTTTCTTGGGGGCTAGTAGGCCTCCCTACATAGGGATGGATAAAGGTTTAAACTCTTCCCTCAGAGCCAATTCTATAAACCATGTTCCAGCAGAATAGGTTCCAAGAGAAGAATAACACACTCAACATCCTCCTTATTGATAACCTCCTCGCAGTAATGTCAGAATCTGGGCCGGAAACCTTTATTGAATGGGGTTGTCTTGGTTGTCTGATGGCACAGGACAGCTAGACAATGAAGTCGGCGGTGGGAGCAGCCAGCGTGGCCTTTGGTGTACATTACAAATTTAAAAGCCTAAAATTGACAAAGAAATAATACCACCTACAACTCTAAAGCACTTTAATTCTGGTCTTTTTTTGAGACGCTAAAGACAAATAGGAACAATATTGATCTACTTGGTTCATAGATCTCACAAGTAATTTCTCCTGCTGGAATTTGCTGGAGCTGTTTTTTTTTTTTTTAAACTTTACTTTCTAAACTCTAAAATACTCGTGGCTCATTTGGAACACTAGAAGTGCAGCAAGAGCTTCCCAGTTGGTCATCTGCACAGGACCATGGGGAAACCACATAACAGGAAACAGATCATCTGGCAAAGCCACCATCCAACAGCCAGCAGGTGACCCAGTTGCTGGACCAGTATGTGGCCCGGCACAGAAGGCTCTCAGTCTCAGGAATGGGCTATAAATGCTCATTCGGGGCTGTGACACTTGGAAGCCAAGAGCTTTAAAGACTGAAAGCCCTGTTGGTCACACTAGAGGTGTCAGGTGCTTCTCTGTAGATAAAATCCATCCAGTCTGTTTATTGTCTGTCTTTTAAAAGTGTCTCCTTGTTGCCAGACAGCTCCAGACAGAGGCTCAACTAGGGATTAAGTATCCATCATGAATGTGGTGCAGAGACATTGAAAAATAATGAGAGAGGAGAGAAGAAGAGTCTAAATACCTGCCGTAGAAGGGATGTCTTGCTGTGACAGGTCTGGATGTTGCATCTATTAAGCAACCGAAGGTACTGCAGTGCCTCACATCTATGGAAGGGAGAAGTGACTTTATCTTTAATAATGAGTCAAATCCATCCTTTAGAAGGTTTTAGATGCAGAGTTTTGAAAAAATCCACCTATACTTTAATCACTTCCAAACATGATTTCTGAGCTTCAAAAGTACCCAGGACTCACTGATTTTTCAAAGTTAGAATTAATCCAAGAGTCTGACTTTAGCATCCGTGGATGACGTAACTGCAGATCACAAGTATGTCCAAACTCATTTCTATTGCCCAGAATGAGTCTCATTCTCTGCTCTCCCTGGCAGGAAGTCACTACAGCGTTCATTTGTCTGGGAGCAGGATGAATGGCCAACTCCTGACGTGTAAGTTGAGGAAGGTGCAATCTACTCCTGCTTCCCTGGAAGGTCACTAAATCTAATACTGTGATTGAAACTCAGCGCCTCCTATAAATCTCCAGAGAACGGTGATTCCTAAGAAGGCAGATAATTTGGAGGAGGAGTATGTTGACCTGTGCACACGTGTTAAACAATTATAAATTGTTTCCTCCCATCTGTCTCAGAAGTCATCTACAGCAAGGCACCGAAGCATAAATCGTCCCTAAAATGAGGCAACCAGGAAGAGTCTGCGAGGATTGCTGGGCTCATCCACAGCACTGACACCTGGTACAGCCTCAGACGGTAACAAATGACACTGATTTTCAGCCTCGGCTTGACTTGAACTGGAGGCTTATATCTCTGGCTTCCTTCTTGCAGGGAAAAAAAAAATACGTCTCATTTATCTTGTTGGCATTATTCCCAGTCAATGAATGAAGGTGACACTTCTCCCAGGTAACCACCTCGAAGTTTCCTGGCTGAGCTCGTTAGTGAAGAAAATGTTTTGGCAGTGGAAAACGCATGATGAAAATCATTCTTTCACTTTGTGTCTGGGAGGGAAGATGTGAGATGTGGAGGATGGAGTACGTCTGACTTGGCCTTTTCTGGACCTGGGTTTTAGTGAGCTTTTTCACTGCTGTGACCAAAAGACCTGACAGGAACAATTAGAGGAGGAAAAGTTTATTTTGACTCACAATTTCATAGATGGCTGACTCCATTCCTTGGGGCCTGAGGTGAAGTAGAACATTATGGTGGAAGTGTGGTGGAGGAAAGAGGCTCCGTACATCACACCCAGAAACACAGCTACGCTATCTAGTGACCAAACATGAACCCCAAAGGCACATCCTCAACGACCCACCTCCTCCAGCCGTACCCTACCTGCCTACAGTCACCAGCAATCAACCCCTGTCGGATGGTTAGGTGCAGGCTCTCATAACACAATCACTTCACCTCTCAACCTTCTCGCATTGTCTCACACGTGAGCTTCAGGGAGACACCTCCCATCCACACCATAACACCCAGATGGGAAAACTGGTGTTATCCCTGGATACACATGAGAACTGGAGGCCTAGGTCCTTTAACGGGGATGCACTGTGGGGATGAAATGGTGCTGGGGGGCCCCAGTGTTTCCTCAGAAATGAGCAGATAACAGTAATCAAGGCAGAAGAGCTTCAGCAGAGAGACAGACGGATGACAGGGGTCCTGACAAGACATGCTCAAGAAGAAGGCTGACGATTCTGACAAGTGGAAAACCCCCAAACCCACCTCCCGACACCTGCACTGGTCTAGCTGAATGAGCCCCCCCATTTTAATTACCCACCATTTCAACCTGATTCATAGTCCCCCTGCAGTAGTCTGTGAGAGCTGCCCCCACAAAATGCCACGGGATGGTTTAAACAAGAGAAATGTGCATCTCACAGTCGCAGAGGGCAGAAGGCAAGGTGAAGGCATCAGCGAGGCTGGCTCCTTCTGAGGGACAATCTGTTCCATGCTTCCCTCAGCTTCTGGGGCTTTCTGGCTGGAATCTTGGCATTACTTGGCTTGTCGTTTATAGACTCATCACCTCAACCTCTGTCTTCCTGTTCCCATGTCATTCTCCCTATTTGTCTAATCTCCCCCTTCAACAAGGACACCAAAAATAGGATTAGCGGCTACCTTGCTCCAGTATAGCTTCATCTTAACCAGTTACATCTGCAATACCCCAATTTCCAAATAATGCACATCCTGAGGTACTAGGGATTAGGACTCCAATGTGTAAATTTAGTGTGTGGGGTGGAGCTCAGTTCAACATCTAACCCTCCCTAACACAAGATTGCCATAACAGTCCATGTCCTCTTCCCCAGGCTGGGAGATCAGTGCCTCATCTATCAGAGTCATAATGACAAGAAGCAAGCGTAAGATGAGACACATCTTACGTGTGTGTGTGTGTAGGCAGGTGGAGCTTGGCTGGAGGACATGGGTCCCAGGGGACCTGCTCTGGAAGGGCTTATCTTCTTCCCAGCACCCCCTCCTCACCCTGTCTTTCTCTCTCTGCTCCCCAGGTACCATAGGCTGAGCAGATGCCCTCAACCATGCCCTTGTGCCATGATGCTCTGCTTTACCTCAAGCCCAAAGTAATGGATCCAGTCTTCCATGAATTGAATCCTCTGAAACAGTGAACCAAAATGAATCTCTCCTTCTCTAAGTTGTTCTTGTAGGTATTTTTGGTTGTAGCAACAAAAAAAAATTGAATAACACAGACCAGAAATATCAGAACTAAGATAAGACTAAAATAAGTCATAAATTTGTATTTAACAAAAATATATCCCAACCAGGGACATGTAAATATACTGTAGTGCAACTATAAAAACTAAAATTTTGGTAAATATTTTCTCACCCCATAGGGCTATGCAGACATTTGTGAAAGGATATCCAGCCCATCTAAATCAGGATTGAGTGTCCTTCATTAAAGGATTTGAGTGTCTATTTTCTCAGATAAAACTTAATAGACGCTGACCCTTCATAATGAATGGGTCCAGCTAGTGCTTGGTTGTACCTCTCTGGATGCCTGGGAGAGAAGTTCATTCATTCCATTCAATGGATGGTTTCAGATATTAAGGCCTAATACTTTCCCCCTAGAATCTCAGCTAAGAAGCACTGAAAGACATTAATAGTCCTACATTTGATTAATATCAAGGGAAACTCTTTTTTTAAAAATGTGTTTTCAAAAAATTTAAAAACAAAACAATGTGTTTTCTAGTTTTTTGTTTGTTGTTACCATGGGTAAAAATTTAAAAAAAATTATTTTCCCTTTCCATAATGAAGAATTAGATTCACATTTTATTTTTTTAAAGGAAGTCAGTGATTTTCATTTCCAGTCATGGCTTATCAAACAAAAGTTCCAGAAGAAAACAGCTAAAAATGTTGGGAAAATATCACCTTCTAACAATTTAAAACCTGATAAGATTTTTTTTTAATTAGTCAAAACAAAATCGAAGGAAAGATGAAACCCAGAAAGCCAAGTACAAGAACCGTAACCTCCTTGGATCTGAGGGCCGTTGGCTGTCCTGAGAGACCACTGCTTTTGTTTGGAGCCTCCACTGTGCAGCACAGGAGACAGAAGCAGTGCCCAGATCTGCCCCAGTGGAGAGTCTGATGGGAGGTCTCCTCATGCTAAGCTCAAGGTGGAGGGTACCACAAACTCAGGGTACTGGTGCTACAAGCCAACACGCCCCTCAGGTTCATGCCGGAAACTATACAGGAAGTTGTCTTTGTCCTGTTTGGAGAGTGTGTAAAAGGACAAGCAAAGTGTTCCTAAAAAATGTTAACCAGGAGCTAATCTTTATAGCATTGTAAGTCTCTGGGAGAACCAAATATTCTCAGGTTACACAATGAAATATTATTCAACATTAAAAGAGAATAAAATCATGGCATTTGCAGGTAAATGGATGGAGCTGGAAAATATAATGCTAAGTGAAATTAGTCAATTCCAAAAAACCAAATGCCAAATTATTTCTCTGATTTAAGGATGCTGATTCATAATATGCTGCGAGGAGGTAGGGGTGGGAGAATTAAATGAACTCTAGATAGGGCAAAGGGAAAAAGGGGAGGGAGGGCAAGGGAGGGTGCATAAGGGTAGGAAGGATGGTGGAATGCGATGGTCATCATTTCCCTAAGTAGACGAATGAAGACACAAAGGATGTGATTCCGCTTTGTATACAACCAGATATATGAAAAACTGTGCTCTATATGTGTAATATGAATTACAATGCATTCTGATGTCATATATAACAAATTAAAATTTAAAAAACATATTTTAAAACTAAGATAAGACTACTTAAAAATAAAAAAAAATGTGTTGTAGAGTTTTTTGCTTATTTTTACCATGGGCATAAAATTTTAAAAGTTTAAAAAAAAAAACATTTTACTAACCCTCAAAACATTACTACAATAAAATCTTGAGGTTATTAAGCAACACAAATATACAAAAGCACAAAGTCAAATAAATCACCATGATAACTTCAAGAGGTAGTACCAGATGAAAGAATCATTCCCACAGAGCCACAGTACTGAAATTGTCAGAAATAGATTAATGTAAAGTCATTATGTTTTCTATGTTTAAGCAGAGAATAGGAAAATATATTGTTGAAAAAAAAACCAAATGGAACATTTAGAAATGCAAAATATAAGGAACAAAAAGTAAATGAATGGAACATTTTAACAGCAGATTAGACACAGCTGAAGGGAAAATTGATGACTTCAAGAATCGGCATGGAAAAATTATCTACAGTACAACACAGAGAGAAAAAAATCAGGAAAAGGTAAAAGTTATGGTAGATGGTATAAGACAATCTAACATTGTCTCATATGAAATATAGAAGAATTCCAGAGACGCAGCAGAAAGAGAAAAGCAATATTTGAAAATATAACTGTTTAGAATTTTCTAGAACTCTTAATAGATTTAGGAAACCCAAAAAATTCCAAGCAGAGAAATCAAGAGTAATATACTTGAAGATTTATCATTGTGAAGTCAGATAAAACCAAAAACAGAAAGGAAGTCTTAAAAACAAAATGAAATGAAGAAGATATATTACTATCCAAAGAGCAACAGCGAAACTCACCACTGGTCTCTTAATAGCAACAATAAAAGCTAAACTACAGTGAAATCATATTTTCAATTAGGCTAAAGGGAAACTATTTCCTATCATCTAAGTATAATTAAAAAACAAGAGAAAATATAATTTTAGTATACCTAAGCTGATATAATTTACCACTAGAGGATTTTCATAAAGGAAATTCTGAAATATATGCTTCAGGCAGAAGGGAAATATCCAGAGAATAAATGTATGGGATTGAGAAAAAAAATAAGTGAAAAAATTTAATGGATATGTGTGTGTGTGTGTGTGTGTGTGTGTGTGTGTAGTATAAGTCCTACAAAGCAATAAAAATTATATCTTATATGTTGTTAAATAAAACAATAATACAAATACAAACAAGTAATTGGTGAGAAATGAAGTTAATGTACTATATTGTCCAAAAGAAAAGGAAAAATCTTAATTAAATATAGACTGATAAACTAAGTATGCATGTTGTTATCTCTAAGATAATGACTAAGAACATAGAGGCAAGAGATAAAACTTCAAAACAAGAATATGGGGGCGAGGGAGATAAATACACATTACACCAGAATAAAATTTTAAAAAGACAGAAAAGAAAAAGAAACATAAATACAAAGGATCAGTACAGTAAAATGATGGCACACTTAAACCTTAACATACAGACCATCACATTAAATATAAATGGTTTAAATGTTCCAGGCAAGAGCAAATAGATTTCTAGCATCCCAGCTATACGTTATGCATATCAGACATATCTAAAGCATAAGGCTCCAGAAAGGTTGGATGAAAGGATTTAAAAATATATACAATGTAAATGCTAACCAAAAGTGAAAAGATGTGGCTTTTAAAATATTAGATAAAACAGACTCTAATCAGTAAATGTTATTAAATAATTTAATCATAGTGTTGTCAAAGATTTAATTCAGCAGGAAGACATAAACATTTTAATTCATATGTGCTATAGTCGATGGAATGCAGCCCTCCCCCCATAAAGATATTTTCCCATTCTGTGAATGTTACAATATTTAAGAGACATCTCGAGATTTATCTAAAATAAATTTTTAAAAACCCAAATGATACATATGAATAATTTCAAATCCTAAACAAACACTAGGTCACTGATCTAGCAAGTTTTCAAATAGAATATATAATAGAGTATATAAGCTATTTGAAATAGAGCATATAATGAGGAGGTCGGATTTATTCCAGGAATGGAAGCTTATATTGATTTTCAGTACAAAATTGAAGTACCTCCTCTTTATTAGTTGCAGATTATTCTATGGATGCTGTGAAGAAAGCATAGTGGAGGATCTCTTAATGTGATGGAGAAAATCTAAAAGTTATTTCCTATTTGACAGTAAAATGACCAAATCCAGAGATGCTGGCAGGTTGTCTGTCATACCTGGTCCAAGGGCAGGCTTGCAGCTGGAGTCCTGCAGGGACAGATCCAATTCCCCAGGTCCACAGGTGCCTGCGTGATAACAGGGACGGTGAGGGTCAGTCTGGTGCTTGGGTGGGCCTGATGTCTGGCACTGTACAGTCCAGAACAGTCTGGGACCTGGAGCTGCTGGAGCCTGAGCCTGTGGCACTGAGGCAGACCCAAAGTCGAGGGCTAACAAGGTCGTTCCAGCAGTTGGTTTTCTCTGAATCCTGGGGCTGCTGGGGTTGGCCTGGGGCTGGGACAGTCCTGGGGACCAAGTCAACCAGGCAGGCCGGGAGCCTGGGGCTACAAGATCCAGTCTGGTGCAGGGGCAGTCCTGGAGGCTCAGTTGGGGGGTACCAGCCCGGAGCACAGGGTCACAGGGTCACACTGGGCCTGCTACTGGGGTCTGCTGGGGCAAGCCCAGCACTGGGGTCCAGGCCAGGACAAAGTCCGGTGCTCACTGCTGTCCTTTCCCACTCAGAGGGTGTCTCTCTCCCAGCTGTTCTGCCTGGGGTGGGGCAGGAGAGACATGCTAGTGTAAAATTGTCTGTTCTTCTCTCTTCAGTACCACACACAGCATCTGGATGAAGTTTCAAACATTATAATGAGTAGAAGAAACCAGACATAAAGAATACATTGATATGATTCAGAGAATTCTAAACTACATTATTTAGTGTTACTTTTACAAGAGATAAAAGTATTTTCAGAAAGAAATGATGTAATTATCAAAATACCAGAACAAGGGGTTAAGTTCTTTTGGGAGCAAGAGGGCTGAGAAGGAAATTGGGAGCCTGATAACATTGTTTCTTCAACTGTGTGGTTGTTAACAGGGGATTTGTTTCACAAAAGACTATTAAAAAAAACAACCTGTATCTGTTGCATGCACTTTCCATTATGTACATTTCAAAATAAAGCGAGCAAATGCTTCAAAAAGAAACATCCCCCCAAAGTCTTAGACTTGGGTCATGAAAGCAAGAATTGGTAGGTAGCAGACAAACTGTAAGCAATCCCACACCACTGGTTACAGAAAGTGCTGCTGACCACGGGTTTTCAGGTCTCAGCCACTGAGAGGTAGATGGGTTTAATAACTATGTTTAAAGTGTCAGATGCAAGAACAATAATAGTTTTTTTCTTTTACTAATTCCCTCTCTGTTCAAAACCTTTCCATTAAAATGGTTCTCTGCTGCCTACCAGGGACAATTAGATGCCCACCCAGGAGCAGCCCTGGTCCTATGTCAGCCCCCAAAATATACCTCTGGTCCTATGTAACCCAGACTGGAATCACCATAAGACCAAGGTAATGAGTCAAGAAAGTGACAAAAGGAATCGAGATGCAGAGATACGAAAATGATAACTTAGATGTCCGTCTGTAGATAGAAAAAGCTTGAGGAACTGACAACCACCACAGGGCCCTCTGTGAGCTCAAAGATGTGTTTCCTTTTATAGACCGCATTCTGTTTTCCATAGCGCATCACTTAAGAACTGAAAATTCAGCATTCCTTCTAAGGTGTCCTTGGTTCAAATTTATGTAAGTGCCCCAGATGGTTTTGCTTGTAATGTCCCATTGATTGTTGCATTTCATCCTGCAAGTCCTGGATCTGCTGTGTTCTGACTGCCTGAGTGACACACGTCTGAGCAAAGCAGAGCAGAGAAGCCAGATGAACACTGCCCATTAGAAACCTTGGTGGCTGGCTGTGTCTTCACAGAATGAAAGAGACCACTCCAGCAATCCCCAACCAACATGTGTCAATGACAGCATCCCTACTGTCTGGATCCAGTCTGAGTCAATCATTGTAACTGCAGGGGCAATAATGGCAACCCACTTGCAGGATCTGGTGAAAAATAAATGATAAGAATGGGTTGAAAACATCCGTATGAAGGAGGCTTTGGAAAGCACCGTGTGTGCTAGTGTGAATCTCAGGTGAGCAGTCCCATCAATTCCACTCTTGAGTCCCATGTCTCATCTGGCAGCTGTGGACTTTCAGAGAGCTAAGTTTGAAAGTCTTGTGTTTTAAGTGAAGAAAGTGACAATAAGGAGAGAGAGGTAGGAAAGCAATCCAAAGGAGAAATGCATGAAGGAAAGATGAGGATCCAGGAAACACACAGCTCAGCCAAGCTGGAGGAACCGAGTGCTAACCCTGGTGCCAAGTAGCATTTCCCTGGACTTTGACACACCTCACCCAGCACCCCATGAGCCTGACCCGCCCTCTCCCTCTTCCCCTGGGCAGTTCCCACTGTATGATGCTTGCCACTGCCCTCTCCTTCCATCTCCCGACCTCAAGCTCCAGCTCAGTCTCTGACACACAGCTTAAGTACCCAGGCATGGGCACTTTTCAAGACATCATGCAACGAGTCAGAAAAAGCCCAACAGGGAATCAGGTCTGGGAGAGAGGATTCCACTGGGAACCTGCAGGTGCCTTCTGTTGTTACAGGTCAACTGGGGATTAGATGTGCAAGGGATTTATGGGGTGAGAAAGGAGCAGTTAGGAAGAGCTTTCTGACCAAGGCAGGTCTGACATCATGGAAGGAGAGAGAGATGGACAATTAAAGAACAAGTCCCCCATTATAGGAATGATGGTTCTGCTGTGTCTATGGGTGACCCTTGAGCCAGAGCCAGCTGTTGAGGGAATGTGTGGCCTTAGTTCCCATCACACTGTCATCAACTGGCCACAGCCTGCAGAATGGATGATCTCAGTGCAAACATGGGCACAGCTAATAAGGGGCAGAAGATGGGCCATCAGCCAACTGCCAACTGTGCTCCAGCACAAGAAGACCGTGCAACTGCCTCCCAACTATGTTCTTTATCTGTTGGTCACCTGGGGACAGATTCTATTTCCATTACTTAACCCAGGGCATAGAAGTCTCAGACGTCTGCAGGAGAAAAATCTTGCAAAACTGAGTTGTTGGGGTGTTTTTATTTATTTGATGGGTTGGTTGGTTGGTAGGTTTTTTGTTTTTGCTTTTGTTTTCTGGATTTGGGTGTTCAAGGATGTATTTAAAACTTCAGATCCAGTTACCAACATATAAAACACAGTAGATTTCACATTTTTAAAGATCCACATTTTTAGCTTTTCTTGAAATGAAATGCAAAGAGCCAACATTTCTTCATGAAGATGGAAAAGCAGTGTCTCCCTAAGGACATCCAGTCTCCAGCTGGCCACAGCCACTGCCAATCCCTTGTGGCTACATGGCCCCTGCCACAGATTACTTTGCTGACTGTCCCTCTGGTCATACCTGTGTCATCATAAGGATATGATATCTCTGTTTGGAACACTGACATAAATCAATTGCCTGGAACAGTGCCAGGCTAGAGCAGCTGCTCAATGAGTGTTTGTCCAATGAAGAAGGGTGCCATCATCACAGAGTGTTGGAAGAAATAGTTTGGTTGAATGGTGAAGAAAAAGGAATTTTTGTCTGGGGTTAGCCTTGCACAACCCTCACAGAACCAAGTTGGCAGTAGGGTAAAAGGTGAAATTCCAGAAGCTGCAGTGGGCTGTTCCTGCACTCAGGGATGTAGCTGCAGAGTCCAGTGTGTACCAGCAGCAGACACTCTGCCACTGCATGCCCTGCAATTTCATGCAAGGATTCTTTCTCCCTTCCCAAACAGAGTGAAGCTCTGGATTTACAGAGAGAAACAGTGCTTATCTCAGCTCCTTCCCTGGCCCCAGCTCAGCCTGAAGTATTGCTATGAAATATTCCCTGGACCACATTCCAGGGCAGCTGGGCAGCCGATTGTGAGGGGTCCTGCCCCAGAGCTAACACACACTTAGGCATAATGGGAAGAATTGAGCACAGTGGTGATGTGATGTGAGATCCTCAAATGGCATAAAAATGTGCATGGACAAATGTTGCAAATCAAACAGGGAACTGCCTGCCAGAAGCAAGTCCCCCGTGGTGTCTCACTCGCTCTGAAAATGACTACCAGATGATAAAGCAGAGCAGGCCCCATGCAACCTGATTTCCAGGAGGGACTGGAAAATCCATTAGGAGCAAATAGGCCTCCTTCAAGTTCATTTTACTTGCTAAAAAGAAGCAACATAAGGTTCTTTAAAAAAAAAAAAAAGCCAGTTTTTCATCTCATTTCTCACTGTCTTGCAGTCCCCACATCCACATTCAGCTAGACGTGTGGGGAAAGTCTGCGTTTTAAGGCCAAAGCTTGCTGCTATTAAAAAATCAAAGCTAGATCTAGCAGGACACAGGGCAGAGTTAGAATCATTAGTGTGTAGATGATGTGTTCTTCAGCCTCAGCTGTGGCATAGCCGAGGGGGCCAGGGAGCAACCCATGGAGCACCCACCATCTGGGCGTCATCTGCCACGCAGGTCCCGTTCCCAGGGGTGGGTGGGTGGAAATGAGCACTATGACAGGTCAGCAAGGGGTCTTAGCTGTTAGAGTCTGTAAACAAGTCAGGATGGCGCCTGGTATTTTGCCAGGGGGAGTGGTTTGTGAGGTGGCGCCAGTGAGCCATTAAGTGTGGAGATTCCTTATTGGTTGACTGCTGTATCTAGTTTATGTTAATTAAGATAAGCTGTGTGGAATGTATATATACCCCTCCGGTCCTACAATAAACGGCTCCCACTCCTGCTGTATCAATGTACACAAGTTGCTCGTCACCCCCTGGTTATTTTGCTGCAGCCGGACTGCGGCACTTAGCAGTTGTACAGTCTGCTTTCTCTTAGACTTATTTTTAAATGTCATTATCTTTTAATATGCCTAAAACATGTGCACACCCTGGAAAGAACTTGATGTGGCCCCCGCTCTACTTCTGTCCTGACAGGGTCTTTTTACCACGCATCCCTAGCAGCTAAAAGGTTTGAGAGCTGCATAATCTGTAAAGCATTTAATAGAAATGATGAACAGTTTTTCCTGGAACATAGAAATATAATACTAAATATGCTTTTCAAACCAAACACCAGCTCCTACCCCCACCACCTGCCAACATTCTGATAGAGGCCTCTCGGACCCATCCAGCCCTCTCATTGGATGCAGAACACAGCCGAAGTCCAAACATGGTTACCAACCTGGGGCCACAGAGTTCCTTTTCTGCTCCATGCTGGGACCTGACCCGTGTTCCCCGACTCACCTCATTGCCCTCTCTGCAGTGAGCACTCTGTACGTCAAGCATGAACAAAAGGAAACGGAACAGTTTTCACGGAGTAAGAGAAAACTGTGACATGTGTCTTTGAGGATGCTCACAGAAGCAGTCATCATTTGTGCTAGTGTCATTTGGGGGATGGGAATGGTTGTCATGGGCTGGTGCGAACACGACCATCTTCTTCACAGGTTCTGTCCACTGAAGAGCACACTCAGAGGATAACTGGCCAGAAGGAGTGCGAGTCCTGTCCTTGATGGCAGAGGGAGCCTCCAGTACCCTCTCTGGTGAAGGCTGGGTTAATATGATTCAGGGTGCAGCCCAGGGAGGGGTTTTCTATTCCTGTTGCCTCCCACAGTGGAAGACAGTCTGGCCAACAAAACAAGAGTTTGGTGACTCCCTCTAGAGTTAGGAAAAGGGAACTGTCCCACTGTCCTTCCTCATAGAAACAGAGAGCAAAGTGGGTAGTTGTGCTTGAACACACACCCAAGGGAAAAGTCAAGAGGCCTGTTGTGCCCCAGAGAGTGCATGTGCAGAGGGAGAGGAAAGAAGTGGGGTACATTCATGCCAACTTTCCTGCCCTATAGGAAGAGAAATCTCCCCTATCTGCTCAAAATGTGAAGTATGCTACTTAGCTCAGCCCCACATCACTAGCCACCTCCAGGCATTTAATTAGAATCATTAATGTCATGGTAAAGAAGAAGGACATTCTTCATTGAATGAGATACTACAAGGAATACTACAAGAAGATGGAAAGTAGAAAAAATATGGATTAAAAAAGAAGACTGTGGCTGGGCTTAGTGGTGCATGCCTATAATCCCAGCAGCTCAGGTGGCTGAGGCAGAAGGATCACAAGTTCAAAGCCAGCCTCAGCAACTTAGTGAGGCCCTGAGCAACTTAGTGGGACCCTGTCTCAAAAGAAAATTTTTAAAAAGTTAGCAGGGCTGAGGAAGTGGCTCAGTGGTTAGCCTAGTTTCAATCCTTGGTGCCAAAAGAGAGAGAGAGAGAGAGAGAGAGAGACACTGAGACTGGTCTGAGACAAGTGGAAGGCCCTTCCACAAAAGGAGAATGGGCACCAAACTACCCCATAGCCAAGGGAGGACATATGCTATGGTCACTCAGCAAGTTGGATGGTTGACCTCATCCCTTCTCCATTCCCTGCTTCAGGACCATTATAGGAATAACACCCCACGTGGGTTGGTGAAGTAAGAGCAAGAGTTCAACCACAGAGTAGCGATTGTAGAGACCCATCATGGATCACAGGCTGCCAGGTGGAGAGAGCCTGTATGAGATGCAGAGGGGAGACAAGAAGTCCAGTGGGCATTGCTGCATTCTCCAAGGACAGAGAGAAATGATGGCCTGGCCTGGGCGTCAGCAGAGAACAGAAGGATACAGATTAGAGAAACACACAGATGTAACCCAACAGACAGTGTCAGGAGTTGAATATTCTTTTGTATCCCACTGTGCTTGAGGACTCACGAAGCAATGACTTTGGCACAAGTCAACTCCTGGAGTCTGTTGGTCTTCCTGTGTTTGTAGTCACTATGTATGTTGAATATCTCAATTCATTGTTTTTGATATTTATAGTCAATGCTATTTCCATTTCCGTTTTCTGCTCAGCTTTCTTTCAGCATTCTGTGTTTCCATCTGGGATCATTTTCTTCCCAACTGAAAAATTCTCTTTGTTGCTTCTTTTAGAGCAGATGGACTCCTGGAAAGCCTTCTTAATGTTTGCCTCTCTGAAAAATGTTTATTCTTGTCACCTTAAATTGTGAACAATGTTTTGCAAAGTAAAGAACTGTAAAATCACAGTTTTCCTCCATGGCTTTAAGAAAGCATTCAATCTTATGGTTGTTTCATAGTTTCTCACCAGAAGTCTGTTGTCAGTCTTCCTGTTTCTTTTAAAGGAAAACTGAGTTTCCAACATCTCTATTTTTAAAATTTCCTTTTGTCTTCAATATTCAGAACTATATTGAAATATCTAAGCCATGGTTTTATTTATATTTATCCTGTTCAAGCTTCATTAAGTCTTGATTTTGAAACTTAGTACTATTCAAAGTTTTTTTTAAAAAAATTGGCCATTACTTCTTAAATACTGCTTCCACATATTTTTCCCCTCTCTATATGGAACCACAATGATACCCAAATCCAATATTTTTAC
Source organism: Spermophilus citellus (assembly GCF_964194105.1). Classification (NCBI taxonomy): domain Eukaryota; kingdom Metazoa; phylum Chordata; class Mammalia; order Rodentia; family Sciuridae; genus Spermophilus; species Spermophilus citellus. The sequence continues at coordinate 280,446,726 of NC_138182.1, read as the reverse complement.
TACCTTTTATACATCTCTTACTCTTCTATACATTTAGTCTTTTTTCTGTTTTTGTTTCCAATTCTATCAGTACTCTCTACAGTACCTACCATGTCATCCACATTAATTTCTATTTCAGTTTCATATATTTTTATTTTTCTATTATACAAGTTCCAATGGAATTTTTCCTAGGCTTTCTAGTTTTCTGATGAAAATCTTTATCTTGTAATTTTACTTATGAAACATATTAACTTTAGGTATGTAATATTCATGTACAATAACTCTATTCTTATTTTCCATGAGTCTATTTCTATGATTTGTCTTTCTATTTTTTTAATCAAGTCATATATTTTTGCAAACCTAGTTTTAAAAAGGAATACATGACAAACATTTTGTGTAAGAAATTACAGAGACAATCTGAGATTTGGAATAAGATTTTCACTCTCCAGAGAAGAATTGGTTGTTTTTTATCAGTTTCTTTTTTCTGCTGGAAAATCACTTTGCTCTTGTCTGGGACTCAGAGAGTTGGAAGTTGGTTTTCAGTGTTGGTGAGGAATGGAGTGTTCCCAGTTTATCCTTACTCGGAGGGTAGGTCTTCATCAGAATATCCAAAAACATGGACTAATTACAGGACTTCTCTCACTTAGAAAGTCCTTCGCAGCAATTTTTGCCCCTCGAGCCTTGTCAAACTATGAAGAGCCTTGCTCACGATCCTAACCTCTCAGATACCACTTTTATTTCCTGATTTTGCATTTGTTTGGTAGACAAAAGCAGCCCCAGATGCATCCAAGACTCCTACTTTTTCTTTGCCCCAGATATGTTCATTGCCTGGTTAGTTCTTTGAAACCTTCAAACATCATGTCTATGCATGTGTGCACATGTGTGTACTAGCTTTTCTCATTGTGCCCCCTGGATCCACGAGTCAGCCCAAAGCAGAAAGTGGCAAAGGAGGATGCCTTGATTTCCTGCTTGCTTAATGAAATTGATGGTAGTGTCATTTACGACGACAGGGAGTTTTAGGAAAAGATCCCATGCAGAAAAGACTTAATGTGGCAAGCCTGACTGTATCTTTTGAGAGGTCTACTTAAAAGATTGGCCATTGGTTGGTATCTGGGGACTTCCATTTCAGGAGGGTTCCTGACATTAACCAGTTAGCACAGTTGAACCTGAAGTGTTTGTGAAAACAGTTGGTTCATAATGAATGACTGCTTTCCTGCTGGGAATCAGTACTTTGTATATAAGTGAGATAGGAAAGGCATACCTATGTGATCAACCCCAGCAAAAATCCTGAGCATTGTGACTCCATTTAGCTTTCCTGATTGGCAACATTTCATAGTTGGTTGCTGGGGAAAATTAACTGCATTCACGTGACACCACTCAGACAGTACCCTTAAAAGCTTGCACCCACTCTCCCCCTATCTTAGCTCCATGTGTCTTTTTTGTTCACTGATCATGATTGGCATCCATTTTTCATAATAAATCAGAGCTATGAGCATGACTATGCTGGGTTTTGTGGGTCCTTCTGGTTAATCACCAAATCTGGAAATGATCATGGCGACTTCTCAACATAGCACAACTGGGTTGGAGAAATGAATGGCTTTGGATTTGGGTGTATTAAAGTTTGAGTACTCTTCAATTTACTTGAATTCACTGGTTTACCAAGTCAGCTTTCATCCCTGTGACCAAAATACCTGACCAGAACAACTAAGAGGAAGAAAATTTAATTTGGAACCACCGTTTCAGAGGTTAAGTCCATGGTCAGCTGACTCCACTGATCTGAATTTGAGGTGAGACAGAACATCATGGCAGAAGGGAGGAAGGTATGGAAGAGGAAAGCTTCTCAGCTCCTGGCAGCCAGGAAGCAGAAGGAGAGAGAGAAAAAGGACAGGGACAGATGTAGCCCAAGGCCATGCCCCCAGTGATCTACTTCCTCCAGCTACACTCCACCTGCTTAGTTAGTCCATTCAGTATTCACCCCCATAGTCTATTCAGTTTATTAATACATCAAAAGATTGATCCACTAATAAGTCACAGCTTCACAATCTAATCATTGCCTAAAACTCCTCCTCTGAATCTTGCTAGAGATGGTGCTTTCAAAACGTGAAATTTTCAGGGAACATTAACAATACAAATGATAACATACTTCTTTGGCTCTCGTTTGATCTTTCAAGGGCATTAACATTGTTGACTGCACCTCTTTCCAAGAACATCGCTGCCTTTGCCTTTATTACTCCTATCACCTGATTCATTTCTCATTTCTCTTCCTCTGAAATCCTTGCAAATACATGACCTTAGATTCCTGGACCTTCTTGTCTTCTCATGCTACACTCTGCCCTCAGACTCCCATCCACGTTGATGGGCTCAAGTACCTCCCATGTATGGAAGATTCACACTTTACACCCCTGGCATTGAGATTCCCCTCTCAGGATCTAAAGCTCATCTCTTAGATAGCTCAGTTACCCCCAGTACTGGACCATGTTAGCATTCTTATAAAAGACCAAACCAAGGACTTTGCTTCAGAGTACCTCTTCTTTCTCCACACTTTCTTTTCTACTCCTCCTTGAACAGGCTTTTATCCTTGGTCTCTTTGGTCTTATATGACCCATAGTATGTCTCCTCCTTGTCCACTGTCTTTTCACTTAATGAATTCAGAGAAGAAGACTTTACTGAGCATCTACTACACACATTCTGATAGATGCTACAGATACAAAGAAGGTCATGGCACAGACCCTCTCTTTGAGGGCTTCATAGACTAACAAGTAATAGCAGACAATAACTAACATACAAAGTATTATGAATGTGATTACAGAGCTCAGTCAGGACCTAATATGAGCTGACAAAAGGGGAAGTGATCCAGGCTCCCAGAAGATAAGGAGGAGATGCTAAGGATGCATTCTGAAGCTCAGTAAGTGTTCTCCATAAAGACAGGATGGATGAGAGGATGAAATGCACACTGCAGGGAGGGACAAGCAGGGTCACCATGCCTATGGAAAGCCACAGCACAAAAAATGACAGAAAAATTTAAATTCATTTAAAAATTCAGGGGGATAATTTTCTGGAAACAATATGTATTTTATAAATGAGAGGAAAAAAGAAACAGCACTTCCAGAGCTTTGCTGAATGATGCAGGGTTTAAATCAGGAAGGCTCTGGATAAGCCCATCTCCACTAGATCTCAGGAGAGCAGCTGGTCAGCACCTCCCTTTCAATCAGAACAAGAGCCCAGAGCCAGATTCAATCTCCAGGACACAGCCAAGAGAATAAGGGCAAAAAGGACTAGCAGAGGAAACCTTTAAAAGGAGAAAACTAGGATAAGGAAGCCAATCAGAGATTCCAAATGAAGGGGTAGGGCCCTTCCCCAGCAGTTCTTGATAATTACAGGGAGATAGACTTGACCATGGTTTTGCTGTATCCTTTGCAAAGCTGGCCAGATAACAGCTGTCATTGCAGAGGTTGGCTGCAACACATCTGCATTATGTTTTCCTGCAGCCAGTGCCACAACTACTATGCACAGGGAGTTTTAAGTGAGTTTCTGTTACCACTCAAATCACAACAATGTCCACCTTTCCTGATCCAGTTGTCACCCGTGGATGGAGACTGAAGGCCTCCAACCCTGCCACCCAAGCAGCCAGAGCTCCTTCTTGTCCTCTCCCACTGCCATGAGTCAGCAAGACCAGTGGTGTCTCTACAGGAGGAATTTCACTCCAGGGTTTTCTTCTCTTCATGTGTGAAAAGGTGATACCTGTAATTCTCTCCTGGGTGCCTCTCCAAAGGGCACTTAGGCAAGTGGAGATCAGTCAGCTGACAGCCATCATTCAGCCAACACCTGTCAAGCATTTCTTATGAACCTGCACTAGTTGCCATTCAGCATTTTAATATGCATGAGATATGATCCCTGCACACACAGAATGCATCCTGGGAAATGGACAACTCAACAAAGTTTTATAATTCATCTATTGCTATCAAATGCAATGATCAAACAGTAAATCTCCAATATGGACACATGTTCAGGGCAGAAAAAGAAAATTGATAGCAATAAAATGATTGCAAATAATCTTGACTCACAGCTAACATCAAAAGCATAGATTTTATTATATAATAAAGTTATATATGGATATAAATATTCTATTATAACATGTAGTTTTTCTGTAGATCAACAGAAGTAGCTTTATTTATGTATATGTAGTTTTCCTTCAGGCTTGTAAACACTTTTTATAGTATTGTAGCCTTAAAAAACAAGACAAAATATTTCCTGTACTTTTCCCAAAAGGTTCCATGTAATTCAGAGAGCTCAGCCATGGCATAGCAATAGGCATATAGACACGGCAATGAAATTCACATTCAGATGTTTAAACTTTTATTTTCAACACTGTTGTGATTAGCTGGATTAGAGGGTGAATTTCCAGAGCACTTGAAACTGACAAAGAGAGAATCATGCCTATGGCCACAGGTTCTAATTTTTATAATAATTTTTCCCACTGGAAAAAAAAAACCCTTACTCAAGCCAGTGCAGAAAAATAATAATAATTCAAAAATCAAAACCCCTATTATGCTTTCTGTCCACCCAACACTCTGGGAAGTAGAATGAGCGGACTGGATTTAGATAACCAATTAGGTATTTCCAAATGACACCACCCTTTTATTTTTCACTACCTTTATAACGACTTGGGGATTTTTCTATCTAAAATTGGAATATGACACACAAATGCAAATAAATACAGATACGTCCAGAAATTCAATTTCACCTGTAAATTCATCCCACCCCTGGGTTACTAAGCAAGGATTATTCAGGGCAATTAATTAAATAGTTTAATTCTGGCACATGAAGAAATGATTTGTTAATTAAGTTTGGGGAAATAATATATGCAGGCAAAAGATAGTAATCATGCTGTCAGGCACAACTACATTGACTTGAATTAACCGTGCATCTAGTCCTGAATTCACTGGAGCCCCGTCGCCATTCAGTCTTCCATTAGTGCCATTAATCATTAGTCTGTCAGACACGCTCTGGCCTAATAATCACTGTGGTTCTTCCAGGGTTGACAGCTCGTCCAGAGCGTCTCTGACATCACTTCTCAGGAGATCCTCCCAACAGCCTGGTGAGGTGGCACTGTTCCAATGGCAGTTTATATGTGTGAAAACAAAGGATTAAAGGTGAGGTGTCCTGAATGGGAACCTGTTAGGTGGAGATGCTGGAGTCAACCTGGGTGCACACCTCTGAGACCAGGACCTCTCTCACTGCACCAAGCCGGTGTGGCCATTGACAATCCTCCCCCAGCCCCGGTCTCTCCAGTGTGTTCTCCTTCTCTTTAATGGGCCCTGGGGATCCTTAATGACTGTCCTGGAGCGGTCTCTGGAGTTCATGCAACCCAAGCCTCTGACCTGTTTCTCTCTTTCACATGTGGAAGGATGGAGAAGCCACTGCCTGGCCAGTGCCACTAGGATTTACCTCCTTTAACTTTGCAAGGAATATTCCAATTTTTCTTTATTTTTTATTTTGTGTATCAAGGATTGAACCCAGAGACTCTTAACCACTGAGGTACTTCCCCAACCCCTTTTTTATTTATTTAGAGACAGGGTCTTGCTGAGTTGTTTAGGGCCTTGCTAAGTTGCTGAGGCTGGCTTTGAACTCGTGATCCTCCTGCCTCAGCCTCCCAAGCCCCTGGGATTATAAGGGTGCCACCATGCTTGGTCCAAATATTTTAAATGTGACAAAACTCCCATATGAGCTCAATTCTCAACAGTGGCTGTGTGATTAAACCAAAGTGCCTTGTCTCCTGGGTGGGCGGTTGGGGGTGGAGGATGCAGAAGGGAGAGGGGAAGGAAAGGAGAGTGGTGGAGATGGAGAGGAGGAGGGAGGACAGACAGGAAAGGGAAGGGAAAAGAAAAGATAAAGTGCTTCATGGAAAGAGTTGGGTAATCAAGGTTCACATTATTTTATGGCATCTAATATATCTTCCCAAATTGACAAAATTATTGTAAAAGCAAAATATACAACATAAAGTTGAATAATGCATTTTCCCTGCATTTGATATTTTAAACCATATCCTTTATGTTTCAAATTGTTAGAAAATTGACAACTAGTTTCCTTTGGAAGAACTCTTCTCACTTTGAGATTTTATCTGTCCTACTTCTTTGGTTTTAAATTACCTTCCTTTTGTAAAAATTACAGGAATCGTAGGTGGCACTAGTCTTATTCCATTCTGTTTTCAATGCCCATGTGGCAATGCTGTGCTCCTCAGGAAAAACTACGGCTGTGGTTGTCTTTAAACACATTCATAAAACATAGAAGTGTAGAGACGACTGCATCGATTGCTCTTCAGTGATCCCCAGGACCTGGTTCCTGTGCCCAAGACTCCAGGATCCTGTTTCCTGCTCTGGGTCAGACCATCAAGGCCAGAGCAGAATATCAAAGTCCTACTAGGAGTCCACCTCTGCTTCACAGTGCAGAATGTTACAGCCATAGGCTTTTTTTTTCTTCTTTTAAAATTATTCCTTTTCATTCTCCAAAGTTTTAGTAGGATTCATATTAGGTCTCAGTCCCCACAGTAGCCAAACTTCCTGATTCAGAAGTGACAGCCCCGGGGTTGGGGTCAAAAGACCTGGGTACAGATACCATCTCCAATCTGAGCAATAACTCCATCTCTTTCAACTCCCCCCACCCCCCATTTTTCAGTCAAGGTGAAAGATCTCCAAGACCATCTATTGATCTGACCTTTTATTCAATTCCATCAACTTTGGTCTCCAACTCAAACCAATTAATTTCAAGCTTTCCCAAGAGAGGTGCAGAAGAACATTATCCCTCAAAACTGGGTTTATTGGCATTTTTACAATACTGCTCTCCCCAGAACACCTCCCTGGGGAGCCACCATGAAGCAAGTCATCGTTCTTTGATTGTGCGCAGTCCCAACAGGGATGGAAAGGGAAAAATACCTACTGTGTATAACGGGCACTTGACTGAAGGGAGGAATCTCTAAAATCAGGAGGCAGGTAGGCATCATTTTCTCTTTCACTAATTGCAAACTCAAATGATCTTGGGATCCAGGTGAAAAAATGAACAAGGGAAAGACCAGGAGTCCATGGGACCCTACCAGAGGGACCTGGAAAGAGGGTGTCCACCATGTTTACAACTCCACAGTGGCCAAATCAAATAAGCTGACTGCTGAATCCAGCCCTTGCACTGCCAGCTTGCAACTTCGGACTCTCTCTGTTGGGTCCCTGAGGGAGTGTTGGCCCTTGCAGACATGTTGGTGAGCCTGATCTAACCCAGGCCATATGAAAGAAAGCACATGCAGATGTCAAAGGGGTGGGGAAAAAAATACTCCCGCCAGTCCATTGTGTGATATGAAATCTCACAGCCTCCCCCACAAAACTTCTGCAGATATGGTGGGGAAGAAAGGAATCTGACGGTGCCTTCTGAATCCCCAAGGCAGTCTGACTCTGGGGCTCTCTGTGGGACAGAACTCAGAGGGGAGGAGGGGTGCCTAGCAAAGGAGATTGTGGGAGTCCCCACTATTGTTGGAGGTCAGAGGAAGGAGGTTTTAGTGATGGCAACAGGTTAAGTCCTAACAGGGAGGATTTAGGATGGACAGCTTGGGAAAGGGTTTCACCCCTTAGGATTTCTCCAGGACCTTTGGCAACTGTTCTATTTTGTAGTCAAGCTTAACCTCTCCATTTCTGCATTATTCTAATGTTAAATGGCCCTGACTTTCCAGAGAAGACATTGGCATAACCAGGCATGGTGCTGAAGGGGAGACTCAGGCCAGATCCTGAGTCTCCAGTAGAGAGAATGGTGTTCTCTTCCAGCATCTGGAACATGGGAGGCAAAGCAGGAGCCCATGACTGCCACAGAGAACAGGTAGGGAGCCCTTTTCATGTCTACACAGCCGCAAAAGACCTACAAGTCAGGGAGGGGCCAGCCACCTGCTTGAGGAAGATTACCTCTGAGAAGTGGAAGAGAAGATGACAAGATTGCAATCCACAAGATGTTTGAGAGCGGTCCAGTACCCCAAGAGGGGAGCTGATAGGGTCGGGGGCCGCATGTGGAAGGCACGTGAGCTTAGGCTGCAGTGGAGTGATGCAACCATCCTGCACTGGCTTCATGAAACTGGGAATCCCAGACGCGTCTATCTCCTTGCCCTGCACTTAGGACTGTTGAAGTCCTTAACTGTCCTCTTACATGTCTGGCTCCACAATCCATCCCTCACAGAAGACACATGGAACACTCCAGCTCTTCCAAAAGCAGTCTGTCGTGCCCAGCAGCAGAAGCTTTCTCCCATTCCGTCTGTAATGAACATCATCTTTGCTGGTGGGGTTTTTAAAAATATATTATTGTTAAATAAAACCTTACCCAAGGTACATCGCACAAGTATCTTTTATGGAAAACGGATGGAAAGAGCTAACCTAAAAATCATAACATTATAACGACTTCTTAATGTTAAAAATGATGGATACACCATCCCAGGAGGGACTCAAAGAGACAGTGACAACAGCTACAGCAGAAGTGGGAGGTAGAACCAAGGCAGGCTGCACCATCCGGGAGCCACAAGGACGCCGCCTGTCCTTAGGTGCGCTCACACGTTCAACTCCACAGTGCTTCCTCATGTGGAGGAAAGCAAGGATCCCCCGTCCTGGGGACAGAGATTATTCCCTGATGGGTCTGCACAGGCCACAAGGAATATGAAGTTCTCGAAACACATATTTAATGTGCTTCCTCCCATTTTCTACACTGTTCCTCTGACAGGAATATGAAACCCCAGTTTGCAAATGTTCCCGATTCAAAGATGATTACTCAGATGTTAACTCCTCCTCTCATGGCTGAATAACACAGAGGTTCCTTCATTTTTCACAACTGGCCGCTCTTGAAATCTGCTCTTCGCAAACTGAATATTAAAGCATTTTCTTTTATTTTAGAAAATGGTTGGATTTCCTACCCCAGCTTTGTTTCCTACGGTGAATTGACTCTTCTCCTTCCCTCTTCCTCTATACAGAAAAAAATTCTAGAAATATTTTCATCCTACCAATAAGTTTTAATATCATCCCTATGGATAAAATTTATATATGTGTAAAATATGCTTCTTTCTCCACTTAGATTCTTTGTACTTTTAAAACAGCAAGTCACCCCAAGTATTGAAACATGCATATGCAGTCTTCTAATTAGCACATTTAGAAGTAAATCCAAGAAGCAGTCAAGTCTTTGGCATGGGCTACTCCTGACACACTGCTCTGGGCTCTCTGGCCTGTGTCTCCCGACTGTTAACCACTGTACTCCTAGAGGACGGTGTGTGCTTTCTTCTCAACGGAGCAGACTGAAAGGACACAGTTGGAAGTATCTGCAGATTTCTGTCTCGGGACCACTTCATGCATTGGAGCTCTATACAGTTCCCACTGAGCTAGAAGCAGAGAGATGATTCTTTCTTCTCCCATTTCTTTTTATTTTTTAAGGCATTACCTTTCTTCCCCCAAATAGAACATCAACGGAATATCAAATCTTTCCAGTTCTGTAAGTTAGAGGAAAGAAAAGGAGTCCCAAAGTCAGGCATTGCTCACCTCCTAATGGAGAAATTGATCAGAATCTCAAGGGGGAAGGAAGCAGTGCTTTAGGTGGCAACTGCTAATTCCCTCCTCCAGAATTAGGCACGAGCCACTGAGAGCCAGTAACGTGACACACTGACTACTACCCGTGGGAATGTCACGCAGGGCTCTCAGCAGGACGTGAGTGCGGAAGACAGGCACGGCCTCCTTAACACCACAGTATTCAGCAGAGTGCAAGGCAGAACAAATGGCGCATCTTGAAACCATCCAGGACATTCGCTGCTGAACCCCCAGAGGCCCATCCCTGATCTCTACCCCCACCCAGGACCTCCTGCTGGGGCCACGTGAGAGAGTGAGGTCCCAGGAGGATTCACCATGACCTTGGGAGTGGCTTTGCCCACTGGAGCCTTGGCTAGTTAGCAGATCAGCATGCAAGTGCAAACAGAGCAGGACAGCACGCAAACAGAAGCTGGCAGCTCCTGGATGCGAACCAGGAACCCATGTGTCGTGGTGGCCACAGTCTGTGTACTCCACAGCGCGATCCTTTGAGAAGCTTTCATTGTCATTGTTCTCGAGTAGGTCATGTGGGGACTTCATCATTCTCCATTCACAGCCCTAACTAACATCGTTGGTGGCCATGGCTTAGGAGCATGGTAATCGTGCAGAGGTAGGAACAAGATCAACTGGGCTTCCTGAAAACACCTCTCCAAAGGGACCTTGGGGACCTAAAGGCTCCCATCAATTCCTTTCACACAAAGAATAAAACACTTGTGACATGATCAAACAAACACACAGCAAAATTTGGTCAATTTCCTTGTGCATTTCCTCCCTTTCCCATTCTCTTCCTCAATCCCTCCTTCTATTCTTCCTTCATTTATGTACAAGTATAAGGCATCAAGTTAAAAAGCAATAAATAAATGGAAAGAAGTTCAGGAGCTAGAGGGAGGGGAAGAAAAAGGAAGTGCTGAGAATTAAAATGCAGCAAATTATTTTATATGCCTCTATGACTGTGTCAAAAGGAACCCTACTATATGCACATCAATAACGCACTCATAAAACATTAAAAAAAGAAATAACTGTACAAAACTATGGGAATGTTGGAGTTCCTTTGAGTTGCATCAACAAAATGCAGCTAAAAGTACATTTGCCAGAGTTCCCTTCCCGTGCGGTCCCAAGATAGCTCTGGCTACAAGGGACTTTGGACTGTGGACATGAAGAACCAGTTCTATATTCCTCTACTCTAAAGGTCAGTACAGGGGCACCAGCACAGGGGAACTCACACACACTGTCACCGATCCCCGACTCCCTTGGCCATAGGGGTCGGCAGCAATGGAACTCCCAGCTCCTGTAATTCCCATAGCAGGGTTGGGAGTAGGGTGAGGTAGGATGGGCTCTTGCTTTGGGGCTTGACATTTCAAGAGACACCAAAAGAACTCAGTAGTCCTAATAAATAATATTTTAATCAGATTTTGTAAATCAAAATTAATGCAAAAAATACATATTCTACCAATTATCAAACTTTAAATAGACAGGATCAGTAACAGTGCTGGGATGAGCTGTAGTGGAACCTGTGGTCAAATGAAAGTCAGCAAAGTGACTCAGGGCTGAAAGGATTCTCTGAATCCTGGGGCAGGCGCCCTTGAAACTCCACAGCCACACTCCCTGCTTCTCATAGAGTCTGCCCACTGTGCATGGAGGAAGTAAAGGTCACCCTCAAGCTCTTGTTTCCCTCTTGGAGTTCAGTTTTCTCATGGATCCCAGTCCCACGGAGGGTCCAGGTATGATATACATCCAGCCGTCCTGTCCAGCTGTCCCTCTGCTAGGCCTGTAGCAGCTCCACACTCAGCCCTTGGTTTCGTGACAACAGGCATAGACAGCTCCAGCAGCAGCCACATTTGCAGGGCCTAATTCTTAATTTTTAAAATAGTCTTCAACATCATACCATTGGTGATTCTGCTTCCCTGATCCATACAGAACATAATTGCTGTCTACAAACTAGAGCACTTAAATGAGGCATAAAACAGAAGTTTCAGGGGCAGTAAGATGACATTATGCAACAAAGTATCCACAGCATTCTCCCTGTCCATGTGAGCCACCACTTTGACAGGGTCAAGATGTTGCCTGGTGGATTCTTCTGTCAAATACCAAAGGCTGTATTAGCAGTGACCCAATAGGTTATGACTGATAGAGAATGGATCCCTCTGGGACTGAAATGTACCCTTTCAGGGTCAGGTTAGAGTTTTTACTTCATCCGCAATAAAAGCAAAGCCACAGAACTCCGAAGACACCATGGAGCATGTTTCATAACTCACATTGCACAAACCCTAAAACCCTAACTCCCTTGGAGACAGTTGCTATTGTTGTGTTTAAGAGTCCCAGTTGCTAAGTTCAGTCATACATAACATTTTAAACCTAAAGAGAAAAAAATTTATCTTCTTTGTGGCTGTTTGTAAAGGTCCCAGGAGCTGGAACAAAGGATTGCTCTCTGAGAATTGCTGGTATCGGCATGAGGAGTTCTAGTTCTGGGGCTGGCTAAGTTGGACACTGAGGCTCTTGCACATCTCTGGGGAAGACACCTGCTTCTTGAGGAATTTTGGCTTGGTTTGCATGAACCATGATGTGTCAGAAGGAGAAAGCCTGTGCTCCTATTAGGAGAATAGCTGGTCATAGAGCAATGAAAAATTCAGAACAGCTGTTGGAGACTAGCAATCCTCTGTTGAGGAAACCATCCTCCCTGACAGATCCAGAGCAGTGTTTCCCCACATCCACACTGTCGACGTTGTTGTGGAGTCATTCTCTGTTGGAGGGGTCATCGTACACATTAGAGAATGCCAAGTAGCATCCCTAACTTCTGTCTAGTTGATGCCAGTACCACAGAAACCCCCAGTTCTGACAATCAGAACTGTCTCCAGATGTTCCTGAAGGACTTCTGCATAGTAGATTGGTCTTGGGACAGACATCAACACAGGCTCCTACCAGCCACTGTGTCACTGGGGTGTTAAAGGAAGAAGCAGGAACCAACTGGAGGTCAGATATTGGGAGTTCAAAGGCAAGTAAAGGCCAAATCTGATATACAAAGTCAAGTCCAAGCTATCACCCGGGAAAAAGGACTGATACCCACTCAACCACCAGAAACACCGTGTCAGGTGTGAGTCAGGACAGACTCCCAGGACCAGGTCAGCTCAGATGAAGAGCAAAAGAGAGAAGCAGCCTGAAGGCACGCATGGACATCAAGCACTTGGTAACAATGACTGGGGAATTTAAGAATCCTACGGATACATCACTAATATTCAAAGGTAAGTTTGAATATTAGTATGTATCTCAGTCCCTTCAGACAAAATCAATTATGTCGGTTACCTATTTCTGTTTAACAAAAACTCAGTGGCTTAAATAATGATCCTTTTTATTTCTCCTGGGCAACTGGGTCTGCTGGAGCTTATCTAGTTCCTGATGGACCCATACATGCATCTCCAGTCATCTGTGGGTCCAGTAGGTGGATCTGGGGCTCTGAGCCAGAATCTCTCATGTGCTTAGCATAAATATAATGGAAAATGAAATTTTGATCTTAAATGTTACATTATGAAGCATAAATTACTATCATTTGCTACTAAGATATCATTCCCCAGGAATCACAGTGGTTAGACTCTGCCTGTTCTGCCACCCCCGCTATCATTATGCTGTAAGAATGACAGTCCCAGTTGTCACTCACCAACACTAATTTATTTCTCTCAGTTAATAACCCTTTCTTAAATGTTAGCTCCAAAATAACTTTGACCTTTATCTAGGAGCTAGGTGTATGGCCAAAAACTCATTTCTTTTTATGTATTCCTGTCACTCAAATTGTCCTTTCGGTTGTCACACGAACCCCTGCTAACTCAAAACATGGCTTTCCTTTCTGAATTGACATTCACCCTCAATCCTAAATAATAGTCCAGAAAATATAAGAATGACAACAAAATAACAAGCATCTATTGAATGCCTAGTGTGTACCAGGCATTATCTTGGATGTTGTACATGGATGAAATCCTTCAATTTTTACAGTGACTATTACTTATAGATAAACTGAGGTATTCAAAGAATAAATGACTCACCCAAAGTCTCCCAGTCAATAGGGGAATTTGGATTTGAACCCCAGGGGTCTGACCTGGAGCCCACATTTCTAATCAGTATGTTATTGCCTCTGTAATACGACAAAATTACAGTCAATTTAGTTTTTATTTTTTGACAATCATTATTAAGTTATGATTTCTTTTAGAAGGGTAAATTAAATATAAGTGCAGTCTTTTGGTAAAACACATAATATTTGTGAACATTAGAAATTCAAAGACTGCTGACTTGGCTAATCCAAGAGAATATTAATTTCTTTCATTTGCTTTATGTAGATATCACTGTAGGCAAAACAGAAATTATTTAGTGTAATAGAATCCAATCTCTGTCTATAATATACCATAACTTTGCTTCTACTACATTGCTCTAATTGGCTCTGATCAAACACTTTTTAGTGATATGGTGTTATATTTGGATGTTTTAAGAAATTGAACAGAAATGGTATAAGTCAGGGGGAAAATAAGCTAACAGAGAAGGTAGCATTTCATCAGTAGCTTTATACCAGTCTTCAATTCAAATAGAAATTTATCCTTTAAGAGAAACAGTTGCGACGGTGGCACATCCCTGTAATCCCAGTAACTTGGAGGCTGAGGCAAGAGGATTGTAAGTTGAAAGCCAGTCAGTTAGCAAGGCCCTAGGCAATTTGGTGAGACCCTGTCTCAAAATTAAAAAGAAAAGTATTAAAAGGCTGGGGATATGGCTCAATGGTTAAGCACCCCTGGGTTCAATCCCCGGTGCCAAATATATATATATATATATATATATATTTTTTTTTAATAGCTAGTAGCATTCTTCTACTATTCAAATAATTACAGGGAAATTCTAAGCAGCAGCTAATAGAGTAGAATGTGGCCTTTTGGGCTGGGCCGGGGGGAATGGACATTGGAACCAGAAAGGAGTGAGATAAAGACCCACTGTATGTTGTAATCAGACATGGTTAATGTTTGATTATTTTTTTTTCCATACCAGTGGTTGAACCTGGGCCGTGTGTGTACTAGACAAATGTTCTATCACTGAGTTGCACCACCAACCCTTTTAAAATTTTTACTTTGAGACAGTGTCTCACTAAATTTCCTATGATGGCCTCAAATTTGCGATTCTCTTGCCTTCTGAGTAACTCGATTACAGGCATGCAGCACCATGCCTAACTTAATGTTTGATTTTGAAAACTATGTGCATATTATTAAACTACTTCTTTGGTCAAAACATAAATTAATAAAAGTTCAAGGTCACACTAAAAAGAAAGAGAGAGAAACAGGTGCTAAATTGAGAATTGTTAGGAGATGAACCATTTCCACTGTCAGAACAGTTGGGACCTGGGAGAAGAGCACATCCAGCAAACCCCCGATGAGGGAAGGGAACCATCCCTTGGTCACCACACATGAAAACATAAAGCATGGATCTGATTTTTAAGACAAAGGCAGCAATGTACTCATTTGAAAACCCATTTACAAATAATTAAGGAAAAGTAATTTGGGGAAAAGCAATCAATAAAATTAGCATCATCAAAAAATTGATTTCTCATAGAGAAAGAGCATTAAGAAAATTGAGGATGAAATATATCTTATTATAAACTTAAAAATTTATGATTATTTACATTCTTAAAACAAGCCCTTTATTGCCGTTTAACCATCCTTGGAACATCACAAGTCCTATGTGCACAGTACAATAAATAATCACAATATGGGACATCCAGGCGACCACCCCCTCTGCCAAGGAATAGAACACTCTCACAGCAGGTTCAAGTGCCCCCAATCAGTGCCCAGGTTTTTTCCTAAAGACAACCCCTCTCCTGGCCTTTACCATCACGGAATAGTTCCTCTTCTATTTTTTTTTTTCCAAGCTTCTTATAAATGGTGACTCTCGTGGTACAATGTTCTTTCCTGTTCGAGTGCCTTCGTTGGACCCTGTATTTGCAGGGTCTCTCCAGGTTGTTTCCTACTACAGTGGTTCCTCACGGTCATGGCTCCATCCAAGTCCACTGCAGGAACTTACTAAAGCCTAGCCGTTCTGCTGTTGACGGAGAGGGGGCTGCTTGCAGTTTAAGAGCACTGTGACCAGAACCACTAGAACATTCTCGTTTGTGTTTGCTGCTGTGACCACTACCCATCTCCACTGGGCGTGGAATTGCTGGAGCATGAAAGGAGTCTGTGTTCCCTTGAATGGAGAATGACAGTGTTTTCCAAAGTAATGCACCAATGTCCCCTCTCTCAGCGGCATGTGATGGGTCTCTGTTGCCCTTTATCCAGCCACTGCTTTCATTTTAACTGAGTGGCAAGTTGATCACACAACAAATAATCACTTGCATTGTTATATTTATTCTTTGACAGCATCTGTTTACCAACTGGTATGAAAATACTTAGATTATTACAACCCATACTGCAGAGGTGGGAGGGAAAGGGAGAGAGAAGGGAAATTGCATGGAAATGCAAGGAGACCCTCATGGTTATACAAAATTACATACAAGAGGAAGTGAGGGGAAAGGGAAAAATAATACAAGGGGGAGGAATGAATTACAGTAGAGGGGGTAGAGAGAGAACAGGGGAGGGGAGGGGAGAGGAGGGGGGATAGTAGAGGATAGGAAAGGTAGCAGAATACAACAGACATGAGTATGTCAATATGTAAATCAATGGAAGTATAACTGATGTGACTCTGCAATCTGTATACGGGGTAAAAATGGGAGTTCATAACCCACTTGAATCAAAGTGTGAAATATGATATATCAAGAACTATGTAATGTTTTGAACAACCAACAATATAAAAAAAATTTTAAAAAATTAAAAAAAACAACCCATACATCTGTATTAGGACAAGGGACAGCTGCCTGCCACTACGACTCTGAGTTTCCAATATGCTCCACATTTTCATTATTTCTATCTTCCCAGCTTCATCATCACCCAGTCAAAGAGAAATTCAAATATTTCCTCCTACTCATCCTACCACCTTCATGCCACAGCCTTTGATTATCTACATGTCGAATTTGGTCTCAAAATTCGTCACGCAAGCCTTCTCCACCTACCACCTGCATATCAAATGTGACATCCCACTCCTTCCCAAACGACGCGGTATCACCTGTCACTCATTCATTCACTGGTTCCAACAACAGCCATTTGTGCAACATCTTCAGTGTGCTTGTCACCAGCTAGCACTGCAGGTGAACTCTGTCCCCAAAGAAGCTGCAGGTCAGTAGGGGAAGCAGATGTTGTCAGAAACAAGTATGAGAAGTCATTATGTTATAACTAGAAAAACGATGTCACTAGCACAGACGTGAAAAGGAGGGGTCAGTTTGAGAAGAAAGTACAACAGATACAACTTCTGCCAAGTCAGAATTGTCTTCTCTGACCCACCAGGAGGCTAGAGAGTACCTGGACATGACAAGAATGGAGCAGGCCTCCTGAAGCTGTATCAGAAGAGAGCTCATGTGATCACCACCCCCACACACAGAGAAACTCAGAGGTAAAGCCAAAGGGGCCGCCGAGATCCCAGATCAGGATGAAATTTACATCAGGAAGACTGAGTAAGGCATCTGCCCTCCTCAGACAGCTCATAATAGCTCTAACGCCCACTTTGATCTCATGGAGACTGTAATTTTACTGAATTGACAGGGCTGCCCTTACTCAGTACTGTAGTCCTCAACTCAATCGAATGCATTTCTTCTGACCTTTGAAAGCACTAATTGGAATCACCTTTCACTCTCTCTCCTCCCAGCTCAGACTCAGACTGGCTCCTCTCCAGTCTCCCTGTTCCTCTTGCGTTACCTGCTCCCACCTCAATTTCCCCCATATTTTCCTCATTTTGTCTTAATTTGTACTATGTTGGTTTTTTCCTTTCTTTTTTTTCTCTTCTTTGTCCATCTTTCCTCATTCCCTAACCCCTATGTAGTTTAATAATATTTTTACTGTTTTCAATATGTAATTTCTCACTCTATTCAAGATCATTACTCTCATTTTATATCTGAATTAGAAAAATTGTGGGAAATGTTTTCAATAAGTTTTTTTTAAAGTGTTTATTAGTTTATGGCTTTTTTTTCTGAAGTGCTTGCATTAATAGGTTGAGGCTCTTTTTCTCAAAGTGGTTCTGGACAATGGGCAGAGTTAAAGTCCTGACATAGGTGTTTACTGACCTGGGACACTTAGCAAAGAGAAAGCACCTCACTAAATAAAATCCTTTATGGTAAAAGTAGAGAGCTAATCATCCCAGCAGATGAGTGAAAATACTGAAAATATGAAAAAATAGGGAACAATTCACCCAAACAGCTTACAACACAACTGACCCCATTGACCACAATGGAGGAAATGCCAGAGAAAGAATTTAAGAACTTGGTGGTTAAAATGTTCAATGAACTAAAAAAAAAAAAAAAAAAAACACTAAGTAATGAACTAAAAGTGGAAGTACAGAGTACAGAAAAAGAAAAAAACATTTCAATAAAGAGATGGAGATTTTGAAAAAGAATCCAACAAATCTCAGAAATCAAAGAATCAATTAGTCAAATTAAAAACTCAGTTGAAAGCATCACCAACAGATTAGACTCCATAGAAGATGGATTTTTCAGGCCTCAAAGACACAGTATATGATCTTAAAAACAAAGTCAGCAAAAGAAAGGGGAGATGATAAGAGACCATGACTAGAATATTCAAGAAATCTGGGATAATTTAGAGCAGAATCTTGAAAGCTAAGTAGAGGTGTCCCAGGAAGGCAGGCGGGGAGAAAGACCACAGAGCACAGGTCGACCGTGCACTCTGCCTGGTGCCCTGGGCGCCACAAGCAGATCTGCATGGCTGGACCACGAGCTGCGTGGTCCAGGAGACTTCAGGCCTGGCCCTCAGCACCCAGCCGCCTGCCACCTGCCCCCTGCACGACCTTCCTCCCTCTCCTGTCACTCAACCCCTTTCTCTCACCAGCCTTCCCTGGGAGCCACCTTGATCAGATCCCTCTCCACTGCTCAACCGCAGGTGAGCTTCCACAAGGACTGCCAACTCCAAAACAGCCCAAAGCCATGCTCTCCTCCTCTTCCTCTAGTTCCACTGAGAAAGCCTTAACAGTCACAAAGAGTGAGTCTCCAAAAGCTTACTCAGCCTTGCCTGCATTTCCTGTCAGGTCACGTCTCCAAAGCCCCAAACTCTTGAAGTGCTCTGTTAATTCTCAAGCCTCTATGAAATAGGAAAGGACTTCTGTTATCCTGAACTTCCCACAGTCTGCTGAACTATTTTAAAAATTAATCAATCTATAATGCATATACTGAGAGCCTTATGCCCGAAGCATACAGATTGCAGGGGAAGCAGTTCAGTGGGTTTTGTTAGAGTTTAAGATGGTGAGGAGAAAACGGCACCCTGTCACTCCCCACCCCCCCCCCCCAAGAAATGTCCCAGATTTCATGAGACTACCTACAGTCTGATTGGGAGAAAGGACATGAATCAAAGTTCCAGAAATGAATGCCAAATTACAACCAGGATAAACACTTCCATGGAAGAAGCATCCCTGGTGCTGGCAGTGTGTAATGGGGATTCACCCAGAGAGGAGGCAGAGAGGCAGCTATGTGAGGGCCAGGTGTTGGGAGCATGGGAAGGACCCTCCAGGCCAAAAGGAGCCCAAGGACAATGCCAAGACGGCAGGAGGATGGCACCTTTCTCCAGGTGAAAGTAGGTGAATGTGGCTAAATGAAGAGAGCCCGGTGTGCAGAAGGAGGGCGCCAAGACTGTGCAGAAGCCTGGCGGCCAGCTCGAGAAGTCAAGCTCTGAGCTCGGATTTCCAATAAGAACTGAGTAGCTCCTGTGAGGCCAACCCTCCCTCAAACTATAAAAAACTCCCTTTACCTACAAAGACCTATGAACTCAGTTCCAGATACAATAAGCCACCCCTGAGGACATCAAAGAGTGACAAACCAGGGCAGGCACTGGAGGGGTTTCAACCTTAGAAAAAGGTGGTCCTGCTCCGGGGGCAGGCCATGTGGGAGCAGTGACAATCTGCAGTCTCACTGCATTGACGGCCAAGAGATGGAGATGGGCACCCCAGGGGTGTCCAACAGGGAGACCAAAAGCCCCGAATTCTGTGCACACTTTCTGCCCGAGTCTCCAGCAGACTGAGCATCTCGCTGTGTAGAGGAAACTGTAAGCAGCCCCTCTGTGACTTTAAAATAAAAGGAAAGAAAAGAAACCCAGATTTGAGCTGCTATGCTCCACCAGGAAAAAAAAGTATTTCCATTTTGAGTTGAGCCATCAGGTTTACAGTTTTAATTAAATCACTCTAGAGGTGGTGGTGGTGGTGTCTGGGTTTTGTGGGGGAGAGTTACCTGGCATCTTGATCTTGGACTTCCTGGTATCCAGCACTGTGAGAAAATAAATTTCTCACAGGTGGGAACTGCCTATCCAGGTTTACATTTTTGCATTTTTAAATAGAAATTCTGACTTTACAATGTGAAGCAGATTGTGTTGGGGTAGCAGTGGGTGCCATGAAGTGTTAGGAGACTGAAGAAGGGCCATGAGAGGTGGTGACACCTGCGGTGGGACAGGAGGAGGAGGGCAGAGTCTGACAGAAGTCAAAACGGGTCATCAGAATTGGGGAAGGGGTTAGACCCAGTCTTGTGAAGCAAGAGGATCAACAAGGACCCTGAGGTCTCCAGCTAGAAACCCAAAGTCATGACAATACACGAGACAGGAAGGGGACCAGGCTCTCAGGCAAGAGGACCGAAAGGTACACTTGAGATAGCCAAGTAGAAATGTCAAGTTGGCTGTAAAGAATTGAGAGAGAGGTCAAGGCTAAAGATTTAAATTTGTAAGATAACTGGTTTAAGAGGTAATAAAGCTGTAGGTGTGGATGAGATTCCCTAAGGATAGAAGAGCAGAATGAAAAGCCAATCCAGACTCAAGCCTTCAAGTCTGTTTCCAAGTGCAGGTGGACGTGCCTGTGGAGGAGCTGAGAGTGCAAGATCAGAAAAGCAGGACTTTGTGTTCCCTCACAGCCTACACAGGAGGTAGAGCACGAAACACCTAATATTCTATAATGCTTAATTCAAAAACATTATGGCTGAATCTACCTGTAACTTCCATGCGCCACCTAACATCTGAGTCCATAACTTCAGATCCTCTCCCTATTCTCAGTTTTTAATCTATTATCTTTTCTCTGATCAACAATGCATCCTACTCACCAGCTTTCAAACTCCGCTATGCATATTATTACAGGGATCAGGTTGAAATCCTAGAATAATAAAGAATATGACACACTACCCTTAAAAGTAGTATTTTCGAGTCTGATTAGATCTCTTAATTTTTTTTCATTTTTACAATTCAATATTTTCAGGGTTGACCTGGTGAAATTTCCTGCCCCTGGTTTTAAGGGCTGCTATGATCCACTTACGACTACAGGTCAGGCTTAATAGAGATTCCAAAAACATACAACACAAAGGTAAAATCATAACTGACGCCCACTACCAAAGGTATGCTTGGAATTTGTTCTTCCACAGGGACACCCTCTCTTAGAGCTGCATGCCAGGCTTCCTTCTGCTACCTCAGCAATCCTCAAAGTGTAGTCTCAGCCCATCCTGAGGTCCCTATGACCTGATCGAGATTCACATTAAAAACTATATTCATTCTGTATATTAGGGCTCTATCTGAAGTGTGAAGGGTAAAAATTTGTTTCCATGATGTAGGCTCCCTATTTACCTCTCTTATTGTTTCTCTTGCTGAGAAAAAACTTTTTAGTTTAAGTAAGTCACATTTGTTTATTCTTGTTATTAACTCTTGGGCTATGGGCGTCCTATTAAGGAATTTGGAGCCCAACCCCGCAGTATGTAGATCGTAGCCAACTTTTTCTTCTATCAGACGCCGTGTCTCTGATTTGATATCAAGCTCCTTGATCCATTTGGAGTTAACTTTTGTGCATGGCGAGAGAAAGGGATTCAGTTTCATTTTGTTGCATATGAATTTCCAATTTTCCCAGCACCATTTGTTGAAGATGCTATCCTTCCTCTATTGCATGCTTTTAGCCCCTTTATCAAATATAAGAAAGTTGTAATTTTGTGGCTTGGTTTCTGTGTCCTCTATTCTGTACCATTGGTCCACCTGCCTGTTTTGGTACCAGTACCACACTGTTTTTGTTACTATTGCTCTGTAGTACAGTTTGAACTCTGGTATCACTATACCTCCAGATTCACACTTCCTGCTTAGAATTGCTTTTGCTATTCTGGGTCTTTTGTTTTTCCATATGAATTTCATGATTGCTTTATCTATTTCTACAAGAAATGCCGTTAGGATTTTAATTGACATCGCATTAAACCTGTAGAGAACTTTGGGTAATATCGCCATTTTGATGATGTTAGTTCCGCCTATCCATGAACAGGGTACATTTTTCCATCTTCTAAGATCTTCTTCTCTCTCTCTCTTTAGGGTTCTGTAGTTTTCATTGTATAAATCTTTCACCTCTTTTGTTAGGTTGATTCCCAAGTATTTTATTTTTTTTGAGGATATTGTGAATGGAGTGGTTTTCCTCATTTCCATTTCAGAAGTTTCGTTGCTGATATACAGGAATGCCTTTGATTTATGCATGTTGATTTTATATCCTGCCACTTTGATGAATTCATTTATTAACTCAGAACTCAAAAAATTAAACAATAAGATAACAAATAACCCAATCAACAAATGGGCCAAGGACCTGAACAGACACTTCACAGAGGAGGACATACAATCAATCAGCAAGTACATGAAAAAATGCTCACCATCTCTAGCAGTCAGAGAAATGCAAATCAAAACCACCCTAAGATACCATCTCACTCCAGTAAGATTGGCAGCCATTATGAAGTCAAACAACAATAAGTGTTGGCGAGGATGTGGGGAAAAGGGTACACTTGTACACTGCTGGTGGGACTGCAAATTGGTAAGGCCAATTTGGAAAGCAGTATGGAGATTCCTGGGAAAGCTGGGAATGGATCCACCATTTGACCCAGCTATCACCCTCCTCGGACTATTCCCTGAGGATCTTAAAAGAGCGTACTATAGGGATACTGCCACATCAATGATCATAGCGGCACAATTCACAATAGCTAGACTGTGGAACCAACCTAGATGCCCTTCAATAGATGAATGGATTAAAAAATGTGGCATCTATACACAATGGAGTACTACGCAGCAATAAAAAAAATGACAAAATCATAGAATTTGCAGGGAAATGGATGGCATTAGAGCAGATTATGCTAAGCGAAGCTAGCCAATCCTTAAAAAATAAATGCCAAATGTCTTCTTTGATATAAAGAGAGCAACTAAGAACAGAACAGGGAGGAAGAGCATGAGGAAAAGATTAACATTAAACAAAAACGAGTGGGGGGAGAGAAAGGGAGAGAGAAGGGAAAGCATATGGAAATGGTAGGAGACCCTCAATGTTACACAAAATTACATAGAAGAGGATCTGAGGGAAAAGGGGGGAAAACAAGGGAGAGAATTGAACAACAGCAGATGAGGTAGAGAGGGAAGATGGGAGGGGAGGGGAGGGGAGATAGTAGGGGATAGGAAAGGTAGCAGAATACAAAAGTCACTAATATGCCATTATGTAAAAATGTGAGTGGTAACCAATGTGATTCTGTAATTTGTATTTGGGGTAAAAATGGGAGTTCATAACCCAATTGAGTCAAATGTATGAAACATGATGTATCATGAGCTTTGTAATGTTTTGAACAACCAATAAAAAATATAAAAAATAATAAAAATAATAAAATGAAATGCCAAAATAAAAAAAAAAAAGAAAGAACAGACTCATTGACTTTATTACCATCCCTCTTACTTGCTAAGGTAAGCAGTCTGGAAATCAGGGTTTCTCAGTGTGCCTAGAAATTGGGAACAATGAGAGTGCTGATTGCACCCAAAGATTTGCTGTCTAAGAACTGCCTGCGGATTTTGGAGAAGATAATGATAAGTGAAGTTAGCCAATCCAAAAAAAAAAAAAAAAAAACAAATGTTGAATGTTTTCTCTGATATAAGGAGGCTGTCTCATAGTGCGGTAGGGAGGGGGAGCATGGGAGGAATAGATGAATTCTAGATAGGGAAGAGGGGAGGGAGGGAAAGGGAGGAGGCAGGGTTTAGCAAGGATGGTGGAATGTGATGGACATCATTATCCAAAGTACATGTATGAAGACGCGAATTGGGTGTCAACCTACTTTATATACAAACAGAGATATGAAAAATTGTGGTATATATGTGTAACAAGAATTATGCAAAAAAACCAAGTACATGTATAAAGACATGAATTGGTATGAACATACTTTATACAAAGAGATGAAAAATTGTGCTCTATATATGTAATAAGGATTGTAATACATTCCACTGTCGTGTATTTAAAAAAATAAAATCAATAAAATAAAATAAATAAATAAATAAAAATTATGTTCATGATAATATTAAGTTGTCTTAATCTGATTTGTGCTGCTATAACAAATTACCATACATTGGATGCTTTATTGAAAATAGAAATGTATTTTCTCACAGTGCTGGATACCAGGAAGTCCAAGATCAAGAGGCCAGGCTCTGGTGTCTAGTGAGGGCTTCTTGCTGTGTCCTCACATGGTGGAAGGTGGACAGCCAATGGGATGAACACTGTGTTCTCACAGGGGAGAAGAGCAAGAATGAGCAAGAATCCATGCCCAGAAATCCTACTTATAGTGGCATGAATCCACTCAGGAGGGCAGAGCCTCATGACCTACCTACCTCATATTAGGGCCCACTTCACAATATTGATGTATTGGGGGTCGAATTTCAAAATGGTTTTGGAAGTGACAGATCATTCAAATCATAGCATGTCATTATTTGGATTGTTAAATCTCCTTCTTTCCCTAGTCTCCATTGAACTTTTGATTCAATATCAAAGAAGTATAGGGCTAGGGGTGTAGCTCAATGGTAGGGCATTTGCCAATCCTGGGGTTCCAACCCCAGAACCACAGAAAAAGAGGGAAAAAAATAATACACACAGTTTTCTGAAAAGAAACAATACACACACAAAAAAATACCCTTTCATTTCCCAGCCACACATCTGGAAAAAACAAATTGTAACAGCTGAGTACAGAAGCAGATGTGAGAAGGCAGCTGTCTTCTATTAATTAAGACATTAAATAGATATGCAAAAATGTGAGACAAGGCCAATCTTCCTTTTAATATTCCTTATTCAAGAAAATCAGTTATTTTTAAATGATATTTATATAAACATGTAGTAATAAAATTATTACTATATCTCTAATACTTTTAAAATTTAATTTCTATTATGGTAAACATCCGTATATGTAACACACATGAGCAAAGCTCTTTGGATCCTATCCATAGGGTGTAGATGCCAAAGGTGGCTGCAGACCCTCTTCTAGGTGGTACTTACTCATCAAGTGTACTTATCTCCATGTTGTTGCCATGCCCACACCAGAATCCCAACACTGAATTGGGCAACCGTGTCCCCCATGGTCCTCCACACATCCAGCATGCCAGTGTGCACCTCATCCTCTGCAAACAGAAGTCCAGAGAGCATATATAGGCTGTGGTTCATGTTTCAACCAGAACCTACTAAGGCATCTGAATCGACTGTTATTAAAGACCTTTCTACTCTCCAAGCCTCCAAAATGTCCCCATGACTACTTCAGCTCCCCACCCCAAGAGCCCAATAGGTATACCTGCCCCCATTTGCCCAGTGAAAGGGTTAGCGGTTGGCAGTTGGACCCCATATCATCCTACCTCACTGCCTCTTGCTTCCCAGGACCCCGTGGGATGGTCCATGCCCTACCCACTCTCATGGCCCTCCATATGTTCTGCTGCTTTTGTTGTATATTTAATGTCATCTTCTCCCTTCAGAGTCCATGGGGTCCCTGACACTTACCTCTTTCTCTACCATCTCTCTCTTTTCCCCTTCAGACAATCCCTTCAAGCCAGAAAGGGAAGACTGAAATTTTCCTCCTCTACTTCATAGCACCTTCCTATTGCACAGCAGCCTGGTCTTGCCCCATGTCAAAGCCGAGAGCCAACCTTCCAGGCTGTGGGAGCCGTTATCATCTGTGCATGCCTAGCTGGGTCTTTGGGATATTAAATGAATTTTGAATCCATTCTTCCTCCAACACTGTAACCCAACCACCTTGTTACTGTACTTATTTCTCGAGCTTTGGAGAACTTGTCCCACCATAATCCCAAAGCACTGCAGTATTTGTGGAGGACAAATACTCCTTCCTTTCAAATTGTCATTAGGCCAGCAGTTCCTAGACTTTTCTGCATATACTCTCCAGGAGATCTTTAGAAAATGATGGCATCCAGTATAAGCACTGCACCAACCACATGACGACTTCTGGGAGAGACCCAGGTATTAGCAGAGTTTCCAGATCCATGGAGATGGATCCAAGAATGAAAACCAGTGGTCTAGGTTGGAGAGTGCATCTCCCTTGGTTGGCTCCCTTCCCTTGGCACACCCCACCACTCCATATCTGGAGCTGTCTGGGGAAAGCACCTCTCTTAGTCTTACTGTACTGGAGAGACAGAAAACACAGTAATAGCTGTTGACTTCAATACCCAACTTTCATCAGTATATCATCCAGATCAAAAGCAAAGAAACAGGATTAAACTATAGTGCAGACAAAATGGACTCACTCTACAGAACGTTCCATCCAAGAGTGCTGAAGACACATTTTCCTCATGAGCACATGGGATTTTCTCCAGGACAGAAATTATATTGGGCCACAAAGAAAGCCTCAGTAAATGTTTTAAAATGAAATCATTTCATGTGACTTCTCTGACCACAATGGAATAAAATAAAAAATCAACAAAGGGAACTAGATAAATTGCACAAATACATGGAAATTAAACAACCTGTTCCTGAATGATCAATGAGATGAAGAAGAAAAGGAAAAATGAGACTATGGAAGAATGAGGTCCACTCACACAGAAGAAAGACCATGTGAGGACACAGTGGGAAGGTGACCATCTGAAAGCCAAGGGGAGAGGCTTCAGAAGAAACCAAACTTGCCAAGACCTTGACCTTGAACTTCCAGCCTCTAGGACTGTGAGAAAAGAAACTTAGTTGTTGAAGCCAACCAGTCTGTAGTAATTTGCCATGGCAGCCCTGGCAGAATAATACAGCAAGGTGCCTACTACCATCCTGCTTACCTAGAGATGATAAGTCTATATGGAACATCAGAGGCTCTTTAATGATATCATCAACCTTGACACAGGAGGTCCCTGTCAGTGAAGCCACTCACACGTGTCTGTGTGGCTCAGTGTGTTTTTGGCCAATATACAAAGTAGAGTCACCTTCTACTAATTTCCACCCAGACACACAAGAATACGGTTTTCAAGGTTGCTAGACAAGGTTCAACACTTCTCCAAAATGTAAAGCTTGAATATCAAAAAATAGTCCACACGTACATCTAAGTAATCCAGGAAGGCCATGTAAAGGCAGAAACATTTCTTGGTAAACAAGAAACTCGGCTGACACTGCTGAGGAACTGTCTGACTAGCTCAGGGCAACAAGCTCAGCTCACTCCCCACCTTTAGTCTAAAGCCATTGGATTTTTCATACTTAAGTATGCTCAGTTGTATGTGTGTATATGTGTGTGTGCATATATGTGTGTGCGTGTGCATGTATGTGTGTGCATGTGCACATGTATGGTGTAGGGGGAAGGTATCAAGGCACCTCAGACAGAAGAATGGGGGGCTGCAAATCAGTGCCTCTGATGGAGGGTTGACTCACAAGAAAGAGGCACCTGGCTCCCCCCTGCTTTGAAAGTGGACCTGGCTTTGATCAATAAGCTATTATAAATATGAGGCACAGTTGTGAGAGAGAATAATTTCTGTTTCAGAGGAAATGGCACAGATGAAGGCACCACCACAGCCTTTGAAAGTCAATACCCCCCACAGCGAGGGAGAGGCGGTAGCCTGTGTGCAATCATTGTGGGTTCGCCGGGCAGCAGGCAGTCTGCTGATTACTGGAATACGGCTGCCTCTGAACGCCTGCAGAAGCAAGCATCTGAGACTTTTTTGTTTTGCCTCCTTTTTGCCTAAACTCTGAGAGGTGGCCAACAGCTATTACAGATCTGTTCTCTTGTAAATCCAGTATGTGCTTCTGCCCTTCTGGGTACTCCATCAACAGGTCCCCCCAGCCCAATGACCTTTTATTACACTGTCTGGAATGCTCTTAAAAACATTTCATCACAGTCAGTAGGATATTGTGTGTGCGCCAGTTCATTTAAATTACAACTCTAGAAACGTCAGTTGCCCTAATAAAAAATGGCGCGTCCAGCGGTGGTCTGGTGGAGTTAAAGTTGAAAGCCAGCACTCCCCAGAGAGCTATGAGTGCATCTGCTACCTGAGTGCCCCCCTCAAACCTGTCCCATGCTCACCAGCGCACTCAGTGCCAGGGAGAGATCTTTACTAGTTAAAGATGGTGGCCTCGAAAACTCATCATTCCATGACGAATGTTAGAAATAGTTTCTAATTTCCCTTGAAATTATAGGTATGTGTACTGGTGAGATTATTGTAGGATACCCCCACTCTAATCCTGAGAGATCAGCTGCCTTCCCCCTTCACAACACAGGGAGGACGGGGTCCCTCAGCCTCTCGGGTCAGCCATCAGGGGGTTTCTGCTTGCCAATGGAAACACCAGACAGGCTGCCTCCCAAGCTGTCCATATCTTCTTCTAATTACACCAGAGCGCCTCAAAGCAGAGAGAACCAGAACTGTGCTGATCTTACATAACAAACCAATTTTCTCTCTTGTGTTTTTTTGTTAATGAGCATTTGATAGCAAATATCCCATATGGGTAGCAAAATTTGGTCTGAGATTTGCTTTCATGAAAACCTACATTGAGATTAAAGAATAGCTAACTTTCAGCCACCTCTGAACTTTTTGGAGGCTACATTGTCTACCAGAAAGAACTTGACTGCCTTAGGTCAGTTTATACAGCTTATCCGTTGTTATTCTCCAGACTGGCTGAACCTGTTTATGTGACTCACCCCTTCTCGAATGGCCTGCCCTGCTCTAGGCTTTCCACAGAGCCCCACCACTTGAAGACCACCTCCTTCTGTGGAAAGCCTCCCTCACCTGAGGTCTTTACTTTGTGCCCTGAAATCAAGGACTGGAGAACCACGCGAGGCTCCAGTCCCCTCGCCACTCTCTCTGTGGCAACATTTTCTGGATCTAAGCACCATAACTGTTCCCCAAGCTCTTAGGCACAAGGACCCCTCTCTCTCACCCTTGCTCATTGTGCTGCTCAGGTTTAAGTGTTGAGTTAACTGGATTGAGGAACACCTAGAGAACAGGTAGAGCATTTCTGGTTGTGTCTGTGTGGGTGTGTCCAAAGGAGACGGATGTGGGATTCAGTGGACAGAGTGGGCAGATTCACCCTCAATCCAGTCAGCTAGGGACACAGAGAAGAACTCCAACAAGGCAGAGACAAGGCAATTTCTTTTCTTTTCTTTCTTTCCTCCCTCTACCCCCTCCCCCCCCCCCCGGAAGCTGGGACAGGCTTCTTCTCCTGTGCATATACATCAGAACTCCAGGCTCTCTGGCTTCTGGCCTCTAGAATTCGTGCTAGTGACCCTTCGGCTCTCAGGCTTTCAGCCCTGGCTTCCCTGGGTCCCTGGCCTTGGACCGAGCCATATTATTGGCCTCCCAGAATCTCCAGCCTGTCAACAAGATGCTGTCAGATTTCTCTACCTCCACAGTATCACGAGACAATTCCTCTAATAGATCTCCTCCCATCATCTATCTACCTACCAATTCACCCATCTCCCTTTTTATCTGTCTTCTGTCGGTCCAGTTGCTCTGGGGAACCCTGACTCACACCCATTATTTTGCATCTCCCTGAGCAATGAGCTCGACCTATGAACACAGAGTCTGGCTAAGTACACCCAGTGCTTCTGCATCTACTGTGTGCACAACAGCATTGGGGTTAAAAAGGGAGACCGCAGCATGGCTTTGATGAATAAGAAATCACCCAGGAGAAGCATCTGAATGCCAAAGACTTCAAAGTGCACATTTGTCAGTGAGCCTCTGCACGCACACATTTTACAGGGAAAACATTCTCATTGTCAAATTTCTAGAATACCAGGAAAGACTGTTTCTCTAGAAGGCTAAGGGTATTCTTAATTTTTCCCCTAGCTAATTATTGAAAGGGAAATAATATGATTATTCCTAAAGAAAACTGGATGTGCAATTGGTAGGTTCAAGTTAACAATCCACCACTGTGTATGTAACTTCAGGCAAATTATTTAATTTCTTTGAGCTTCCAGAGGCTCATATCTAAAATGGAAACTCTGTTTACCCACAGGTCATTGTGAAGGTTGAATACGTAAAGGTCTCTGTGTATTCTAAAATGCTACACGAGTATAAAGCATTGTTATTTTCACGTATTCATTTGGGGGAGCACCAAGACCGTGTTAATATACTTATTTAAGCCAGAAAAGCCCATTAAATGTACCCACATAACCTATTAGAATCTCTAAACAAGACATTACTTTTTAAAATTTCTTCTCAGGTGAAAAATGCTGCATTTCTGAGAGCTTCTGTTTTATTTATTAAAATAGGTGCTGAATACAGAATTTCTCATAGACTAGCTACTTTACATCTGGCACTTTCTCATTTCTTTCCAAAGTAGAGACAGTGGTAATAAATCAGAAGCAATACACAGCTCATTTATGTGGGCAGTCCAGGTAATTCTAGGAGTGCTGTGTGAATTTCTGGAGCCAGAATGTGCGGGCAGACCTGCCCATGCTCACACTGTCCATTAGCATGCAAACTGGACAGCTGTACGTCCACAGCAGAGCAGGGCAAGGCCTGGGGTTTTCAGCTTCAGTCACTTTCCTGGAATGGCAAACAGCCACGTAGTATATTTCTGCCTAAAGACAAGTTTTATGGGATCATATGTTCCTATTCTTAGGAGGGTCCTTTTTTTTTCTGAATTAACATTAGAAAGAAGCCATTTGGCTTTATTAAGCATGTTTCTTCCACTTTTGTAGATTAAGCAGCTCAAAATGTGCTAGGAAGATGATGAATGCTACTCAACAATTAATATGAAGGGAATAGAAGATAAAATCACTCGGACCCTGCAGATTAAAGAGCACATTTTCTGCTTTAGATTGATATATAAATACAACAGTTAAAGACAAAACGTGGGCTAAGGACATATCTTCAATTTATCCCCTCAAAATTTAACTTTAATTAATCCTCTGAATTTCATAACAATGTTTTTTCTAATTACAAAGGAACTTGCTGGAGAATTCTAAATAGGACACTTACTGTTCTCAAGTCGTCTTTCTGTTTCTAAGGACTAAGTTTTAGACTATTAATACATATCTTATCTTAGGTTAATTAAATGGGCAAATTTCCTTCCCTAACAATGGTTTATAATATTCTAATACAGTTTAAGCTCTAAAATAGCCATCTAAGATAAATGTACATCTTGCCCTAAATGTGTCTGCTCCTATTATTATCAGTGGGGAAAACTTGAGACTAAATTACTGGGTAAGAAGTGCACAATTCTCAGACAACAAGGGCCCCAGATCTTAAAGGGACCCCACTTTGTGACCCGCACATATAATCTTACCTTTGCAAGGCATCCTCAGCTCTGGGTCCCAAGGTAAGAGGGGCTTTTTAAGTGAGAAGAACAAGGTGGAAGACGTATGTGTGTGTGTGACTGAGCCCCCTCCTCCTAAGCTAACCCCATTTTTGCTAGTAGAAATTACTGTCCTCTGGTGACAAAAAAGAATGACAGGGTCCTTCCCACTTGACTTTGCTACTACCAAACGGCACATCATGAAAATGGGTTTCAGGCAGAATTCTGCCCTATATACCAGTGTTCTTGGCAAACAGGCATGATATTATCTGTTCCTAGGAGCTCTGCAGACCCAGGCCTCTGGATGCTTTGCATGGACAAGACACAGAATTCTCAGTCAAGATGCAGGGACAAGAAAGGAATGAAGCCCAAGACCAAGGTCAGCTCTCTACAGGAGAATGCATCACCAGATATAGGCTCCAGAGGCCCACATCCCTGTCCATGGAAGGGCAGGGCCTGAGCAGAGCTGAGCCAACCTGCACAGCCCAACTCTCGTGAGCACCATGCACCTCCCTCAGCAAGAGGTAGCTCCATAATCCTCCTGCTACGGAAGGAATCTCCAGTGCAGAGCTTTGCAGAAGAAGGTGGTTGAGGACTTGGGGCCGGGCACACTGAACTGTGGGTTCTTGTTGAGCATCTTTAAAATGCTATTGTGCCTGCCACGTGAGATACTACACATGCTGATGAACCACCCCTTGGATATAGAGGACAAATATCTTAGACCGTCTCTACCAAAGAACTACAAAGGAAACTTAAGACAGATTACCATCTAGGCTGGAGAATGGAATCTGGAATCTGCTTAAGGTGTCCAACCAATTGGAAGAGTTCAGCAGGACATTCTCTAGCCCGTTCCAATATTTGAAAGTGCAGTTTTTCTGAATTAAGGTCACAAGGTGATATTTTTCCCTTCCTAGTTTAACCATAAAAGAGCAAAATAGACAAAGACAAAAATTTTAAGAAAACAGGGTCTAACTATGTAGGAATGAAAAGAGTCTTCATTTTAAGAAATTTTTTCCTGATAAATATCAGAAAAGTTTTACATAACTACTTTATATATCTGTGGGACAGCTTTTGGAGAAATAAAGTTAAGATGTGAGATGTGTTCTAATGATGCCCATGTGGTAGTAGCATTGTTAAAAGGTGGCCACTAGCCTGGGGTTCCATTCCAAAATGGGTCCATCAATTTTATTGTATTTTAACTTCAAGAGCGCCACCAAGTCCGAGAACCTTCAGATACACTCACAGCCCACCACGCTTGCAGAGTACAATTAGTTTACATGAGAGGAAAATATGTGTTTTGTTGTATGTAAGTTGTCACTCTATATTTTAAAATATACTTGCTCAAAGGGGTTCAATTTGTGGTGGAAAGAGCAATGCTGGCTGTGTTGGGTCCTGACAGCTGTCTCTCAGGGTCAGATCCTAGATGTAGAGTGTCTCTCTCTTTGGAACTCAGTCTTCTCCCTTGGAGGGCATGTTATCTGGACTCACATTCATGGCATTTTATCTATTGGGTGCCTCCAACACAGAATCCTAGAGGGGACCCTAAGAAGCCTACAAAGAAAGGTTGGGCATAATATCTGATCTCAAGGAGATTTAATACTGCATTTGATTGGAAACCCAGAAAAAAAATGGCTGTGATAGGTGGTGAATGTCTCAATACAAATGAAATTCACAATCCAGAAATGATGTAGAAGCTGGGAAAAAAGGAATCACTGGAGATTGGATTGATCAAAAAAATAAAAAATAAAACAAGCTTCTTACAGAAGATCATTCTGGTGGGACTCTGAGCTGACAAAGAATCTGTTTGGACAGAGAGAAAAACCATCACACTAGTAAGGATAGGGCACGAACAAAGCAACTTAGATATGGAAAAGGGCATTTGCTCTTCTGGAAAGCAACTTGGCCAGAGGTGAAGGGTGGTGTCAAGAAATAATAAGGTCAGGGACTGGGGATATAGCTCAGGCGGTAGCACACTTGCCTGGCATGCGCGGGGCACTGGGTTCAATCCTCAGCACCACATAAAAAAATAAAGATATTGTGTCCACCAAAAGCTAAAAAATAAATATATATAAAATTTTTTTATTTCTTTTTTGTTTGTTTGTTTTAATATTTTTTTATTGATTATTTAAAGCATTACATAGCTCATGATATATCATCTTTCATACATTTGACTCAAATTGTGTTTTGAACTCCATTTTCACCCCAAATACAGATTGCAGAATCCCATCTGTTACATATTCACATTTTTACATAATGCCATATTAGTGACTGTTGTATTCTGCTACCTTTCCTATCCCCTCCTATCCCCCCTCCCCTCCCCTCCCCTCCCCTCCCATCTTCCCTCTCTACCTCCTCTGCTGTTCTTCAATTCTCTCCCTTTTTTTCCCTCCCCCTTGCCCCTCATGACCTCTTATAATTTTATGTATCATTGAAGGTCTCCTACCATTTCCGTATGCTTTCCCTTCTCTCTCCGTTTCTCTCCCCCCATTTGTCTTTGTTTACTATAGTCTTTTCCTCATGCTCTTCCTTCCTGTTCTGTTCTTAGTTGCTCTCTTTATATCAAAGCAGACATTTGGCATTTGTTTTTTAGGGCTTGGCTAGCTTCGCTTAGCATAATCTGCTCTAATGCCATCCATTTCCCTGCAAATTCTATGATTTTGTCATTTTTTTATTGCTGCGTAGTACTCCATTGTGTATAGATGCCACATTTTTTTTATCCATTCATCTATTGAGGGGCATCTAGGTTGGTTCCACAGTCTAGCTATTGTGAATTGTGCCGCTATAATCATTGATGCAGCCGTATCCCTATAGTGCGCTCTTTTAAGGTCCTCAGGGAATAGTCCGAGAAGTGCGATAGCTGGGTCAAATGGTGGATCCATTCCCAGCTTTCCCAGGAATCTCCATACTGCTTTCCAAATTGGCCTCACCATTTTGCAGCCCCACCAGCAGTGTACAAGTGTACCCTTTTCCCCACATCCTCGCCAACACTTATTGTTGTTTGACTTCATAATGGCTGTCAATCTTACTGGAGTGAGATGGTATCTTAGGGTGGTTTTGATTTGCATTTCTCTGACTGCTAGAGATGGTGAGCATTTTTTCATGTACTTGTTGATTGATTGTATGTCCTCCTCTGAGAAGCGTCTGTTCAGGTCCTTGGCCCATTTGTTGATTGGGTTATTTGTTATCTTATTGTTTAATTTTTTGAGTTCTTTGTACATTCTGGATATTAGGGCTCTATCTGAGGTGTGGGGGGTAAAAATTTGTTCCCAGGATGTAGGCTCTCTATTTACCTCTTTTATTGTTTCTCTTGCTGAGAAAAAAAACTTTTTAGTTTAAGTAAGTCCCATTTGTTTATTCTTGTTATTAACTCTTGGGCTATGGGTGTCCTATTAAGGAATTTGGAGCCCGACCCCACAATATGTAGATCGTAGCCAACTTTTTCTTCTATCAGACGCAGTGTCTCTGATTTGATATCTAGCTCCCTGATCCATTTTGAGTTAATTTTTGTGGATGGTGAGAGAAAGGGATTCAATTTCATTTTGTTGCATATGGATTTCCAATTTTCCCAGCACCATTTGTTGAAGATGCTATCCTTCCTCCATTGCATGCTTTTAGCCCCTTTATCAAATATAAGATAGTTGTAACTTTGTGGATTAGTCTCTGTGTCCTCTATTCTGTACCATTGGTCCACCTGCCTGTTTTGGTACCAGTACCACGCTGTTTTTGTTACTATTGCTCTGTAGTACAGTTTGAACTCTGGTGTGTGTGTGTGTGTGTGTGTGTGTGTGTGTGTGTGTGTGTGTATATAATTTAAAAAAAACAAATAATAAGGTCAAAATGGCAGTATCTAAATTTAGAAGATCTAGAATAGTAGGTGAAATTTACATTCTGCCCTGTGTGTAATGGGGACCATTGAAAGCTTTTAAGATATCCTAAATGAAATCTTTTAGGAGATGAACCTTCCTTCAGGAGAAATGCATTGGAAGAGAGAAAGGCAGAAGGCGGGCAATGCACAGGAAACCTGTTCTGATTGTGCCCGCAGGAAGTGATGGGGTCTGCACCATGAGACTGGGCATCAGTGGTTCCATTCATTCTCTGGAGAGGAAAAAAGTATAACTACCCTAGAAAAATAACTTTGGCAGGTGCCCCATATGATAGATTGTCCCTCACTTATTTCACCATGGATTTTTTGCTTTAACTGACCACCAAATAATTGCTTTGGCACCAGGCTATTTATCATCCTCCTAAGTCCAGCCCAGCAGACCTGAACTGAAAGGATTTCAGAAATGGTGGGCTCACTAGAATGCCAGATCTCATTCCTGATAATCTTCCAATACCATTTGATGTTACCTCCGTCTCCTGCATATCACCAGCAAAGTATTCCAAGGTATCACTGTTGGCACCCGGGGTACACTTTGAGGTCATGTACTTGCTGTGTCATTGAGCACCATACTCCACCACCTAGCCTTACCAAGTGTCAGTGAGCTGGAAAAATCTTTATTTTGGATTTCTTATTCATAAAGTTATCACTGAACCTATGTTATGTAGGAGTATATGAACTGAGTGCAGAAACTGCCATACCAGGTGCATGTCCTGAGTGTTCCTGTGCTTTGGGCTCCTCCCATGGGGCTGTCCTGTCCCCAGGCCCCAGAAGCAGAAGCCTAATGTAGCACAAAGTTACCCCATCATGGCTGCCATTCAACTGCCCTGCAACAGTAAGAAATTTTCTTTTAAAAATCAGTTTCTGGGCCAACATATAAGTAGATTGAAAGCCACTACTCCATCATAACAGCAAGTAAAAACATCAAACAAACTGAAAAAATTAAGAATTCTTCTTAAACCCATCAGAGAAGCAAGGCCACAGAGCAAGCCCCTGCCATAAAAATCAGAAAGACACACAGGCGGATACAGAGAATCACAACTTAATGGATCAGAAACCCATTAGTGGAAGCCTCTGTGGAAACCAGTGTGGGTAGGAAAACCTGAATTGGGATCCATCTAAGAGCTAAAACTCTGACTGCCTGACACATCACCCAAGGCTTACTTACCAAGTCCCTTCCGTCATGTCACGTCTGCCATTCACCCAAATTTACAAGGCACACTGAAATCCCAAAATCACAGTCTGAGGAGACCAAAACAGCAGAGGCAGGCCTACCTATGGCAGGGTTATGGGCATCCTCAGATTGTAGACTTAACAACTAAGATTAGTCTGCTAAGGGTAAAGGTGGACAACATGCAAGACCAGAAGGATCATGGAAGCAGAGAGAGAGGAGTTCTAAGGAAGAATCAAAAAGAAACCCTGGAGGAGGAGTGGGGGAATTTTTAGATAGGGCAAAGGGGAGGAAGGGGAAGGGAGGGAAGGGGAGGGAGGGGGCATGAGGCTAGGAAAGACAGTGGAACGAGATGGGCATCATAAACCCAGGCATGTGTATGAAAACACAAATGGTGTAACTCCACTTTGTGTACAACCAGAGTCATAAAAAATTGTGCTCCATATGTGTACTATGAGTTGAAATGCATTCTGTTGTCCTATATAACAAATTAGAATAAATAAATTTTTAAAAAATAGAAAGAAACCCTAGAGAACAAAAACACTAATAGCAATGAAGAATTCTTCTGATGGCTCATTAGTAGCATGAACTCTGCAAAGGAGAGAATCTCTGAGCCCGAGGAGATCTCATCAGGAACTGAGAAGCAAAGAGAAACAACAGTAAAAAAAAAATGAAACAAAATATCCAACAACTACCAAAGGTATAATGTATATAATGGGAATACAGGAGTAGAGATACAATCAAAGAAATACCTGAATCAATAATGACTGAGAATTTTTTCCAAATTAATGTCAAGACAGCAAACTACAGATCCTGGAAACTCAGAACTCAAGGCAGGATAAATGCTTAAAGGAAAAAAGAAAAAAGAACAGCAGTGCTCCTAGACATATTATACTTAAACTACAGAAAATCAAAAGTAAAGAAAAATTCTTGAAGAAAATCAGAGAAAAAATAAACAAACACCTTACCTATAGAGAAGCAAAGTTAAGAATCATCAGCTGGGTACCGAGGTGCACTCCGGTAATCCCAGGAGCTTGGAAGGCGGAGGCAGGAGGACTGCTAGTTCAAAGCCAGCCTCAGCAACTTAGTGAGGCACTTAGCAACTCAGCAAGACCCTGTCACTAAATAAAATACAATAAAGGGCTGGGGATGTGGCTCAGTGGTTAACACCCCTGGGATCAATCCCCAGTACCAAAAAAAAAAAAAAAAAATCATATCCAACTTCTCCTCAGAAACCAGGCAGGTAAAAGAGAATGAAATAAAGTATTTAAAGTATTGAGAGAAAACTATCTCATGAACCTTGAATTATATACCCTGATAAATTATCCTTTGAAAGAAATAAAGACTTTCTCTGACACACTGAGGAGATCTGTTACCAGTAGACTTGTCTTGAAGTCAAAGTAAAAAGGCCTTCTGTGAAAAGAAAGCTAATACAGGCCAGAAACCCACACTGCATAAGGAGGAAGCGCCCTGGAGAAGGAGAAGGAGATCAAATGCACATTTTTATTTTTCTTATTCTTAATTTATATATATTTGAAAATGGATTTGGATTAGTTGTAAATATGTATCATGAACTGTAGGGAAATCACTTTAAAAAGTTAAGGAGAAAAAAAGAAACCAATGTAGAAGCAGTTTACAAAGAATGGAGAGAGAATGGGAATTAAAAAACCACAAATGGCAGAAAGACTGGGAGACAAAAATAGTGGGGGAAAAAGTGTGATAAATAGAAAACAGCAGCAAATACAGGAGATCTTAGTGCAACTGCATCAATAGTAATTTATTTTTTTCAGAAAGAGGAGGTCTAAAGCCACAGTCAGGAAACCTGCAATACATTGAGCCAACATGAGCACCCTTAACTATCCTGTTGAATACTTTGCTGTATGATCTTGGAGCAGACAGGTTGTACCACCAAACCTAGCCCAGTTAAATAAAGACACATGTACACCAAAGGGCCTGCTATGCCCCCAAAATTAGTCTTTGGTGTGAGCACTGAAGCTATCAAATTTGACTCATTTAAAGGCACTCTGTTTTCCATGTTCATTATGGAATAGTGTCCAATAAGACTCAATCATTTTAAATGTACTGTTTTGGATGTTCCAATAGTTTCAACAAATAGTTCTCAAACAGAAGTAAATTACACCATAGGGGACATTCAGCAATGCCTAGAGATGATTTTATTTGCCCATCTGGAGAAAGAGGTGCTCTTGGCATCTGGGAGGTAGAGAAAAGGGATGCAGCTGAACATCCTACAATATACAAGACAAATCTCCATAATAAAGGTCAACGGGGCCACTGTTAAGAAACTCAGATTCAGACATACTCTAATTTGATATTTGAACTCACTCAAATCATAAAACAGGCTTTCTTTATCAACAATTATTTTAAACACCAATATTCTAAATAAACTAATTAAAAGGTAGAAATGGTCAGAGCATACCAAAACCCCACTATGTGTGTGTGTGTGTGTGTGTATACATATGTGTGTATATTAAATTCACTTTAAATATAAAAACATGAATAGAAGATTGAGAGAAAGATATACAATGTTGCTTCTAGCCAAAAGAAAGTTGGAGTAGTTCCATTAATTTCAGCTAGAACTGACTTCAAGCCAGGTTATAATCAGAGATAAGGAGGGACATTACACAATAATAAAGAGGTCAATTCTTGCTGGACTCAGTTATTCATGTCTGTAATCCCAGTGGGTCAGCAGGCTGAGGCTGAAGGATCACAAGTTTAAAACCAGCCTCACAAACTTAGGGAGGCCCTAAGCAACTTAGTAAGACTTTGTCTCAAAATAAAAAATAGAAAGGACTGGGGAGGTGGCTTGGTGGTTAAGCACCCCTGGGTTTAATCCCTGGCATGAAAAAAAAAAAGAGGTCCCTTCTCCAAGAACACATACAGTCCTTAATGCAAATGTGCCTAATAACATAATGTCAAAATATATGAGGCAAAAATGGATAGAACTTGAAGAAGAAACAGATGAAAGTATTAATATAGTTGTTAACTTCACAATCATAATAAATACACAAAATATATAAAATGCATTAGGACATTCTCTGAATTCATTTATCCAATACCTCAAATATCAGCGCCTTTCTTACCTTCTAAGTGCAAATGCAGAGTTATCATAAAACAACTTGCCAGGAGTAATAACAGCTATTAGCTAAAATTTGCCATGTCTTACATTTCCAGCATTGTTATATGAATTCAAACATTTAAGCCTCCTAACAACCCTTGGCTATCTGCTCTTAGCATGCCCACTCTGCAGATGCAGACAACGAAAATAGAGAGGACATTAAAAAGATCTTGAAGAGGTCTTGTAAGATATGAAATGTATTCAGAAGCTTGTGGAGCCCCCTAAACCTGGTTGCTGTCCCAAGGGATGAGCACTGAATTTTAGCATCTCTGACAGCATCTCTGAGGATTCCTGCTGTTGCACACAGGAGGTAATTTTTTATCAGACATTATTCTTCCAAGCTACTGAGCCCCAGAGGAAGAAACTTGGGGGAGCTGGCTAGAAAGATGAGGGGGGAAGGCTACTGTCATATGCTATGTAGGCTCCCACTGCTCATAAATTGATTCAGATTCTGGTTTAGGTCAAGGCATGGATTGGGGACTTTCCCAAAGTGCTGCATTTGCTATTCTATCCCCTACTCAAAGATCAGGAAAATAGCACAGGATAACAGCCCAAATGTGGATTTAGAGACTGTGAGATAGCCTGGGAGAAAAATCACAGATGAGAATATAGCCCTATGAATGGGAAAAGCTGGGGTTCCCTGGTCATCAACCCAGGAGACACTTACCTCTATGCAGGAAAGGACATGGTCTCCATCCACACTGCTGTTTCCACCTTGGTTTTGTACTTTAAAAATTTATCCTTCCATTTTGATGGCTTGTCCAGCTGAGATAGCACTGTGATTTCCATTCTGCAACATAATTCCGTTTCCTTATCTCAGTTGGAGAATCAAACAGCATATTAATATAATACATTATACTGGATTTCACCTAGAGCATGCAATGAAAGCTATTTTCCAACCTTTTCAGTCTGAACTCAAATAAAGTTAATTCAATTTAATATGTCATTACTAAAAGTTGGTCTATAGACCAATAGTTATTTAGGGATGGAGTCTGGGAGGAAAGTTGGAAGGATAATTTAAAGGTCAGTTTGATTGAAGACAAGTTCAAGTTTAGCAATGCAATTTCACTGCATTCACTGTACATCTCTGTGATGAATGCAAGGCAGGAAAACCAACCTTTACATTTTGTATCTATAATTAATGAGTGGCTTCTAGCAGGATTGGCAAGAGGAGAGAAGAACAGTGATTACAGGAGACCAGCTCACTGGAGTGACATCAAACCTCTAGAAGCCAATTTGAACAAGGCCGGGTGTCAGGTCAGTGTTACCACTTATGCATTCTGGAGTTTGCAATTTTTTAAAGTCATGCTAGGATAAATGCTGATTAGAAAGAAAAACAGAAGAGACTAATGATAAGGCAATGGTTTAAATCGTGAAAGTCTTTTACACAAAATGATGACACTGGTGACAGTGTTGTGGGGATGCTAAGAAAGTATTGGGGAGGACTTGCCTTCACATGCTTCCCTCTGACCCTCCAGACCTGGACCTTCCCTAAAGATTTCTGCCCCCAGATAAAGTCCATCCCAATGGAGAAGCCCCAGCAGGAAATTACAGGAAGAGAAGGAGCCTTAGCCCCAGGGGGCATTCAGAATTCCATCCTGCCTCTGAGCTCAGGGGGCTGCTGACTCCTCCTACTTGATCCCTGAGACTGGCCTCTAGGAGGGTGGGAAGGGGGGGCAATTATACTGCTTATTTCCTATCTCTAAACAATGGTCCTTCTCTGGATCCAACTCGCCTGGAGGCCACGCTTAGCCTCTTGGAACATACACTGCTCCTATACCTTCTTCCAATGGCAATGATGGTGGTTGGAATGGACAGACTGCCTGGGATTGCAAACTACCTCCCTCCTCAACTTTGAGCATCACCTGTGACTTTGACTTTGCCAGAAGGAACACTGTTCCACCCTGACCCACATATCTGGGCAAGGACCTGTCTTCCCCATTCCTGATCTGTTCCTTAACTGGATATCACCCAATCTGCTTGACCCTGTCCTCTAATAAAAAATCCAAACAAAACACAGTTCATCTCATTCAGCACCTTGGTCAGGGGGTCATCAACCCCAAATGTGTACCTGAACATTGTAAGAATTCAACTATTTTTTTATTTTAATTTTAAAAGATTATACCCAGGCCTTATCTCTGGAGACTATGTCCTAATCGGTGGGGCCCAGGCACTGCCATTTTTGCTGTGAAGAAAGAAAGAGTGAGTGATCTAGTAGCTCAGCCCTCTCAGCCTTCCAGCCCCCACAGAGCTCCCGGGTCCGAAGGGCCCTGCAGCACTCTCCAGTCTGCCTGCTGGGTCTCCTGCTCCGAAAGGACCAGGTCGTGTGCCAATGGTGCATCTGCTCATTCCCCAGGGGGAAGCAGTGTGGCTGAGGGGAGAACAGAGGGAACAGCGATAGGGTTCCCTACTGAAATATCTGACAAGGCACCCAAGCAATCAGAACGACTGGTTTGAGCCTTACGCCAGGAGAACTGCAGCAAGAAATTCATCGAGCTTGAAAGGGGTCTTGGAAGCCCCTTCCGTCCACAGGCATTCTGCACAGCTGAAGATAGACCCAACTCTGCCAATTCCCAGAGGAGGCGCCAGAGCCATGCCGTCTGGCTGGCTCCAGGTGTAGCATCTTTGCCACCTGGAAAGTCACTGCCAACTTCCTTTGCAGAGGTTGCTGGTGTAAGTTTCCCTTTAGGAGAAGAAGAGGCGAACCCCAAGGCCCAGTCACTTCCATGTCCCATTAGAAGAAATCACATTTTGGTTCAGTTTCTTTATGTTAATAAAATATTGCACTACAAGGAAGGATTTCAAGACGTTTTGTCGCAAAATGGCATAAGCTGATATACCTGCTATTTTAAGTAACATGGGAACAATTGGAAAAAAAAACTAAAAACAAGCAAAGAAATGATAGCCCCACCCAAAATTCCAGACCTCTAACGTGATGAGCTCTTATTTTCAGTCATGATGTTCATTTCATCAGATTCTCTCACAGATGAGAGAGGAGGATGAAGTAACGAAGGCACAGGAGAGATGCACCTACCACCAACGTGACGACAGCGTGAAAATCAGTCGTGCAACCACCTGTGGCCACCAGATATGCACCTGTTTCTTGTTCCAAAAAGCAGAAATATAAACAGAGAGAGAGACCCACATGCCACAGAGGAAGGAGGTGTCATAAACTTAAAAAGTGATCTAGCCTTGACCAAGATTTCTTGAAATTCCAGTGATCTTTTCTTGGTTTTGATATTATGCAGGGATCATGTGATACGTTACTGTCAGAAGAAACAGTGAAAAGTACACAGAGTCTCTGTGTGTGGGCGGGGGGAGGTGTTGCAACTTCTGGTGAATCTGCAATCATTTCAAATTAAAATACTAAAAAACAAAATGAAAGGAAAGAAACTCTATTCACAAAGAAAATGAGGTGAAACTTGGCAGGAAAAAAGCCTACCATCCAGGCAGGACTGTCCCTGTATCAGGAGCGGCAGAGGCCCGTGGGAGGGGCAGCAGAGGGAGTATTGACCTCAGCTCCACCAGGACAAGGTGAAGGAGGAGCTGGGTTCCCGTGAAAAGGAAATCTCTTATGTAAATTTACATCTGTGTAGGGTCTGTCTCTCGCTATATTTACTGACATGAAGCAAGAAGCTTCATGTAATTTATATTACATGAATTTAAGTTCAAATACTTCAGTAACAACTATGTATTCTCACTTAAATCTCAGCGCACGTGAAATAGTACATTAGAGCCACAGACTATGCTCATTATAAGATAGGGAACTTGTTTAATTTATAAATTATTTCCACCACCTCAAATTAATGGTCCCCCCAAAATATAAGTCACTGACTTCTCCTATTCGGCTTCTGTTCAGAAAGCCCCAGTGTCTCTGGGCCTTAGAGCTCTCTCCCTCTGGGCTGGCTGGAAGTAAATAATTCCTCTAGCAGATAGAGTCAAACCCCAACACTATCCAGAGTTTGGTTTCTGTGAAGCATCTTTGCTGTCAACTCAGGAGAGAGGATGGTGGGGATGGAGGTGGGGGTGCTGCAAAGACTGTGCAGGCGATTGGGCGGAAAAGTAACCGCCATGCGCCAGGTGCTGCTCTGGACACAAGGACTCAACCAGCAGCAGGCCACCATAGCTTTTCCTCCTCTCCAGAAGAACAAGCACCATCTCAGCAAATGCCACCATCTCAGGTAGGGCTAAAAGTCTGAAGGAAACGAAACAAGAGGACGTGGTAGAAAAGGTTGGGTGCAGGGCCTGGTTCAGGAAGGTCCCTACAGGTGACATCTGAGTCTCAGGAAGCAACCAGGCACCAGCCAGAGGAAAGAATTTTCCAGAATGGAGCATCAGATAAAATCAAAGTGGTTTTCATGATAGAACGGCAATTGTCCTGAAAGCAGAGAGGAAGACAAGGGCTAGATCATTAAATCTGCCTTTGGGTTGGTCAGGCTCATTCATAGGTGAAGCAGCCTCAGTGAGTCTTTAGGGTTTTTTAGGTTTTCATCATGACACAGGGAAGGGACACTGTCCACTGGGGTTGGGTGAGAAGGCCCTTGGGTCCAGTTCAGACCTGTTAAATATGAGCTGCTGCCGAGACACCCTTTCAGTCCTGCGTCCCAGCCTGTGGCCAGGGTGGCTCAGACATCAGTTACCGGGTTCTTCTTGCGGCCCTCCCTTCTGGGGTACAGCTGGGAAGCAGGTGCAAGTTCCTCTGCGCTCTGACCTGCAGAGCCCTGTCCAGCTCTGCCTGCGCCTTCTCCCACAAACCTGAACAGATCGCCGTTTGCCGTGTGATATGTGCGTCTCCGGCTCCTCTTTCAATTCCCACGTTA
Organism: Spermophilus citellus; assembly: GCF_964194105.1. Classification (NCBI taxonomy): domain Eukaryota; kingdom Metazoa; phylum Chordata; class Mammalia; order Rodentia; family Sciuridae; genus Spermophilus; species Spermophilus citellus. The sequence goes on along the minus strand of NC_138182.1, from coordinate 280,402,544 downwards.
AATCCTAAGGCAGGTGTAACAAACTGCCACAAGGACAGACGTTGACAACACTAATTTATTTTCTTATAATTCTAAGGGTCAAACATCCAGATTGCATGGGGCTGAGCCAAAATTCACAGGAGAGCAGAGCTGCCTCCCTCCTCAAAGCCACCAGCCACACCTTTGCTCCTGTCACCTCATCTCCTCTGACTCCCAGATCCTCCGGTCCCTTTGGTCCCTCTGGTAGGAAGGTCTCTGTGACCACACTGTGTCACCCTGGTAACCTTGGGTAACCTCCCTGCCAAGCCTCAATCACATCAGCACGAGCTCTCTGCCAGGTAGGACAACACGGTCACAGGTTCTAGAGATTAAAGCACAGCCACCTTTGCAGGGACCATGGTTTCACCCACTGCAGTCCCCTAAATCCTCTTTCTCAAATTGCAGGATATTTCTGGTTTTCTTTCCCAGATTTGTAGATCTAAGATAGATAATTGTGGGTGTGAATGGGCTGTAGAAAAAGGAGAGATACAGGACGGAATAAACAGGTAAACTAACAACTCAAAATGCTGTACAACTACAGAATTAAAAGAAAGTGGAACGATACACATTGATAATCCAGCCCCCAATTTTTTTAGGGGGGTGCCAGGTATTGAACTCAGGGGCACCCAAACACTGAGCCACATCTCCAGCCTTATTTTTTGTATTTTGTTTACAGACAGGCTCTAACTGAGTTGCTGAGGCTGGTTTTGAACTCATGATCCTCCTGTCTCAGCCTCCTGAGACACTGGGATTACTGGCGTGCACCACCACACCCAGCTTCTAGCCCCCAATTCTATAACCACGTAATAGGGCACAGAGCCGGTGTGCACTGAGATTAAGACAAGATACCGGATTGCTGACACCAAGTTCATGATTAATAGACACACAGTGACATAACTGTAGTATGTTTGGGATTAAAGAGAAATATACAGTGGGTGTTGGCTTCAACTCAGGGAAAGACTTAGAGCTGTGCATTAAAGCAGCACCACTGTGTACTCAGCTTCTGCAAGATCCAGGTCATGCTCCTGCACAGAAATCCCCAGAGGAAAGGATGAGCCATTATTTAAGAATGGAAGTCACCTGGGGGCCTGCCAGGCCTGCCCGGGGGGTTTCTCCCCTGGGAATTCTCACACAGGTCATTGCTGTCTTTCTTCCTGGGAGCCTGTGCTCTCCTCCTCTACCTTGTGAGTGCTCAGGCTCCAGGTGGGGGAGGCAGCACCTCTGGGGCAATACCAGACCAGCACTGTGTCAGGTTCCCGGTTCCTGTGCATGCAAACAGCCCTGCTCCCTCCATCCCTCCCCACAGCCACTCTGCTCCTCTATATTCTTCTCAACCCTCCTGCCCACAACACCCCCGCCTTCCATCTCCCTCCAGCAGAAAGAATTGGAACCAGAATGTGCCTCCTACTAAGGTTATGATGAGTAACATTTTCAATCACAACACGTTTCAATCATAAGAAAATGGCTCTAGAGAATCCCCAGGGAGTGGGAGTAGGTGAGGCGAAAGTGTATTCAACTTGTATTACCTTCTTTTTAACAAACAAAGTTGTCGAGAGAAAATGCAGCTCCTTTTGAGCCGTTAAAATGTCAGCACTGGTGCACAGCTGCAGGGAGACAGCCTCCTGACCTCTCCTCCTCACATCTGCCCAGGGCTTTCAGGTTTACAGAGCACATCCTAAGTCTGAGCCTCTACCCACAGGGACAACAAGGCTTAACCCTAAGTGGTCCTATTGGTAGCAAGGGACTTGGAAGATTCTGGGGGCCTAAACCCTGGTGGGGCCACAGCATCCTGTCCCTGGAAAGCTGTACCAGTATGACATGGAGCGCTCCCTACAGGCACATGAAATCACATAGAAGGGCACAGAGCTGAGGCTTTGTCAGGCTTATGGCACTCCTTATATGGCTGTCCTTGCCTCCTTTCTGTGGATGACAAAATTGGTTTGTCCTCTGTAAATTAGTAGCCAAGTTTGGGTCCCATAGCTAACCTTTGCCTACAGCTAGTGATCTGACTGTTTTCAAGTGAAGAGGACTTCAGGGCTGGGCACTGTTCAGCAAGCTCAGAGCAGTTCTCAATGGAAGTGTCTGGTGAGCCAGGGGTACTGAGATAAAGGACAAGACCCTCCTCTTCTTTCAAAGTGGGCTGCCTCTCTTGTAGATCAGTGCTTCTGTGGCCTTGCTAAGCTGGGCAGGACAGCCCAATGACAACATTTCCAAAGAGGACAGGATGAGAACTATCTATACCACACATTATTAAGAGCCCAGGCACTGCTCCCAGATAAAGCCAGTACCCAATCCTTGATCTACTGGTGCTGGGCTCCCCTACCTGGATGAAAGCCCAGGGGAAAGGTCACTGTTAAAGGTACACCTCCTCAGCCTTTTAATAGTGCATTATCATAAACCTCCAAGATCTGCATGTTTTTATAAAAATGCACAAAATACAAAGAATAATGTAACAAGTTAAAAAATAAAGAATACATATATACTTTTGGAGACTAAACGTGAGTTTATAAGAAGAGAATGCATGGAAAATACATAGAGAGACTGCACATGGACTTTCGGGGGCAGATACACTTACCTGGAGGAAAGATGTGGGTTCCCATGGATGGGTGCATACAGGTTACCATGGAGACAAACAGGGACACCTATGGAGAGATGGCATCCATATTTCCAACTATATAAAAGCAGAATCCTCATTATGTTGTTAGATCTGGATGTTTGGCCTGAATCTTAGCAACTTCATACACAATCTATGCTCAGATCTGACCTGGTGGCACCGTCTTGCACCTCCTCCTTCCACAACTCTTATGGGCTTATGTGGGAAGATGTGCCAGGGCTCTGTGGAGAGCTGCCTGTGTTGAGGATCTCAGAGGTCCTCTCACCCACCTCCCAGTTTACTGGCCGGAGACTGAGTCAGCAAGTTTACATCTTGGACATTGCCCGGCCACTTCCATGCACTATTGGATTTGGAGATCAGCATCCATGCAACAGGATGCAGGGTCTTGAAACATTCTTTTATATTTAAAGAAACTTTTGCACAGCTTCACTCAGGGATGCTTCCAACTTTTGCACATGGAATACAAGGAGCCCTGAATTCAGATCCAAAGGTCTGGGGCAAGTTCTCTAAGTGTTGTGTTAGCTGAGGAAGGAGGATTGTTCACCCACAAGCCCAGTACGTGCCTCCCCAGGCCTGAGCACCCTCCTTGAGTACTGCTGCGCTTTTCCCTGCTCACCTCTGGGCTCCCTAGGACCCCATCCCCGATGTCATGCCTGGTGATGGCCCTCTTGCCAGCTTCTGTGCCTCCTAGATCTTTCCTCTTCATGTTTATGCTCCATGGTGTTCTTCTATTCCTGCTTTTGTATCTTTACTGACCCTCTCCCCTCTGGAATGTCAGCTGGGAGAGGGTTAAAACTGACTCCAGTTGGTCATCTGCTCTTTTTGTAGTGCCTAGAACAGAGCTTGGCATAAGGTGAGCCCTCAATCGATGTCACCTATAAAATCATGAGTTCACAGACTGTACACCTACCTAGGCACAGTGTTCTGCTTTGGTTCCAAAGGCTGCACTGGAGGATGTACAATGTTATATTTAAAAAAAAAAAAAAAAAGAAAAGAAAAGAAAAAAGAAAAGAAATTCTGGGAGATTTCATAAAACATTGACCTTGAATTCTATCACTCGTCATTGTTCCAGGAACAGCCACGATGGGAAGGATGGATGGATGAGCAGGTTGGATGAACAACTGGGGGCTCTAGGGAGGAAACACGCATTCATTCCTCTGGACATGGCGAAGCACTTCTCTGAGAGTGGGACTTTCCAAAGTCCACCTCCCTGTCCCGAGACCAGGGAGACACCCTCCATGAGCACCTCCTCTCTGGGGACCACAAACAAGAGGAGCTGCAAGTGTGAAGCTGTCCTTTTCACTCCATTCCCAAGACTCCTTCCAAGGGCAGATTTGTAAATGACTCGAAGGTGATGGAAGCTGACCCTGTGCCACACTTTCATTTCCTGACAAACCTTCATAAAAACAAATGCAATCGGCAGGGTGCTTCCGGAGACCACGCCCACTGGGATGGCCATCTCAGCCGCAGAGTGAGTGCGGAATGTGGGGAAAGTAGCAGAGTCCAAGGCACCGGCTATGTCTTCAGCTCAGTAACAGTCCATAGAGGTCCTCGGTAAATGACCACTGACTTGGGGTTTCCTCCCTGTGTTGCCCACAGGCTATGAACTTCCTAAGAAATCTCCTGCCCTTGCCCTCTAGAGAGCTTACTTTAAGTCAAAAGTGACCCTGGACAAGGACGTCACTCAGGTCACCACTGACTGAAGGGTGTGAAATTGGTTATCTGGGCAGGTCCAGGACCACAAAGCAAAACGAATGTCCCACACAAGCTACTTTGTTAAAATGGCCACTATGGCCACCTGGAAACGGTCAGCCCTGAGCACTCCGAAGGCAAACTGACCCTTTCTGTGAGTTTTAAATTACATTGAAGGATAAACAGGAAAGCTGGCATCCATATTTCCAACTATATAAAAGCAGAATCCTCATTATGTCCTTAGTTCTGGATGTTTGGCCTGAATCTTAGCAACTTCATGCACAATCTATGCTCAGATCTGACCTGGTGGCACCTTCTTGCACCTCTTCCCTCCACAACTCTTCACCCCCCCCCCACCACACACACACACAATGCATACTCGAAAAAGCCTCTACTGACGACAGCCTCTTTAATAATGCAGCGTGGAGCAGAGGGCTAGAAAATTGTTATCTTGTTATTTTTGCCAGAACCCAAGTGACAGGAGAAAATATTTTTCAGCCCTCACATCCTTGAGATGCTAAAGCTTGATTTGCAATTAGCTTGGTACTGAATATAAGCATGAGATGGAACAGCACTGCAGCAAGACCCAGGCTGCCACTGGGCAAAACCATAAATAGTGCACTTATTTAAGATGATTTGAATGCAAGACAAAAGGCACCTTGGAAATAACTGTCCAGCTAATGAAAATGCATTCCTGAGTGGCTAGACCTGAATTTAATGAGATGATGTGAAACGTGTGCATGTGGTTTCTAAAAGTTTGGAATGTACTCTTTTCTTTGGAATAGTTTGTGTTTGTATTGCTAATTAACACAAGTTCCCAGTTAAGCGTGTGTGTGTGTGTGTGTGTGTGTGTGTGTGTGTAAGCAAAGTCCTATACCCAAATAGCACTCTCTAGAAATACTATCAAGTTTTAGCATGCAGCAGGCAGGAGTTTGATGTAAGCGCTTGAATTAAAGGGTTACTTTGGGGATTCGGAGAGACATGACTCTGCGACGATCACTTCCTTTCCATAAGTATCAGCCTCTGTGTGCAGTTATCTAATGGAGGCCCATGGAGAATAATCTGGAAACTAGAAGGCCTCGGGGATCTCTAGTACACAAAATTAAGACAAAAACAAACTCAGTGAATGCAAAAAGAAAAAAAAATTAAACTACTTTTAAGAGTGCTATGAAGCCATCTAGGAATGTTAAGAAAATCCTACACACCTACTGGTAACTGTCTGCTCACAGAATCTTAATTCCAAATGAGGATGATGGGTACTCTCTCCAGATCCTTGGGTATACAGGGATGAGTGCTTAATGCAGAATCAACATGCAGTTTCCACAAGATGGGGAAGAAAACTTCAGGAAAGACAACAGCTAACAAACTAAGAAATGACAGTTTCAATTGGAATTTGGAGAGCACCTTGTAAACTGTTTGCACAGATGTGGCATGATCTACATGATCATTTCATGCTCCTCAGCATGCAGAGGAAAATTAAACACATTAGATGCCATAATGGGATCATTGATTATATAAATGGATCAAAGGTTGCTTCTAGAACATTTCTGTTGCTTCATTATTGTTGTGCAATTGGAAATCTTATTTAATCCCCTCCTGGGAAAGACAGGTCAGAAAGATAAAGAGTTTCCTAGATTTCCTATAGGAAGAATGATGTCTACTACTGTCAAAAATGTTTGAAGTACTCAGTCTCATTGATCCACAAGTCAAAGAATTGGACCTGTTTTAGGACTAAACAGTTTCCATTCCTGGAGCTCTGTCTATGATACTTATTTTGAAATAAGTATCAAACAAAGAAATAATCATGTATCAACCAAAAAGCACTGAGCTACTTTAACTTGATATTGCTACTGTTTCCTCAACCTCAGCTGAATCAGCTCCATTTAAGTGTCAATGCTATGGAAGCAAAAAAGAGAGGAGAAAAGAAAAGATAGATCACGCGGTGGCATGCTCCATTTCAGAAACACAGGAGGAATTCTCTTCCCCCTGCACTCACATTTCATCACTTACTTGCAATTTCTGTAGAGTACTCTCAAACCAGGAAAGATGGGGAGGCCATGGGATAGATTCACATTCAAGAGATTCAAGACTCACCCTTCACCCTGAAAAATACTCTGTGTTGTCAATCTGTAAATGGAATTATAGCTCCACCAGCAAGAAGTCCTGATGCCAAAGTGCCTGGGTGAACTGAAATTAAATGCCAATGAAAAAATCCCTCTCTGCACATCACCCTCCATCTGCACGGGCCTTCCGAGCCTCTCCCATTTGTCTTTATCTTCATTTTGAGCCATGTAGTATACTGCCTTCACTCAAGGCAGACACTCCCTCACAGTCATGAGTGGGTACGTATTGTCCTTGTCACCCATGGAGCTACATGCAGGAAAGAAATTACTTATTGATTTTCCTTTCTGTGGAATGGTGTCTTGGGCTGGTTTCTTGAACCAGGTCGGTAATGTGTAGGACTCCAGCAAGGGGGACATAGTGCACCATGCCGGGCTGTCCTGATCCCCTGTCAGCCCTTCTAAGCAGCTGCTACTGCCAGGTCACCTGCTCCTAACTCTTTTGATAAGAAAAAGGAAAGAGTATGTACTTTGGAAATTGAAACAGTGAACAAAAAGTGATATATTTTCATCTGAGCAGATGGTACAGCGTGGTGTGAACTTTGTTTTACTCCTTGGTTCTAAGAAAGGTCTGGTTGGGACGGGGTCTTGGTCTGTTTGGTGTTTCTAAGCCAGAATCCCTGAGTCTAGGTAATATTTTAAACATATAAATTTACTTTTTCTAGTTCTGGAGGAATGAGAAGTCCCACATCAAGGAGCCAGCATCTGGAAAGGGCCTTCTTGTCATCATCCCATGGCAGAAGGGAGAGAGAGCAAGACATCAAACTTGCTTTTGTAAGAAACCCTCGTACAATGAAATGGTTTTCTGATAACATTAATCTATTCATGAGAACAGAGCCCTCACGAGCACTCCCAACACTGTGGTGTTGAGGATTAAGTTTCCAACACCTAGACTTTGGAGGACACATGCAAACTGCAGCAGAGGGCTCACCTGAAAGGAAGGTGACATGCAGACATGCAGGAATGAACTTGGAGCCATGTGCTCCGTGACACACAGGAGGACATAAACCTGGGAAGGTGGGGGAACTCAGAGAAAGGGTCCTTCACGGCAGGCTGGAGTTTGTGCTTTACCCAGCGGCTGGCTAACTGTGGCCCGTGTTCCTGATCTGGCCCACCCCCTGGTTTTGCAAAGTTTTTACTGGAATGCAGCCACACTCGGTCTTCTAGGTATTGCTCACAGATGCTTTTGCACTACAGTTGAGTTGAATGGTTGCAAGAAAGACTGCCCAGACCACAAAGCCTAAAATGTTCACCATCTGGCTCTTTAAAGAAAACTTTGTGAGTCCCTGTTTTAGCTACAGAGGGCCACTGGGACCTTTCCACAGTTGCTGTCTGTGATGGGAGAGCCAGGGTCCTTCCTGGTCTCCCACACCACCCACCATCTTCCCCTGTCCATCTCAGGCCCACCCCAGCTGCCCAACCTGCCCAGCATGGTAGGAACGAGGAGGCTCAGTCCTTCTGAGGAGATAAACAAAGACCGACCACTGAGGACAAGCCAAGAGTTGGCTTCTGAGCTCATTTCAGTTAGGGAGTCTGCCACCATCACTTGATATTCAGAAAGACTCAAAGACAAGAGGGGTGGGAAGGCATTATCATGGAGGAAATAGAAGGCTCCAGATGCACCCCGTTGAGGCTGTTGAGATGAGCAAGATGAAGGGGGCCAACAAGAAGCCAGGCATCCATGTGAATGCTTATGGGAACATGTTGGCTTTCTCTGGTTGATCCGAAGTTGGAAGTGGGAGGATGGGCATTTGAGATCCATTGCTACAGCAGCTCTTGTTTGGCTTCCTGATTTGTCCCTGGAGACAGTGGTCTGGCTGTCAACAGGTCTGACTTAGAGAGCAGGCTGATTCCCTGGGTGGACTGCTGCAGGCTGGGGGTTAGTTCTATTTTTCTACGTGGTCTGGCCATTGTCGCTGTGTAAATCTGTCTCTCCTGCTGAGCCAGGTGACAATGGTCTTCTGCTGATGATGGCTGAAGAATGCAGCACACCATCCATCCAGCCCAGCACACACTCCACCAGGGCACAACTGGCTGAGAGGCTCAGTCTACATGGTTCATTTTCCCACTCACCATAAAGGAATTCTATTTGGAGACGATAACTCTGGTCCCAGAACCCTGAAGAAGTTGTCTGGCTCTCCAAGGTTCCTATGTAAAGACCCACCCCACCTTCATAGGACATTCTCTCCAGACCTCCATGTCCCCAGACCCAAACAAAGGCCAGAGGTCCAGAGTCAGGTGCATCCCCTTCTGATTACCAACAGCACCCCCACCACCACCAGGGCCACCAGCAAGAAGTCCTGATGCCAAAGTGCCTGGGTGAACTGAAATTAAATGCCAATGAACAATCCCTCTCTGCACATCACCCTCCATCTGCACGGGCCTTCCGAGCCTCTCCCATTTGTCTTTATCTTCATTTAGAGCCGTGTAGTATATTGCTGGACTTTCTGAATCCAGAAAGTGCTCACTGGTGTCCAGCGTGGCCTAAATATCTCCGAGGAGCTTCAGTCATCGTGGGGAATTTGCTGCTTTTAAAGCTGCTGGTTTTTATAATCAGCTTATTCGTCACTGTGACCAGTGACCTCAGAAGAACCATGCAGGGGAGGAAGTTTACTTTTTAGTCCACAGTCAGCCAACTCCGTGGCTCTGGGCCCAAGGTGAGACAGAACATCATGGCGGACAGGCTGGGAGGAGGAAGCAGACCAGGACATGGCATGAGGAAGCAGAGAGAGCACTGCTCATTGTGGACAAAAGAAAACCCCCGAGTCACCCCCCAGTGACCCACCTCTCCTATCCACATCCTCTGCCTACAGTTAATCCACAACAATGGATGAATCCGCCAGTTAGTTTACAACTCTCATAATGTAGCTGTTTCACCTCTGAGAGTTCTTACATTGTTTCACATGACTTTGGGGGGATGCCTCTTATCTAAACCATAGCAGCTACATAGCAGGGACCCCATCCTGAAATCCATTGGTGGAAACAGCCCAAGGACAGAAGATTTAAGAAGTAAAAAATATTGATTTTGGCCCTTTTCCATAAAAGATCCCAGAGAACTCAGTGGAGTTTCCTTATGCCCAGAAAGAGTGCATTTGTCTCCCATCTAGCACACACCGCAAGGTGCCTGGCAGGTTGGAGGTCTGCTTCCTCAGGGAAGAGTCCTAATGCTGATGGGCCCACCAAGCTTCCAGGCAGTGGCCTCTGCCAACCTGTGTCTGCAGGGATAAAAGCAGTGCCACTGGAGAAAACTGAGCCAGGCGACGGCTTGGACCCGACCGTCTAGGAGTGAGGCTGGACTCTCCGCCTTTGTCTCCTCAACCTCGTCCCAGGTTTTCTGCTGCTAGGATCCCATTGTCCCTGAGTCATACCCTTCTCAAACCTTGTTTTCACTCCTGAGGCTGCCCTTGAGCCTCCCACCTACCCTCAGGCTCAGAGCACACTGGATGGCTGCAGGCAGGGGACAGTCAATGGTAACTGACTTAACTATTAGAATAAACCCAGTTTAAATCTCTCCTTCAAAATCACACCTTGACTTTGTTCAACATTTTCTGCTCTGGCATAGAGATTCCTCAGAAAACTCAGAATGTACTATCAATTGACCCAGTTATTTCACTCCTTGGTTTATATTAAAAGGATTTTAAATCATCATACTATAGTGATGCAGCCACATCAATGTTTATAGCAGCTCAATTCACAATACCTTAACTATGAAACCAACCTAGGTGCCCTTCAACAGATGAATGGATAAAGAAAATGTGGTATATACATACAATGGAATATTACTCAGCCTTAAAAAAGAATGGAATTATAGCATTTGCTGTTAAATGAATGGAGCTGGAGAATATCATGCTAAGAAAAATAAGCTAAACCCAAAGAACCAAAGGCTGAACATTTTCTCTGCTGTGTGCATGCTAATTTACAGTAAGTGTGGAGGGGCTGGGGAAGAATTGAGGAACTTTGGAATGGGCTGAGGGGAGAGGGTGTGGGGGTAGGTATGATGGGGGGATGAGATGGACATTATTACCCTATGCACATACATATATGTTTGCACAAACCATGTGACTCTGCATCGTGTACAATCAGAGAAATGAGCAGCTGTGCTCCATTTGTATACAGTGAGTTAAAATGCATTCTGCTGTCATGTGTAACTAATTAGAACAAAAAAAAGAATTTGAATCCAGAAATAAGGAATACATTGTAAGAAGAAGAATGAATCTAAAAATTGGTGGTGACTGTGGGGGGGGGAAGAAATTATGGCATTTGCCAGTAAATGGATGGAGTTGGAGAATATCATGCTAAGTGAAATAAGCCAATCCCAAAGAACTAAAGGCTTAATATTTTCTCTGACTTGCAAATGCTACTCACAATAAGGTGGGGGCTAGGGAAGAATAGAATTACTTTGGATTAGACAGAGGAAGGGGAAGAGGAAAGGGAAGGGGGGGTAGGAAGAATAATCGAATAAATCAGACATTATTACCCTATGTGCACATATGACTACATGACCAGTGTGACTCTACATCATGTACAACCATAAGAATGAGAAGTTAAACTCCATTATGTATGATGTGTCAAAGTGCATGCTACTGTCATGTATAACTAATTAGAATAAATAAATTTTTTATAAAAGCATGTTCTGCTCTATGAGATATAATAATCTTTGGAGAAAACAGTTTTAAAAAGTTGTCTATCCTATGCTTCTATATGAAGCTCTCGCCTCCTCCTAGAGCTTGTCAGAGAAGCAAACAAGCACCCGTCTTACATCAGGTTGTGCTCAATCATGAGAACTAGTTAAAACAGAGAAACAGCTAACAGGATGTTGAGTGAGGAACTTTTCTAAAAAAAAAAAAAAAAAAAGAGGAAACAGATAACTTGTTATTAGGAAAGTTTGTAAGGATTTCACATACACACTCCAGAGAGACCTGAGACAGTATGTAAAGTAGAATCTCATCTGGTTAAAATGTTACCATGTTGTGGATCTAGTTTGTGGTGGGCTGTCTGTGTTGTTCTTGCTGCCCCTTATCCATGTCTATAGCAACAGAAAATGGACTATGACAAAACTGTGTTGCAAAATGCTATTGGCAGTTAACTCTTTTTTTGTTTTAATTAGTTACACATGACAGTACGATGACCTTGACATACCATGGGATGTCAATCAGATGGGATATAATATCTCATTTTTCTGAGTATACAGGTTACAGAATCACATTGGTCATGCAGTCACATATATACACACACTAATAATAATGTCTGTTTCATTCTACTATCCTTCCTATCTCCCCAACCCCTCCCCTCCCCTCCCAACACTTCTCTCTACCTAATCTAGGGTAATGAATAGCAGTTAACTCTATCCAGAGATTATAGGTAAGTTTTGGTTCATCCTTCTTAGCATTTTTGCATACTGTTTATAATGAGTACATATGTCTGTGACATAAAGAATGATAAAAAATACACTATTATTTTGAAAAACTAATTTTTTAGAAGTGATCTTACCAAGTACAGTGGCACACTCCTATAATCCCAGTGGCTGAGGAGGCTGAGACAGGAGGATGTGAGTTCAAAGCCAGCCTCAGTAAAAGTGAGGTGCTAAGCAACTCAGTGAGACCCTGTCTCTAAATAAAATACAAAATAGGGCTGGGGATGTGGCTCAGTGGTCAAATGCCCCTGAGTTCAATTCCCAGTACCCCTCCCCACCCCGCCAACAAGAAAAAGTGATCTCTTTATTCTCAGATTTGCTGCTATAATTACTGTTTGGGCAATAATTCACCAAACAATCATGAAATTGAATTTTAGGTTCCCACTGTTATTTGACTATGGGAATAGAACATGAAATGGGATTTTTTTTTGTATCATCCACTATTACTAAGCCTATTTATTACTGGAATATAGAATGGAGTCTTCAGGTATATTTACTGACATTAATTGAATCCCTGTTTCATATTAATCAGAAAGGCAGAGCAAAGAAACAACAGCAAGGAGAGGCCCCAGCTACAGCAATATCCAAAATGAGTTAATTGAAAACCCAACTCGGAAGCACTTGGTGCCCACTTGGATCTGCTTCCTCCATACATCAACAGTGGGAATTCCTGTGGTCACACCACAATTCTTGGCTTCAGTGTCCAATTTCAACCTTACCCAGATTCATTTAAATAATACAAACACTACATACCAGAGAATCAAGCAATTCCTGGGAATTTAGAATACCAATTAAAATTCCTGTTAGAGGACTAATTTGGAAATAAAACTATTTTAAAGACTAGTTAGGCAAATAACATGGAAAACTTACAGAAGCAAAAAGAGGTCAGATGTGAAAGAGGTCATCCTCAACTAAGTTCCTTACATTTAATTTTTTACACAGTATGGCCAAGAAACCTGAAATTGTTCATCTTCCACTCAGTTGATAAAAAGTGTAAAGGAAACCACCTACATAGTACAGCTTTCTTTGATTTTTTTTTTTAAAGACTCCATGTAAAGCTTTAAGAGAGAGATGATACAGAACAAAATAGTCCATAATGAAAATAAGTCCAGTGCTAAATTAGAAAACTGAAGCAAGCCTGCTTCTGCCTTCAAGTTCAAGGTAACCGGGGCCACAGGGCTCCTCTGCAGAGCGCTGCCACGCATGGTAAAGCTAAGTGGCTCTGACAAGGATCTGAACGTGGGGCTCTGAATTCTGTCCACACTCTAAGATGAGAGCCGGGAAGAAGCAGGAGCAGTGTGGCCAGGCTTAAAGGAGCTTGAGTCACTTAGGTAACTGGGCCAGCAGATGGCAAATGCAGTTCATCCTGAAAGACTGAAATAATTAGTCTGGGAGAGAGAAGCTAATCTAGTAATAATGATCTTCCACTTATGTAGCATTATTTTTTACAAAGCACCTTTCACCAAAAGGCCCCGTAAGGTCTTCTGCAATGTGCCTGCATGCGCGGTGTGTTAAGGTGTCAGCCGCCAGGCGAGAAACACCCTCGGGGAGCCTGCAATCCCAAACACTCTGGCCCCGGAGGGGGGGGAGGCAAAAGGGAGGAGGAACCCCGAAGTGGTTCTCCAAATAGAAGTACCTTGCAGACACTCAGGTGTGGGAACTAAACCAGCAGGCTATTTATCAGGGTTTGATGACTCATAAAGCATTAGAATGTCATTTGCTTGGGGTAACATGAAAAGCACGGGTCAAGCAGATTCCGCGGTTTACCTCTAAACAAAGGCTAGAAGAGTTTAGTGTTATCTTCCTAAAATGATGAAGACACAAACTTTTTTTTTAACTTTCAGTTGGCCAGATGAAACTTTTCAGTTTTGTAGCCAAACTTTGCTAAATAATTCCCAAGGTTAAACAGATACCCCAGCGCGCAGGGCTCCGGGACTACCCTGTAGCAGGCTGCATGGGTTGGCCTCCTTGATAGCCAGCTGTCACCTTTTCCTCTCTTCCTAGGACTCAGTCCAAGCAGAGGGTGTTGGAGGGTTGTGAGGGGACTGGGGCTAATGCACTCCTGCCCCAGGCCCTCCTCCCAGCCCCCTCGAGGAGACAAGCACAGGGGCTCTGAAACATTTGACAGGCCGGATCATCCTTGCTTCTAAAACCCACTGATGTCTCCCGAAGAACAAGCTTGGCTTATCGAGAGTCCAGGTGGGTAGATTGCTTGAGTAAGATTGTTATACAATCGAACGCCCAGAGAGCAGAGAAGATGGAACCACCTTGCACAATTTGGAGACACTTGAACTTCAGGTTCCAAAAGTTCAGCTGTCAGGAATGAAAATCTTGGACTTATAACCAAGGCAAAGTTTTACCCCAGTCAACTGTCCCAAGAAGAGCAGGTGGGAGGGAGGCTGATCCCACCTATGAGTCATAGCCCTGTGAGAACAAGGGAAGAGGAGGACCCCAGAGGGAGGGAGGAAGGTGTGAGGAAGGGGGCAGGGATTCCTGATTCCATCCCCCACCCCACCACCACCAAGAGCCTTCTTATGGCTAAAAGGTGCTGGAAGGTGGAATCCAGGGCAGTTCCTCACCCACCTCACAAGTGAAGTGGTCTTGGAGAACTTCTGAACCCCCAGTGGCAGGCAGGTAGCAACCTCAGGCTGCATCGTGTGAATTCTAGACTGTCTGCTCTCTGCCCCCCTCGGCCTCCTTCCTCACTGGGCCATTCCACCATCCACTATCACATTTCCAGGGAGACAGAAATTGACAAATGGGATCCACTGGGTGACCCGCTTGGTGAGTCCACTGAAACCAAGTCATCTCAGGAGTACTTTGAAGTATTGAGGTTATTTATCTTTAAAAGTAGAAAACTTAAAGTGTTTTAAAGTATGATCATGCGTAAGAGAGACTCCTCTTATTCTACTTCTATAACTCTAGAACAATCCCAATGGAGATATAATATGAAATATACATATATATAATTTTGCTTTTCTAGGACCCATATTTTAAAAAGAGAAACTGGTGGAATTGGTATTAATGATGTACTTTATTAATTCAATGTATCTAACATGCTATCGTTCCAACATATAATCAATTTTTTAAAGTTATTGACATGTTTGATATTTTTTTCTTACTAAGCCTTTGAAATCCAGCCAGTAGTCTACATAGTTCCCACCAGCTGCACTTCAGGTGCTCAGAAGCCATGCTGTCCAGTGGCTGCCATGCTGATCAGCGCAGCTCTGAAGGGTAAATCAGGCTGTGGTGTCCTGGAATTGGCCTAGTGTCCTGCATGACCTGAGGTTCTTCTTTCCCTGAATTGCTGTAAGCCAGGAGTGTTTGCTGATGAGGATTGGTTTTCACCTGGGTAAATATTTCTTCACAGCACTTGGCTCTGTCGATGACTTCTAACAAAAGGAACCTTTTCCCATGGCCCTGTCTCCTTGTCACATACCCCTTCCCTCTACCTGTGGCAGATGCTCATGCCTCTGCCCAGCTCTGCTCACCCACTCCTCTGTCACTTTCTAAACAGGCACTGAAAGGTGGTGACACACCACTGCCCACCACAGACAGCTGACACCACCGTTCAACAGCTGTCGAGCACAGGGAATCAGTCACCAGGCGTCCCCATCACATTAATGCCCTTTGAGTTTCTCCTCTGTCTTGCAGTTGCTGGCGGTGATACTGGTGTCATTGTTTTAACAAATACAGCTACATAAATGATCATGAAAACTATGCCCTCCAAGACCTGCTCATCTTTCTCTAATTCCAAAAATATTTTTTATCGTGTATTTTGTTCCAGAGAAGCCGTACAGTGTCTTCCCCAAAGAGCACCCCACCAAAAGAAGTCCAACAACAGGACTCAGAGGTGTCTGGTAAAAACCAACATCCATAGTGACACATGCATCTTAGAGGATCTTGGGAACTACAGATATTTGGCTTGTAGCCCCACAATAGAGCCTTTCACAGAAGGCGATATCGTCATGCATTATGTTGTAACAAGAAGCTAGTAAAACAGGCCTCACCAGGGGGATGATCCCATTGTCCTTGTTTGCCACCAAGTGATGCTGGCAAGCAAAAGTTCCTAAGCATTCCTTTCAGAAAGAAACTAAGATGCACATAGTAGGTCTCTCAGCATGACTTCGTCAAGTGCCGGATTTAGTCTTTTTTAAACATTTTTGCAAAAGGGATGAGAGAGGGGAAGAGAGTGCTAGAATAATCTGTGATGCCAAATGCTGTCATTTCCATGTGCTGGCTTCACTGAAGGTCTGCACACGGAGAAGGACCAGGCATGCTCAGGTGTGACCTCTGCGAGCCTTCTCCACGGGCATGGGGGGGGGGTGGCTGAGGAGTACAGATTCTTTTTAAGACATTATTTAAGGTTCTCCTCAACTGTCCACACCACACATTGATTTTCTGTCACAGCTCTGTGTCTGGAGGCCAGGCACTCTCCATTGATCCACAGAGAGCATTTTTAGTGCATCAAAGAGGAGCAGAGGAAGGGCTCAGAGGGAGAATCGGAATCACACTTTTAGGCTGGACACAGCTCCGCAGTGTAAAAGTCACATAAAATATTAAGCTGAACTTGAGATTTTTTTTTAATGTTCTAAAATCTGTTGACATATGAGACTCAATGGGACACAAAAAAGGGAAAGGATTAATACCACTTTTAATGGCAAATTTTCCCCTGGCAGAATGGAAGCAAGCCCTAGGAGCTGGTAAGCCAAACCCTGCATTTATCTTTCCGTGGAGAGCTCAAGGATGTAAATCACAGGGGTCTAGGCTGAGAAGTTCAATCAGTCAAGATGCAGTGGTAATGGGTCAAGGTCATAAGTCAATCCAAGGACAGGTTAATTGGTTGTGTTCCACAGTCGAAGGCTATGCCACACACCTGATGATAAAATGCAAGCTCTTCCCAGAAGCAAGGGGCTGACTTCCTGGAGCCATCACAAATGAGGACAAAACTGCTATGGAGACAGAGCTATCACCATCCAGGGCCACAGCACAAGGGTGTAGTAAGTAGCAGGCACTGTGATACTTACCTGTGCTACAAGGTTAGACCCAGGTGCATTATGAGTCAGCTCAATTGCTAGAACAAAATACCATAGGCTGGGGACTTGGGGGTGGGGGGACCACAGAAATTGGTTTTCCCATAGCTCTGGAGGCTGAAGGTCCGGATAGGAGTGCCAGCAGAGCAGGGGTCTGGAGAGGGCTCTCTTCCTGGCTGGCAGATGGCCCTCTGCAGTGCACGGAGAGATAGGGGACACCTTCCTTTCCCTGCAAGACCCCCAGTTCTTGCAGATTTGATCCTGCCCTAGGATCCAACCCTAATTATTGCCTCCCATTCTCATCTCCAGAATGCACCCAGGGAGACACCGCATGTGCACAACACGCCTTCTACACGCAGCCTGCCAAGCCTCCCCTTGGAGTCTCCACTCCAAAAAGTAATAACAACAAAGAATGGAAACGATGTCTTTCCTCCTGAGTGAGACACCGAGAAACTCTTTATTCAAATCTTTCTCTGGGAACCAGTGGAGTTGAATGTGTAAATGAATAATGAAAAGAAACCCCAGACACACTCAAGTGGTCAGCTAACTCAAGAAGACAATTTTTTTCTTAGGAGTCTGCAGATTTGACTTCTACCCTGGTGACTGTCACAGTGCCTGCCACTTAATAGAACCTCCATGTCCAGTGAACAAATGAATGATGAATATTTTCCAATGATGGAAGATTCATTAAAATTAAAATCAGAAATGGCCTTATTCAGGCTTATTTAAGCAAGAGTTGACTTTAAATGACTTCTATTTTAAAATCAGGATTTCAAAGTATAAAACTATAGCATTTCAAACACAGAAAATTACATTTCTTATCAAATACATGGGTTCTTGTAAAATAATTCAGAGTAATATATACCCAATTTAATTAAAATTTGTAAGTGGTTGTGGACCAAATCAAGTGTATCTTAATTAAATCACAACATGGCTCACAGATGTTAAGGTCGACCCCAATTTTAATAAAGGAGACTCAAATACAATCAGTAGGGACTTAGCTGAGTAATTTTGGTCAGGTGGAAAGAAAGATGAATGGGATGACAGGAAGGTCCCTTCTACTCAAGAATGGAGAGTAAAGTGACCCACAGAGCAGGGCAGGCAGAAGGACAGTGGCCTGCCCACTGCCCAGCCAGCCACTGGGGTGGAAGTAGGAACCTCATGTAGGAACCTCAAGTCACTCGGGGAGCAGTACACTTGCGCTGGGTGAGGTGGGAGGGGCACTTCCCCAGCAGTCCACACGTCAGGGGAGGTCAGTTTGCCAAACCAATCAGAAACGGAGACAGGGAAGTCCTACAAGCCACAAAGGGGACTGGAGGATTCCACAAATACAGTTGCCAGGTAAAATGCAGGGTGCCCAGTGAGACGGGGATTTCAGATAAACAACAAATTTTTCATTATAGCATGCTCTGTACGATGTGCACCCTGTGTTTTTGTTTTGTTTTCCTGAATTTGGAGCCTCTGCTTGAGCTCAAGGCTGTGTACCAAAAGGCTTGTCAGGGAGCTTCCAATTTCCAGTAGAAATCGCCCTTGTTGAAAGATTGTCATCAGCAGCACCTCCACAAGCCAGGAGACCCTGTGGGCAGGTGAAGACACTGAGGCTCTGGGCAGTGAAGCAACTTTTCCAAGGTTTGCCTGGGTCTCATGGCAGAGCTCGGACTATTGCTCTATTATTACAGGTCACCTTCCCGTGGGTTTTTTTTTTTTTTTTTTTTTTAGTACAAAATAACGTTTTTTTTTAAAGTGCTACTGAAACTCAGGGGGGAAAAAAAATCTCTTCCAATATAGATGTTCAGGAAAGATTTGGGTAGGTTAAGCTGTCATTCATTCAATCAATAGCATTTCAGCATTGCCAACTCCAAGCCTGGCACTGTTGGAAATGCTTGGCCCACAGATGCAACGCCTTGTACAATAGACTGACCACATGACCACTCTCCCCAATGTCCTGGTGAGGGTAACCAGACTATTTCCCAGCCTGCCTTGTGAGTACGTGGCCATGTGACTGAGCAATAGCCAAGGGATGAGGGCAGCAGTGATATCATATATTCCAGGAAATCAAGTCTATTGAAAACTTTCTGTATTAGTCAGATTCAACAGAAGAAGTTGGGGTGTGGGGAGAGAGAGACTGTAAGGCACTGGTTTATGTGATTAGGGAGGCTGAGTCTCACTATCTGCAATCTGCAAGCTGGAGACCTGAGCCAGAGAGCTGATGCTGGAGTTTCCAGTCTGAATCTGAAGACCTGAAGATCAGGAGCACTAAACCCAGAAGACTGATTCCCAGCTCAGGCAGTCAGAGAGAGAGAGAGATTTCAGCCTTCCTCCCCTCTCTGTTCTACTCAGGTCCTCCTTAGATTGGATGATGCCATCTATAGGGGGAGAAACCTCTGCTTGTTCTATTAATTCCAATGCTAGAATGTTCTGGACACACCCTCAGAGCAACAAAGAGAGGAAGGTTGAAAGCTGATGCTCGAGAACCTGGGTGAGTGTGGGCATTGTTCACTGAGAATGCACACGGGAGACAAAATCAGAGGAGAATGTGGCACTTCTGAGATGCCCATGAGCCAGCAGACCAGACATGTCAAGTGGGCGGCTGGATGTGGGAGCCTCATGTTCACAGAAAACATGTAGACCAGAGATTTGCATGTGGGAAAAAAGAAAACAAATCCGATCTCCCAGGGACAGAACTAGAGAGGAACCCAGAGTGAGCCCTGGGGCCTCAAATGTTCAGGAGTGGGGGAGAAGTGCTAAAGAAACCAGCAACAACATTCCAACAAGGCGGCGGGCGCAGAAAGATCAAGTCTCTGACCTCTTCAGCTGTGCAGGCATAGGGAGTCGTAAACAACCTAAATCTGTTTGCTCAGGATCACTAGGCAATGCTGAGCTGACGTGGATCTGGGGCGAACAGTCTGGGCCTCTCAGAACACACACTGAGCCTGGATCGGCTGAATTCAAGCTCCCGTTCACCTGCTTCCTGCAGACAAACAGCTGTGACTCAGCACTAATCCATCCAGCTGAAACAACTGGTCAGCCCTTCTGATCCTACGGAGGTAAATGCCAACCAAGCCTTCATAGGTAGTGGCCACAGGTTTGAAACGGGGCTTGGGAGAGACAGTAAGGACTCACCCGTTGCATTGGTCGCCTGGCAAAGGGAAACGAACTGTCGCCATTTGCAAGAGATACCACCATGGCAGAGAACTGACGACATCAGACTGCGGCGGAGGAGATAACTTGATTGAAACCTGCGGCTACAGGTGTGTAATTCCCTAGCCTTCCCTCTCCACACATGGGGAAACCTTAAGGGCCCCTCCCAGCTCTCCCGTAAGGGCCCCTGCCAGCTCTCCCATGAGCACGATAGCCAGACTGAGGGAATCAGACGTGGCGCAGGACCCGCGGCACGGAACTACCACTCCCACCAGTGCTGACAGCTGAGGTCTCTTGAACCAGCTACCAGGGGCGTGGCTACCGGAGGGCAAGTAAAATTCGCTGAGGATTCTCAGCCCCAAGCTCTACAAACTTAGGGTCTGAGGGAATGGCAAACTGGAAGAGTGTGCCCAGTCCTTCATGAAAACAGGGCTCCCGGGAGCAGCAGACCTGGCCTGTAGCCAGTATTGTGGTGAGCGGCACCCGTGAGAGGGGCCTGGCTAGAGGAAAAGTGAGAAGTGACTAGACACAAGAGGAGGCCCTAGGCACTCAGGATTGGAGACTCGCCCAGTCTTGGAGGAGCTCCTGCACAGGGATTGGATCCCGCGTATTGACAGGAGAAACTTGGCCTGGTGGGCACAGAGCCACCTACTGGAAGAGAAGTTAATCAAACTCTAAGACTGCATTTATTAGTTTTTTTTTCTTTTTTCTTTTCTCTTTTTTTTTTTGATTTGGGTTTTTCTTTCATTTTCATTTTTCTTTCTTGTTGTTTTTTTAAATTTTTTTTACAATTTTTTTTAAATTTTTTTCTTCTAATTTTAATTTTTTATTATTTTTTTAAATTTTTTTTTCTTTTTTTATTTCCTATTTTTTTTCTTCTTTTGTCTTTTCATTTCTTTTCAATTATCTTATCCCCCCTTCCTTGAATTCTACTTGATTACTCTCATTCTCTTTAGTGACTTCTTCCCTTCCCTTCTAATACCTTTCCTCCCAAGCATCTAATAAATTTATAGGAGTAAACAGTAATTCATCAGTCAAACAGAACAAGAAGTAACATGAGCAGCTTCAAAAAGCAAGGAAGAAAAGGAGTACAAACAATGCAGGACAGCCTAAATATTCAGGAGGACCGAGAGTCATCAGAAAAATGGTCATATAAAGAACTCAAGGAACACCTTAGACAGATGGAATGGAACCTTAAAGAGGATACAAGACAGCAAATTCAAGCAGTGAAAGAACACATTGAGAATGAATTACATAAACAGATAAAAGAAGAAGTTAAGCATCTCTATCAGGAGATAGAGATTATAAAAAATAATCAAACAATAATTCTAGAAATGAAGGAAATGATAAACCAAATTAAAAACTCAATTGAGAGTATCACTAACAGAGTGGATCAAGTAGAAGCCAGAACGTCAGATAATGAAGACAAAATATATCATCTTGAAAAGAGTCTAGCCAACTCAGAAAAGCTGGTAAAAAATCACGAGAAAAACATCCAAGAGTAATGGGATAACATAAAAAAACCAAACTTACAAGTCATCGGGATAGAAGAAGGTAGAGATTCAAACCAAGGGAATGAGTAACCTGCTGAATGAAATAATTACAGAAAACTTTCCAGAAATAAAAAAGGAAACAGATATACAAATTGAAGGTGCATACAGGACACCGAGCACACAAAATCACAGTAGACCAACGCCAAGACACATTGTTATGAAGATATCCAATATACAGAACAAAGAGAAAAGATTAAAAGCTACAAGAGAAAGGAGACAGATTACATTCAGGGGTAAATCAATAAGGTTAACAACGGATTTTACATCAGAGACACTGAAAGCAAGAAGGTCATGGAACAATGTATTTCAAACACTGAAAGACAATGGATGCCAACCAAGAATTCTGTATCCAGCAAAATGAAGCTTCAGGTATGACAACGAAATAAAAATCTTTCATGATAAACAAAAGTTAAAAGAATTTGCAGCCAGAAAACCAGCACTGCAAAGCATTTTGAGCAAAACACTGCACGAGGAAGAAATGAAAAACAATAACCAAAACCATCAGTAGGAAGTGCCTCGGTGAAGACAGAGGGCGAGGGGAAAGATAATCATGGAGAAACAAACTAATTTTTTTTAAAAAAAGGATAAATAATCAAACATGGCTGGAAGTACAAACCATATATCAATAGTAACTCTGAATGTTAATAGCTTAAACTCTCCAATAAAGCGACATAGGCTGGTATCATGGATTAAAAAAACAAATCCAACAATAGGCTGCCTCCAGGAGACACATCTGATTGGAAAAGACATACACAGGCGGAAGGTGAAAGGATGGGAAAAAATATACCATGCACACGGTCCTCGTAAGCAAGCAGGGGTGGCCATCCTCATATCGAATAAAATCGACTTCAAGACTAAGTTAATCAAAAGGGATAAAGAAGGACATTATATACTGTTAAAAGGAACCATTCACCAACAAGACATAACAATTATCAATATTTATGCACAAATAATGGTGCTGCGATATTCATAAAACAAATTCTCCTCAAGTTCAAGAATCAAATAGACCACAACACAATAATTATCGGTGACTTCAACACACCTCTCTCACCATTGGACAGATCCTCCAAACAAAAGTTGAATAAAGAAACTATAGAACTCAATATCACAATCAATAACCTAGACTTAACTGACATATATAGAATATATCAACCATCATCAAATGGATATACTTTTTTCTCAGCAGCACATGGATCCTTCTCAAAAATAGACCATATATTATGCCATAGAGCAACCCTCAGTAAATATAAAGGGGTGGAGATAATACCTTGCATTTTATCTGATCATAATGGAATGAAACTGGAAATCAATGATAAAAGAAGGAAGGAAAAATCCTACATCACATGGAAAATGAACAATATGTTACTGAATGATCAATGGGTTACAGAAGACATAAAGGAGGAAATCAAAAAATTCTTAAGAGATAAATGAAAATACAGACACAACATATCGGAATCTATGGGACACAATGAAAGCAGTTTTAAGAGGAAAATTCATCGCCTGGTGGTCATTCCTCAAAAAAAGAAAAAACCAACACATAAATGAGCTCACACTTCATCTCAAAGCCCTAGAAAAAGAAGAGCAAAACAACAGCAAATGTAGCAGAAGGCAAGAAATAATTAAAATCAGAGCGGAAATCAATGAAATTGAAACAAAAGAAACTATTGAAAAAATTAACAAAACTAAAAGTTGGTTCTTCGAAAAAATAAATAAGATCGACAGACCTTTAGCCATGCTAACGAAGAGAAGAAGAGAGAGAACTCAAATTACTAACATACAGGATGAAAAAGGCAATATCACAACAGATGCTACAGAAATACAGAAGACAATTAGAAATTATTTTGAAAACCTATATTCCAATAAAATAGAAGATAGTGAAGACATCGATAAATTTCTTAAGTCATATGATTTGCCCAGACTGAGTCAGGAGGATACACACAATTTGAACA
The DNA here is from genome assembly GCF_964194105.1 of Spermophilus citellus. Classification (NCBI taxonomy): domain Eukaryota; kingdom Metazoa; phylum Chordata; class Mammalia; order Rodentia; family Sciuridae; genus Spermophilus; species Spermophilus citellus. Next base: position 280,379,011 of record NC_138182.1, on the reverse strand, counting down.
GACCAATATCAATGGATGAAATTGAAGAAGCAATCAAAAGACTACCAACCAAGAAAAGCCCAGGACCCGATGGGTATACAGCAGAGTTTTACAAAACCTTTAAAGAAGAATTAATACCAATACTTTTCAAGTTATTTCAGGAAATAGAAAAAGAGGGAGCTCTTCCAAATTCATTCTATGAGGCCAACATCATCCTGATTCCGAAACCAGACAAAGACACCTCAAAGAAAGAAAAATACAGACCAATATCTCTAATGAACCTAGATGCAAAAATCCTCAATAAAATTCTGGTGAATTGAATACAAAAACACATCAAAAAAATTGTGCACCATGATCAAGTAGGATTCATCCCTGGGATGCAAGGATGGTTCAATATACGGAAATCAATAAATGTTATTCACCACATCAATAGACTTAAAGATAAGAACCACATGATCATCTCGACAGACGCAGAGAAAGCATTTGACAAAGTACAGCATCCCTTTATGTTCAAAACATTAGAAAAACTAGGGATAACAGGAACTTACCTTGACATTGTAAAAGCTATCTATGCTAAGCCTCAGGCTAGCATCATTCTAAATGGACAAAAGTTAAAGGCATTCTCTCTAAAATCTGGAACAAGACAGGGATGCCCTCTATCTCCACTTCTATTCAATATAGTTCTCGAACACTGGCCAGAGCAATTAGACAGACGAAAGAAATTAAAGGCATAAAAATTGGAAAAGAAGAACTTAAATTATCACTATTTGCAGATGACATGATTCTATACCTAGAAGACCCAAAAGGGTCTACAAAGAAATTACTAGAACTAATAAATGAATTCAGCAAAGTGGCAGGATATAAAATCAACACACATAAATCAAAGGCATTTCTGTATATCAGCGACAAAACTTCTGAAACGGAAATGAGGAAAAACACTCCATTCACAATATCCTCAAAAAAAATAAAATACTTGGGAATCAACCTAACAAAAGATTTATACAATGAAAACTACAGAACCCTAAAGAGAGAAGTAGAAGAAGATCTTAGAAGATGGGAAAATATACCCTGTTCATGGATAGGCAGAACTAACATCATCAAAATGGCGACATTACCAAAAGTTCTCTATAGGTTTAATGCAATGCCAATCAAAATCCCAACGGCATTTCTTGTAGAAATAGATAAAGCAATCATGAAATTCATATGGAAAAATAAAAGACCCAGAATAGCAAAAGCAATTCTAAACAGGAAGTGTGAATCAGGCGGTATAGCGATACCAGATTTCAAACTATATTACAGAGCAATAGTGACAAAAACAGCATGGTACTGGTACCAAAACAGGCGGGTGGACCAATGGTATAGAATAGAGGACACAGAGACTACTCCACAAAGTTACAACTATCTTATATTCGATAAAGGGGCTAAAAGCATGCAGTGGAGGAAGGATAGCATCTTCAACAAATGGTGTTGGGAAAACTGGAAATCCATATGCAACAACATGAAACTGAATCCCTTTCTCTCTCCATGCACAAAAGTTAACTCCAAATGGATCAAGGAGCTTGATATCAAATCAGAGACTCTGCGTCTGATAGAAGAAAAAGTTGGCTCCGATCTACATATTGTGGGGTCGGGCTCCAAATTCCTTAACAGGACACCCATAGCACAAGAGTTAATAACAAGAATCAACAAATGGGACTTACTTAAACTAAAAAGTTTTTTCTCAGCAAGAGAAACAATAAGAGAGGTAAATAGGGAGCCTACATCATGGGAACAAATTTTTACTCCTCACACTTCAGATAGAGCCCTAATATCCAGAGTATACAAAGAACTCAAAAAATTGGACAATAAGATAACAAATAACCTAATCAACAAATGGGCCAAGGACCTGAACAGACACTTCTCAGAGGAGGATATACAATCAATCAACAAGTACATGAAAAAATGCTCTCCATCTCTAGCAGTCAGAGAAATGCAAATCAAAACCACCCTAAGATACCATCTCACTCCAGTAAGATTGGCAGCCACTATGAAGTCAAACAACAAGTGCTGGCGAGGATGTGGAGAAAAGGGTACACTTGTACATTGCTGGTGGGACTGCAAATTGGTGCGGCCAATTTGGAAAGCAGTTTGGAGATTCCTGGAAAAGCTGGGAATGGAACCACCATTTGACCCTGCTATTGCCCTTCTCGGACTATTCCCTGAAGACCTTAAAAGAGCATGCTACAGGGATACTGCCACATCGATGTTCATAGCAGCACAATTCACAATAGCTAGACTGTGGAACCAACCCAGATGCCCTTCAATAGATGAATGGATAAAAAAAAACGTGGCATCTATACACAATGGAGTAGTACGCAGCAATAAAAAATGACAAAATCATAGAATTTGCAGGGAAATGGATGGCACTGGAGCAGACTATGCTTAGTGAAGCTAGCCAATCCCTGAAAAACAAATACCAAATGTCTTCTTTGATATAATGACAGCAACTATGAACAGAGCAGGGAGGAAGAGCAGGAAGAAAAGATTAACATTAAACAGAGACATGAGATGGGAGGGAAAGGGAGAGAAAAGGGAAATTGCATGGAAATGAAGGGAGACCCTCATTGCTATACAAAATTACATATAAGAGGTTGTGAGGGGAATGGGAAAATAAACAAAGAGAGAAATGAATTATAGTAGATGGGGTAGAGAGAGAAGATGGGAGGGGAGGGGAGGGGGGATAGTAGGGGATAGGAAAGGTAGCAGAATACAACAATTACTAATAGGGCATTATGTAAAATTGTGGATGTGTAACCGACATGATTCTGCAATCTGCATTTGGGGTAAAATTGGGGGTTCATAACCCACTTCAATCTAATGTATGAAATATGATATGTCAAGAGCTTTGTAATGTTGTGAACAACCAATAAAAAAAAAGAAACCAGCAACATGGGGCTGGGGCTGGGGCTGGGGCTGGGGCTGGGGCTGGGGCTCAGCAATGGAGCTCTCGCCTAGCACGTGTGAGGCTCTGGGTTCGATCCTCAGCACCACATAAAAGTAAATAAATAAATAAAATAAAGGTATTGTGTCCAACTACAACTAAAAAATAAATATTAAAAAGAAAAGAAATGTAAAAAAAAGAAGAAGAAGAAGAAAAGGCCAGACCAGGAGAAATCCTGGATTGTGATATTCTAAAAGAGGGAATGTCTTCCCAACGAAGAGGGTCATTGGGTGTCCCAATTAGAGAGAAGTCATAAGCTCCAGAAACCACAGCAGAATCTCCTGTTGACGTGACTGCTCTTTTGCCAGCCCGGCTCACCATGCCTGGCTTTCACCGGAGGAATATAGGCAGCTCCATTTCCACAGAGACCTGAGACTAAGGAGAGGGAGGTGTAAGAAGCACCACGGAGCGTGTGCTTGGAGGTGTGTTACCTGCTTAGTGATCTACATGTTTGTCCACAATGGCAACTGGATGACCACTGCAGATACAGCTCATCCTTACAGAACAGTCTGGGTATGTGTACATGCTACTGCCTAGGAAACAGGCATTGCCTTTGAACTGTAGGTGGCTGGACAGCAGGACTCTAGCTGACTATGGATTTCTGAATTATCCAAATGCCCTACTCTGTATTGGGATTATTGTTCAAAATAAACAGTATTTCTTAAAGAATGAACAATAAAGTTAAACAAAATCATTGAGACTTTCTGTTGTCACAGTGGAGAAAGTCAATGCCGAGGGGCCTCCCAGCAGTGTGGAAAGTGAAGAGCAACCCAGGTCTCTATCTCTCCATCCTGAGTCATGTCCAGGACTCAGGCCCAGAGCCTCAGGCAGAGAGCACCCAGCTCTTTCCGGTCAGAGTCAGCTCCCTGGGATACCCTCCTGCCCAGGACACTGCACATTCCCTTCTCCAAGCTCCAGCTTTGAAAGATGAAGTTTTCCAGAATCAGGACACTTTGAGAATTCTATCAAATTGTCAGAGGTCCAGAGTGTCATTCTGCATCTGTTTGTGAATAGAGGATTCCAGAAAATCTCACCTCCCATCCTCTCGGAGGACATGGGCCCCCCTCCAGCCTCGGTCAAGACTCAGGGTTGGATTCATCTGAACTCTGCCCAGTCTGCAGATGGCTTGGTGTGGTAGGCTCAAGAATGGCCTGTGTCATAGGTCAAAAGGACACTGCAGATGTGATTAAGGGTCTTGAAACAGGGAGACTCCAGGTAGGCCCAATTTTGTAAGAACAAGTGTCTTTATAAGATGGGAAATGCTTTCACAGAAGAGGAAAGAGCATGGTACCATGGCTGCAGTTTGGAATGGGCAGCCAGACCTGGAAGGTCAGGGAACAGATCCCAGCCAGAGCCTCTAGAGGAACCAGCCCTGCTGACACCTTGATTTTAGCTTGGAGACACATAATTTAGCTTTCTGTCATCCAGAGTTTCATCTGCAACATCAAAATTAGAGATGTCTTCTCTGCAGGGCGGCAGCAAAAATCAGTTCGTAACATCTATGCTGATCTCCACAGTTTGTAACTAGCCTGGGGCTCGCGCACAGCCTGAGATGGGAGTTCAAACACCTTGGAGCCATGTGAGAGCAGACACAGCCTGGCTATGCAGCTGAGGACAGAACCTAGGTTACGTTGGCTACATAATTTACCTCCCCGGAACACACGGCTTCAGAGTCTTCTGTTTAGAAAGTGAGCATCTTTTTCAAAGTGAAATGTAGGCAGAAGCCTTACATATAAAACCAATAAAGTGACGGCATTCAGATTGACTTGGGGAACAGATCTCAGCACCCAGCCAGGGCCCTGTAACTGCCCCCAACTGACTCTGGAAAGCCTACATGTAGCCCAGGGAGCTCAGCTGGAAATCCACAGCCCAGGCCATCCTCATGGATCTTGGTCCCATGGACTCTAGAAGGTTTTTAATGAAAACTGGGACTTTTACCATGAAAAAACAGAGGCCTACCTAGAATACTGTCTCATTGAGCAAATGTCAGACTAGTAACAGTGTGAATTATGGAGCCTAAGGGAACTCTAAGGATCCTATAAATTGGTCCCCTCACTTTTCCTCACCAGCCAATCTCGATGCTCAGCCATGGGCTATCTGTGCTGAGCCCCGAGGCCTCTCTGCCTCTCACAGCGGTTCCTGGTTTGCTTACCCCCTGCCTGTCCCTTCAGAGCTCCACCTCTGCTGACTTCTCGTCTATTCCTCCTTCATAGCCAGCCCCCTACAGTCATGTGCACCCACCCAAATCTCTCTCACCCCTCTTGCGCATCCCTGTTAGTATTCCATAAGTATAGAATAGTGGAAAGCCAATTTTGGCATGTCCCAAAGGCAACCCCATTCAGTCACTAAAGAAGTGACAAAGAAAATAGAATTCTAAAAAATGACACCACCAGGCTGAGTCCACACGCTGTTTCACTGTGTGTGCATTTGAGTGAGGTGTGGATGGTTTCCGTGGTGTGTCCCACACACTGAGCCCTTTGGTCATTCGTCCTTTAACCTTACACTGCACAGCCCCTGGGTTCTATCACATGACGTGGCTCCTGCCTAGACAGAGAAGCACTGCAGGGTGTAAGAAAGGGACGCTACAGGACAGCAGTGGCGAGGATGTGTGCCTGGCAGGGTCACAGTAGCAGAGGTGTGCGGGGAAGAGACGCTGGCTCACCACGGGAGAACAAGCAGGGCTGTGTACGCAGCACTTGCTACAGCACAGGAACCGCCAGTACTTGCACTTTGGCAGAAACTCAAAGGCTGGCAGGGAAGGGAAGAGCTCCATGGTAGAAAAGGAGGGTTTCCGGCATGGCCTGACTGGTGGCCGCTGGCCCGGGGAAGCTCAGCTTGGCTCCCCATGATTGGCTGGGAGCATATCTGGTTGGTGCTAAGTTAGAAGGGGAAATGAGAGAAACCCAGTTAGGAATCAAGTCCCGGCCTCTGGCTGCTTGTTATTGGTGTTGGCTTTGGGGGCTGGTTACTGGGCTTCTATGGTTTCATGAGGCTCAAGTGTGGCCCCAGACTTTCACATGAGGAAAGCTTACCCCATGGTGTGGCCATGTCGGGACCTTTCCTTGGTGAGGCCAAGTGGGAGCTCCTTGAGTCAACTGGGAATGTGCCCTTGAGAAGGACCATGGAATCCCAGTCTGTCTCTGAACTCCAACTTAGGGATGTGCTCTCGCCCCACACACACTCCCACCACCTACCATGAGACCGTCTCCAGAGTCTACACAGTGCTCTTTGGGATTGCAGACTCCAAAGCCACGTGAGGTGTGGAACTTGAACAATTCAATCGTCCATCACAGGGGTGCAGCAAAGGGAAGTGCTGGGCACGGGATGAGTGGACGGCAGGAGACCTAACCCAGACTGCAGGACCAAGGAGAGGAGGTTTTGTGGATCAAAGACCTCGGGATTAGATCAGAAACTATGCAATTCCTACAAGAAAAGGTAGGGTCGGCACTTCAGCTTTTAGGCACAAGCAACAACTTTCTCAACTGACCCCTAAAGCTCTGGAAATAAGGCCAAGAATTAATAAATGGGAAAGCATCAAACTAAAAAACTTCTGCACAAAAAGGAAAGAATTAAGAATGTTAAGAGAGAACCTACAGAATGGAAGAAAATCTTTGCTAGCTACTCATCTGAGAGAGGATTAATATTTAGAATATATAAAGAGTTTAAAAAAACTTACACCAAAAAATCAAACAACCCAGTTTACAAATGGGCAAATGAATTAAGCAGACACTTCTCAAAAGAAGAAATACAAATAACAAATATATGAAAAATGTTCAGCATCATTATCAATTAGATAGATGAAAATCAAAACTGCACTGAGATTTCATCTCATACCAGTCAGAATGGCAGCCACCAAGAACACAAATAATAATAAATGCTGGAGAAAATGTGGAGAAAAAGGGACACTTTGGACACTGTTGGTGGGACTGTAAGTTGGTATAAGCACTATGGAAATCCACATGGAGATTCCTCAAAAAACTAGGCATGGAACCACCATGTGACCCAGCTATATCCAGTTCTACTCCTCAGTATTTACCTGGAAGAATTAAAGTCAGCATACTACAGTAATCCATGCATACCCATGTTTATAGCAGCACAATTCACAATAGCCAAGCTACAGAACCAGCCTAGGTGTCCATCCACAGATGAATGCATAAAGAAAATGTGGTTTGTATACACAATAGAGTTTTATTCAGCCATAAAGAAAAATGAAGCTAATGTATTTGCAGAAAAAATGGATAGAACTAGAGACCATCATGTTAGGCAAAATAAATCAAACTTTCTCATATGCAGAAGCTAATGAGGAAAAAGGACATAAAGGTGAGAGTGGATCCCATAAAAATCAAAGGGAGACCAGTAGAGGAAAGGAACCAGAGGGTGAGAGAGAAGGGAGATGGAGCTGTTGAACTAACAGGGGCCAGGGCAGGGACCGTGCAGGTCATAGTAAGGATTGGGGGTTTTACCTAAGAGTGAAGGGAGCCATTGAAGGGCTTCAGCAAGGAAAAACTGTGATGCAATTTATGGTTTAGAAATATGACCCACTGTAGTGCCAACAGGGCTTAAAGGAGCTCAGGGAACTAGAGAGGCAAATTTCATCACCTCAAATTGTGGTTCTATCCACACAAGGTCTGACTTGGCAGTATGGAAGTGGAGATGACCCTTCAAGAGGGAGGCATCAAATGGAGCCCTTCAACAGGGCTCCATTTCCTGGCCTGAGCAACCTGGTGCTGTTGAAAGAGTAAATAAGGAAGAAGAACCCAGTTTGGAGATGATGGGTGAGAAGGGTCAGGATATAGCATGAGTGCAGTTTCACTCATATAGTACCAATTTCAATATCCTATTCTCTTATCTTTATAAACTCAACCTCTTTCAGGAAAAAAAAATCTATTTTGGCAAGTAACCCACATTTCCAGATTCCCCTTGATATAAAGTTTCTCTAAGTTTTTCTTTAATCAGAGCAAAAGCCTTTGGGTCCAAAAATGAGGCCACCCAATCTGATAGACATCCCCAAAAGCTTAAGAAATGATATCAATTAACCATTTTTTAAAATCTTATATCCACTGTAAATTTTAGCACAAGAATTGCAATAAATACAAAGAAACTTCTTTTAGGCAAAAAAAAAAAAAAAAAAAAAAAAAGGAAAGGACAAAAACAGAAAACATTTGGAAACCTCAACCTGGAAACCGAATGGTATCCTGGCAAGGACTGAGATGATTATTATCACGACCACCCGACTCCATTCTCTATATTCAACCTGATTAAATAATGGGAAACACTTGGATATAACGAGTCCCCCGCAAATGTCAACAACCAAAGAACTTTTACCCCGAGGTTCCCCTGCCACATGGCAGGTTTCCCCACACACAGTGATTAATGCAGGGGTATGTAGCTCATCTTTACCATGTTCCAGCAGAAACATTTTAATCCTGCTTGTTGTAACCAGAAAAGGATGGAGCATACTGAAATGGTTACTAACCAATTTTCATAATCAAAAAGAATTGCACTATATTGGCCAAAATATTAGTCATGGGATTAGAATCCATCCTCCTCTGAAGAGCCTAATCCTCTTACAAATAGCTCAGAGTAATCAGGTTAGCTTCACAGTAAATTTTAGTAAACCCATCACTCTTACAAAGGAATTTCAGAAAAGGAAAGATCAAACAGTTTTAAAATCCTTGCTGCTGATGAAACATTGGGAAATAAATGTCTTGCAAAGCACTTATATAATTGATTTAAGCTAAAATA